>NC_142481.1:17505000-18130000 GCF_049115385.1 Moschus berezovskii
AGGCACTGCAGTTCTTTCTGTGGTGATGAAAATGTTCTAAAATTGACTGTGGTAATGGTTGACCATGTCTATAAATACACTAAAAAACACTGAACTGAACACTTTTAGTAGGTGAGTTGTATTAGACTTATCTCAATAAAACCATTTTTTAAAAGAGAAAAAAAGAGCAGGGACCACGCTGGAAGCCTGAGAGATGGACCCACTTTAGACACCCTGCCCCAAGGTGTCCATCAGGAATTCCTGGCCACTCAGTCCACCTCTCTCCGGGTCTGCCTTTCTCTGCTCAGCCAAAATACCCTCTGAAAGGGCTTGTGAAAGCTGATCCTCCTTAGGAACTGTGTCTTACGTTTTATGCTTACTTCAATCACACGCCCTGGTGTTTGCCTTCTTGGTGTTTACTGTCCTTTAGTGGAGAGGCCTGTGGTGCAGCCAGTCTCCACTGTCCCTGGGGCTGGGCCACACTCATATTGTGGCATCTCTCACCCCAAACATAAGGCTGCGTAGAACCACCCACCAAATCCACAGGGTATGGAACAGAGTGAGCATGCCGCCTGGGGTGGGGGCCCCACACCTGTGTTTTGTTCATACCCTATCCGTGTGTCAGGTAGCCCATAGGGCTAATTAGAATTAATCCCTCACATTAACACATTGGGAGGTTTCCCTTGAAAATTCAGATCTCCATGTTCTCTGGAAAAATCAGGCAACCCGGAAGCCAGATTCTAGAATGTACAGGAGCTGAGTGGCAGGCAGTCTGCTCAAAGAGGGGTGAACACCCACACTCCAGTTTGCCATGGGTACCACGGGGTCCTTGTGGCACCCTGGTCACTCTCCGGTATCCCCGTCTGGCCTCTGCAGGCAACCCAGTTTGTGATCGGTCCCAGGAGTTGGATGTTTCCCCACCTTCCTCCCTGCTGAGACAAAGGGACCCATCCTCAGGGCCTTACCAGAGATGTTGAGGTATAGAGACTCCATCCACTTGTCAGTCCCCGACATCACCCTCAGCCCCAGAAGACCGCTGTCATTGACTTTGACAGGATTGATGAGGAGGGTACAATTGTTTTTCTTGTTTCCCAGGAATCGTATCCTTTCCTGACTGGGGGTAGACTCCTCGGTTTTCAGGTTCTTATAATAGAGGATGGCCCCCTTGTAGTTCTTGGTCTCCTTGTCATACGTGAAATTGTGGTACACAGTCAGGTTATCTAGGATGTGTCCACCACCCTTTAGAAAACTGAATGTGCAAGGGATCCAGACGCAGGCTCCATCCCAGGCATAGAGGGTCTCAGGATGCTTAAAGTTCCAGGTGTTATAAGTTGAGTCAGAGAAAGCCAAGTATTCTGGAATCCACCAAAGTGAACAGAAAACATTATTGAGGGACACTGAGAACTTTCAAAGGAATAAAGAATTTCCCCTGAAGAGACAGGGAGGGAGAGGGAGAGGTGTGTGTGTACACACACACACACACACGTGTGAGCTTCCCTGGTGGCTCAGATGATAAAGAATCTGCCTACGATGCGGGAGACCCAGGTTCAATCCCTAGATTGGGAATATCCCCTGGATATGCTTGTGCATGCGTGCTAAGTCACTTCAGTTATGTCCAACTCCTTGCGACCCTATGGACTGTAGCCTGCCAGGCTCCTCTGTCTATGGGGATCCTCCAGCAAGAATACTGGAGTGAGTTGTCATGCCCTCCTCCAGGGGATATTCCAACCCAGGGATCGAACCTGTGTCTCTTATGTCTCCTGCCTTGGCAAGCATGTTCTTTACCACTAACGCCACCTTGGAAGCCCAAACACACACACACACACACACACACAGATATACATATACATATATACACACACACACACTGCCTGTCCCCACCCTGCCCCACAGTCACTCTTCTCTGCCCTGGGTCTTTCCTCCTCCTCCGGCTTCCACCACCAGCCCAGATCCAAGGACCCACCGAGACCGCCATGCTTACCGAGAAGCAGGAGCGAGGGGCCAAGGAGATGCATGGTGCTGTGTCTAGGCAGGAGCCTGGGCCAGGAAGAGTTTGTCTTTGAGCCACCTGGTCGCTGACATCTTCCAGACAGCTCTTCTTGCGCACCTAGGTCAACCCCTTTTCCCTGATCCCAGGAGGACAGTGACTGGTTGCACAGCAGGATAGGGAGTTCTAGAAGCTCACGGGCCTTTTCAGGATACGCCATGCCTCTCCCATCAGCCCAACACCATGTAGGACTAGCACTTCTTCCTATCTTCCAACCATCCATCCATTCAATCAACCATCCATCCAAACTTCTATAAACTTGCTGGCCAGCTCTCAAGCTTCGAGTGGCACCAAACTGCTGAGTACCTCAAATGCCAGGCCCTAGGTGACTTGGAGCTTACCTTGGGGCAACCAGCGAAGGGTTTCACATAGGAAAGAGACAGGGCCAAACTCTGATTTTAAAGACCAGGAAAAAGAAACAACAACAACTCTAAAGCCAGTCATTAAGTATGATGCCAGGAGAGCATTTAGATGGATCCGAGAGGACTCAGGAGAATGGGGTCCAAGGGACCATTCAGAGCACTGCCCCCACTGCCCCAAACCCTGGGCTCAGTAGGAAACAAACCAACCAGGTGGGGACAGCAGCCTTGAGTAAAGGCCATGCCTATCTCAGTTCCAGTCAAGTGGGAACGTGGGCCCAGCACTGCCCTATCTTCTACTGTTTTAAAAGTGGCAAGAAGCCAGAGTTTTGTGTCTTGTTTGAAAACAAAACAAAACAAATAAACACCATGCTGGTCAAACAATACCTGTCTGTGGGCTAGAGGTAGTCCAAGGGCCACCCATGTGCAACAGCTGCCTGTGTGTGTGTGTGTGTGTGCGTGCACGCAATGAGCTGGACAGCTAACTCACTAGACTTTTACATAGAGTTACATTTACATAGAGTTAAATTTAAGTCCCAATTTGCATGGTTGCGCCCTTCAGGCCTGTCCCTGAGGGGGGGTCACCAGGACGGGCCAACAGAGTGTGTCTCCTGTCTCAGCCCAGACCTTCGTCTCCTCCCCACCCCCTCCCTGCCCAGGCAATAGTTCCCACACATCAGCGCCCCTGCCCCCAACCGCTCCGGCTGTTTATCTCCTCCGGTTGCGTGGCGTAGGCTAAGGACTGTTGGGTGTCCACGACCAGCGTGGGGAAAGCTAGGCTGCTGGTTAAAAGTAAGAAGGGGGCCTGTTCCCAGGCCCAGAAGTCATGCTGGTCTGGCCCCGGGCACTGATGGGGTAGACACTCCATGCAGGGACCATATAGCTCTGCAGGTGTTAATCACATTACACAGAAAAAAGTCTTTAAGGTTATATCCATCTGAGAAAAGCCGGATTAAAAAATGTGAAATGGGATTCTTTAGCATAGACCTTTTCAGGCCCTTTAACCAGCTGTATATGGCTCCTGCATTTCCCAGCATGGAGCTTAGAGTACAGCACAAGATCCCCAAGTTCTTTAGCCAGGGGAACTATTTTACACGCTTTAGTCCCAGGGTCAGTGTTCCAAGGGATGCACTTTGGGCCTCTTTGGGTTTCCACAAGGGCCGTGGTCAGGGCCAGCATCCATTCCTCGTGGCAAAGACTAGCCTCCAGGGGTTGGGCAAGGGTGCCCCTCTGCCAGCAGCCACCAATCACACCCTCTTTGGGGACTGGCTGGAAGATGCCAGACCAGTGGGAGAGGGGTGCTTCTCAGAGCAGGGCTGCATGCTTACCCCCATGGAGCTTCAGGCGGTCTCTGGGGCACAAGGAGTGGGCCCCAGGCCTGCAATTGGAAGGCTGCTGAGGTGGGATGGCGCGGGGAAGCTGGGGACAGTCGGCACTCTGTGCAAAGGCTCCAGACCTGCGCTCTGCACAAAACCAGCCTGTGTAGAGCCTCGCAGGGCCTCAGAGCTGGCCTCCCTGGGTCCGCTCTCCCATCCCGGGCACCCCGTGAGGGCACGGCACCCTCCTGCTCTCAGATGACTCGTCAGAGAGATGCTCAAAGACAGGGAACTACTACCTGTTGTCACACTGGCAGGAGAAGGGAAGAGTCCCCACTGTGCTTCCAGCCCCCGAAATTGTGCCAGCTTTACACGCCTGCTCCATGCGTGCTTGTCAAATGCAAAAGAGAACGAGATAGTTTTTACCTGTTTCCTCATGTGTCTTCCCTCTTCGGGGACCCTGGCAGCATCTAAGAGTGAAAGGGGAAGCACAGCGGAGTCGCCAGTGACCTATTTTCACTCTTCTTGGCCACGCCCCCAGCCCCGGCTCCCTGTGACAGCAATGCCACTTCTGGATATTTCTCTGAAGGAAACACAACGCTAGCTCGAAAGGATATTGGCACCCCAAAGTTCCCTGCAGACATGGAAGCAACCTAAGTGTCCATCGATGGAAGTGTGGATCAAGAGTATGTACACAAAGGAATATTTTTCAGCCATGAAAGAAGAGTATCTTGCCATTTGCTACCACATTGATGGGACTGGAGGGAATTATGCTAAGTGAAATAAGTCAGAGAAAGACAAATACCGTATGATCGCACTTACAAGTGTAATCTTTAGAAAATGAAAATGAACCCACAGATACAAAAAACAGTTTGGTGGTTGCCAGAGGCAGGGAGTAGGGGGTGGGCCAAAGGGGTAGAGGTGGGTTAAAGGTACAAACTTCTGGTTATAAAATAAATAAATAAATTCTACGGATGTAAGTTATAGCATGGTGACTACAGTTACTATTGCTGTATTGTATATTTGACAGTTGCTAAGAGAGTAAATCTTAAAAGTTCTCATCACAAGAAGAAAAATTGTAACTGTTTATGCTGATGAATGTTAACCAGACTTATTGTAATGATTGTTTTGCAGTATATATAAATATTGAATCATTACATTAGACACTTGAAACTAACATAATGTTATATGTTGATTATATCTCAATTTTAAAAAGAAAATAGGAGTGGCTATAATACAGGTGGCTCGGTGGTAAAGAATCTGCCTGCAATTCAGGAGGCCCGGGTTCAACACCTGGGTCGGGAAGATTCCCTGGAGGAGGACATGGCTACCCACTCCAGTATTCTTGCCTGGAGAATCCCACGGACCAAGGAACCTGGGGGGTTATAGTCCATAGGGTCGCACAGAGTTGGACACAACTGAAGCCGTCTAAGCAGCAACAGCATAGTAGATTTCAGAACAAAGAAAATTATCTAAGACAGAGAAGGATATTATGCAATAAGGAAAGCGTTGATCAACCAAAACATAGCACTCCAAATGTGTAAGTACCAAACAGCAGAGCTACAGAATGTGTGAAGCAAAATCCAATAGAAGTGAAAGAATAGACAACCCACAATTATAGCTGGAAACTTCAACACTCATCCTCAACAACTGATAGAAAAACTAGACAGAAAACAGCAAAGGACAACACCATCAACCAACAACATCATCAACAAACAGTATCTAGCTGACATTCACAGACTACTACTCCACCCCAAAACAACAAAATACACTTTATTTTCAAGTGAGCATAGAATGTATACCAAGATCAACCAAATTTAGGGCCATAAAACAAGCCTCAAAAATTTTGAAATAATTGAAATCACGTACAGTATATGCTTTAACCACAATGGAATCAAACTAGAAATCAAAAGCAGAAGCATCCCCAAACACCTGAAAACTAAACAGCACACTTCTAAATAACCTATGGGTCAAAGAGAACATCTCAAGGGAAATTTAATAATACATTGAACTGAAAGAAAATGAAAATAGAACCTATCAAACTTTGTGGGACACAACTAAAACACAAGGGAGAAATTTATGGCACTGAATATTTTCATTAAAAAAGTAAGTCTTGAGAGTTCCCTGGTAGTCTGGTGGTTAGGACTTGGTACTTTCACTGCAAAGAGCCAGGGTTTAATTCCTGGTTGGGGAATTAAGTTCCTGCAAGCCAAAAAAAAAAAGTAAGCCTCAAATCAATAACATAAGATTCCATCTCTAGAAACTAGACATATAAGAGCAAAACAAATCTAAAACAGGCATAAGGAAAGAGATAATAAATATAAAAGCAGAAATCAATGAAATTGAAAACAGAAAAATAATAGAGGAAATAAAATACCTGGTTCACTGAAAAGATCAAGAAAATTAACGGATCTCTAGCAAGACTGACAAAAACAGAGAGAAGTTGTTAATATTGAAAGTGAAACAGAGAATATTTCTACATACCCTGAAGATGTCAAAAAGATAATAAGAGAATATCATGAAAAACTCTATCTACTTAGAGTAAATGGATCAATTCCTCAAAAAGTACAAGCTACCACAACTCAATCAATATGAATCAGATGATTTACATAGCCCTATAACTACTAAAGTACTTTAAAATGTGAAAAATGACCGTTCAGGTCAATATGGCTTTACTGGAAAATTCTACCCATCATTTAAAGAAGAATTAACACCAATTCTACATAATGTATTTTGTAGAAAATGGTAGAAAGAATGCTTTCCAACTCATTCTATGAAGCCAGTATTACCCTGAAACCAAACCAAAACAAAAAAGACATATATAATACAAAGCACAGAGAATCTCCCGGGACTGTCCCCACAGAGTCTGGGGACCCTCCGAGAGGACTCCACAGGACTGAGAAAGGTCAGTTTTCATTCCAATCCCAAAGAAGGGCCGTGCCAAAGAATGTTCAAACTACCACACAATTGCACTCATCTCACACGCTAGCAAAGCAATACTCAACATTCTCCAAGCCAGGCTTCAATGATACATGAACCATGACCCTTCAGATGTTCAAGCAGGTTTTAGAAAAGGCAGAGGAATCAGAGATCAAATTGCCAACATCCACTGGATAACAGAAAAAGCAAGAGAATTTCAGAAAAACATCTGCTTTATTGATTACGCCAAAGCCTTTGCCTGTGTAGATCACAACAAACTGTGTAAAATTCTTTGAGATGGGAAGACCAGACCGCCTGACCTGCCTCCTGAGAAATCTGTATGCAGGTCAAGAAGCAACAGTTAGGACTGGACATGGAATAACAAAATGGTTCCAAACTGGGAAAGGAGTGCATCAAGGCTGTATATTGTCACCCTGCTTATTTAACTCATATGCAGAGTACATCATGTGAAATGCCGGGCTGGATTAAGCACAAGCTGGAATCAAGATTGCCAGGAGAAATATGAACAAACTCAGATACACAGATGACACCACCCTTATGGCAGAAAGTGAAGAGGAACTCTTGAGTGAAGAGCCTCTTGATGAAAGTGAAAGAGGAGAGTGAAAAAGCTGGCTTAAAACTCAACATTCAAAAAACCAAGATCATGGCATCCGGTCCCATCACTTCAGGACAAATAGATGGGGAAACAATCGAAACAGTGAGAGACTTTATTTTCTTGGGCTCCAAAATCACTGCAGGTGGTGACTGCAGCCATGAAATTAAAAGACACTTGCTCCTTGGAAGAAAAGCTTAGACCAATCTAGATGGCATACTAAAAAGCAGAGACATTACTTTGCCAACAAAGTTCCGCCTAGTCAAAGCTGTGGTTTTTCCAGTAGTCAGGTATGGATGTGAGAGTTGGACTATAAAGAAAGCTGAGTGCCAAAGAATTGATGCTTTTGAGCTGTGGTGTTGGAGAAGACTCTTGAGAGTCCCTTGGACTGCAAGGAGATCCAACCAGTCAACCCTAAAGGAAATCAGTCCTGAATATTCATTGGAAGGACTGATGCTGAAGCTGAAACTCCAATACTTTGGCCACCTGATGCAAAGAGCTGACTCATTGGAAAAGATTCTGATGCTGGGAAAGATTGAGGGCAGGAGAAGAAGGGGATGACAGAGGATGAGATTGGTTGGATGGCATCACTGACTCGATGGACATGAGTTTGAACAAGCTGCGGGAGTTGGTGATGGACAAGGAAACCTGGCGTGCTGCAGTCCATGGTGTCACAAAGAGCTGGACACAACTGAGCAACTGAACTGAACTGATAGTATGAAAAAGAAAGCTCCAGACCAATATTCTTCATGAAAATGGATGCAAAAATCCTTAACAAAATGTTAGCAGAAAGAATTCAGCAATATATCAAAAGAATTATACAACTATAGCCACGTAGGGTTATTCCAGGGATGCAAGTCTGGTTCAATACTTGAAAATCAGTCAATGTAATCTCACATTAATGGGACAAAGAAGAAAACTCACCAGATCATATAAATTGTTGCAGAAAAAGCATTTGGCAAAATTCATCACACTTTTATGATAAAAACTCTCTGAAAACTAAGAATAAAAAAATTTTCAACTTAATTACCTACAACTAACCTACAAAATACACTTAATTCTTAACAGTGTTAATACTCTCTCCTTCTAAGCTTGGTAACAAGGCAAGAATGTTCACTCTCTGGGGATTTCCTAGACTACTTAAAATCACAATTGAAATTGCATTGCTTGCTCAGGTGATAGTGATTTAGAAAAAACTCTTTTGTTTGGAAACTGCCTTCAGCAGGCCCATGGATCTCCAAGCCTTGAGTGCTCAGTGACAACAAAGATCACGTTAATATTTCAAGTAAGCAATAATAGAAAACTTAGCAGACTATTTTAAAGTTCCTACTATTTTTTATTGAGGTCCTTAACCTAAAATTTACCTTGTAAAAGCGTTTTGCAACTTTTGATAAAGTTTACCAAAAAACAGTTTATTTACCACAATCATGGTATATAATATTTCCATCACCTTCCCCCTCCCCCAAATTCCCTATACACCTGTGTGGTCAATCACTCTTCTCTACCTCTTATTCTTGGTAACTACTGACCTATATTCTTTCCCTGTTTTGTTTGCAGCAGTGTCACATACCTGAATTGATACCATATGTAGTCTTTGAATCTGGTTTCTTTACTTAGCATGATGCCTTTGAGATGGTCTGTTCTGCATATATCAGTAATCTGTTCCTTTTTAAGAACTATAAACTTGTTTACAGCTGAGGACATTGGTTGTTCTGGATAATTACAAATAAACCACTAAACATTCAAAAAAAAAAAAGAATGTTCACTCTCAATCACTCCTATTCAATATAGTATTGGAAGTTCTAGACAGCATAAGAAGATAAAGAAAGGCAATAAAAAGTATATAGATCTGAAAGAAAGAAATAAAATCTATTCACAGATAACATAAAGATCTGTGTAGAAAATCCCAAGGCACCTACAAAAGAATTCCAAAATTAATAAGTGAATTCAGCAAGCTTGCGGAATACAAGATCAACACAAAAATCAGTCACATTTCTTTATATTAATAATGAATATTTGGAAACTGAAATTTAAAGTACAATTCCAGATTTCTTGGGCTTCCAGTTCCAGAAGATGGAGAAGGATACATGCTCATCTCCTTCTTCGAGAGCACCAAAATCACAATTAGCTGTTGAACAGCTGTTGACAGGAGGACGCTGAACCTACTGAAAAAAGACACCCCATGTCCAAAGACAAAGAAGAAGCCACAGCAAGACAGTCGGAGGGGCACAGTCACGATTAAATCAAATCCCATACCCCCCAGGTGGGTGACCCACAGACTAGAGAACAATAATACCAAAGAAGTTCTCCCACTGTCTGAAGTTTCAGAACCCTAGGTCAGCATTCCCAGCCTGGGGACCTGACAAATGGACTGGGAACCCCCAAGGATCTGATCTTAAAGGCCAGTGGGACTTGATTGCAAGACTTCCACAGGACTGGGGGAAACACAGACTTCAGTATTGGAGGGCACAAACAGAACCTTGCAAATACCAAGACTCAGAGGAAAGGAGCAGTTACTCCACAGGAAACTGAACCAAAACTGCCTGCTAGTGTTGGAAGGTCTACTGTGAAGGTGTGGGTTGTTTGGCAGGGGCTTACCACAGGGACAGGGGGACCGGCAGCAGCTGTTTGGGAAGGTCCCTTTTAGAGTAAACTCTCTTGGACTTTGCCATTGATCAGACCATAGAGCCCATGGACCCCAAGGCTGGGTCAGTTTAGCTGCTCAGTCGTGTCCAGCTCTTTGTGACCCCATGGATTGCAGCATGCCAGGCTTCCCTGTCCATCAGCAACTCCCACAGCTTGCTCAAACTCATGTCCATCGAGTCGGTGATGCCATCCAACCATCTCATCCTCTGTCGTCCCCTTTTCCTTTTGCCTTCAATCTTTCCCAGAGTCTTTTCAGAGTCTTTTCCAATGAGTCAGTTCTTCCCATCAGGTGGCCAAAGTATTGGAGTTTCAGCTTCAGCATCAGTCCTTCCAGTGAATATTCAGGACTGATTTCCTTTAGGGTTGACTGGTTGGATCTCCTTGCAGTCCAAGGGACTCTCAAGAGTCTTCTCCAAAACCACAGTTCAAAAGCATCAATTCTTTGGTATTTAGTTCAGTTCAGTTCAGTCACTCAGTCGTGTCCGACTCTTTGTGACACCATGAAACGCAGCATGCCAGGCCTCCCTGTCCATCACCAACTCCCGGAGTTTACCCAAACTCATGTCCATTGAATCAGTGATGCCATCCAACCAATCTCATCCTCTGTCATCCCCTTCTTCTCCTGCCCTCAATCTTTCCCAGCATCAGAATCTTTTCCAATGAGTCAGCTCTTCACATCAGGTGGCCAAAGTATTGGAGTTTCAGCTTCAGCATCAGTCCTTCCAATGAATATTCAGAACTGATTTCCTTTAGGGTTGACTGGTTGGATCTCCTTGCAGTCCAAGGGACGCTCAAGAGTCTTCTCCAACACCACAGCTCAAAAGCATCAATTCTTTGGCACTCAGCTTTCTTTATAGTCCAACTCTCATATCCATACCTGACTACTGGAAAAACCACAGCTTTGACTAGGCGGAACTTTGTTGGCAAAGTAATGTCTCTGCTTTTTAGTATGCCGTCTAGATTGGTCTAAGCTCTTCTTCCAAGGAGCAAGCGTCTTTTAATTTCATGGCTGCAGTCACCACCTGCAGTGATTTTGGAGCCCAAGAAAATAAAGTCTCTCACTGTTTCGATTGTTTCCCCATCTATTTGTCCTGAAGTGATGGGACCGGATGCCATGATCTTGGTTTTTTGAATGTTGAGTTTTAAGCCAGCTTTTTCACTCTCCTCTTTCACTTTCATCAAGAGGCTCTTCACTCAAGAGTTCCTCTTCACTTTCTGCCATAAGGGTGGTGTCATCTGTGTATCTGAGTTTGTTCATATTTCTCCTGGCAATCTTGATTCCAGCTTGTGCTTAATCCAGCCCGGCATTTCACATGATGTACTCTGCATATGAGTTAAATAAGCAGGGTGACAATATACAGCCTTGATGCACTCCTTTCCCAGTTTGGAACCATTTTGTTATTCCATGTCCAGTCCTAACTGTTGCTTCTTGACCTGCATACAGATTTCTCAGGAGGCAGGTCAGGAGGTCTGGTATTCCCATCTCAAAGAATTTTACACAGTTTGTTGTGATCTACACAGGCAAAGGCTTTGGCGTAATCAATAAAGCAGAAATAGATGTTTTTCTGGAACTGCTTTATTGATGATTCTAGGTAAGTTGGATGTTTGGCCTGAGGGCTGGGTCACCTTAAGCCAAAAACTACCAGGGAGGGAGCCCAATCCAAGTATCAGCAGATAATTGGATTAAAGCTTTGCTGAGCAAGGCCCTGCCCACCAGAGCAAGACCCAGTTTTTCCCATCACCAGTTCCTCCCATCAGGAAGCTTATAAAAGCCTCTTAGCCTCCTCCATGAGAGGGCAGACTGAAGGAGGAAGAAAAAACCACAATCCCACAGCAACTAAAACAAAACCACATTACAGCAAGTTAATCAGCATGAAAATGCAGAAATTTATGTCCCAGATGAAGGGACAAGATAACCCCCCAGAAAAACAACTAAGTGAAGTGGAGATAGGCGACTTTCCAGAAAAAGAATTCAGAATAATGATAGTGCATATGATTCAGGATCTAAGAAAAAGAATGGAGGCAAAGTTTGAGAAGATGTAAGAATTGTTTACCAAAGACCTAGAAGAACTAAAGAACAAACAAACAGATGAATAAAACACTAGAAAGAATTTATAGCAGAATAACTGAGACAGAAGCATGGATAAATGACTTGGAGGATAGAATGGTGGAAATCACTGCCACAGAACAGAATACAGAAAAAAGAATGGAAAGAAGTGAAGACAGCCTAAGGAACCTCTGGGACAACATTAAAGGCATGAACATTTGCACTATAGGGGTCCCAGGAGGAGAAGAGAGAGAGAAAGGACCTGAGAAAATATTTGAAGAGATAATAACTGAAAACATCCCTAACATGGGAAAGGAAATAATCAACCAAGTAGAGGAAGTGCAGAGTCCCAGGCAGGATAAACCCAAAGAAGGACACACTGAGGCGTAGAGTAATCAAACTGAGAGAAAAATTAAAGACAGAGATAAAACATTAAAAGCCACAAGGGAAAATGACAAACAACATATAAGGGAACTCCCATCAGGCTATCAGCTGAGTTCTCAACAGAAACTCTACAAACCAAAAGGGAATGGCATGATACATTTAAAGTGATGAAAAGGAAGAACCTACAACCAAGAATACTCTACTCAGCAAGATTCTCCTTCAGATTTGATGGAGAAATTGAAAGCTTTCCAGACAAGCAAAAGTTAAAAGAATTCATCACCACCAAACCAACTTTACAACAAATGCTAAAGGAACTTCTCTAGGTAGAAAACAAGAGAATAAAAAGCCCTACCTACAGAATATAAGCCCAAAACGATTAAAACGGTAATAGGATTATGCATGTAGATAATTACCTTGAATGTAAATGGATTAAATGCACTACTCAAAAGACATACAGTGGCTGAGCAGATGAAAACATGTGCACATATGCGCTTCCACTTTGTATGTAATTATCTTATACTTTTAGGTTAATCATGTTCCCATTATGGCTTGCGATTGTAATTTTCTTTTATTTTTTTGTCTGGCTATTGATTGTGAAAACTGATAACATCTTTTACTATTGTGATTATGTCACTATTACTCACTCCATACATTGTATCATAATTGGTCAACAGAGCTCCCTGGAGGTGAGGTGACAGCCCCAGCTCACAGGCAGGACATAGCCAAAGACCCCACTCCCACCCCAGAGCTTGGTCTGCCCGGAACATCATCTCTGGGCACAGGCAGGGAACCATGATTTGGTCTCAGAGGGCCTCTCTATCAAAATCAGGCTAGAGAGGAGCAGCCAGAGGTATGTGTGACGTGATGTCACCATGGAGTATCTGTCAGGCAAAGCAAGGGACTATCGGCAAATGACAGCTCACTTTTACAGAGTGATGCTCATTTCATGACCAGCACCGTGCAAAGTGCTTTGCATGCTCCTGATGGCTCACAGCACACTCAGGAAGTCTGAACCACCCATGTCTGCACCATCCTTAGAGGGGAAACTGAGGGACAGCTCACAGTTGACAGGTGGCAGGGCTGGGATTTGAATCCAGGTCTGTTCACCAGGTGCTTATCACATGTCCTATGTCATAGGCAGCTGAGTGCAGCATGTGTGTGACCTCACTTAACCCTGTGAGAAAGGCGCTGTCGTCCACATTGTTCAGGGCAGATGACACCCCAAAATAGAGACCACCTACCTCTTTGGAGGAAAAGATACGAAGGCGCCAGAGCTGCATTCTCAGGAGTCCTGATTCCTTAGCCCTGCCTCCTCCATGTAGTCCTTGACCTCCAGAAATCAAGGCATGCCCTTGAACTCCCTGACCAATTTCCTCCTGTGACCATCAGCAACGCCTGGAGCTATGCCAGCAGACACTCCTAGCTGGTGAGCCAGAATATACGTCCTCAGTTGGTCCTCTGTTGAAGACTGGGATCTTGTCCCCTGGCCTGGGAGTCCTCCACTGAGATGACTGGTTGTTTTGGGTTTTTTTCTTTTTTGAACTTTTTATTTTGAAATAATTATAGACTCAAAGGAAGTGACAAAGATAGAAAAGTCTGGTGTGCCCTATGATGAGTTTCTTCCGATGGTTACTTCTTACATAATTAGGTGTAGTACAACCTGTGTGTGGTTCTAAGTCTTTTCATCTCATATCTAGATGTACATAACCATTGCAGACAAGATACAGAATTATTCCGTTATTGCCAAGATCACCCTTGTAGTCACATCCACCTCCCTTTCCTCCACTATCTCTAACAAGTAATCTATTCTCCATCTCTATCATTTTGTCCTTTTGATAATAGTACATGAAAGGAGTCATATGGTACATGACCCGTTAGGATTTTTTTAATATTTATTTATTTGTCTGCACTGGGTCTTAGTTTGGGCATGCGATATCTTTAGTTGCACCATGGTAACTCTTAGTTGCATCATGTGGGGATCTAGTTCCCTGACCAGGGATCGAACCCGGGCTCCTTGTATTGGGAGCTCAGTGTCTTACTGCTGGACCATCAGGGAAGTCCTTGGACTGTTTTTTTTTTTAACTCAGTATAATGCCCTTCAGAATTTTCCAAGTTGATGTCTGTCCCATACCTCATTCCATTGCTGCATAGTACTTGCTACATAGTACTCCTGGATATATCACAATTGCTGGCTGTATCCCAGGCCGTTGTGACACATCCACAGAGTACTATGTAGCAACGGAATGTATTATATACATTGTACTGTGTAACGCATAGATGTATCACAATTGTTGAACCATTTAGTATTGAGGCACAGGTAGATTGTTTCCAATTTGGGGCTATTACAAATAAGGCTGCTTTGAACAACTGTGTACATGTTTTGGTGTAAACATGAATTTTTATTTATTGGGCATCAATGTCTAGAAATGCAATTGCCGAGTCATATGGTAGGATTATTTCATTAGTTTTTCAAGAGTGGCTGTACCATTTTACAGTCCCACCAGCCATGTATAATGATCCAGTTTCACTGCATCCTCACCAGCATTTACTATCATTATTATTGTTAATTTTAGTTGTTTCATTGGTATGCAGTGATTTGCACAGTCTTGATTTGCATTTCACTAATGGCTAGTAGTGCTGAACATCTGTTCATGGGCCTATTTGTCATTTGTGTATCCTCTTTGGTGAAGTATCTTTTCATGTCTTTTGCCCATTTTCTCATTGCCCATACAATCCACCTACTTAAAGCATACCCCTCAATGGTTTTAAGTATTCACAGCATTGTGCAAACCATCACCACAGCCAATTTTAGATCATCTCATCACCCCAAAAAGAAACTCATGACCATTAGCAGTTACCCCGTTTCCTCTCAACACCTGCACCCCAGTCCTAGGCAACAATGAAATCTACTTTCTGTCTCTACAGATTTTCTTTTCCTGGTCATTTCATAGGAGTGCAATCATACAATATGTAGCTTTTTGTGATTGACTTCTTTCACTTAAGGTTTTTAAGTTTATCATGTTGCAGGATCTATACAGTACTTCATTTCTTTTTATTGTCAGTGAGTGGTATTTCATTGTATGGATATACCGTATCTTCTTTATTCATTCATCACTTGATAGACATTTGGGTTGTTCCCATGTTTTTGTTTTCATGAGTAATGTGCTAGGAACAGTTGTGTTCAAATTTTGGGGTGGATATGTTTTCATTTCTCTTGGGTATATACCCTAGGAATAGAATTTCAGAGGCAGATTGGAATTCTAGGTTTAACCTTTTGAGAAACTGTCTTGAGACTGTCTTTCAAAGTGGCTGGACAATTTTACATTCCCACTAGCAATGTATAAATGCTTTCATTACTACACATTCTTTCTAGCATTAGTTGTTGCCACTGTTTTGTATTTTAGCTATCTAATAGGTTTGTGAGAATGATAGTTCATTGTGATCTTAACTTGAATTTCTCTAAAGGTTAATGATGTTGAACATCTTTCTATATGATTATTTTCTATCCATATACCATCTTCAGTGAAATGTCTCTTCCTGCCTTTTGCCCATTTATTTTTTCTGCTCATCTTTTAGTTTTTTGATTTTTGATGTTTTTGAACGTTTAGTTTTGAGAGTTCTTTATAGTTTCATTCTAGACACGAGTTCTTCGTCAGGTTAAGTGACTTGAACTATTTTCTCCTAGTAGTTTGTCCTTTCATTCTCTTAAGAAACTTTCCTGGAGCAAAAATAAATTGATTTTGAAGTCCAATTTATACTAGGGGTCATGTTTTGCAGAGCGAGGAAGGTGGGAAAAGGAGAAGGCGTGGCTCCTCCTGGGCAGAGCGGTGGGGTTCCTCCTCTCACCCCCAGGGGAGTAGCCAGCACACAGCCTGGAGCCCTTTCTTCGTTGGGTGTGTGGAGCTGCCTGCCCTAGGCCCTAGTTCTCAAGATAGGGTGGGAGACCCTGCTGGCAGCTGTGTAGACAGTGAGCACAGGGGATCATCAGGCCAGGGGCTCCGGAGGCCATGACTCCTGTCCAGGAGAGATGTTCGGAGGTGGCTTTTCTCAGCCAGGAATGACCCAGGAGTTTGGTCGGAGGGGAGGGACAAAGCGGTCCTTGTTGACATGCCCCAGTGCCCGGCCCCTCCTTCACCAAGTGGCCCCTGCTTCCCGACAGGTGCCGCTGTGGGACCAGCCCGGCCCGGCCAGAACTCTTCTCCTGCTGGTGTCCCCGGCTCTGAGGCATGGTGTCGTGGGTGCTGACTCTTCCTCAGCTTGATGTGTCCTGAGAGAAGCGTCCTGTCAGCCTTGCCTGTCCTTGAACATACCGAGTGCTGTGTTCTCCACCAAGCTAGCTCCTCTCCAGCATCTAAGGAAGTGGCCAGCATCTCGGGCTCCTCTCTTCCTTCCCCTCCGTGTCAGCCGGTCTCCTCAGGGCCCTCCAGAATAGGTCCTGACTCTCTTCCCTCTCACCACCCACTTCCCCTCTCCCTTGGACAGGAGTCATGGCCTCCGGAGCCCCTGGCCTGATGATCGCCTGTGCTCACTGTCTAAATAGCTGCCAACAGGGTCACCAAAACCCCTCCCTAATGCTCCTCTATGTGTAAGTCTCCAGCAGCTCCGCAGTTCACTCAAAGTCCGAGTCCTGACTGTGGCCTAAAACCCTGCTGTGATCCAGCTCCCTTGGGCAACTGCTCAGGCTCCTATACACCACTCCAGGCATGCTGGTTGGTTTCCTTCTTGTTCCATGACCACCGCAAGTACATTCCTGTGCTGGACGTTTGCACCTGATCTCGACTTTCCCTGGACCCACGTTTCCCAGAAATCGACCGAGCTCCCTCCCTCCCTCCCTTCCTTCCGGTCTCTGCTCAGCTGACCGCTTTCTAAATCAGCCGACTTGCAGGCACATGCTGTCCTTCTATCTCTCTTAGCTTCCTTCTTAGCCCACTCGCTATCTGACCACACGTTTATCTGGTCTTTGTCTATCTCTTCCACTTGATGTCAGTCCCAGCAGCCAGAGCGTGGGTCTTTTGGTCTGTGCAGCAGCCCTAGAGTCCAGCACAGGCTTGGCACAAGTAAGTGCTCAGTAACCTTGCTCAGTAACCTTGTGTTGACAGAACAGGTGAATTCTTGGGGGTCCAGGCGCTGGGCAGAGTGTGATAGCTGAGTTGAGTGTCATCACTAAATGTTAGCCTAAGAGATGGTCTTTGTGTCAGATCACATCACTGTAACCCAAAGTTTAACAGTTTGCCTGTGACCTTTAGGAATTTTGTCCTGTCTGTGAACCACCTGAAGTATTTTTATTTCGTACGTTTCTTGAAATCAATTCACTTGATTGGTTTTTTAACTTACTTCTTCCTAAGCTTTTAGCAAAAAAAAAAAAAAAATCAAACTTCTAAATATCCCTTTGGGGATGGGCGTGTACACACTGCTATGTTCAAAGTGGGTAACCAACAAGGACCTGCTGTATAGTACATGGGACTCTGCACAATGTTATGTGGCAGCTGGATGGGAAGGGGGTTTGGGGGAGAATGCATACATGTTTATGTACGGCTGAGTTCCTTCGCTGTTCACCTGAAACTATCATAACATTGTTAATCGGCTCTACTCCGGTATAAAGCAAAAAGGGTTTTGAAAAATTTAAAAACAATCACACTTGGCATGCTAGTTTTCTTTTGCTCAGACACAAACTAAGTTAAGTATGACTATTCACCTAAAAGGCCCTCCACACCACTCCCCAGGACACCCAGCTCACCCGGTGGCTCTCTGGCTGCACCTCAGGCAGCACAGGGTTACTCCGATGGCTCTGATTATTGACATTGCTCTGCCTCTCAGGGCGAAGTCCTTAGGGGCATTCCTCCCTGGCCAGACCTGCTGGAGCCAGGGGCTGTTGTCAAGGGACAGGTGTGTCAGGGCAGGTTCCCACACACGCTGGTCAAAATGTCAAGTGGGGCTGCCTTGAAGTCCCTGCTGTTCTCTGCCACCCTCTCCAGCTTCGGTTGAGCTCCTGGAACTTTGCCAAACGTATTTCCACTTGGGGACTTCACACAGGGCGTCCCTAAGTGACATTCCTTCCATAGAGACACTTCTCCGACCCCGAGACCCTAAGTCTCCTTTCGTTCTAGTCTCTACCAGCCTTCCCTGTTGGGAGCAGGTGTCACATGTAGCGGCCAGGTGTTCTGGCTGATGTCATTTATTTAATGTCCTTCTCCCTGAGTGACTGCCAGTGCCGGGAGGAAGGGGCAGGCCTCAGGGTGGGGTCCCACCCCGCTGCCACCCGCCTCTCTTCCTTTCTCCTGCACGGGGACAACCCATTCCAGCTAAAGTAGCCGCGTCCCCTTCCCACTCAACACAGTTTGGTTATTTCTGCCTCTAGACCTTGACTTTGGTCTCTGTTGTACCCACCACCTTCTCCAAAAACAAAAAACCAGGGCACAACCACCTTCCTCAGGAAGGTGCTTTATATCGCCTGAATCACCCATAGCCCTGCAGCTCTATTCTTACTGCCCCTTCGGCAACTTCATACTCACAAGTTCCTGCTGCTTCTCACTGAAACGGCAGTGATGCACAATGGTCAGTGCAGGGGAGGGGGTGGGGCTCTAGGGCCAGGTCCCAGGTGGGTGCTCAAGGCAGGGCTGCACAGTCCTCAGCGGGGGGCCCTCAGGGAAGTTGTGTCACCCTGTTGCCTCGGCTCCTCCAGATTCTCCACATCAGTGCATGAGAGTCACCAGGCGTGCATGGGCATGCTGAGTCACTCAGTCGTGCCGGACTCTTTGCAGCTCCATGGATTGTAGCTCACCAGGCTCCTCTGTTCATGGATTCTCCAGGCAGGAATACTGGAATGGGTTGCCATGCCCTCCTCCACCAGGAAGAGCCATGAAAACACAGACTGCTAGGCCGGGGAATGGCCTGAGAATCTGCCTTTTGGGCAGGTGCCCAGGTGAGGCTGATGCTGGTAGTGCCAGGACCCCACTTGGAGAACCATTGTCAGAGTCATCAGGGAAGGCGGCCGGAGATTACTCATGTAAGCCAGGTAGAATCATGGGGCATGTAGTAAGCACTCAGCAAAAATGTTAGTTGTTGATACCAATGCATGCCAGAGAGTCTGGCCTTCTTCAACTTCAAGAAGACTTGAGTCCAGGGTCTGGCCACACCATTTCCTGGCTCTGGGACCCTGGGAAAAATCACAGGGCCTCTCAGAGCCCCAGAGTTCTCACAGGGTTGTCCTGCAAGAGGTGGGGGGGAACCCTTCCCAGGATAGCCCAAGCTTCCTAGAGGGGTTCAATACACAGCTGGTGCCTAATGGATATTTCTTGAATCAAATGAGGTTTGAAAGATTGAGAATTCCCTGGTGGCCCAGTGGTTAAGACACAGGGCTTTCACTTCTGGGGCTAGAATTTGATCCCTGGTGGGGGAAACTAAGATCTCACAAATGACATGGCACAACCAAAATACTTCATTTAAAAAGAAAAAAGAGCAGACGCGAGAGACGCCCGGCTCCCGGCGGCGCAGAGGCGAGAGACGCCCGGCTCCCCGCGCAACCGACCACGTGCAGAATCGTGGCTGAGAGGAGCTGCCCCGCACCCAGGGTTAGGGCGGTGGCCGAGAGGAGCTGTACCACGTCCAGGAGGCAGTGGCTGCTTGGGCACCGGAGGGCCGAATGGAGCTGATCCACATTCAAAGCAGGAGGGGCGGCCTTGAGGAGATACCCCTCGTCCAAGGTAAGGTACAGCGGCTGCGCCTTGCTGGAGCAGCTGGGAAGAGATACTCCACGACCAAGTGGAATATAAGAATCCAGTGTTCTGGGGAGGAAGGAACAAGATGGCGGAGGGATAAGACGGCGAGACCACTTTCTTCCCCACAAATTCATCAAAAGAACATTTGAATGCGGAGTAAAGTCCACAAAACAACTTCTGAATATTGGCAGAGGACATCAGGCTCCCAGAAAAGCAGCCATTGTCTTCTAAAGGAAAGAGAAGAAATCAAGCTCCACCCACCAGAACACTGACACATGCCTCCCTAACCAGGGAACCCGGACAAGTCACCCGTCCAACCCCACACACAGCGAAGAAACTACATAATAAAGAGAACTCCACAAACTGCAAGAAGAGGGAAAGGCCACCCCAAGCAAAGCAATATAAGCAAGATGAAGAGGCAGAGAAATACCCAGCAAGTAAAGGAACAAGATAATTGCCCACCAACACAAACAAAAGAAGAAGATATAGGGAATCTACCTGATAAAGAATTTCAAATTTTGATGGTGAAAATGATTCAAAATCTTGAAAGCAAAATGGAGTTACAGATAAATAACCTGGAGAAAAGGATTGAGAAGATGGAAGAAAGATTTAATAAGGACTTAGAAGAAATAAAAAAGAGTCAATATACAATGAATAATGCAATAGATGAGATCAGAAACACTCTGGAGGGAACAAACAATAGAATAACAGAGGCAGAAGACAGGATTAGCGAACTAGAAGATAAAATTGTAGAAATAAATGAAACAGAGAGGAAAAAAGAAAAACGAATTAAAAGAAATGAGGACAATATTAGAGACCTCTGGGACAATGTTAAACGCTCCAACATTCGAATCATAGGAGTCCCAGAAGAAGAAGACAAAAAGAAAGACCATGAGAGAATACTTGAGGAGATAATAGTTGAAAACTTCCCTAAAATAGGGAAAGAAATAATCACCCAAGTCCAAGAAACCCAGAGAGTCCCCAACAGGATAAACCCAAGGCGAAATACTCCAAGACACATATTAATCAAATTAACAAAGATCAAACACAAAGAACAAATCTTAAAAGCAGCAAGGGAAAAGCAGCAAATAACACATAAGGGGATTCCCATAAGGATAACAGCTGATCTTTCAACAGAAACTCTTCAGGCCAGAAGGGAGTGGCAAGACATACTTAAAGTGATGAAAGAAAATACCCTACAGCCCAGATTATTATACCCAGCAAGGATCTCATTCAAATATGAAGGAGAAATCAAAAGCTTTACAGACAAGCAAAAGCTGAGGGAATTCAGCATCACCAAACCAGCTCTCCAACAAATGCTAAAGGATCTTCTCTAGACAGGAAACACAGAAAGAGTGTATAAACTTGAACCCAAAGTAATAAAGAAAATGGCTACGGGATCGTAGTTATCAATAATTACCTTAAACGTAAATGGGTTGAAATTTTCAAAAAGGCTAGGAAACAATTCTCATAGCCATCAATAGTTCAGTGTTGAGTTCATGAATAGTTTTTAAAGTTTGGGACAAACTGTAGTATTTGCTATTTGAAGTACTATTTGTAATTGGCATATTACGATGTAACATTGGTCTTCATTTCCAACTTAAAACGCCTAAAAATGCCTAACAGGTTTTTAGATTTGTGAATTTTAGTTGAAATGTATTTTACGATGTTACTAAACCTGCAGAAATATTGAAAAAAAAAAAATAAAAAGAAAAAAGAAAGACTGAAGCTGCAGAATGCAGCATAAATGTGAGGCATGGCCGTCAAGCTTACACAGGCTCAGGAAACACTGAGACCCAGGGTCCCCCTGGGACCCACAGAGGGCAGGGGGCAAAGTCAGTGAGTGAAGCCAACCGGGTGGGGGGCAACAGGGAATGGTGGGCACTGTGGCAAATCGGGAGCCAGGCTCCTTCCGAAGAAGCTGCCGCCATCTCTGTCAGTGAGACCTGGCGGTTTGGAAGTGGGAACCTAGGGCTATTGGTCACTCTGACTGTGGCACGAGCAGGAATGAGGGTTGTTAGGTGAAATCACCCCGCAGTCAAACATGACCTCCCATGGACCAAACCCAGCCCACAGCGGCCAGATCAGAGCAGGAACAACTTAAGAATGGCTGGCCTGGATGCCGGGCTAGAATCCCTGAGGAAGCAGGGGAGGGCAAGGAGGTGAGTGGCAGGCTTCCCAAGGATGGGTCAGAAATCATTAGGAACTAGGTGGGTATTTGGCTTCAGGGCATTTATTTCACATCCTTCCGTACAGGTCCTGGGGCCAGGTGTGGGGGCAGGAGACCAGGCAGGGGGTAGCAATAAATAACATGGACAGACGGAGCTCCCCTCCAGACAGATGAGGTTAAAGGAGGTTAGAGGGAAGCCACAGGGTGGAGGTGGGGTGCTGGCGGGGCAGGGGCAGCTGGGAAGGAGAGGGAGGCCAGGCCCCCAGAGCTCTCCGTCACCTGCCCTGGCCCTTCCCTGCCCCAGCCCCCACAACTTTGGGGAGGAAGGGAGCCCGCAGCCGGTGGGGGCCAGCGAGGGTCTTGGAGAGGCTGGGTGACTGCACAGGGTGCCTCCGGCTCCCTCACTTGACGCGGATTTCAGCATACTCAGCTAGCTCCTCCGTCAGGGTATAGCTGTCCTTGGTGGGTCTTTTTCCCAGGTCCGAGTGAGAATAGCTCAGGTCCAGCTCCGGGGGTTCTCCCCGAAGACCCAGCAGCCTCCTCTCTGATCCCAGGCGCCTCTCACTCTACGAAGGGAGCCAACCCATTAGGCAGTCTTGTCCCACCTTTCCCAGCTGCAGTTGCTGGGGTTGCTGGCACACCCATGGCTCTAAAGCAGAGTCCCATATGAGCCTCCTTCCTCAAGGACCACCCACCCAGCCGACCCCATGGTCCTGGGTCACCCTTGGGAGCCCTGCCCGCACCAGTGCCCCCTACACAAAAAAACCTCCTCACTGCTAAGGCTGAAAGCTGCCCACAAATTCATTGTCTCCAAGAAACCTTCCTCAACCTGAGAATTTGAGGGGCACCCAAGTCAACCCATAACGCCTTTCTAAATGGAAGCCACCTGGTTGGGAACCCACTTTTCCCAGTTGTTGTAAGTGCCTGGCTCAGCAGGTTCGGGTCTGGTGTGGTCCCTCCTCAATCTGGGACATCCTCCAGGTGCAACTTCTGCTTCCCCATCACGCCTGCCGTCCTTGACCTCCCTCCTTCAGACACACACACACACACACACACACACACACACACACGACAGTGGCCACAGACAGATGGACGGGAGCAGTAGTGGGACAGGACAGACAAGGCCAGGGGGTGCTGGGCAAGGCCACACTGAACTGGGGACCAACCTGGACGCCTGACGGGGACGCACACACATGCAAGCCAACCCCAAGGCCCAACACAGGCCCAGAGGTGGGCACACTGAGGCCCCCGGAACCTACCTCCTGGGGTGCTCACTCCAGGGTAGAGACCTCTCTGGACTATTGGAGAAGGAAATGCAGTCATAGACACAGGCGGGGAGGGTCAGGGCTTCTCGTGGTCCCGAACTCTACAGCCCCACTCACAGCCTCAGCCTGAGCGCCCTGTCCCAGCCCAGGGCCGAGCCAGTCTCAGCAGATCCTTTCCTCCCTTTCTTTGGAGCCAGCTCCTCCTCCACCCAGGGCCTCCCAGGCCCCTCCCAGGCCCTCAGTGTCCCTGGCACCCAGGATCTCCAGCCAGCTTGGCGCCATGGGGCTCTGGCCTCACCTCATATTTCTCCGGCGCCCCGGAGATGCGGAAGTCGCTGCTGAACACGACAGGGGGATTGTCCCCCCCCGAGAAGCTGGGGCTTTCCGTCACGTTCTTTCTGCAGGGCAGGACATGTCAGCTCCAGTGCGATTTTTGGGTTCCCTACTCCTCTCTCTATCTGCAATCCCCTCTACCTTAGGAGTTTGACCCAAGGGCCTCCGGAGCTGCTCCCACCGATCTCTAAGACGGGGTGGGCAGCTGCTTTGGTGAGCAGCCTCTTCCCGTCCATCCTAGCCCATCCCTCTCCTGCTTCATGGCTGAAGACGAGCCACACCTGGGCCCCAGTCTCTGCCACCTTCAGGGCCCCTGCCTGGCTCCTCTGGGTTCTCTGGGGCCATCTGTACCCACTGGCTGCCAGGATGCAGGATGGGGAGGTCAATTCCTTGTCAGGAGTGCTGATGTGTGTGTGACACAAGGAAGAGAAATAGCAGCAGGCGGGTATGACTTGGGGCTGGGGAGCGTTTATAGATACGACAGATTATGTGTAGTTGTTGGAGTTTCTGCAACCCACTGTGACCGATGCTATGGAACTGGCTCTCTGCATCACAAGGGAGGGGCAGGAGGAGACAGCAGAGAATGTGGGGCACCCGCAATGACTGGTGGGAAGGGTCCCGTCCAGGCACCGACAGGACTCAGTGTTAGCTGAGTCTAACACCTTGGCGGCGGACACCGGCAGCTCCTGTTAGCTGGAGTCCACTGTCCTCCACCCAGCTGAATTCTCACAGCGGAATCTGCCCTCTCTTACCCACGCCCAGCTTCCAACTGGTCTGCCCCTGCCCTGCCCTTGGAGGCTTCTGCACCCACTCCCCGCCCTCCCACCCCACCACACTCCAGCTCACACTCCCCGTAGGCCACTCACTTTCTGCGCGTCTGGGTGATGTAGCAGACGATGGCGATTAGGATGGCAAAGGCCACCACGGCTCCCACAGGCCCGATCTTGGCCCACATGAGGCGGTCTGAGGAAAGAGAAGACCTAGGTGCCCTCAGGGCTGCTGGTGGGAGGAGGACATTAGGGTTCTTAGGAGACGGGCTGGGGCAGGGGCGGGAGTAAATGTATTTACACAGCAGGCACACCCTTGCACTGATTGGCTAATTGAGCTGTTGGAGGGGCCCGCAAAGTGTCAGCAAGCTTGGGGCAGCCTCTCCTAACTGGCTGGAAAGCGCATCTTGACCATTCAATCAACAGCATAGCCGGACCATCGCTCAGCAGCCGATAATCAGACTCGGCGAGGGGAGTTTAGATCCAACGGGGGTCCCATCTGTCCCCTGACTCCCAGCGCCATGCCACATCACTCACGGGCTCCCTGGAAGGGCAGCTCCAGGCTCTTGGTGCCGTAGAGGTTGTGGGAGGTGCAGATGACCCGGGGTGGGGCCTGGGCCTGCCCCCGGAGCGTCAGGATGCTGGTGAGCAGGAGGCCGCTGCGCTCTGAGTACACGAACTCGCGCTCCGTCTCGTTCACCGTCACGTTGCGCAAGGGCAGCTCGAAGGCCACGGACGGCTCTGGGTTGGCTTTCACCACGCACAGGCACTGCACTGTGTCGCGGGCTGCCGCGCAGTGGGACTCCAGCAGGATCACAGGGGCGACTGCAGGAGTGAGATCAAGACCCGGTGGGCTGGAGATGGGACCTGGGGGGCTCCTGGGCTGAGATGGGCTGTCTGTGCCCCCTGCACTGTCTCTTGTGTGTGGTTGCTCAGACCTTTCAGCCGTGTCCGACTCGTTGCGACCCCGTGGACTGAAGCCCGTCAGGCTCCTCTGTCCATGGGATTCTCCAGGCAAGAATCCTGGAGTGGGTAGCCATGCCCTCCTCCAGGGGATCTTCCTGACCCAGGGACTGAACCTATGTCTTCTGCATTTTCTGCATTGCCAGCAGATTCTTTACCACTGAGCCACCAGGGACGCCCCACACTCTCTCTAACACCCTCTCTAACGCTGCTCACCTTGTAAAATATAAATCAGATCATAGAGACTTCCCTGGTGCTCGAGTGACTAAGACTCTGCACTCGCAATGCAGGGGGCCAGGTTCAATCCCTGGTCAGGGAGCTAGATCCCGCGTGCTGCAACAAAAACATCTCACATGCCGCGGTGAAGATCTCGAGTGCTGCAACTAAGACCTGCCGCAGCCAAATAAATAAATATATATTTGAAAAACACGAGGGGCTTCCCTGGGGGCTCAGTGGTAAAGAATCCATCTGCCAACACAGGAAACACGGGTGCGATCCCTCACCTGGGAAGATCCCACATGCCACGGAGCAACTAAGCCTGTGTGCCACAACTACTGTGTGCTCCAGAGCCCGGGACTTGCAACTACTGAAGCCTGTGCGCCCTAGAGCCTGTGCTCCTGCAACAGGAGAAGCCACCACCATGAGAAGCCCAGGCACCGCAACCAGGCAAAAGCCCGTGCAGCAACTAAAGCCCAGCACAACCAAAAATAAATACAATAAAAAAAAAAAAACCCTGAAATAAAATCTTTAAAAGTGATCATTATAATACAAATAAATTAATCAGATCACGGCACTCCCTGCTTAAACTCACCCCCTCCAACTGCTCACCGCGTCACTTAGAATAAAACCCCAATACTTTGCCCTGGTCTGCAAGGCCCTGCAGGACCTGGCCACACTCAAATCTCCTGCTTTCACTCTGGCTCACTCTATTCCAGCCACACTGGCCTCCTTGCTGTTTCTCATTCTCGTGGAACTTGTTCCTACACCCGGAGGTCTTTCGTTTCTCCCCCAGCCTGGAGCACTTCCCTGACACATGCCGGTCTCACACCCTCACTCCAGGAAGTTTCTGTGCAGGCCACGCTCTTTCTCTTGACCACACCATGTAAGCGGCACCTCGCTGCACTAAGCATTCACTCAGGTTTGCTCCTCCGCACTTACGTCTACCCACGTTACATACTGATGTGGCTGCTCTCTTATTTCCATCCAGACAAGTGCTTGCTCCGTCTCCACTCTGTCCCCACTGTTAGAATATCCTTTTCTCTTTTTTCTTTTTGCCACACTGAAAAGCATGCGGGATCTTAATCCCCTGACCAGGTATCAAACCCATGCCCCTTGCAGTGGAAGCTCAGAGTCTTAACCACTGGAAGGTTTCCAGAACATCCCTTTCACCTGGCAGGAGCTCTGGGAAGACTCATGGGATGAGCGACTGAGTTCAGCCAGCTCTGCCTCCAGGCCACCTTACAGATGCCCCCCACTCACTCCCCAGGGACCCTGTGTCCTGACCCTCCCTCCCTCATAGGACACACCAGACACCAGCCTTCACCCAAGATAATTTTGTTGAGCTTTGCTGCCATTTGAATTACAAAA
The DNA here is from genome assembly GCF_049115385.1 of Moschus berezovskii. Classification (NCBI taxonomy): domain Eukaryota; kingdom Metazoa; phylum Chordata; class Mammalia; order Artiodactyla; family Moschidae; genus Moschus; species Moschus berezovskii. The sequence goes on from NC_142481.1 coordinate 17,532,114, forward strand.
ATGATACTGGGGTGGTTTTCTCCCTTTCATTTTCCAATATGAAATTATAATAGAATATTGAATGTTGCTTTTTAATCTATGTTCTCTTTCCTTCTGAGAGTTTGGCACTCGCCTCTGCTCACTCTAGACTGACCTTTGGTTCTCAGTCCTGAGTAAAGCTCACGTGGCCCACCCTTGTTGTGGCCCAGTCGTGTCTGATTCTTTGCGACCCCATGGACTGTACCCTACCTACTTTGCTTATTTTCTATTTCCATCCAAAAGGAATATGCAGGTAACAGTGATGGGGCAGAGAGCAATGAGACTTGGGTATTTGCAATAGGGATCAATCCATTTGGAATGGGTACATATCTCTAAGTCTAGTAAATTAAAAGTTAAATAGTCCACATTCTGTTTAGGTAGACATGTATATGCTTGCTATGTTGTTGTTTAGTTATTAAGTTGTGTCCAAATCTTTTGGGACCCCATGGACTATAGCCTGCCTGCCTGTCTCCTCCCTCCATGGAATTTCCCAGGCAAGAATATTGTAGTGGGTTGCCACTTCCTTCTCCAGGGGATCTGTCCAACCCAGGGATTGAACCCATGTCTCCTGCATTAGCAGGTGGATTCTTTACCATTTAGCCACCAGGGAAGCCCGATGCTTACTATAGTATAAACGAATTAACACACCACAGAGTAAATTAGTAATGACCAACCTGAACTGATAGTGATTATTTTAAAAAGTAAAAACCTTTTCATTCTAGACTGTATCGCTAGTACAGCTGTGACAAGGCTGCGGGAATGCTGACACCCTGCTGTGTGCTCAGCATCTTTGCAGAGTTGCCGGAAGCCCCGAGACCTGTGAAACCCTGACTGACACTAGACAAACCCCAGGTCCCACAAAAGATGGGAGGTTTGGGGGGTGGGACAGCTTTGGCTTGAATTCCAGCTCTGCCATCTACTGGCTGGTAGCCCAAGCCAGGCCACTCAGCTTCCTGGACCTGCAAGATGGGCTTCTCATCTGTGCAAACAGGGGTAATGGGTGCTTGACTCACCAGAGGCTATGGAGAATACACTCTGAAGTGGGAGCATGAGTGTGTTGAAAAGAAAGTTTATCATCCCACCTAGGGATTTAGGATTAGAGAAAGCGACTGAGCACGCTCTCGTGTACACCGAACAATTCCAGCAGAGGGCGCACGTGAGCAACGCTTTGGCAGCAGGAAGGCCGCGGAAACCCAGCCAGGCGTTCAGGGAGATGAGTGGGAAATTGAGAGGGTGTCTAAGACTTACAGGGCACCTGGGCTCCTTAGTGTAAGACACTGTCACACCCATTTTCCAAAGAAGAGAATCAGAGCTCAGTAAAGGTGAAATCACTCGTCTGGGATCACAAAGCAAGACAGAAACGGAGCTTGGATTCAGACCCAAGTCCATTCAGCTCTGTTGGGTGCTGGATGGCAGTAACACTTCTACTTCTTCATATCAAACCGGGGTGACGAGCGGTCCCTATCCCCAGTCACATTGTTGTGAGAACGAAACAGGTCAATATGTGCAAAGGGCTCGGACTGCTTGTCACAATATCATAGTGAGGGTGAACGCCCTGCAGGTCCCCTGCGAGACCCCCTCCTCAGGAGCACCCACCATTGTCAGCGAGCATGGAAGCCCCAGTACTAGGGTACACAGACTTCGGAGACAGAGAGGGGACTGAGGGATGGTTCTGCCCAGCAACCTGAGACTGGACTCCCAGAGCACAAGCACTATGAGCCTCGGAGCCCAGCAATGGGCTTAGCAGGGGTGGGGGTCAGGGCATGGCTGCTTATCCCCTTTGGCACACTGAAGGCCTTGAGTCCTTGGGTACCAGGGCCTTCAGGGAACTGAAGCAGCCAGAGGTTTATGAAGTGGACAGACAGGGTCCAGAGGAATCTTGACACTGGCCAGCCTCCCAGCTGCGTGGCCTTGGGGAATTCTGTCCTTCAGTTTCTCCTCAGTGAAGGGAGATGATGACAATATGCAGCTGCTTCAAGAGGTGACCAGGGAGGGGGATGGGGACTTAGTGTTTAATGGGGACAGAGCTTCAGTTTAGGAAGGTGAAAAACTGGGGAGATGGGTGATGGTGAGAGTTGCACAACAGTATGGAGTACTTAGAGCCACTGAGCTGTACCGTTAAATATGGTTAAGATAGTGTGTTTTATATTATGTGACTTTTACAACAATTAAAAAAAACACATTAAAAATAAAAGAAAGAGGCCACCACAATAACACGTGCTGGGGATGCAGTCCTGGTTCAGGGTAGGCCCTTCAGCGTTGTTTGCTGCGGCCACTCTTACTGGGCTTCCCTGGTGGTTTAGGTGGTAGAGAATCTGCCTGCAATGCAGGAGACCAGGGTTCAAACCCTGTTGGGAAGATCCCCTGGAGAAGGAAATGGCAGCCCACTCCAGTATTCTTGAATGGAGAATTCCATGGACAGAGGAGCCTGATGGGCTTGGGACAGGATGATCTGTGACTGACAATGTACATGAGGTGGAGTTGTGTGTACTTTCGTTCTCTGACTCTTACACCTAAGAAGCTCTGATTAGGGAAGTAGATAGAATGGGGAAAACCAAGAGGAAAAAGGAGGGGCATGTATGAAAAAGGCAGAGTGCACACAACCCATACACACGATCACGATGATGCTGGGAGGGAGCAGACTGGGAGGAAAGATGGCACCAAGATGAAAAGTCAGCAGAGTGGTGACAGCCATCACCTTCCCTGGAATAATCTGTCTCCACTTTGCTGACAAAGCCATAGTCAAAGCTATGGTTTATCCAGTAGTCATGTATGGATGTGAGAGTTGGACCATAAAGAAGGCTGAGCACCAAAGAACTGATGCTTTGAAAATGTGGTGCCGGAGAAGACTCTTGAGAGTCCCTTGGACTGCAAGGAGATCAAATCAGTCAATCCTAAAGGAAATCAATCCTGAATATTCACTGGAAGGACTGATGCTGAAGCTGAAGCTCCAATACGGTGGCCACCTGATGTGAAGAGCGGACTCATTGGAAAAGACCCTGATGCTGGGAAAGATGGAAGGCAGGAGGAGAAGGGGGCAACAGAGGATGAGACGGTTGGATGGCATCACTGGCTCAATGGACTTGAGCTTGAGCAAACTCCAGGGGTTAGTGAAGGACAGGGAAGCCTGAAGTGCTGCAGTCCATGGGGTTGCAGAGTCAGACTCGACTTAGCAACTGTACAACTGACTGTGGCCACTTGCAGACTATTGAGTATGGACTGTGCTCAATACCTTCTGACAAACTTGTGTGGTGGCGACCACAGTAGGTGGAATAAGTAAGTCTGGAAGTGGTGACTTCGGAGACAAGTGCCAGAGGCCAGGCTGGGGTTGGGGAGGAAGCAGAGAGAATGGAAATATGGAGATGACATTCCAGAAGGAGGTGCTGGAGGAGGGGAAGTGGAAACCATGACTTGGGAGCTATGACCTGAATGATGGCTGGGGTGGGAGCGGGGTGTTGGCAGTGCTGTCAGAGAAGGGAGGTCAGGAAGGGGACTGGTTGGCAGTGGAACAATGAGCTCCATTCCCAAGACAGTCAGCTTTTTATCTGCATCCGTCTCATCTCTCTGCCTGTGCTATTTCTGTTAACATGCTTGATGTCCTATTCCCCACCTCCCACTGAGCCACACAGCTCGTGCACATAACAATAGCTTCATCAATGTATTCTGATGTCATAACACAGGATGAGGTCAGCTTTGGGCATTACAGAAGAGTGGAACCAGACTCCTGCATCTGACTCTCAGTTCTGCCTGGGTGACCTGTTGTGAGTGACATAACCCCTAAGGGCCTCAGTTTCCTTCTCTGGAAGCTGGGGACAGTAAGAGAATCTCCCTCACTGGGATGTCAAAGAGGTGAAAGAGTAGGCTCCTGTCAAGAGCTTCCAGCAGTGCCTGATCCCTAGTGATGCTCCACAGGATTAGAGGTTGCGTTTTTTTTGTTTTAGTTAATGCATGTGTGCTTCCCTGGTGGCTCAGACAGTAAAGAATCTGCCTGCGGTGTGGGAGACCTGAGTTCGATCACTGGGTCAGGAAAATCCCCTGGAGAAGGGAATGGAAACCCACTCTGGTATTCTTGCCTGGGAAATCCCACCAACAGAGGAGCCTGGAGGGCTACAGACCATGGGGTCACAAAGAGCTGGACACAACTGAGGGACTAACACTTCTACACTTCAGAGAAGCAGTGGCCACAGGATTCAGAAATATCCTTGGTCAAAAGCCCATCCCAGGGTGTTGGACTATTATATTCTCAGGTGGGACTTTTTTTTTTTGGCCAATGCGCACAGCATGTGAGATCTTAGTTCCCCAACCAGGGATCGAACCTACGCCCCTGCACTGGAAGTGTGGAGTCTTAACTACTGGATTGCCAGGGAAGTCCCTTAGGTGGGCCTTTTCTTGCTGTGGATTTAGCTTCTCCACCCCCATCTGCTGGAGCAAAGCTTGGTTGGGATGCTGAGTGTCCCCCATTGAGCTCCACCACAGGGGTGGGTGGGCAGGAATCAAGCCCACGTGCTCTCATCGGGGGCAGAGGGTCGAAGTGGGGTACTCACACTCCACAGATAGGTTGAAGGCGGTGGCCCTCTGGCCGTACTGGTTCTCGGCCACGCACCAGTACTCTCCGTCGTCCTCGGGTGTGACGGCCGGCAGCTCCAGCTGCAGCTCACTCTCATAGATGACCGTGGCCAGAATCTGCTTCTCCTTGAAGATAGTGAGAATAGGATCCGGGTTGCTCTGTGTGGAGCACAAGATGGAGACTGTCTCGCCCTCCACGGCCACCACTGTCCCGTTCACTGTCGGCTTCCAGGGTGCATCTAGGGGGCAGGACAGGGGGGCCAGTGGTCAGAAGCCAGGGGGACCTCTTCTGCCAGCCAACTCTCACCTCTAAATGTGACCCCCAACACCCCGATTGGAACACACCACCTCAGGACAGCCCGGGGAACCCCAGGCCTGGCTGTCTCGTTTACAGAGATTCTGCAAACACAGTGCTTGTGTCTGAGTCCCGGCTGTACCCCTTCCCAGCTATGTGTGGACCCGTATCTTAACCCTTCAGGGCTCTGTTTTTTAAATCTGGAAACTAGGCTTAAAAACATTCCCAACTTCATAAGGGTCCCTGAGAACAGACTATGACACGCACTGCTTTAGCCTGAACAAGGCAGATGAAGATCTCTGTCCATGCGGACAGATGCTGTATAAGGAAATCAAGTATAATAGTTGGCAAGATGGGGAGGAGCATTTTGGAGAAAAATAAAGGTGGGATGGGAAGTCAGGGTAGTTATGGCTTTAACTAGGATGCTGAGGGAAGGCTCCCGTGAGACTAGAAGTGGGCCGGGAGGAGGCAGTCAGCCATGGGGATGTCTAGGGAAAGACCATTTGCGTAGGGGGAAACTGCTGAGTAAATCAAATGCTGCCTGGCGCTGTCATCTTCATTACCCCAGGCCTGGGCACTTTGCCTCAATAAATACTTGTGAGTGAATGAATGAATGGATGGCCTCTCCTTGGCTCCTAGCCAAGAATCCTGCTTGACCCGCCCCTCCCCCCTGAAGCCCCATAATGTTCCAGGGTGCCCACAGGGGCTGGATCCGGCTTGGGTTCCCCTCAGCCCTCCCATTGGAACTGTCATAGGGCTCATTTAAAAATCCAGATTTCAGGGCTTCGCTGCTGGTTAAGAAGCCACCTTGCAATGCAAAGGACATGGGTTTGATCCCTGGTTGTGGAACTAAGATCCCACCTGTGTGTGTTCAGTCGTGTCCAATTCTTTGTAACCCCATGGACTGTAGCCTACCAGGCTCCTCTGTCTGTGGGATTCTCCCAGAAGGAACTGGAATGGGTTGCCATTTCCTTCTCCAGGGAATCTTCCCAACTTAGGTACCAAACCTACGTCTGCTGCATTGGCAGGCAGATTTCTTATGATTGAGCCGTCTGGGAAGCCCCTAAGATTTTAGGCCCACATGATGCAGCCAAATAAACAGATATTAAAAATAATAATAATAATAATAAAATGCACATTCCTGGGGCCAAGCCCAGCTCTACCATCCAGGAAACAGAATTTAACAGGCTTTCCTGGGTGGGCAGGGACCACCTCTGATTCTCTCTTCCTATCTCCATCTCCTCCTAGCCAGGAGATTGGTGCCCAGTAGGTGTTCAAGAATGAAAGAACTCCTTAACCTGAAACTTTCTCTCCATCTTCATCTCAACTGCAGGCATGGAACTGGCCGCCACCGCTACCCCCAACCCTGGCCCCCCAGCTCTGCCCTGGGCAAGGTTGGTTCCCCAGTGCCCGGTGTGTGGGGCGCCCAGGGCGGCGACTCACACATGACGCTGAGCTCGACGGTGCGGTTGTCCTGGCCGTAGGTGTTCTCAGCCAGGCAGAGGTAGACGCCGTCTTCGGCGGGGGTCACTTCGTCCACCTCCAGGGACAGGCTCTCGGCCACGGCCTCCCGGAGCACCGTGCCATCCCGCATCCAGGTCAGCAACGGCGGCGGGTTGCTGTCGGCCCCGCAAAACAGGCTGACGTGGGAGCCCTCGATGGCCTCGACCGTGGAGTTTATCTCCACGATCACCGGGGGGTCTGCGGCGGACACAGGACACAGGACCTCAGGGGGCGCGCACGCAGGCCCCGCCCCCGCCCCTGACCCCGCCCCTCCCTGACCCCGCCCCGGCCCCGCCCCCGGTCCGCCCCCGGCCCGCACCCAGGCTCACACTTGATGTCCAGGCTGGCGTAGCCCTCGAACTGCAGGGTGGTGTTGGGGAACGAGGCCTGGCAGCCCAGCCGGTGGCCATTGGTCTCCCTGGTGGGCACAAAGTGCAGCAGCGACACCTGCACCCAGGTACCCTCCTCCTCGCGCAGCCGCCCCAGCACCGTCGGCTCCCCGAGCCCCTCGTGGCCCAGCCAGCTCAGCTCTGGGTGCAGCTCTGGGCAGTTGTCAGGCACCATGCAGCTGACCTCCACTTCTGTGCCAGCCATCACTTCCGGGGGGACCACGATGTTGGGGGTGTCTACGTGAGCCCGGGAGACGGAGGGTGAGGAAGCAGCATCGCCCACCAGCCATCCCTCACCCGCAGGCCGCTGTCGGACACCATTCCTGGCGCCTGGTTCCCTCCCCGCCCTTGCATGCAGAGTTCCCCACAACCTGCTCTTCTCCTGGGTACTGTTCACCCAGAAGCCCTCCGCAGATCCTACGAGGGATGTATTAATAATGGAAATAACAATATAGTGTTCTGAGCTCTTCACTGGTGTTTGACTTGCCAGTCCTTCCAGCCGTGCTGACACCAGAGGGTGGGTTACATTTTGCTCATTTTACGGATGAGGAAGCTGAGGCCACAGCTAGAACCAGATAAAACTGAGCTTCAAACCCTGCTGCTCTTGCTTCACCGTCTGTGCCCGATGTGTGCGTGCTCAGTCATGTCCAACTCTTTGCAAGTCCATGGACTATGTAGCCCACTAGGCTCCTCTGTCCATGGAATTTTCCAGGCAACAATACAGGAGTGGTTGCCGTCTCCTCCCCCAAGAGATCGTCCCAACCCAGCGATGGAACCTGAATCTCTTGCATCTTCCTTCACTGACAAGCAGATTCTTTACCATCTTTGCCACCTGGGAAGCTCTGTGCCCCAGACAATATATTATATTCCTCACGAAACTTTTCTCCTTCCCATGTTTGCTTTGCTTTACCTTCCGTGTGTGTGTGTGTGTGGTGTGTCCTGGAGCTCTGTCTGTCTGTCTGTGCTGGTTTGGAGTTGGGGGCAGGGTCTCTTTCTGCATCAGGGCTGTAATCTGGCTCCTCACTTGGTCTCAGAGCTGATGGGGAACTTGAATCTAAGGGTTCCATGCCTCTCAGGGCCTCTCAGAAATGAGGCAGTGGACCCTACTCTGCCCAAACTGGCCCAGAGCTGCATTTTATTTGGCGTAAACTTAAGACATTTAAAAATATATATCTGAAGTAGCAGCCTATGCTGAAAATACACAGCTCTGGTTCCCCTTGGAAATTCAGAGAATTTCCTGGCCATTCAGTGGTTAGGACTCCAAGCTTCCACTGCAGGGGATACGGGTTCGATCCCGGGTCAGGGAACTAGGATCCCCCATGCCACTTGGCATGGCCCAAAACAAAACAACAAAAACTCAGACTGCCTGAGATCTGTGGCCCTGCATTCTCATGCTACACCATTTAGCTCGAGCCAGGCTCCATGTGCCAGGCACTACTTTGCACACTCGACAACTATCCCCTTATTGAACTTTAAGTGCTGTTCTTATCCCCATTTTACAGAAGAGAATAACAAGGCCCAGAGAATTTCAGCGAACTGCCTACAGTAGCCCGGCTAATACAGGGATGCGGAGGCCTTACCCCAACCCCCGAGCCCCACTGCCTTTCTCCCGGGTGTCTCTGAAAAGTAAGAGCACTGCTTTCCTCTGGGAAGGACAACGCAACTCAGGGCCCTGCTTTGCCCCTTTCTGTCATCTGCCTGGTCATGTGGGCCAGAGGCTTAGCACCCCTCCCTCCAGCCAAACCTGCAAGTCCTTGGTTCTGCTGACCAGACCTCCCCAGAAGGGCACTGGGAGGGCTTCCTGTTTCCCATGCTCCCCGCCCCCAGCACAGCCCCCCGAGACTCACTGATGATGTCCAGGACGCTGTGCTCAGAGAAGGTGTACTGGTTGTAGCCCCCCAGATCCCCTCGAAAGTAGTATTTGCCACCCAGCTCGGGGCTTAGGTTGCTGAGCAGTAGGGTGCAGTTGCGCAGGCCCAGGTCCCCCAGGAGGCGGCTGCGTCCCTGGAAGCTCTCGTGCACCACCTGTGTGCGTGACTTGAAGACCACCGGCGGGTAGTTTTTCGGATAGGGGCTATTGAAGTACCAGACGCCATGCACAACAGCTGGCCGCAGCTCATCAGGAAAGCTGAAGCGGCAGGGGATGGAGACGCACGTGCCCTCAAAGGCCGAGATGGACGATGGCATCCAGGCGCCCCACTGACCCCCACGAGAGGCTGTAGGTGAGCAGGACCGCTGAGGCTGAGAGACACATCCTGCCCGGGTGCCCCCAACCCCTACTCCCATCACCTCCCACCACCTGAGGGGTCCAGGGACCCCAGCCTGCTCAGGGGCCAGGACCCACAGACCCCCAGACCCCCAAGCGTTATTACCTGAAATCATAATCCAAAACAGAGACAGTGCCGTGAGGAATATCATTTTGTGCAGCGAGCAGAGCTGGAGAGGGGAGAGGAGCGTGTTCAAGGCCCAGGGAAGTGAAAAGTAAGACTTCTGGTAAGATTTTGGGAAGCAGCCCATTCAGATGTTAGCTGCAGCTGTTATTAGTATTTATTATCACAGACACATCTATGGCATCAACCATGTACCACCCGTGGTACTCTACTATACAAATTCATTTGAGGTAGGTGCAATTATTATCCTGTTTTTGTAGTTGAGCTCCAGCAAGATTGAGTAACTTGCCCAAGGTCACTCAGCCAGCAAGCAGCAGAGCTAGGATTCAAGCCCTGTCTGCCTGTCCAGGGTTGCAGACTTCACCACCAAACTGTCCTGACTCTACGTGGGTTTGTTGTTATTCAGTTGCTCAGCCATGTCCAACTCTTTGCGACCCCATGGACTGCAGCACGCTAGGCTTCCCTGTCCTTCACTGTTTCCCAGAGTTTGCTCAGATTCATGTCCATTGAGCCGGTGAAGGTATCTATATGGTTAGTGACGTGCTAATAATTATCTTCATCACCATCATGCCCTTGGGGATCTCCAGAAAGTAAGGATAGAGCCAAGTTTGGATGAGCAAGAGGAAGCAGGAAAAGTCAGGAGGAAGGGAAGTTGGAATCCTCCCCCCTCACCTCCGTCTCCCTGAGTTGGGAATGCCTTCTGGTCCCACTTGGAGCTGTCAGCCGGCCAACCTGGAGCAAGAACCAGACAGGTGCAAGGAAGAGGGGGCCCGAACATCCCCCACCCCCGCTCGCAGGATCCACAACGAGTCGTGGCCGTTGTCAGGCTGCCCACACAGTCTCTGTCGCCCATGGCCTCTCGATGTTTGAGACCCTCCCACACAGCCTCAAAGCTACTCTGTGGTCACCTCCCGTGGCAAGCCATGATGGAGAACTCCAGGGAAGCAAAGGGGAGCAGCAGAGCTTTGGGGTGGGGGGAGGTGAGGGGTATGAATGGGGCAAGGGAGCACTTGTCCCATGGCTGAGGCCTGGGGGTGGCAGGCAGGGACCCAGCCCCATCAATGACTGGGTTTCACAGCATCAGCATTCCCAACATGCCGCGGGAATTCCTGCCGCCCTCTCCCGCCCCACAGACGGCCGCTGGTGTCCTCATCCTCCAGAGGCCAGAGCCCGGTTACAAAAGAGGCCTGTTCCCTCAGGGTGAGGGCACCTCATCCTGGGGGGCTTCTGAGGTAGGTGGGGTTGAGAGAAGAGCTGGGAACGCCTGGTCAGGCTCTGAGTGGAGCCAGGAAGGACCAGGGACTGGGGTTAATGAGTCCCTGGCACCCGGCTGCTCTGTGGGTCGCCTCGGGTTGGAGCCAGGGTTTCCAAGTGGCTGCTTTTTTGGCCTCTGACACTGTCTTCCCACGGACAGACGCACGCAGTCAGACACATGCAAATGCTGGTATGAAATGTTACAGATCTGGACAAAACCAGAAGGAGCCGGCTCACCCCAACAGCACTGCTCAGGGCCCTGCACACACCAACAGGCACCGGGACCCACGTGCAGCAGATACTCACACACCTGCCCACCACATCCCTGGACAGGTACAGGCATGGCCATCAGGCACACACACTGTGTGCCGTGCTCCCAAAGGAGCCAGACCCACCCAGACCCACGCCGAAGAACACACGGCAGATGCCATCTTTGTTCCTGCCACAGGGAGGCATGGTGGGTAGACACAGGTGAGGGCCACGGGCCCAGACTTATGAACCAAGCATGTAGACCATGCATTCTGGATAAGGGTGAAAAATGGTTCTTGGGGATGGGGTCCAGAAAAGCCTGAGTTATTACGATGGTTTGTGGCTCTCTAAAGGGCTGTGGCACATAAACACAAACAGTCCATCCGTTATCTTAAGATTTCACGGGGGAAGTGGGTTTAGGAAAAGCAAGTCTGAAAGGTTTCCTTAGTGAGATGTTAATTAAAAAGACAGAAACACTGACGTGGATTAAGTCTCACTCAGAGAGGTGGACGTGCCTGGGCACTCACGCCGCGGTCGTGTGCTCAATGCTGGAACTTGCCCACTCAACGCCCCCCACCCCCATCCCCTCCGGGACGGCAGGATACAGACCTGTGATCACCTGGGCATCCTTTCGGTCTCCTCCTGGCCCTGGACCACTTCCACCCCGACTGCCGCAAACCTAGGCGCCCCAGGGCAGAGTCTCCCCCCGAGGGGTGCTGGCGAGGGTGTCTCATTCTGTCTCTCTGTGGTTTCCTCCCAAAGCCCTGTCAGTCTCCGAGCCATGATCCCAGCCCACGCCCAGCGCGGTCCGGAGCAGCACCCTCCCCCATCCTAAATTAGTGGCAGCTCACAGCCACCATCCACGCCCGGAATGCCCTGCGTTGCACGCGCCCTGGGCAACCCTGTCCCGTGCTCTCCACACGGTCCTCTGCTCTCCTCCCCATCCCCAGCCCTTTCAGCCGCAGTACTCACTTGATGCTCTTGCTTCTGCACCCTCTGCTCCGCCGGCCCTGCTCGCAGTCCCCTGGCCTCCCAGGGTCTAGGCCCCCACTCGCCAGCCCCTCCCCTCCCCCCGGGTGCCAGGGGCCGCCTGCCTCCAGGGCCCAGCTCCTCCCTGCCCCCGGGGGAGGGGGGCACAAAGGGCCCTTGTCACCACAGCTCGAACTGGGCAGCCTGACGCCTGGGTTCCACGAGCTCCTTCCTGGAGGGGCTGGGGGTGGCTGCCTCACTCATTCCCTGCTCCATCCCCGCTCACCCTAGTTCTGGGTCCCTGGGAGGAGGTGAGGAGTCGTCTCTAACATCTCTGGAAGTCTCAGGCTGAGAGGCAGAACGTGTTGTCCTCAGCTTCCAGGGGATCTTGGTGGCGATGCTAGTGATAACCTTAGGCCCAGGAGGCCACAGAGGCCAGTGTGACCAGAAGGAGGCAGGCTCTAGAGCTTGCTCTCGGCTTTAGTCCCCTCCATCCTCCCTAGGGGGTGTTGTGTTTGGTGCCCACACCCTGGTCCATTTCCAGGCTCTTCTTGCCATCGGAAATGACTTTATGTATTAACTGTCTCCTCCCGTGAGAACACGACCTTCAGGCGGACAGGGCTTTGCTTCCTCCCAATCTGTCCTGCGGGGAGGCGGACTCCTGAGTTAAACTTCCTAAACGCACAGTGGGTGCATGAGTATGTTCCTCAAATACCCTCACTGGAAGCCTTGGCACTGTTCCTTCCTCCTGGAAACACCCCTGCCCTATTCCATTTCCTGATCCACTGCTGACAAGCCGCTCTCGCCAAGCTGAGCCCCCCTGTTTAAAAGCTGCCCCGGGGTCTTCCCTCGTGACTCAGTGGTAAAGAATCTGCTTGCCAGTACAGGAGACATGGGCTCAATCTCTGGTCCAGGAAGATCCCACATGTCACGGAGCACCCACCTCCTTGCACCACAACTACTGAGCCTGTGTCCTACAGTCCATGCTCTGCAACAAAAGAATCCACCGGCAAAGAGAAGCAAGCCCTCACTCCACAACGAAGAGTAGCCACCACTCACCTCAAGCAGAGAAAGCCCACAAGCAGCAGTGAAGACCCAGCACAACCATGAATAAAATATTTCAATACTGCCTGGACCTTCCATGGCCCTCAGCACTTCAGTCGCCCACCTGCTCCCTCAGTGAGCTACTTCCCCACTGGCATCTGAGCTCAGGTTTCCTCCTGTCTGTCTGTCTTGTTCACCCTTGTGTCCCCCTTGCACAGAGCCTGGTGCACGAGGGTGCCCAACCTGGGCTGTGCTGACTCTCTGAGCTGGATGGGGACCCTCTGCGTTCAGATTCCATGGGGATCCTCTGCCGCCCCAGGCTCGCTCATGACCTTTGCATGGTGGTGGTGTGACTAAGTGTTCAGTTCAGCTCACTTCAGTTCAGTTGTTCAGTCGTGTCCAACTCTTTGAGACCCCATGGATGGCAGCATGCCAGAACTCCTTGTCTATCATCAACTCCCAGAGTTTACCCAAACTCATGTCCAGTGACTCGGTGATGCCATCCAACCATCTCATCCTCTGTCGTCCCCTAAGTGTAGTAGTGGCTTGATCATGAGCTGCTCAGCCACACTGGGGCATCTTCTGTCCTCCTTCGGGCCAGAGCAGTGGGGAGGAACGGAGGGAGAGAGGGCCCTTTCTCCCAAGGGAGAACCCAGTACCGAAGCACAGGGATGGGTCGAGGCAGGGAAATCCCTCAGACTGGGGAGTGAGGAGTCAGAGAAGCCTGGATGGGGGGGATGGGGAGTCCCACCCCCACCTCAGGCTTCATGATGTCAGACTCTGCCCGTGCCTTTCCCAGTCAGGGACAAAGGCCCATTGAGAGTGGGGTGGGGCCTGAACGCCTGGGTCCCAGAGAAGAGAGGGTCCTGGTGCGCAGGCTATGGGGGAGGACACAGAGATCTTGGAGGACTCATATGTCACAGCCTTCCACATCAACACCAGCCGCATTGGAGTTGTGTGTCTAGTTTGGGGGGTCTACCGTCTCTCTGGGTGTGAACCGAAGGCTGTCCCTGGGGGCAGGCGGCACAGGTGAGTGTGTCCCACAGAGGGTGCTATTGCTGAGATCTGCACCCGGGTCCCCAGCCTGGAGGACTCAGGGACCTGAGAGCCTGTGCCCGCAGAAAGGTGATGTGCCACTCAGATCCAGCTACCAGTGCTGCTCGATCACTGGGTCTTTCCAGGCAAGGTAGGTTTGCTAGGGTGACTGTGACAAAGCCTCATGAATCAGGTAGCTTAAAAAATGAAGTTTATTGTCTCAAGGCTATGGTTTTACCAGTAGTCAGGTATGGATGTGAGAGTTGGACTATAAAGAAGGCTGAGCACCAAAAGACTGATGCTTTCGAACTGTGGTGCTGGAGAAGACTCTTGAGAGTCCCTTGGACTGGAAGGAGATCCAACCAGTCCATCCTAAAGAAGATCAGTCCTGGGTGTTCATTGGAAGAACTGATGCTGAAGTTCCAATACTTTGGCCACTGATGCTAAGAGCCAACTCACTGGAAAAGACCCCGATCCTGGGAAAGATTGGGGCAGGATGAGAAGGGGACAACAGAGGATGAGATGGTTGGATGGCATAACCAACTCAGTGGACATGAGTTTGAGCAAGCTCCAGAAAATAGTGAAGGAGAGGGAAACCAGAATCAGACACGACTTAGCACTGAACAACAGCAACAAATTTTCTCGTGGTGCTGGAGACTAGAGGTCTCCACATCCACATGGTGTTCTCCTGAATGTGAGTCTCTGTGTCCAAATTTCCACTTTTTATTAGCATACCAAACCTACTGGATTAGGACCCACCTAATGACCTCATTTTAACGTGATTATCCCTATAAAGACTCTATCAAAGGACTTCCCTGATGGTCTAGTGATTAAGACTCCACACTTCCAACACAGGGGATGGGATTTTAATCCCTGGTGCAGGAACTAAGATCACACATATTGAGCCAAGCAATCAAAAAAAAAAAAAAAAAAACAACTTTTTCACCAAATAAGGTCACACAATTTCATTGGGGGTTAAGACTCCAACATTTACATTTAATTAATTATTGTATTGGCCATGTGGCTTGCAAGATTTTAGTTCCCCAACCAAGGGTCGAACCCAGGCCCCAGCAGTGAAAGCACTGAGTTGAGTTCTAACTACTAGACTGCCAGAGAGTGAAAGTTGCTCAGTCGTGTCCGACTCTTTGCAACCCCATGGACTATACAGCCCATGGAATTCTCCAGGCCAGAATCCTGGAGTGGGTAGCCATACCCTTCTCCAGGGGACCTTCCCAACCCAGGGACTGAACCCAGGTCTCCTGCATTGCAGGCAGATTCTTTATCATCTGAGCTACCAGGAAAGCCCTGCCAGGGAAACCCCAGCATGTAAATTTCAGAGGGACCTAGTTCAGTCTGTAACAGCAGGATTTCAGATTTTTATGTGAAATATCTCAGTCTTTAGGCATTTGCCCAATTTTTACCTAAAACACTGTACAGACTGAGCAAAACTCGTCTCAGGGCAAAATCAAGCCCTTGTGCCCACTTGCTCCACATGCTCTTGCCTGGGAGCAGGTGCTTGGTCTAACCCAGAGGCACTCTGTGTCAGCCAAAAACAGGAATCTTTGAAGTGTGGCCCCCAGGCCAGCAGCAGCAGTATCAGCTGGGAGCTCGTTAGAAATGCTCATTCCAGGGCCCCACCCCGGACCTGCAAAGTCTGCCTTTTGCTAGGCCTTCTGGGAGATTTGGGTGCACACTGATGTTTGGGTACCTCTGCTTCCCATCACTAGGACGAACTGGAGGACTGGCTAAGCTGAGAGAAGAACACTGGTGTGGGGATGACCCTGGTGGTCCAGTGGCTAAGACTCTTCACTCCCGATACAGGGGGCCCAGGTTCACTTCCTGGTCAGGGAACTAGATCCCACATGCCACAACAAAGATTCCGCATGTCGCAATGAACACCCGGTGCAGCCAAATAAATAAATAAAAATAAATATTTTTTTCAAAAAGCCCTGGTGTCATCAAACGCAATCAGCAATTTCGAGTTTCCCACCTCTGGCGCGTTTATTAATGAGGAGGGTCTGAGAGGCCTCCACCTCCTCTGTCAGTATGAATCCTCCCTGTTGATGAGGCATTGGACGGTTTCCAAAACCGCTTCACACTCTTCTGTTGCTGAGCATCACGACAGTCCAAAGAATTGAGGACCCTAGAAGCTTCTCTCCTTTTACAGATGAGGAGGTGGGGTTTCCGAGTGGGGCGAGGACGCCTGAGAGATCCCACAGCTGAGAGGCACGGCCAAGCTCCCCACACAGCCTTTCCTCTCCCTGTCCTTCCATCTCTGTTTAAGAAAACCTCTGGCAGAGGACGAGCCTCTTGTGGCTTCCGAGGCAGAAGCTGATGGTGTGCAGAACCAATCTGGCTCCCAGCTGGGTTTAGTTTGGCTCCCAGAGTGTTGATTTTTTAAAAATCGGATTCCTTTCATCAGTTGCCAAGATTTTAGGAATCGGGAAATTTCACATAAAAATAAGGATCGCCACCTTCTTTTGGAAAGTAGCTCTCGTGATGTTTGGCCCGCCAGTGGGTGCGGCAGCCCTGCCTGGCAGCCCTCATTGAAGGCGGCCCCCGGCCTCCCCACTCCCTATCTTTACACAACACTGAGATCAAGTGGCTGAGGCCCCTTATCATCATGCTAGCGCTGATGAGCTCTCACGGGCCAAGATGATAATGAAATGCATCTTGCATCTCCTCTTCTAGCAAAAGTGGGCAAATCAGATAAATTGAGAGGAATGCAGCTTTCAACAAGAAAGGGAGGGGATTCAAGCCCTGTGGAGGTGAATGGTATTGTCCTATGGGTCCTCACTGAGAGGATACAACTAAAGACGCTCCTGTGAAGCAAATCCATCAGGCCTCACCCATGTACTGCGCCTGTCCGTTCCCTGAAGGCCAGTGGTTCTCAAACTTTTTGGTCTCAGGACCCCTTTACACTCTGAAAACTTGTTGAGAACTTCAAAAACCTTTTGTTCTAGTGAGTCATCTCTATAGTTGCTTTATCTGTTAGAAATTGAGACTAGGTGTTTTTTATCTTTTATTATTTGTTTTGGCTGCACTGGTTCTTCATTGCTACGAGTGAGCGTTCTCTACTTGCAGCCAGTGGGGGCTACTCTCTAGTTGTGATGTGCAGGCTTCTCATTGCTGTGGCTTCTCTTGTTGTGGAGCCTGGGCTGAGTTGCCCCACAGCATGTGGGATCCCAATTCCTGTAGCAGGGATCGAGCCCAAGACACCCAGATTGTCAGGCAGACTCTTAACCACTGCATCGCCAGGAAGTCCCGAAACTGGGACATTTTTAAAGCACAAGACACAAAGCACACCATCAGCTAGCTGTCGGAAGGATAATATCAACACATGTCGTGGGGCCTCTGGAGAGCTTCACAGTCTGTTCTCAAGAGAATGAGTGTGAGAAAGATAGGTAGCATCTTGGTTGTCTCCACTTTGTGGGGCCCTGGAGGAGTCCCCAGACCTTGCTCTGAGAACAAGAGCAGATCCCCTTGGTGGGGATCTGAATTTACCCCTGTTTTGAAGACGATTTCAAAGAGGAAACTTGAACTTTCACTCCCTGCTGTTGCAAAGTAAATTCAAGGTCTTTTGAAGTGGGGGAAGAAGAGAAAGCAGATGTCCTTCCCCAAGCTTCCTTGCGACCTCCCAGTACACACAGACCCTGCATACCCTACTGAGAAGAACTGGCCCTCCGAGACGGGGCCCAAGACAAGCCTCTGGCCTAGACCTGGGCAGGGAGCAAAGACAACAGAGACTCTGGTTTGGAAAACAGGAGCTAGAACCAGCCACTTTATTTCAAGACTATTCATCGAGTGTTGGAGGGCAGCAGGAATAAATAAGGGAGGAGGGCACGGCGGGATTTGTGGGGGCGGCGGGGGTGGTCTACGTCTTGCAGCACATCCCACACGTGCCTTTACGACAGCAGCCGCAGCAGAAGATGCAGATGGGAAAGTGCGTGTCTCGTCTCCGCCTCTGGAGCACGGGCTGTGGGAAGGAAGGGCAGTGAGCCGGGCATAGGGGGCGCAGGCACGGGAAGGCGGGCGAGGCTCAGAGGGGAGTCCCAGGGCTCTCACCGTCAAGCCAGCTGCCGCTCCAGCTGTGTCCTGGGTTTGGAGGTCTGTGAGCTGTCGTGCCTGTGAAAAGCAAAAGAGGGTACTGAGGACGGCAGGGACCCAGCAGAGCTGTCAGTCTAGCTCCCCCAGAGCAGTGCCTCCCCAGGGGTTGGCATCTTCTGGCTCAGCTGGAGTCCCAGGAGTGACCTCTCATTCGGACCTTTCCTCACCTTCCCATGGGCGGTTCTCCTGTCTGCAAACATCCCAGATCTGTCTCCTCCTCTCTCTACAGCTGCTCACTCTTCCATAGGACCCTCCGTGGCCGGGAGGCTAGTCCCCATCCTGTATCTTGCCCCTTACAACCCGATCCCCGCGTGTTATCAGTCAGATCTCAGCTTTCCCCATTTCCCAAGCCTGCAGGGCTTCCTCTGCACTTGCCTATGAGACTTGGCACGGCCACCCCTTGGTCTCGTCCCCAGTTACCATCTCCTTCACTCACCCAGCCCTCTGCTCCTCGGGTCCACCGTGCTGCCCCCACCTCGGTCTCTGCTGGCTGCCCCCTTCTCTCATCCTCCCAAACATAGGTCAAATAACATTTTCTCACAAAATAGCCAACCCCCGCCATCACTCTCCTACCATCTTTTACGTTATTCATGGAATAGCCTTTCCTAAACACAAGTATTTCCTTGTTTTAAGTTCATTGGCTGGTTTCCTGCCCAGGGTGTATGAGAATATTCATGAGAATATTCAAGCTCCGTGAGACTATTACAGCTTGGTCACCGCTGTTCAGAACAGGACTTACTGCCGAGCAGGCACTCAGTAAATCACTGTGGAATTAGATCAGGGCTCCCAGACCCTGCCATTTGGTACCCCATCTCTGCGCTCTGAACAGCTACCTGTTGCCCCTTTCCTTGCCCTGAGCTCTGCCCCCATGCTGGGGGTCTCCCACTGTCTCTGCAGTCGTCTCCCAAGGCCATAGCAATTCCGGCTGCCCTCCGGGGCCCCAGGCCCTGTGGGCTCTCACCTGGGGAGGGAGAACAGAGCCTCTGGTCAGGCTGAGCAGGACAAGGAGCAGAAGGCAGGTGGCCCGGATCTGCGTGTTCAGTGCCATTGTGTCGTCTGTCTGGCCGTCCTGCCTGTAGGTCTCGGACCTGCTCTGGTGTCTGGGAGCCCAGTTACAGTTGCTTTTATGGGTCCTCCTGGGGGAGGCGGGGATATGAAGCCCTCTCCCCTTTGGCCCGACTCATTTCCAAGAAGGTGGTGGCGCCGAAAAGGCGGGAGAGATAAGCGGGAACAGAGGTGACAGGGAACAGGGTTGTGTCACCCTCAGCCGACAGAGGTGTGTCCAGGAGGTGGAGCAGACGCGACCGCTGACACACGCCTCTAGTCAGCCACCTGGGAGACACTTCCCTGACATGACATCACCTTGTTGATTTCAGGAAAAAAATTGCCTCTTTTGCCCCTGCGGTAGAACGGATTGAAGAGCAGGAGTAAGGTTTCTTCCACCCGCACCCTTCCTGACCTCGTCATTCACAAGCAGTATGGCTGTCACTTCCCGGGCCCCTCATCACTCTCCCACCATCTTTTATGTTATTCATGAACAGCATTTCCTGAACACAAGTGTTTCCTTGTTTTTAAGTTCACTAATTCCCTGACCAGGATGTCAGCTCCATGAGAATACTCTTCTCTCTTCTACCTCGTTCACGGCTTGGTCACCACTCTCTAGGATAGGACTTAATGCAGAGCAGGCACTCAGTAAACCACAGTGGCACTGGATTGAGGTTGGCTTCTGGGAGGGAACACTGTGACGCCCATGTGCAGAAGTTCGTGTCCGCAGGAGCCCCTAGCACACGTGTGGGGTTTCTCAAGGGTCAGAACCTTAAGACGTGGCCCTGTGGATCTGGGACATGTTCCTGCAAAGTTTTGGCCAAAAGGGACAGTGGTGACGGTAACAGCGAACATCTGATGACTGCACCTCACAAGCCAACAGATACACTGACTCATTTCTGTGTTAACTCAGCCCATGCGACCTTGCCTCTGAGCAGCTCCCGCCCACCCCATCCCGGGCTCTGCTCTGCTTTCAGGACCCGAGCTGCCTTCTCAGCCACTGACCCCCCAGCTTCCCAAACCCTGCTCCCTGGGAGATGAACCCACCATGCCCACCTAAGACTTTTAAATTAAAGATTTATTATTTATTTATTTATGGCTGCCCTGGGTCTTTCATTGCTGCACATGGGCTTTCTCTGATTGCTGCAGAGTGGGGCTACTCTTCCTTGCAGTGCCTGGGCTTCTCGTTGCAGTGGCTTCTCTTGTTGCACAGCAAGGGCTCTGGAGTGTGCGCGCTTCAGTAGTTGCAGCGCACAGGCTCAGTAGTCATGGAGCATGGGCTAAGTTACCCCATGGCGTGTGGACTCTTCCTAGACTGGGGATCAAACCCATGTCCCCTGCATTGGCAGGTGGATTCTTAACCACTGGACTCCCATCGGGGAAGTCCAGAGACTCATCTTCTTCACTTTTTAGGGAGAGGAGCTGAAGGCAAAGATTTAGGACACCGCCAAAGCTTGGTCAGCCAGAGGCAGAGTTGGGCCTCCACCCTGGGTCCTGTGCCCTCATCACCAGGCTTTCCTGACTCCCGAAAACACAGGAGGGCACGGTGGGTCTGCTGGACCACGCTTGTACTGGCTCAATGAGTGCACGGTGTGCATCCCAACTCCAGTCGGGAATATCATGTTGGCACCTTGAAACCCCCACTGGTGGGTGTACTTACACCACAGACATTGGCAAACATTGCAAATCAGGCTTTTCTTTGGAAGGCTGGCTTCCTGCATATGATGGCAGAGGAGCTGAACCAAGGCTGCCTGGCTGTGGCAATCTCATTGCTACGTATGACCTGAACCATCTTAGCGTGCACACGGCCCAGGGGAACAGCAGATCGTGACTCCAGAGATAGGCCCTTGACCATCTTCTCTCACTCCCGGGCCATCCAGTGACAACCCTAAGAGCCTGGGGATGGTGCTGCCAAGGAATAAACTCTTCTTCCTGGCCCTGAACTGCTGCCAAGGCCCACTTGAAAAGCATGAAAACAGGGGACCCTGGGAAGTAACAGTTTCCTGCCATCTGTTAGGCTCCCCCAGCTGCACACAGCTTCAGTCTCCAACAGAGAAATGGCCAGGACAAGAGACAGGGCTCCCGGAGGGAAGAAAGAAAGCAGCCGGGGGTAGCTGGGATGGGTGCGGGGTGGTGAGTTCAGCAAGGTGACCAGACCTAGATTCTGGGAGTGGCTGGAGTTGCAAAGGGGCTGCATGCTCACCCACAGGGAGACACAGCAGCATCCCCCAGGTATCACTGCATCATCTCAGCTCAGGCCAGGTTTCATCATCAACCAGGGGCAGGGGTCACAGCTCAGGCGCCAGAGTCGCGGTGCAAGGCGACAGGCTGACGGGCCAAGCCTGGCTTCCTGGCCATCTGCCCTTCCTGGGGGTGGGGGGGCTCAAGGCCAGGCCCCACCATTGGCTAGTGCAGAGGGGAGGGCGTTAGCTCAGAAGGGCAGGGTCAGGAGATAGTCGTTTTTAGGAACTGGTGACATGAAAGACCCCAGCCTCTCCTCCAAAAACATGTGGCATGTCCTTGACCCTGGCTCCCCCGCCCCCCACACCACATACGCACCACCTGGGGCCTCAAAGGCACGATCCATTCCTTAATTCCTCCATCTGTACAACCGACAGAATGGGTACTGGGCGGCGCGGGATGGCCGGGACTGGTACACAGCCATGAACAGAAGAGTGAGGGCCTGTCCCCAGGAGCCCTGCATAGACCCCAGACCCGCTCCCCACATCGGAGATGGACAGATACACAGACAGACAAGGCGGGGCCACATGGGGCCAGTTTATTGCAGTTAAATACCTCTCTCTCTCTATTTTTTTTTGTCCATTTTTTCCATAAAGAAAATTAGAACACACTCACACACCCAGAGGGGAGCAGGGTTCCAGAAACAAGAGGTGGGGTGGGACGTGGCCTCCCTGCTTGGGTCCAGGCCCCCCGCAGGCCCCCCTCCTCCCCATAAGCACCCTGGTCTCAGTACCTCGAGAGTCCGAGGAGGCAGCGGGGTGTGGCAGGGGCTCTGTCCTCCTCCCTCTGGCCTCCAGGTGAGACCACTAGAAGTGCCGGGTTGAGTGGGGCCGGGAGAAGGGAGACTGACAAATGAGGGAGGGGACATGGTTTCCAAGTTGAAGAGGGCGTGGGCGCTTATCCACAGAAATGCATTATTTCTCCCCGTTTTTTTTTGTTAAAAATCTACTATAAAAAACGCAGCTGGGGGAGGGGCGTCTGTCCCTCTCTGTGCTAAGGGCTGGGTAAGGGGACGGCGGGGCCCGGAGGCGGCCCCGCCGCATGGTAGGTGGCGTCACTGCCGGGCGTTCTCGCCCACCATCTCCAGGTTGTGCTGCTGCAGCTGGGCGCGGAGCACGGCATTCTCGTTCTTCAGCTCCTCGATCTGCCAGACACGACAGGGGACAAGCAGTCAGAGTGGCTCCCCGCGTCCTGGGGTTCCTGGGCGCCTCCTGTCCCCGGCCTCCCAGCTCTGTGGCTCACCTGTTGCCGCAGGAGCTCATTGTCCATCTGCAGCCGCTCGGCCTCCTTGAAGGTCTCCTGCATGCGCTGGTTGGTCTGGCGCAGCTCCCGGATGTAGTCGCAGGCCTTTGACAGGATCCCTCCTTTACTCTGGGGGGCGGTGGGCATGAGCATCAGTGAGCACTGCCTGGCAGCCGATGCCCACCAGTCGTCTCAGCCCGAGACGACTCCTGTGCCCAGCACTCAAGAAGGATTCTCTGCAAGGGGGTTGGGGGACCAGGGGGACACACTCACCGCTCCCGTCTTGCTATTATCTGCATTACAATCTGGAATGATTTTTGAAAGCTGGACGATCCAGTTGTTGATCTTGTCCCTCCGCCTCCGCTCCACTGTGGCGAGAACAGCAGGAACAAGGCTGTGTCCACAGCGCTCCCTCTGTGCCTGGGCGAGTCACCTCCCGAGGGAGATACAAGAGCCGAGGCCGCCGAGGCACAGGCAGGCCTGCCCAAGGTCACATGGCCAGCAAGTGCAGGGGCCTGACCTGAACCCAGGCAGCTGGTTCCAGCCCGCTCCACATGGCTTCTCAATAGTAACCAAGAAATTCAAGTGCCACCCTCAAGTGCCACATGTACCCTCAGGGAAGCATCGACAGCTGAGGGGCTGTGGGGTTTGTTCTATTGGTTGGCTCAGCAGGTTTTGAAAAATCTGAGCCAACATTTTAAAATTAGAAAATTTCACATAACAAATGGCCTCTTTTGAAAAAATGAGTTGTGGCACAGTGGGCACGTGTCCCTAAGAGGCAAGAAGGGGCCAGAGCCCCTTTACACAGGACCCGGGTGACCCTTTCCGGTCCCCACAGCCCCTGAACTTGATTCTCCATGGCGGTACTCATGTATCCCCAGAGTCCTGGACCCCACAGTCCTGTTTTTCTTCATCATTAAAATCTCAGTCCAACCACATCTCCCTCCACCTACAATCCTTCTCCATGGCCCTGGCAACAAGTCTCAGCTTCCCCGGCTGGCACTACAGTTCTCAGGGGCCTGGCCCATCATCAGGGCACTGGGTCACCCAGAAACACACGAACTCTATCTTGAAGGCCTGGTTTGACAAGCTACTGGCAGATTTTACTTGGGAAGTCCAGACGTGTGATTTATTTTACAACACACTACTGTCACACTCTGTCTGCTGAGTCGAGTGGCAGCTGCCCCCTGCAGACAGGGCTCATGTGCATCTCTACTGTGGCCTGTTATGACTTCTGACAGTGGCCTGGGGGCTGCCTGCACTGCAGCCTGAGACCCCTGGTTTGGGGCTCACTGAGAAAGCTGTCCCAGCCTTTCCTCACCTTCTAAGCACAGTACGAGGCACTGCTAGGGTCACACAGAAAGCCCAGTTGGCCCCACACTCTCACCCTCCTGCCAAGGCAGTCCTCAGACAGATGCAGGTGGTCACTACAGAGGAGGGGAGGCTGTGGGTGGGATTTGGAAAGGAGGGTAAAAGAGGGTATTTTCTCAGGTTTGGGCAACTGGGGAGAGGGTCGGGATGCAAGTGAGAAAAGTGGGGTGGGCCAGAAGGCTGCCCCTGACCCCCTCTCCTGAGGCCAGCACTGCCCCTCAAAGAACGTGCCTGGCCACTAGAGGAAAACCTGACTGTCTTTCCTTGGTGCGTGCTTTTGTCCACTCGCTGCTAACCGGTCCTTCTTAGTGCCCCCACTCTGGCCTGGGTGGCAACACCCTCCCACATGGACTTGCTTCCTCCCTCATTCTCCTCTCTTGCCACCCACAACCTCCCTTTACCACAGGGATAAGAATACTGCCGGTATCGAGCTTCACCTGACCCTGGCCCTGGGGTCAGTGAGTACACAGCCATGTGCCCCATCACGACCCTGGTGAGTGAACCTTCCCAGCCAGGGTGGCCATGTCTTAATGGTCTTTGGGGACTCTGTGGCCCCAAACAGCAGCTGAGCTAAGAGTCCGCCCCGGCCTCCACATCCATTCTGAGCTGCCAGCTGAGGCGCTCGCGAGCAGACGGCTGCCCTTCGCTACCTGCCCGCGGTCTGGCATCCTGGAGCCTGCCCCATGCTGCAGCCGCATCCCATGCCCATTCCTCGCTTCCTCACTGGGGGCCGGGCTGGGGGTGGGGGACACCTCTAGCTCGTATTCACTTCTTCAAAACTTACTGCTTGCCCTACTATGTGCAGGGCACTCTGTGAGGCCAGAGTCCATGGCGGACTCAACCGCTGTGGTGCCGGCACTCACGGCACCAACGTGCAATTCACGTGAATGGGAGACACTGACGCCACAGATCGGGGCTTACAACTGAAGACAGTGCCCAGGGCCTGGGGCACGCCAGGGCGGAGCCCTGCCTTCGGCGTGGAGCGGGGTGGGGTGTCTCTTCAGAGAAAGGTTTAGAAAGCAGAGACGGGGGCTGGTTTCTGAGAGGAAGGACAGCAGGCAGACAGGCATCATGAAACCCAGAAAAGGTCACATGGAAACACTTTGCAGGGCATGGGGACAGGAAAAGGTGGTAGAAATAGGTCGTGAAGGCATTGAATGCCCTGTCAGTGGGTCTGGACCTTGTGTTCTCTTCCCCGAGGGGTCCAGGCCCTCGAGTCTGGGGCCCTTCTCGGCATGTGGTCAGGCCTGTGGCTTGGGGAGACCACTTCAGCACAAATGAAACGGAGGAAGACCAGTCAAAACCAAGGCCGTGTCTGCTCTTCAGAAGGCTTGAGTCATAGTCGGACAACGTTTAAAACGCAATGCGGAGGCAAAATCTGCCCGGACAAACGGGGGAAATGGGCAAATCCACAAACATAACTAGAGGTATCAACACTCCTCAGGAACTGACAAGACAAGTAGACAAAAAAAATGAAGATAGAAAATCTGAACACTGTCAGCCAACCCGACCTAGTTACCACCGAGGGAACACTCCACACACATCAGCAGATATGCCTTTTCAAGCATATCTGAAACTTTCACCAAGATAGACTGTATTTAGGCCCATAAAATAAAGTTGCAATAAATTCCAAAGGACTTTCAGTTATATACAGAGTATGTTCTCTGATCACAACAAAACTCACTTACAAATCAGTAACAAGATACCAGGGGACTTCCCTGGTGGCCCAGTGGTTAAGAATCCGCCTTGCAATGCAGGCGAGGTGGGTTCAACCCCTGCTTGGGGAGCTAAGACCCCACATACTGTGAAGCAACTAAGCCCTCACGCCACAACTAGAGAGTCTGGGCACCACAACAAAAGATCCCACATGATGCAACAAAGGCCCAACGCAGCCAAATAGATAAATGTTCCAAAAAAAAAAAAAGATACCCAAAACACCCATAAACACTCATAAGTTAAACAACACATTTCTAAATAATCCCATGGGTCAGTGAAAAAATAATCAGGAAAAGGAGAAACATTCCAAATTGAATAACAAGAAAACACAACGTATCCAAATGGGATGAAGCAAAAGCAGTATGAGACTGAAATCTGCAACATAAGGCTTGTATTGAGAAAAAAGAAAGGTTTAAAAATCATCTTAAAAAGCTGGGGGAAGACACCCAGCAAATTAAACCGCAATTAAGCAGAACAAATAAATTGGTCACAGTATGAGTAGGAACCAAAGAAATAGAAAAAGCAACTAAGAAATCAGTTTTCACGTAAAGATCTGGATTTCTGGTTTCTTCAGAGGTTCTGGTAGCAGCGAGCCCAAATTCTGACACGGCAGCAATGGTGGGCACTGTGAGACCACCCTTCAGGCAGGACAGACACACTGATGCTCAGTCACTGTTGGGGACCGTCGCTCCCCTTTCTGCTACACCCTTCCTTGGGGCCCTGAAGACATCTGCCTGCGGCCCAGAGATGGGCCCCTGTGGAATCAAGAAACATAAGAAAGGGAAAAGCAGAAAAGGTCGATTTGAGGTCCGCTTCGGCAGTGTCTCGGGTCCTGTGGCTGTGAGGGAAGAAGAGGGCAGAGTTGAAGTGGCCTGGCTATCGGGTCTGGCTGGGGTAATCATGACAGGGATCCCTCTTGCTGCTCTGGAAGAAGGAGGCTTTGGGAAGGAGGGACAATGGCAGGTTCTGGTTTGGACAAGTTGAGTGTGAGATGCTTCAAGGACATCCAGCAATAGAAATTGGAAACAAGCACCCCAAAATATGGGTCCGGAGGAGCACGAGTGAGATGGAGCAGAAAGATAGCTGTCGGCAGTGCACGGGGTGGGGGAGCCCTGGGAGGACATCAGGGAACAGTCTCATCTTTTTGGAGTCACATAGTTTTCAGGAGAAAGCCCACAGACCCTCTCCTCGGAGAAATGACACATACCAACAACTGGGGATAAGGACTCGGGGAGACTGACCATCCCCGGGCCTGATGTTTCACTCTCCTGACCACTGGAAGAAGGGGCTGGACCCCAAGAGATACTAATTGCCAAAGCAGTTTCCCAACTTCATCCATCATGAAGAGTCACCTGGGGAACTTGTTTTAGCGCAGACTCCCAGACCCCCTCGGACCTACCCATTCAACATCTTGCGAGGATGACCTAGAGATGATGATCATTAACAAGCTTTCCAGGTGACTGGGAAGCCCTGCTCTCAGGAACAGGCTTGGAAGGAGAACCAGGGCAAGGAGAGCAGAAAAGAACGTTCCCGAAAGGAGGGGAACAGGCAGGGTCAGATGCTTGGAGTGCAGACAGGAAAGGAAGCCAGTGGATTTGGCAATGAGGTCGTCAGGGGTGACCTTAAATGGAGCCGTTTTGGTAGAGAAATGAGCCAGATTGCCAAGGGTACAGGAGGCTGCTGGGCAGAGGGTGGGTCAAACGTTCTGCAGGTTAGGAGAGAGTGGACTGGCTGTAGATGGTCAGAAAGGGCAAGGTCATGAGCAGGACTGACTTTTATAGGACGAGGAAGAGTCAAGACTTTGGAGCTGAATTAACCTAGTGAGGGGCAGAGTGACAGAAGAGTGGAGAATGACCGGCTCATCTTCCAAGAGTTGTTTGCTGTGGTCTAACCAGATAGCACACTACCCTGGGGGTAGCTGAGGGCTCACGTCTCAATGTGCGGCACCCTCACTACGAGCCTCTCGGGTAGTCATGTTAACACATTTGTACACAGGACTAAACAGGCACAGAGATGCAGAACCAGTCCAAGGTCACAAAACTGGTATGCAGTAGAGCTGGGACTGCCCGGGAGACAACAGGAGACCCCTCAAACCCACCACATCCCAAAACCAAGCTCATGCTCACTGCTTCCCTTTAAATGAACCTGACCCCATCATAAAATCCTGATTCATGAAGTCCTGATTCTTTAGCCTTGGCCTCGTCTCCCCTACAGCTTGCCCCCTCCCCTGACCCCCTTTCATGCCCTGTCCTGTCTGAGGCCCACAGCTGCAGTCACCTCCTATTTTCCTAGCTTCTGGCATCCCGTCACCCTTAGTATCCAGTCTCCATATACAACCCCTCTGCTGACTTCCACTCAAACCAGCATACAAAGATCCAGGAGTGGGGGCCCTGGGAGGGCCTATGACAAGGCCCATGTGATCTGGCCCTGGCCAGTCCTCCCACGACTCTGCCAACTTCCTCTTTCCTTTTCTGAATTCTGCTCTTCTTCAATCACACAGAGTCTGTTCCCGCTCAGGCTGGGTGTTTGTACTTGCTTATCCCTCGCTGTCTGGGACTCTTCCTCAGGATTGTGGCCAGCCCATTCAGGCGCCTGCTCAAGCGTCACTTCTAGAGAGGCCCACAGAGCTCCCTGCCACCATAACCCTCCAAGTCCTTACCAGCCTAATCGTCCTTCACGTGACACATGACTTACGTTCCCTGACGTCTTATTGTACCTTTGTGTAGTTTCTGTCTCTCCTACCAGAATGAACACCCTGTGAGAGCCAAGGTGCCTGTTCCATTATCTGGGAGTATCTGAGGCCTAGAACAGGGGCTGGCACCTAGCACCTATATGCCGAGTAAAGGTCTGAACTCACCGAGCCGCTCAGAGCACAGCTGCATCAGCCACCCCCCCATCAAACACAGTGAGGACTCTCAAGGCCTCACCCTGACATTCAAGCCCCTCCTTGGCCCTCCCAAGCACTCCACAAGGAACCTCTGCTACAGCCAAACCAGCACCCCGCGAACAACCCTTCTCCACCCTGATTTCCTGTGCTTCCCTCTGCTGAACAGGCACTCCCAAAGGCCACCCCCCTGGGGAAATACCACCTGCTCCTCCAGTCAGTGTTCAGCCACACACTACCTTGGGCTACCTACCCTGAGTTTCCTAAACACTCCACACTAGGTCCCATACGTAGCACAGGGCACATGCTGCCCAGCCTAGAATCCTCCTTCAGGAAATATCTGCTGAACGACGGCTATTTGGGTAGAAGTGTGCCCTGGACATGTTCATGCTCCGGCCTCAGCCAGAGACATAGACTTCTGGCAATTTCATTTCAGATGTACTCTCTCAGATCAGAGCTACTTCTGGAAGCCAGGCTGGGAGTGGGGTGGGGGGCTTGAGCAAACCAGCTGCCACATGGGAAGGCAGGCCCAGCTGCGCCAGAGCAACCCAACTTTCCCAGAGGAGCAGAAAACCCACCCATGAATGTGAAACTCGCCATTTAAACTGCTGGGCATTACTTGAGAGTCACCAGCCAGGATGACAAATACACTACAGCTCATGCCTCCTGCCTATATCTGCTCCTGACAAGCAGCCTCTCTGCTTCTGCCTTTCCAGCATTCAACTACCACCTCTCGAGCACTTGGATCAATAACCCAGCCACTGATCTGTGACTCCAAACACCCAGCTGGGGTTGAGCCCATGAGGCCCAGCAGTTCCCATCTCACCTTACCTTCATTATGCTGAGCTCTCCTTCTCTCATCCCGTGGTGTTCTCGTTCCGTCGATTTTCCTAGAAGAGAATGGGAAAAATGGGTACACATTACCTCCAGCCCATGTGTCCAAACATTTATTAAGGAGTCAGACTTAAAAATGATCTCTGCAAGATAAATCGATATGTAAAGACAGAGAGAGGGAGGAAATGGTATTTTTTTTTACAAACTAGAAAAGCAAAAGCTGACCAAAAAATACACCAACTGCCTGCTGTGTATTCAACTGCCTGGTTCCCATCCCAGGAAAATCTCTTCTTCCTTGGGTGCCCACGACAGGCCCTCCCAGCATCCCCTACTCCTGGGACCAGGTCTCCTGCACATACGGGGAGTAGGGGTGTGTCCGAGGTGCAATTGTCCTCTGCGTTCCTGTCTGAAGCACGTCCTGGGGCGTCATCATGACATAGAACTGGCCTGCAGGGAAAGCAGGGGTTAGTGCTAAAACTGGGGGCAGAGGCAGAACTGGCTAGGGGTGGGAGATTCCCTCCCTGCTAGGCCTGTTGCCTCCCCTGCCTTCCGCCCTGGCCCCTTCCTTCCTTTACCTCCAGCCTGCAAGCTCTGGTCTGTGGTCTGTACGGACACAGCCGTGGTATCTCCCACACTGGATGCTGGGAAATAGGCAAACCGGGCCTCCCCACTGACAGCCTCAGCAGCCGGGCTGCCACCATTGCTGAAGGGATTTTGGATAACAGCCTAGGGAGCAGGAGGACAGAGGCCACCCTTAGCCATCTTTGCTTCCCAATCCATCCCCTAGCCACCATATTTGATGTTTACTGCATTCTCTACAGAGAGTGGGGAACCCCTGTGTCACACTCTGCCCTGTGTCTCACAGCCTGGAACTTGACAGATACTAAGCAATCACTTGGGGAGCTGACCCACTTTTAACTCTAAGAGACTGCCCTGTGACCATGATTCCCATTTCATAAAACAAAGATGTTCCGCAGGTCCTTCCCCCGACTTCACCGTGCAAAACAAGAGATCTGACCTGAGGGCCTGAAGGCAGCATCTTAGTCCCACGAGCCCCACACCCTTGGCGCTCCCCAAGAACAAAGTCAGTGTCCAGTGCCCCTTCTCCATCCCCCCAGAGGATGCTGGGCACCTACCAGTGGGAAGGGCGCTGCGGGACCTGGGGGCACAGAGGCAGCAGCGGGGCCGGGGCGCTGGGTGGCCCCATCCACACCCACCTGGGTCACAGCCTGCTGCCCCCCTGCGAAGGCAGCCGTAGACACGACGCTGACGGCGCCTGCTGTGTCGCCCTGGCCGTCCAGCTGACCATCAGTCACCTGGACTACGCGGTACGTCACCTGCAGGGGGCGGCAGAGCAGCGAGACCCGCGCTGGGGCCCGGGCAGGGGCCAGGTCCGAGCCCCTCCCAGCCCGCCAGCCCGCCCGGGACTCAACCTTCCACTTGCCCGCCGGGCTCCGGGCCCGCAGCCTCACCTGTCCTCCATTATTCTCTGTGCGGAACTGGTACTGGATGTTGTGGTCGCCGAACGCCGCCTGCTGGACGCTGGCGATGGCCACCGCCGTCTGCTCCTCCGCCCCAGGCCCGTCCCCGCCTGCGGTCGGAGGAGGGTCGCGGGGATGGTCAGAGGTGGCGCGGGCCAGGGCGCCTCCAGTGCCCTCCCGAGCGCAGGTCGTGGCCCCGGTGGGCCCCGCGAGCACTCACCTTCCTGCAGTTCGACGCCCTCCTCTGCCTCGGGTCCCTTGTCGTGACTGCGGGAAGCACAGGAAGAAGAGGGGATCAGGGCTGCCCGCGCCCCCGCCCCTTCGCCCGGGTGCAGGGCCCCCATCCCGCCCGGCCCAGTCTGGGACGGCGGCCCCTCGGGGACCGGGGACCGGGGGTATACGTGCCGGTCCCCCCTCCCTCGCGGCCTCCATTTTGAGCTGGGCCGGGCGGCCGCTCGGGATCATGGCGGCCCGGTCGCCAGGCCGAAGGGCCGGGACCAGGGCGCGCGGGGGCACGGGCCGGCCGGGCTCCCTTACCTGGCGGCGGCAGCAGCGGTGGCCGAGGCAGCGGGATCCAGACCCGGGTCCAGCATGTCCATGGGGGGGGGTGGGGGCGGGGGGGGCGCAGGGCCCGGGGGGGAGGGGAGGGGAGGGGAGGGGAGGGAGGGGAGGGGGCGGGCGGCCGGGGGGGCCCCGAGCCCGGCGCTCACGCCGCGCGGCAGGAGGGGACGGAGGAGACACGGGAGCCGCTCGCGCTGATCACGGGGACAAACAGTGGGGTCATGTGAGGAGGAGATGCCGCCGCCGCCGCCGCCGCCGCCGCTGCTCCAGCAGCCGCCTCCGCCCGCTCGCCCGCCGGCCGGCTCCCGGCGGCTCTAGGCTCCGGGACGCAGCGCAGCCGCCCCCCGCCCGCTGCACGCGGCCCTCGGGCCTCCTTCCCTGAGTAGCCGCCGCCGCTGCCGCGACTTTTTTTTTAAACCCGGCCCGCCCTGGATGGCCGCCGCCTCTCCCCCGGATCGCCGGCTTGCG
The DNA here is from genome assembly GCF_049115385.1 of Moschus berezovskii. Classification (NCBI taxonomy): domain Eukaryota; kingdom Metazoa; phylum Chordata; class Mammalia; order Artiodactyla; family Moschidae; genus Moschus; species Moschus berezovskii. The sequence goes on from NC_142481.1 coordinate 17,563,775, forward strand.
CGTCCGCCGCCCGGCCTGGCCCAGCACGGCGGCGGGTCCCTGCTGCAGCCGCCGCTGCTTTCTATTTTTTCCCCCTTTTTTTTTTTTCCTCCTTTACTTGAGCTGCGCGCGCGCGGCGGCGGCGGCGGCGGCGGCGGCGCGAGCCCGGGGCCGACGCGCGCGAGGGGGGAGGGCAGGCCCTGGGGAGCGCGCGCGCTGTCTGTCTCCGACGGAGGGCGGGCGCGCGGGCCCGGGTCTCGGCTGGGAGCGAGGTCGCCGCCACCGTCTCCGCGGCCGTCGCTCGACACCCGCCGGCGGGCCGCCCGAGTGGAACGTGGTCCCGGATGGAACACCGGGGGACCTGGAAGAAGGCCTCTGGTCCCCGGGGACGAGGCAGGCTCTGGGTTTGGAGACAGTAAAGTAGGTCGGGGGGGGGGGTGGCGGGGGAGGGGGCGTTGGGTGGATGGCGGGGAGCGCGCACGCGCGCCCCCGTCGACCGGACTGAAGTGCGCGAAAGCGGATGCCCCGGGCGCATGCGCACGTCTGGGCGGGGCCGGAGCGCGCACGCAGGGCGGGGCGGGACTAGCGTGGGGCACGTACTCCGGGCGGTGGAGAGTCGGAGAAAAGCGGAGCCGGTCCTTTCCTCTGGGACACACGTCCCATGAGAGAACTGAACATGCGGACCGACACGGAGCAGCTGTCCGGGCTCCCCACCTAGCGCGGCAAAACAAATGCTTTCCTCCAGACTCAGGACTTGTGATCAGAAGTTTTATTAGTTTTACGAGATCATTAATAATCCCTCCAATTAAAAAAAAAAATAGTACAAAAGCTACATACAAAATGTTGAGATCAGACGACTAAACTTTCCCGACTCAGGGCCAAGTTCTGCAAGGGAGAAAGAAGAAGGATGTGAGCCAGGGAGGACTGGAGAAAAGGGTCCAGGAAGGCTTTCAGGGCCTATCACTCACCTTCTTAAGCCTCCGCTCCCGTGAAGCCTGGGAGTCAGTCTCAGAGTAAGGGGGAGGTGCTGGAGGGTAGTAGGCCTCCTCTTCTTCCTCTTCCTCCCTGTAAGGCCTCCTCTCCGCTGGCCCCTTTCTCCTCAAGGCTTCTTCTAGTAGCCGCCCGTCATAGGGGGCGTCTCTGGATCTGGAGCCATCATCCCGAGGGTCCCGGGAGCGCTGGTAGCGGGCCCTATGGTCAGCGTGAGGTTGGTCCCTAGACCTGAAGTCATCGTAGTGGGGATCCCGGGAGTGCGGAAAGTGCCTGGAGTCGTCTTGGTCTTGGTCGTAGAGGTCATCGCGGCTGCGACTTCGCGGGGGTGCATAGGCCCGGCCTCTCCTCCCACTGCTTGGGGGAGATCTCCCTGATTCAGCAGAGGCCGGCCGGGTAAAGTCATCCAGAGCATCCACAGAGCGGGCTCGGGGCCGCCCTGCACCCCGGCTGTTCCCTGGCCGCTCCAGGGGGGCCTCTTGCTCCCACCGCCTGGAACTCCGGGGGGAGTGCTGACCCCATTCCTCATCCCTGATGGGGGTGAGGGCAGGGCCCCGCGAAGGCCGGGATCTCCAGTCGTCCTCGTGGAGAGAGGTGACTTCACTCATGGCTGTAGGGAAGGAAGGTGTCTCTTACTGATGGGAGGCAGTCAGGACCGAATGTCAGGAGCCCCGGGGCCCAGTGGTGTCAATCACTTGGCTCATATATTCTCAAGGGAGCCCCAGGCTTCTCACCTATTTAGTGATGATCTGCAGGGTTCTGTACATGTCACTGTGGCCATGGTAGGGAATGAGGGGTTGTGTTCAGGATGTAGAGCAAGCATCCCTGGGCAGTTATCAGGGAGACCTGCTTCCCCCAGCACCCTCAAGAATCCCTCAGATCCTAAGGCTCACCTCGTTCTACACGGCCACTGGGGGGCCCGGGTCGAGAAGGGTCGAAGTTGGCCAGCTCTTTCTCCATGTAGTATAGGACCCGCATGGAGTCGTCCTGCTGGTTGGCCTGAATCCTGTAGCCACTGCGGATCTCTAGGGACAGGAGTTAGAGGTGATCAGTTCCAGAGGTTGGATGCTGACCAACACCCCCCCCCACCATAGGCATGTCCAACTTCCTAAGGACTGGTTCTCACCAGAGGTCATGCTGCTGTCTGTGTCACGAAGCAGGGGTACCTGGGAGCTGTGGCCGCCAACTGGGGGGAGATTGGCTGTCAGGAGCAAAACCCTGCATTCCCAGCCCCCTCCCCTCTGCTCCCAATCCCCTCTTCCAACTCCAGACCCCTTAATGGCCAAAGGCCCAGCCTCCCCGCTCCCCCCCGCCCGCCCACCAGCTACTCCTGGCTGTCCCCAGGGCCTCACCTGAGCTATTCCTGTCGAAGTCTCCAGAGTACCCATTGTAGGGAGGGCCCATGGGGATCATGGCTGGCGGGGGCGGGGTCTTGGCAGGGGAGAGGTGGGCATAGGTGCTGGGGGCATAAATGCTTGGGACGCCCGAAGTGGCCGCTTTGCCTGCAGCATATACTGGGGAGAACACACACAGCATGAGAAGGGCCTCAGTCCCCTGTTGAGGAGCTTCCCTGGGTGCTTGGTGGGTTGCTGTAGGGTCCCTGAGGTCAGAGAACACGAGCCACGTTGAGTCCACACCTCCTGTGCCATTCCTCAGGAGTTTTAGGATGGGAGGGTGTATGCTGGTGGCCCCAATCAGGAATGCCAGTTTGTTTGACAGTACAGTGGTTTCCCAACATCTGACAAGGTTTTACATCAAACTCGGCTGCCACCTTTTCATAGGACACAGCCACCCTGGACCTGTGTTCTTACAGAGTAACAGGGGCAGAGGTGTGTTGTAGATAAACACCGATGTGTTGGACCCACAAGCCAGAAACAAGTGTTCCCTTTGACATCTGAGCCCTTGCGCTAGAAAAATGGATCGTCTGGGGGCAGGGATCCCATGCCTGCTCCCCTTTCATGCCTGCTCGGTCCTCCCTGTAGGGTCTTCCAGACCCCGAGGTGATGGGAAGCCATCTTGGGAGCCTCAGCATTCATTTCCTCAGCCAACCAGCAAAGCATCTCCTCTAGTGTTTCCACCTTGGGGGCCGCACCCATTCCACCCCGCCCGGTTCTAGGCTTGACAGCTCAAGGGCACATCCTCCCCAGCACCCTCCTCCCTGGGCAAGAGGCTGGGGTCTGGTGGCTGCTCTGAGGCAGAGTCACAGGCCTAGGCAAGTCGCTTCCGTCCTGGAACTCAGATGTTGGAACTCTGAAGATGATGGAACACTCTGTGTAGGCCAAGCCCCACTGGAAAGATGGCTCAGAAAGCTCCCTTCACCCCAATTCAGCTGGGCAGCAGAAGGCTCAGTGCTCACCCCCACCACACCGAAGAAGCCCCTCAGCAGTTGGCGGATGTGCTGTTTTATAATTAGCTCTGGGAGTTGCTGCTCTAGGATGGCTCAGGAGGGCTGTGGCTGTGGCAGAAATAACAGGGCCTCTGGCGGGGAGTTAATGGAATCTCAGTTTGGGGGAGCAGGGTCTCAGGATGGAGGAAATAGGGCCCTGGGACTGGCATTCACAGTCCTGGTCCCTGCCTTAATTAGCAGGGTTAACTGCAAACTTGTTTGCAGCCCACCCCACCTGTGAAATGGACTAACACCCATCCCCCCAAGTAATAAGCAAGATGCCCACAACTAAAAATGTTGAGAGGGAGGAGATGGCCAGCGCAGGGCTCCAGAGAGCAGTGGATTTGATTTCTCCAGGCAGGAGTGAAACAGGTTGCCCACTGCTGCGTTCAGTGACCAGAAAATTAGCCAGCATGGTCTGAGCCATGGCCCCATGCTGGGCCCTGACACACAGCGTTTCCCTTAATGCTCATGACACCCTGTGATGGCAGGACCCTGCAGAGAAGGAAACCAGCTGCTCACCTGAGGTCACATGGTGTGAGTGGTGGGGGCTCCAATTTGCATCCTGGCCCTCAGTCATTACTGATGCTGACAGCAGAAATGTCTGGCAGCTAGTGGGTGTGGAACGCTCTGTGTTGGCCAAGCCCCACTCTAAATGCGGGACACACCAGTTCACCGGATCCTGACTCATGCTGTACAGCGGGCTCTGGCGTGGCCCCATTTTACAGAGGAGGAAACTGAGGTTGAGAGAGGAAGTCCTTCACTGGACTTCCCAACAAGTAAAGGGGTCCAGCCAGGCCTCAAACTGCCCAAGCTTGCAGTGACTGCCTATGATTTTACCTGGACTGTGTTACACAGGAGTCATGGCACGTGGAAGCCTTAAATGTAAGGATGCTAACACATCCATCTGAGCCACCTGGGTAATTCTTTCTACCCCGTGTTCACTCTTGGCCTAGAAATGAGCAGGTGCCATGAGGGGGGGCAGGTCTGTCCCTCTTTTGGTTTTTCATAATCTCGGTGTTCCTAACATGTAAAGTTATTTCTTTCTAGCCGCCAGGGTCATCTGCTTGTCAACCAAGGATATGGTGAACTTGACAATGACAAAGGAAAAGGTGAGGTACCCTCACTGAGAACTAGTAGAGAAGTATGTTTTCATGGCCTACTTTCAGTACAAGGAACAAGAGAGCAGGTATGCCTGGGTCTAAGTGGCCTGCATGAACTTCACGTCGGAGTTAATGGAAACTTCCCAATAACTGAGCACAGAGGTGCTCTCAGGAAGGCAACCAGGGAACTGGCAGCACTGATGTCCCCAAGTGGGGGAGTGGGGCAGCAGGAGGAAGGAGGCTCTCTTCGTTTCCCGCCTCTCCTATTTGCTTCTTCCCCCTCGACCTCTGGTCCCATGTCTAATCCAACCCTCTCTGATGCGCTCTGTTCAATTCAGTTCAGTCACTCAGTCGTGCCCGACTCTTTGCGACCCCATGAACTGCAGCACGCCAGGCCTCCCTGTCCATCATCATCTCCCGGAGTCTACCCAAACCCGGGTCCATTGAGTCGGTGATGCCATCCATGGAAAAATCCAGCATCCTTATGTGGATGTGGGTTGTTAAAAGGTGCTTAAATTTGGTGGGGCTGTAAACCTCGCTTGGTTTCTGACCTTTTTCACTTCAGATTTTGTTTTTAAAAGGACTTTTACTTCTCGGTGAACAATGTTTTGTACTGTTTGAATTTTTTTGTAACCTTGTGCATAAATTATACCTTCAAAAGGAAAGACTTGAAATAAATGAAAGTAAAAAAATAAGTGAAGAGTTGAAGTATGTAAATGATAATGTAAAGTAGCAGGTCCTCCTTGGCCCACTTTTCCCCAGACTACTCCCCTCATGACCTCCAGAGGGACACTGTCCCAGGAGGCAGGCAGAGGGGCGCCTGCTCCCCTGGGACCCAGGACGGACGCCGAGTGGGAGTGGGCGCGCGGTGGGTGAGGGGTACTCACGGGCCTCGGGGCAGCAGCACTTTTCCGGGCAGCAGGGGCACCTGACGTAGCAGCAGCAGGTGTGAGGGCAGCACTGACACCAGCAGATGCCCAGCAGCAGGACGACGAGGAAGGCAGCCAAGCAGACCACAACCACGAACAGCCAGTCTGCGGGGACACGAGACCGGGCCCTGAGCCAGGAGGCCTGGGAGGGAACAGGGATGTGGGCACTGGGGGCGGGCGGGGCGGGGGGGGGGGCAGCGCCCGTCTGCAAAGCCCATCGGGGAAGCTGCAGCCCCAGCTCCTGTTGGAGTCTCCACGCCAGGGGCTGGGGTGCAGCCACAGAGGGGTGCCCGCTCCACTACAACCCAGGTCAGCCCCAAGGTTAGGAAACCCACCCTGGGCTCATCGGGACAAGGCAGTAAGCGAGAGCAGACCCAGCCAGAAGAAGATGGGCTGTAGCCTTGAGAGGGGACAGAGCCAGCTGCCCAGATCCCAGCCGCTAGAAGAGCACCACAGGCACCAGTCACAGGAGCCCTCTGTCTATACCCCCGGCCCCTCATCAGCCAGCCCAGCCCACCCCACAGCCCAGAACCAGGTCACTAGATGCCCGGAATCGGCAGGGTTATTAGTGGGGTCCGAGCAAACTGTGTTTAGACAAGGGCGAGGATACTTAGAAGTGATAAGTGGTATGTGGGGGGACTCCACCCCCGTACCTTCCATGGGCCCCGCCTGAAAACCAGGTAAGAGCTCGGCCACCCCCGAGGTCCTGCCTGGAGGGACAAAAGAGAGACAGATTATGCTGACCAGGGCCAGCCCAGGCCATCCCTGCCCTGAAGCCCAGCCCCAGGCTCATCAGGGTGTAGGTGTGCTTTGCAGAAGAGATGGGGTAGGTGCCTAGGAGGGTCCTAGCGTGTGGTTCCTGCCCTCCACACCCCCGTCCCCTGTGGGTGCTGTCTTCCAGAATGCGTGTGTCACATGATTCACTCACTCACTGTCCCCACAGGGGATTCTGTTGCCCAGAAGGGTACCAGGACACATCCCATGGGCTCAGGAGGTGGGACCTCAGTTTGGGATTCCATCTCTTCCACACACACACGGTCCTACCATCCCAGGTTAGAAGGACAGTCCTAGTCCATGAGGCTCAGGAAGACAGTGCAGTAGGGCCCAGGAAAATGTCTTAATTGTAAAGTCTGAAGAAGAAAATGTAACAATACTGAATACATAGTAACAAATGGTCTTTGTAACAGTCTAACTGTAAAAGAATTTTTGTTTTTAATCTGGAGGAAGAGGCCCTTGAAAGCAGAAGTGCCTACAGTCCACGGGGCCTCCTCTGGTGGTCCAGTGGCAAAGACTCCATGCTCCTGCTCCCAGTGCAGGGGCCCTGGGTTCAATCCCGGGTCAGCGAACTAGATCCCACATGCTACAACTAAGAGTTTGCCACTAAGAAAGACCCGTCGCAGCCAAATAAAAATAAATATTTTAAAAGTGCCTTACAGCCCGTAAAAGTCACAGTGTGGCCCAGGCTCTCTGCGCACCAAGGTCCCCTGTGCAAGTTTCATGGCCCAGCTGGTGCCTCCTTTAGGTGCCACCCACCACTCTGTGACGCACAAGTGCTGTATCTCAAGGGGTGTCCACACAGCTGGCCGTACAGCAGCACCCCCTGCCCCCGAGAAGGGTAGTCCAGCAGGTAAAACAGTGGTTCTCAAAGTGTGGTCCCATCCCGGAGGCCAAGCCATGTTCCTGATAACTAAGCCACTGCCCTTTTCACTCCCCTTCAGGAGAGAGACAGCAGAGCTTTCCTGAGGCTCCATCACACGTGGCGACGTCATTTGCTCTGATGGTAATGCTTTTGTGCCAGTTTCAAATTCTCATGTTAAGCAAATGTAACCCACAAAAACTTAAACAAACCTTCTATGAAATCCTCAGTAGCCTGAGTGCAACTGGCTCCTGAGACTAAATTTTGAGATATGCTGATGTAGACTGTACATTTTATGGAAGAACAAGCAAGAGTTCTGTGGGCCATGGGTGCAGGCATTCGGTCACCCAGACATAAACTCTTATCACGTGATCTGAGTACCCTGGGGCGTGGTCCCCCATCATGTGTGCTCGTTCACACGTGTCGCCTTGCATCATGTGTGTGATGATGGCAATGTGTGGCCCGACAGCATGTCACATATAGCACGTGCCACATGGGACTATATGTGTCAACCGAGAACAGAGCATCTGGCTAACAGCAGCATCCCTTCCACACGTGGCAGGGGGGCCTCACAGCGGGGCGGGGGCTGCTGGCAGGTATCCCAGCCCACTCCTGGGTATTGGGGGGGGCTTGCTTGAGGGGAGCACTAAATATGCAAGCTACACAGCACCATCCCAGCAGGGCGGAGGGACTGCAGGGTGAGATATGGCCTTGGGCAGGGGAGGGCTGAAGCGGCCTCTCAATTACCCACACCATCACCCCTCCTGGCTCAATGCCCATCCACTCTGACCATTTCTGTGCTTTTAAAACCTGAGACCAGGAAGGGGTAGAGGTCTCATTCCTCTCCACTCCTGGTTTGGCTCTGGCTTATTTGAAATGTTGCAGGGTGGGGTAGGGGTCTGTCTGGGGTGCAGGGTACAGATAAGCCCAAGTGACTGGTGGTGCTGTGAGGGGAGAGCAAAGCAGGCAACAGAGTCCAGGGAGAGAGCAGAAGGGCAGAGCGCAGACACACAGAAGTAGCAGGAAAGGCCCATCCCCAACCCTGTCCCTCAGGGCCCAGACTCACCCAGGACGATGAGCTCTGCGTAGGCCTCGTTGTTCCCCTGGAGGTCCTGGGCTGAGACCACGGAGCAGTAGTACACACCACTGTCCCCCCAAGCCGTCTGGTCGAAGGTCAGGTCAGCATCTGTGGCAGGGGGCAGTCGGGTGAGGGCCACGCGGGGGAGGGGCCCCTGGGGGAAAGGGGGCTGGGGTGGGGGTGGGGTATTCAATCCCTCATCCTGAGGGCCTGACATCCTGAGAGCCTGAACAGAGCTCAGGCTCTGTTCTAAACCCTTCATGTGGGGAACTTCAAGCAGTCTGTGAGGTGGGACTGTTATCTTTCCTGTCTCGGAGAAAAGAGCAGTCTGCTGAAATTACTGATGAGCTGTACAGCTGTGGCGAAAACGGGGGTGGTGGGCCGGGATGGTCTGACCCCAGTCAGCTTATGGCCTCCACACACCCCCGCTACCCCCACTCCCCTCCCCATCCCACCTCTCAGAACAAAAGTCAACCCCCTAACAGCACCCGCCTAGGTCAGACCCAGGGACTGGGGCCTGGGTAAGGAGGCAAAGATAAACAGGCCAGATTCCAGGAAGCAGGAGACTCTAGCCCAGCAGAAGGCGGGGGTTTGTGAGGGAGAGACTTAGGCCAGTTCCCTCCTCCGTCCAGCTATCAGTCCGCATATTCCAGGTCAAGGCCCAGGGCTGGGGACGCTCCTGTGACACAGCCCCAGGCAAGGAGCCTATTAATTAAAGCGATAATGAAAGTCTTTCCGCACATCCGGTTTCCTCTCTACTCCTCAGGCCCTAATTAGTTAAATCCCTCAGCCATTCTGCAGGGTGGGGCCCGCCGGGCAACTCCACCTTGGGCCTGTGGCACACAGGAGGTACAAACAGGTCAGAGACATCCTCACAGTCTTTCTCCGCAGCTGCTATGGCTCCCAGGGACCTACCCACCACCTGCCCAACGGACCTCCAGCCCTTCCCCAGGACGGCTCAGAGGGCAGCCACCGTGTGTGCCTCACTCTGCAGAACCCGGGCATCAGTCAATTGCCAAAGGAATGAAAGAACCAGAGCCTTCTTCCATCTCTGGAAAGAAGACCTCACATCCATAGTAAAACCTTTCAGTGCCTATCTACACCATTCCAAGGGCTTCCCCGGTGGCTTAGCAATCAAGAATCCATCCGTCTGCCAGTGCAGGAGATACAGGTTCGATCCCTGCGTCGGGTAGATCCCCTGGTGAAGGAAATGGCAACCCACTCCAGATTTCTTGCCTGGGAAATTCCATGGACAGAGGAGCCTGGTGGGTTACAGTCCGTGGGGTGGCAAAAGGGTTGGACACAACTTAGCGACTGAACGACAGCACACCATTCCAACGCCTTATCCTGGCCCACAAGGCCTTTGGAGCCATCTGACCACTGGTCACCACACCAGCCTCATCTGTACCATTCTCTACTCGCCAGACCCCAGATACACTGGCCTGCTCACTCTCCCCCACCATGTGCTGGGCTCACCCTGCTTTGGCGTGCACTCCGGCTGTTCCTCTGGCCTGGCTGTGTTCTCAGACCCTCACAGGGCTGGTTCCACCTCCCTGGCACAGCTCCCCCACCCTACTGCCAAATTCTATCAGCCTGCTTAGGGGCTGACTGGCTGTGAGCCCGTCCCCAGGGGAAGGTGGGCTCCAGGTGAGCAGAACCTGGAGTCCCTAGGCCCTAGTCAGTATCTGGAAACGAACCCCTTTCCTCCCCACACTGACTTTCCTCAGTGTTCTGGACATGTGGCTGTCCTCAAGTAGGCACACGAGACAGTCATTCAGTATCTGACGCATTGAACGCATCTCATGTTTCAGACAGCGTCTGAGGTACTGCCATACTGGAGAGCAACAGTTCTCAAAAGTGTGCTCCGTGGAGCCTGGGGTTCCCCAAGACGTTTTCACAGGGGGCCCCTGAGGTCAAAGTTATTTTCACAGCCTTTTTCACTTAATCTCATGAGTGCAGTGTGGAGTTTTCCACAGGTTACAGGCATGTGTTATCACAATATACTGAATGCAGAAGCTGCTTTGAGAATCCAGCTTCTATGCAGCCAGACTGTAAGGAGATGTGCAAAAATATAAAAGCAATGCCATACATTTTCATTAAAGTTTTTTTGTTTTGGGAAATACGGTTATTTCTTCATAAAAGTATGTTGTTTAGACTAATCTATAGTTTATTAAGGCTTCCCAGGTGGCACGAGTGGTAAAGAACCCACCTGCCAATGCAGGAGACAGAAGAGTTCCATCCTTGAGTCAGGAAGATACCCTGCAGGAGGGCATGGCAACCCATTCCAGTATTCTTGCCTGGAGAATCCCATAGACAGAGGAGCCTGGCGGGCTACAGTCCATAGGGTTGCAAAGAGTCGGACACTTTTCACAGCATGTGAAGCGGCTTAGCACAGCACTCATACTTTATTATCATCATTAAAAAAATTGTTTTTAACTTCTCAATTTTCTAGCTGTAAAAACAAAGTTCTTTGAGGACCTCAATAAGTGTGTAAAGTGACCCTAAGACCCACATGTTTGAGAACCACTGTTCTAGAGGACAGCTAGGAATCCCCGCCCAGACAGGGCTCAAGCTCCTAACTGGAAAGAGAGACAAAAAATGTGCTTCAGATGGTGATAAGCAGTACAGAACTCAGACAGGAAGTGCCTCTGTCGTGGAGGTGGTGACTGAGTTTAAAGTGACGGGAAAGTAGGGTGACCTTGGGTACTGACACTCTATGGTCAAGCATCCAGCCCCCAGTAATTGATGTTTTACTACGTGTTAGGTCCCTTTGTATATATTCTTTCATGGACTCCTCCTAAAACTCTAACCTACAGTCTCCCAAATCCTCTGAATTCTCTGTAACACCCTCTCGGCCCATCGTTTTTTCCACATGTATCTTTGAATCAGACTCTGAACGCACCTCCCTAAAACCAGAACCCTAGACCAGGGCCCTGCCCAAAGCTGGAGTGGGGCTTGAAGGCAGCGCCTGCCCACTCCAAGAGCTCCTAGGCCTAAAGCTGAAATCTGGTCCTGTGGGCCGGATCTGGGCCTCAATGCGTTTTGTTTGGCCCATATGATGTTTTCAAAACTCACGAAAAACATGGCTTTCCGGCTTCTTTTGATCCGTTCTAAGGCTTGAGTTCACCTCCTTCCTCCAGGCCGCACCCTGTTCCCAGTATGGGTCTGGTCCTGACATCACCTGGGCTGGGCATTGCTCTAATTGTTTTAGATACAGGGATAAAATGCCAGGTCTCCAGCTGGGCACAGGAGCTGGGCTTCCCTCCACCTCCCTGGGCCTCTGGTTCCTCATCTGCACCCAGCAGAGGCTGCCCTTGTGATCTCAGAGGTCCCCCAAGTTCTCAGGTCCAACGCTACCAAGTAGGGGTGCACACGGTTCCCAAGCAGCCTGAAGAGGTAGAAATAGGGTTCCGATCCAGGCACCCCATCACCCAAAGCAGGGAAGAATGGAAGTGGAAGCGGAATCACCCAAGCTGAGGCATACCACCCTGGCTTGCCCAGGACTACTTTCACTTTTAAAACCTGGGTGGCTGGTGACCCTAGGAACAGCGAAGGCAACTCTGCTTTTTTCCATCCTCAAAGCTGAAATGGAGGAAGCTCCTGTGGTTACTAGGCTTCCTGAAGGGACATACACACAATGGATGTTTACAAATCACAGCCTGTATCAAACCCGGGCCCAGGTCAAGACAACTTGCTAACCCAGGACCTGTGGGCCTCTGGAGCAGGAAGAATCTGCCCCAGATGGAGCCCGAAAGTCACTCCAATGACAGATTCAGCAAAGGGGACACGATTCCAGCCAGCCTTCAAGGGCACTCTCAGTATGGGAGTTGTCCTGACAATGCTGCCTGGTCATACCTGATCCAGGCTGGAGAAGCCCCTGGATTATGCGGTAGGGGCCTATACAGGCTGAACCCCCCCAAAAGTCTTTTATCCACAGGAACAGCTGCCCAAGGAAATTCAGGGCCAGCAGGGCTAGTCCCTCCCCAAAACAAGACTGAGAGCCTGGGTCCCTGCCCATGGTCCAGACAGAAAGGGAAGCAATGTGCTCTGAGGCCTGGTCTCCTGGGGTCTGCAAAGGGATGCCCCCTTCCCTCCTCTGCCCCCATGCCCATGATTAAAACACTCATCCTTCATCCCTTGCCCGCTGCTGCCCATCACCCTCCTCTCTGCCCACTGGATTCTTTAGGGTCCAGTCCCAGTTCCTCTTCAAACTATATTCACAGGAGTCTTGAGTCATGATCACATATCACCCAGGTAGGTTTTCTTTGTAGCGCTCTGCCATACCCTCTGAAATCCTTACTCTTATACTGCTTATTTGTTGCCTATTTCATCCCACGAAAGTATTACCTCCTTGAGGGCCTGATCACCTCTCTAGCCCCAGCAACTACCATAGCTTCTGGTGCTTAGACGATGCCCAATAAATGCCAAGTGAATGGATCAATGAGTGATTGACTTCCCCACCCCTAACCTGGTCCCAGGAGGCACTTCCTATGAGCAGGCAGCATGACGGTGAAGGACAAGGGCTAGGTTCAAATCCTAGTGCCAGCCCTTTGCTGTGTATACACCATGATGAACTATTTGATCTCTGCGACTCAGCTGTCCTGAGTGTAAAATGGGCATAAAGCACCTGGCAAGATGTAGGCTTTCTCCATTAATATCCCTCACTCCTTCGGTTCACTCCTGTTACCTCCTCCAGGTAGGTTCTTTGCTGACCTTCCTGGGCAAGCAGAGGGGTTACTAGCTTGGAGACTAGGCCCCAAAGGGCTGACATATAATCCCACTAGCTGTGTGACCCTGTGCAAGTCACTTTAACTCTCTGGGTCTTTGTAAAGTAACAGTAACAGAAGCTACTTACTCCATTATTATCATCTAAATGTGCTAATTCACATCAACCTGGATTAGAGCCTGGTACACAGGAGACCTTTTATAAGTTATTAGTTATACGCGTGCATGTGTGCTAAGTGGCGTCCTGCTCTTTGTGACCTATGGACTGTAGCCCGCCAGGCTTCTCTGTCCATGGGATTCTCCAGGCAATACTGGAATGGGTTGCCACGCCCTCCTCCAGGGGATCTTCCCAAGCCAGGGATCGAACCCACGTCTGCTGTAGCTCCTGCACTGCAGGTGGATTCTTTACCACTGAGCCACCAGGCAAGCCCCTGTTGCTTATATAAATTTTACATATTGTTACTGATATTACAAGTATTATTACAGAACCCCTGCCTCTCTCCATTACCCACTTTTCTTTACCTTTAGGCACTTGAAAATATGTGTTTATTATTGTTGTTTAGTTGCTAAGTCGTGTCTGACTCTTTTGTGACACCATGAACCAGAGCCTGTCAGGCTTGTGTTTGCCTTATTTGTCTGTCTCACTGGAATTCAAGCTCCTGGAGGGAAGGCATTTGATCATTTTGTTTACTGTTGTATTTCTGGGGCCTCAAGTGGTACCTGGTATATGTTAGGTGCTTGATAAATCTTTGCTGTTAAATAGAGGGATGGATGGATGGGTAGAAGGAATAATCCATCCCTTGGCCAATGCTTTCAGACACCTATGCTGATAAACTTCTAAGAGGAAGCCAACACCACCACTCAAGCCCACCCCGTCCAATCCCCTGCCCACATACTTCCTGTGATGGTGATCCTTCGGCCCTGATAGTAGTCTCCCAGGGTCACGGCATTGCCCTGCTTAGTGGCCACAACCCTGACAGTGCGTGCGCTGTCCTGGCACTCCACGTAGGGGTTGTAGCCTGGGTTACCAGCCGCCAGCTGGGCGTTGAGCTGGTTATCAATACTGGCAGGAGAGAAGGCATCAGCGATGCGGTCCCGGCAGAAAGACTTGTACTTCCAGATTACGATAGGTGCCGTGGGGGTCGCAGTCGACTGGTAGGTGCAGGGCAGGGTCACAGGTTGGAATAGGATCACCACGTGGTAGGGGTCTGACACAGTCACCTGGATGGCGCTGGTGGGGGCTGAGGACAAGAAGAGAGTCAGCAGAGGGACCGCTGTGAGCGCAAGGAAGTATTTCAGCAGGAAGGAGCCACATCACTTGTCACATCATTGACATTTACAAGTGTACGGTTTTAGAGTGTGCCGGGCACACATTGTTCCTTAATCCTCAAGGCAGCTCTGATAATCATGCCCATTTGAGACCCAGGGGGTTGAAATGGCCACTGCAGGTCACACAGCCATATTCCTTGGAACATCCTGTCCATTCCTCTAACCAGAGTGCAGCCTCTCCAGAGTGCAGCTTCCAGTTCCCTCTTCCCTTGGCCACCCTCTCATGGAACGGGTCTGTGGCCTGTACAGACAAGCCCAAATGGCACCCCCAAAAGCCCACAGTGCTCGAGTCCCCCTTCAAAAACAACCAAGTGTTCCAAGTTACTCCGGGTTTTGTGAATGGGGGAGGAGGGGAGGGCGGGGGATTCTGGAGTTGTTTGGATTGCTTCGCCATACAGTAGCTAAACCCCCAGTTATGTCACCACCAGCCTTTCACCTTGCCCTACCCAAAGCCATCTCAAATGAATATGACAAAAGTGCTTGCTGAAAGATAAAGTCCCCCTGGAAACCCCCTGCCCAAACAAACATCAGATCCAGCAGAAGATGGTTTCCAAGTTAGTTCATAAGTCCGTTTCACCAGACTCTTATGCAGATATTCTTACGACATGACTGGGTTAGGGGGTGGGAAATCTTCAATACCGCACCCACTCGACGCCTGGGCGCTGCTTCTTGATCTCACCCCCTAGGAATCGTCCGATCCAGCCCTCAAGTGCCTTCTCCCTGTTACCCCAAGACTCAGAAATCTCGACCTGCTAGCGAGTCCTCATCCCCGCCTTTCTCAGTGATCGGGTGGTCCTTCACCCCTACCCCACAAAGGGTCCCATTCTCCCTGCGGCTCCCGGGTTCGCTGTCCCGGGAGTTTCACTTCCTGTTATCTCTGAACAAGGGCGGAGGAGCGCTCTCAGGCACTAACAGAATTCCTCTCCCTCTGGCGCACAGGGATCTCCGGAGACCTTGGGGATCAGGAGGGCTTAGTCTCTGCGCTCCCCCTCCCCCAGTTCTCCTGCCTCCTGGGCGCTGTAGAACTCCAGGCATCGCCCTTCTATAGTGCCCCCCCGGCGTCCCGCAGCACCAGGGGCCCCGCGCTCCGTACCTGTGCACAAGGTGCTCAGAAAAAGCCACACGAAGACCACCGCGCCCCAGCTCAGGGTACCCGGGCAGGACTCCAGTCCCCCGGGGAACTGGCGGGCCAAAGGCGCCATCGCTGCCGTCTGGGCGCGTCGCGCCCGCGCGTCCCCTCCCAGGTACCGGGAGGGTAGGGGGCGCGGCCCCCACCAAGCCTGGGAGGGGTGCCTGCTCCTCCCCTTCCCGCTTCCGCTCCTTGTCTCTATTCCAAGCCCACTCTACCCTATTCTAGAATTTTAACTAGAGGAAACATCGTGGATGAAGAGCACGCGTCCAGCTTGCAGGGAGAAACTTGCTTGTCCCACTCTGGCTCTGAGAGCCACTCCACCCCCCCGTGGCTCCCGGGAATGGATCGGCCCAGGTACACAGGGTGAAAGCGGAGGGCAGGGCTAGGGGGTGGGCGGCGGGGAGGGGCTCCTCCAACCCCCTCCCCGGAAGTGGGCTGACCCAGGTGCGCTCCGGCCCAGGGGGTTGGAACCAAGTGACCAGCCCGCCGGGAGGGCGGTTGAAGACCAGGGATCGCGGTCCGGCCCTCTTCTGCTTCGGTCACGCGGAGCAGAGTGTGAATCACGAGAACAGAGACTCAACTGCGTTGATTCACCTGTTGAGAGAGGCGGGACGCGCCGCGCACCTGTGCCCTCTCTTCCCACACCCCTCTCCTCGGCTGGCGATGGACCCGCCTAGGTACACCCTGCGGGGAGGGGCGAGTCTGAGCGCGCTTTGGGCTGGAAGAGGCTTGTTAGTTGCCGCGCTTAACCTTGCCACTAGCCCTGGGGGTCCTCCCTTCCCGGGGGACGGACGCGCTGCAGCCCTCTCGCGCCTTCCACTTAGGTGATATGAACAACCGAGCTAAGTTCTCGGAAAGGAAGTCTGCCGCCTTTAGCGGACGCCCGAGGGGAATCGAGCCCAGGCAAAGTTGGAATTCTACTTTGGAAGTTTTCTCCGCCTCTACACCACCCCCCCCCCCAAGTCCTAACTCTTGGTTTGGCCTCCGGGCGTCCATCGCCCCGGGTCAGGCCTCCGGAAACTATGGCTCTTAAAGGGGCCGAGCGGAGGCACGGGACTAGGGACGAGTTTCCGCCTAAGGGATTCCTAGAGACTGGGCCACCTGCGCCGAGGGCGGGACGGGCGATGCCAGGCTCCTGGAGCGCGAGGCGCTCACGCGGCTCTGTTGCCCCCCGATGGCGGCTAGGGAAAATGCATCCTGGGGAAGGAAGAGCTTCTGGAGAGACTCCCCGGGAGGCAGGTTAGGTACCCAGGGATGCTTTGTTCGACGGATCTTGTTAAAACCCAGGTTGGATCCCGACCCTCTGCTCAAAACTTTCCCAAGACTCCCTTTCCCAGCAGAAGTCAAAATACTTATAGTGTGGCATGATCCTTCTCTGAACCTCTGCACTCATCCCGTGGCTTACTCAACTGGACACCTCAGCGTTCGGTAATGACTCTCACCCTCCCACTTCAGGCCCCTTGCCTTCACTATTTTGGGAACACCTTCCCCTCAGTTATCTACCATTCTCCTCATCCTTTAGGGCTTTACTTAAAGGTCACTTTTGCGGTGACACCTTTCCTGACCACTTTTATAAAATTTCAACCGGCTCACATGCCTCCCTCCACCCACTTCTTTTTTGTTCTTTTATTGTGGTAAAATATACATACCGTAAGATAGTTTAATCATTTGCGAGGATACAATTCAGTGGCAGTAATTACATTCACGTGGTTGTGTACTCATAACCACTGTGTGCATGCTAAGGTGCTTCAGTCCTGTCCGGCTCTTTGTGACCCTATGGACCGTGGCCCACCAGGTTCCTCTGTCCATGGGATTCTCCAGGCAAGCATACGGGAGTGAGTTGCCATGCCCTCCTCCAGGGGATCTTCCCAATCCGTCTCTCATGTCTCCTGCATTGGCAGGCAAGTTCTTTACCACTAGCGCCGACTGGGAAGCCCACTCATAACCACTATGTATACCCTAATCTTTTCATCACCTCCAATATAAATTCTGTACCTATTGAACAATAACTCCCCATTTCCACCTGCCTCCAACCCCTGGTAACCTCTATCCTACTTTCTTTCTCTTTCAAATTGCCTATTCTAGGTACCTCATTTAAGTGGAATCAATAACATTGGACCTCTGGGTCTGGCTCATTTCACTACATATGTTTCAAATTCATCTACACTGTAGCATATATAAAAATCAAGATTTCTCCCTTTTAAGTTACTGAAAATATGCAGTGTTCTTAATATTAGCAAATGTTAGCTGAGGTAATTTACATAGTTCAGTTATGCGCTTAAATTTGAGCTGTAGCTTATATTACACATGTTGTTTGTATACATTGTTTCTAATTATCTTTTTTTTTTTTTTGCGGATTGTTTCTGACTTTTTTTTTTATTTCTAAAAAAGAATTTTATTAAAAAAGCACAAATGCAAAGAAATGAACAGAGGAAAATTTATGCGTCGAACCTGGACTGGTCACTTATGATAATATACATGCTACAATTCCATTCTCCCCAAACATTCCACCTTCACCCTCTCCCACAGAGTCCCAAAGACTGTTCTAAATGCCTATGTCTCTTTTGCAGTCTCTTATACAGGGTTTCTAATTATCTTATATGATTTAAAAATCCTACCTTTAAAAGAAATTCAGAAAGTTCACCTGATGTAGGTACTTTGACCCCCCCCCGAGAAATGTACACTTGTATCAGTATTGGATTTTGACCAATGCTCCAATATAGGGAAGTTGTTGCTTAGTCAGTAAGTCCCATCTGACTCTTTTGTGACCGCATGGACTGTAACCCTCCAGGTTCCTCTGTCCATGGAATTTCCCAGGCAGGTATACTGGAGTGGGTTGGCATTTCCTTCTCCAGGGGTTCTTCCCAGCCTGGGGATTGAACCTGTGTCTCCTACATTGGCAGGTGAATTCTTTACCGCTGAGTCACCAGGGAAGCCCATAAGGAAGTTACTACTTTCAAATAAAGTAAAGTTTTATTTCCAAAGAAAACAAAATAAAATTTCTTTTCTTTTTATGGCTGAATAGTATTTCATTGTGTGTATATATACACACACACGTTATTATATGCGTCTACTTATCTGTTGTTAGATACTTGGGTTGTTTCCACCTTTTGGTTATTGTTAACAATGCTGTGAGCATTGGAATACACTGGTATATATATACACATTGGTATATAGCATTGGTATACAGATATTTTCTTCCAATACTTTTGGATTTATACCTAGGAGTGGGATTACCAGTTCATAGAAAATTTCTATTTTTAAACATGCTGCTACTGCTGAGGAACCTCCAAATTGTTTTCCATATCCTTGTACCTTTTACATTCCCACCAGCAATACACAAGCATTCACATCCTCACCTACACTTGTTTTTATCTTTCTGTTTTTAAATTTTTATTGGATATAGTTGATTTTACAATGTTGTGTTAGTTTCAGGTATACAGAAAAATAAATCAGTTATACATATAGCCACTCTTTTTTTAGATTCTTTTCCCATATAGATCATTACAGAGTATTGGGTAGATTTCTGTGTGCTGTACAATAGGTCCTTATTAGTAATCTGTTTTATATACAGTAGTATGTATATGTCCTCCTGATCGCCCAGTTTATCCCTCCTCTTATAATCATAGATTTGTTTTCTACATCTGTGACTGTGTTTCTTTTGTAAATAAGTTCACTTGTATCTTTTGTTTTTAGATTCCACATATAAGCAATACCATAGGATATTTGTCTTTGTCTGACTTCACTCAGTTTATCTGTTTTCTTGATTAGAGCCTTCCTAGTTAGCATGAAGTGGCATCTCATCAGGCTTTTGATATGCATTTCCCTAATTGGATGTGAGAGTTGGACTGTGAAGAAAGCTGATCACCGAAGAATTGATGCTTTTGAACTGTGGTGCTGGAGAAGACTCTTGAGAGTCCCTTGGACTGCAAGGAAATCCAACCAGTCCATTCTAAAGGAGATCAATCCTGGGTGTTCATTGGAAGGACTGATGCTAAAGCTGAAGCGCCAATACTTTGGCCACCTCATGCGAAGAGTTGACTCACTGGAAAAGACTCTGATGCTGGGAGGGATTGGGGGTAGGAGGAGAAGGGGATGACAGAGAACGAGATGGCTGGATGGCATCCCCGACTCGATGGACATGAGTTTGAGTGAACTCTGGGAGTTGGTGATGGACAGGGAGGCCTGGCATGCTGTGGTTCATGGGGTCGCGAAGAGTCGGACACGACTGAGCGACTGAACTGAACTGAACTGAATGACCTCGAGCATCTTTTCGTCTACTTCTTGGCTGTTTGTATGTCTTCTGTGGAGAAATATCTATTTCAGACATCTCCCCATTTTTGACTTGTGTTGTTTGGTTTCCTGTCGTTGAATTGTAGGAGTTTGTTTTGCCATGCAAAACACAGCTTGCAGTATCTCAGATCCCTGGCCTGAAAGCCCAGAATCCTAACCACTAGCCACCAGGGAACTCCCTGTAGGAGTTCCAGGAAGTTCTTTTTAATATTCTGAATATTAATCCTTCATCAGATATATAATTTGTAAATATTTGTTCCTATTCTATCAATTTTCTTTTCACTTTCTTGTTAGTGTCCTTTGATACACAAAAATTCTGAATTGATGAAGTTTAGTTTATCTATTTTTTTTTCTTTTGTTGCTTGTGCTTTTGGTGTCATATCTATGAAAATGTGAATATTTTCACGAATATTTCCGCCAGTGTTTTAATGAGAGTTTAATAGTTTGAGCTGTTAAGTTAGGTCTTTGATCAATTAAAAAAATTTTTTTATATATGGCATAAGGTAAGTGTATAACTTAATTCTTTTGTGATTATCCAGTTTTCCCACCACTGTTAAAAAGATTGTCCTTTACCCACTAATTGATCTTGACACCCTTGCCAAAAATCAACTGACCATGTATATAAGGGTTTATTTCTGGGTTTTCTATTCTATTTCATTGGTCTATATGTCTACACTTATGCCAGAGCCATACTGTTTTAGTTTCTGTAGCTTTGTAGTAAGTTTGGAAGTGTGAGTCCTTGAACTTTATTCTTTTTCAAGATTATTTGGGTTGTGAAGGGTCCAGTGCAATTCTATACAAAAGATTTGCTTCCATTTCTTTGAAAAAGGCTATTGGAATTTTGGTAGGCACCATGTTGAACCTGCAGATTGCTTTGGGCGCTATTGACATTTTAACAATTTTAAGTCTTTCTATTCATTCATGAACACAAAATCTCTTTTATTTATTTAAATATTCTTTAATTTCTGTTAGCAATCTTTTGTAGTTTCAGCATACAAATCTTTCACCTACGTGGTTAGATTTGTTCCTAAATATTTAATTCTTTTAGGTGCCATTGTAAAATAAAATTGTTAATTAACAATTTAATAAAATTTCCTCTTGGTATTGTTCAATGCTGGTATATAAAAACACAATGGATTTTTGAATGTTAATCTTGTACCCTGCAACTTTGCTGAGTTCAATCGTTAGTGGATTCTTTTTGATTTTCTATATGTAGAATCATGTCATCTGAGATTAGGGATTGTTTTACCCCTTCCTTTCCAATTTGGGTGCCTTTTACTTCTTTTTCTTGTTTGATTGCTGTGGTTGGGACTTCCAGCACAAAGTTGAATAGCAGTGGTGAAAGCTGGCATCCTTGTGTATTTCCTGGTCATAGGCGGAATGCATTCAGTCTTTAACCATTGTGAATGATGGGTTTTTAAATTTTCATAATACCCTTTATCATGTTGAGGAATTTTCCCTCTATTTTTAGTTTCCAGGAGTTTTTGTCATTAAAGAATGTTGGATTTTGTCAGCTGTTTTTCCTTATCAACTGAGACAATCACATGATTTCCCCTCTTCATTCTGTGAGCATGATATGTTACATTGGTTGATTTTCTTATGTTTAACCACCCTTATGTTCCTGCATAAATCTCTTGGTCATGACTTCTGCCATTTTGCTATTTGTTTTCTCTGTGCCGTATTGCTTTTTAGTCCCTCATTGCCCCATTACTCCCTTGCTTTGTTTAGTTAATGTTTTTGTAGTGAAATATTTTGATTCCCTTCTCATTTCCTGTTGTGTATATTCCATTGCTGTTTCCTTTGTGGTTACCATGGGATTACTTTACATACAGCTTCCTAAAGTTATAACACTTCAGTTTGAATTTATACCTGATTAACTTAATAGTGGGCTTCCTAGGTGGTTCAGTGGTAAAGAATCCACCTGCCAATCAGGAGACATGAGTTCAATCTCTGGATCAGGAATATCCCATGGAGAAGGAAATGGCAACCCACTCCAGTATTCTTACCTGGGAAATCCCATGGACAGAGGAGCCTGGCAGGCTATAGTCCATGGAGTCGCAAGAGTTGGACACAACTGAGCGACTAAATGACAACAACTTTAATAGAATGTAAAAACGCTGCTCCTATACATCTCCATCATCTCCTTTCCATTATTAAGGTCACAAATTACACCTTTATACATTGTTTTCCCAATAACAAAGGTTAATAATTTCTTATGCTTTTTAAGTCATGTAGAAAAACTAAAATTGGATTTTAGTATAAAAATGTTAGCTTTTATAATTGTCTATGTATTTATAACTATCAGAGACTTTTATTTTTTCATATAATTTCAAGTTACTGTCCAGCATCCTTTCATTTCAAACTAAAGGACTCTCTTTTGCGTTTCTTGCAGAGCAAGTCTAATGGTAACAAACTCTCTAAGCTTTTGCTTATTTGGATATGTTTTCACTTATCCCTCATTGTTGAAGGACAGTTTTGCCGGTTATACAATTCCTGGTTGAAGGTCATCTCTGATCTTTTCTGAGCTTGCATCTTCCCCTGGGTTAGTACAATGACTTTCTAAATCCCCATGTATTGTGTATGTATCAGTTGTTTTTGAATGTCCTAGTCCTTAAATGTCTGGCTCCCAATAGCAGGGAAAGGGGAGAAAACCCAACTCTCCCTTTACATTTCTGGGAAGTCACATTAGCCAATGGAGCTTGAAACAATGATGTCCTGCCTTTATGCCTGCATATCTGTGATATGCAGTAATCAGCAATCAGAACACAAAACTCTGATAGTTGGAGGTCCTTATTGCCCGTCCCTCAATAATGACAGCTTTTTCACTCTCCTCTTTCATCCTCATCATGAAGCCCTTTAGCTCTTCTTTGTGAGAGTGAAAAAGTTGGCTTAAAACTCAACATTCATAAAACTAAGATCATGGATTCTGGTCCCATCACTTCATGACAAATGGAAGGGGAAAAAGTGGAAACAGTGACATTTTATTTTCTTGGGCTTCAATATCACTATGGATGGTGATTGCAGCCATGAAATTAAAAGATGCTTGTTCCTTGGAAGAAAAGCTATAACAAACCTAGATAGCATATTAAAAAGCAGAGACATCACTTTGCTGACAAAGGTCCATATACTCAAAGCTAGAATTTTTCCAGTAGCCATTGTACAGATGTGAGATTTGGACTATAAATAAAGCTGAGCTCCAAAGAACTGATGTTTTTGAATTGTGGTACTGAAGAAGACTATTGAGAGTCCCTTGGACTGCAAGGAGATCAAACCAGTCAATCCTAAAGGAAATCAACCCTGATTATTTACTGGAAGGACTGATGCTAAAGCTCCAATAGTTTGGCCACCTGATGTGAAGAGCCAACTCATTTGAAAAGACCCTGATGCTGGAAAAGATTGAGGGCAGGAGAATGGGGCAATGAAATGAGATGGTTGGATGGCATCACCGACTCAATGGACATGAGTTTGAGCAAACTCTGGGAGATGGTGAAGGACAGGGAAGCCTGGCATGCTGCAGTCCATGGGGTCGCAAAGAGTCAGACATGACTTAGTAACTGAACAATGAACAACAAACAATAATCACACATACTCATATACAAAATGAGCACTTTATATATACAATATCTCATCAAACCCTCATAAGAGCCCTGTGTAGCCATTAAAATCCCTATTTTGAAAATGAGGAAACTGAGGTTCACAGAGAGAGAGCCATTTGACCAGGCCTTCATTTCAAGAAGAGACTTTGTTGCAGCTCCACAAGTCTGTGAGAAAGAAAAAAGGCCCTTGGTAGCTGGCAGCTGACCTGACACTCATAATGGGATGCTGATATTTCTAGAAACTGTCCCGGAACTCACAGGTAGGTCATCGAACATAAACAATTTCATAGAACATCAGCATCACACAAAATCTCTCTGTGACTTTGATGAACCAAGACAAAAACAAGATCACTCCATAAACATGTCTGAACACAGACAAATTAGGAACGATGTCCATGCCACAGAAGACCAAACATCTCCCTTTCCTGTTCTTCTTACCTTTTGATAAGATAGAATTACTCCCACTTCCTGACAACACCCAATTCAGAGAAAAATCTCCACTTCCTTGAACTCATGCCCAAATCACATAAAACAAGCCCAAATTCTACAAGTCTTTTCCCACAATTTCTTACTGAAATGTTGTACCATTCCTGTGGTGTGCACCTTCCCTTACTGAAGTTAGTCAACAAATCCAATTTTCTTCAGCCACAAGTGTGTTCCTGGTCTTTGGCTAAACTGGATTCACACATGCCAAACATGTTTCCACCTCAAGACCTTTGTGTATGCTATGTGCTTAGTCCAGACTTTGTTTCCTCTGGCTCATCTTACGTGGGTCTGCTCAAATGTCACTTCTTCAAAGAGCCCTTCTCTCTCCAACCCATTTAAAATTGTCACGGTAGGGACTTCCCTGGTGGTCCAGTGGCTAAGACTCTGCACACCCAATGTAGGGGGCCCAGGTTCAATCCCCAATCAGGGAACTAGATCCCACATTGCCGCAACCAAGAGTTTGCATGCCTCAACTAAAGATCCTGCATGTCACAATGAAGATCAAAGATCCTGCATATTACAACTAAAAATTCAGTGCAGCCAAATAAATAAGTAGAAAAAAATGTTTTAAGTCACTGTATTAGTTTACTAGAGCTGCCGTAATAAATGCCACAGGCTGGATTACCTAAACAGCAGAAATTTGATTCTTTTCAGTTCTGGGGCTAGAAGTCGAAGATCAAGGTATTGGCAGAGTTGGTTTCACTCTGAGGCTTCTCTCTTTGGCTTCCAGAGTTCAGTTCAGTCGCTCAGTCATGTATGACTCTTTATGACCCCATGGACTGCAGCACACCAGGCCTCCCTGTCCATCACCAACTCCTAGAGTTTACCCCAACTCATGTCCACTGAGTCGGTGATGCCATCCAACCATCTCATCTCCGTTGTCCCCTTCTCCTCCTGCCTTCAATCCTTCCCAGCATTAGGGTCTTTTCGAATAAGTCAGTTCTTCACATCAGGTGGCCAAAGTATTGGGAGTTTCAGCTTCAACATCAGTCCTTCCATTGAACATTCAGGACTGATCTCCTTTAGGATGGACTGGTTGGATCTCCTTGCAGTCCAAGGGACTCTCAAGAGTCTTCTCCAACCTCACAGTTCAAAAGCATCAATTCTTCGGCACTCAGCTTTCTTTATAGTCCAACTCTCACATCCATACATGACTACTGAAAAAACCATATCCTTGACTAGATGGACCTTTGTTGACAAAAGTAATGTCTCTGCTTTTTAAAATGCTGTCTAGGTTAGTCATAACCTTCCTTCCAAAGAGTAAGTGTCTTTTAATTTCATGGCTGCAATCAGCATCTGCAGTGATTTTGGAGCCCCAAAACATAAAGTCAGCCACTGTTTCCACTTTTTCCCCATCTATTTGCCATGAAGTGATGGGACCGTATGCCATGATCTTTGTTTTCTGAATGTTGAGCCTTAAACCAACTTTTTCACTCTCCTCTTTCACTTTCGTCAAGAAGCTCTTTAGTTCTTCACTTTCTGCCATAAGGGTGATGTCATCTGCTTATCTGAGGTTATTGATATTTCTCCCAGCAATCTTGATTCCAGCTTGTGCTTCCTCCAGCCCAGTGTTCCTCATGATGTACTCTGCATACAAGTTAAATAAGCAGGGTGACAACATACAACCTTGACATACTCCTTTTCCCATTTGGAACCAGTCTATTGTTCCATGTCCAGTTGTAACTGTTGCTTCCTGACTTGCATACAGGTTTCTCAAGAGGCAGGTCAGGTGGTCTGGTATTCCCGTCTCTTTAAGAATTTTCCACAGTTTATTGTGATCCACACAGTCAAAGGCTTTGTCATAGTCAATAAAGCAGAGGTAGATGTTTTTCTGGAACTCTCTTACTTTTTCTATGATCCAGCAGATGTTGGCAATTTGATCTCTGGTTCCTCTGCCTTTTCGAAATCCACCTTGAACATCTGCAAGTTCATGGTTCACATACTGTTGAAGTCTGGCTTGGAGAATTTTGAGCATTACTTTGCTAGCATGTGGAGTGCAATTGTGCGGTAGTTTGAACATTCTTTGGCATTGCCTTTCTTCGGGATTGGAATGAAAACTGACCTTTTCCAGTCCTGTGGCCACTGCCAGGTTTTCCAAATTTGCTGGCATATTGCGTGAAGCACTTTCACAGCATCATCTTTCAGGATTTGAAATAGCTCAACTGGAATTCCATCACCTCCACTAGCTTTGTTCATAATGATGCTTCCTAAGGCCCACTTGACTTCACATTCCAGGATGTCTGGCTCTAGGTGAGGGATCACACCATTGTGATCATCTGGGTCATGAAGATCTTTTTTTGTACAGTTCTCTATGTATTCTTGCCACCTCTTCTTAATATCTTCTGCTTCTCTTAGGTCTATACCATTTCTGTCCTTTAGTGAGCCCATCTTTGCATGAAATGTTATCTTTGTATCCCCAATTTTCTTGAAGAGATCTCTAGTCTTTCCATTCTATTGTTTTCCTCTATTTCTTTGCACTGATCACTGAGGAAGGCTTTCTTATCTCTCCGTGCTATTCTTTGGAATTCTGCATTCAATGGGTATATCTTTCCTTTTCTCCTTTGTTTTTCACTTCTCTTCTTTTCACAGCTATTTGTAAGGCCTCCTCAGACAGCCATTTTACTTTTTTGCATTTCTTTTTCTTGGGGATGGTCTTGATCCCAGTCTTCTGTACACTGTCATGAATCTCCATCCATAGTTCATCAGGTACTCTATCAGATCTAGTCCCTTAAATCTATTTCCCACTTCCGCTGTATAATCATAAGAGATTTGATTTAGGTCATACCCGAATGGTCTAGTGGTTTTCCCTACTTTCTTCAATTTAAGTCTGAATTTGGCAATAAGGAGTTCATGATCTGAGCAAGAATACACAGAACTATACAAAAAAGATCTTCATGACCCAGATAATCGCGATGTTGACTTACCATGGCCTGATGTTGTATTGGTCATTTACTTGTTGCCATCTATTTTTCCCCAAGGTAAAGATAACACTGCTCAGCAAATATTCCACATGGTCCCCTACATTTCTCAACCCCCCTACAGTTAGGTGGAGCTATGTGATTCATTCATAATGGCCTGCAGACAGAAGTAATGTAGATCCTCCTAGGTCAAAGTGTTTAAGTGCCAGTGTGTAACTCACTTTCCTCACTTCTCATTCTGTAGCAGCTGATGATGCTGCAGATGGTGCAGCCTCCATTGGCCCTGGTATTTGAAGCAACTGTGTGCAGTAGAATTCTCCACCAACCCACACTGGACATATAAGATGAGCAAAAAAAAAAAAAAAAATGTGTTAAGCTACTGAGATCCCAGAATTCTTCTGTTACACAGCATATCTGAACTTATCCCAGTTGATACCTTCTTCACTAGAATGTAAGCTCCAAGAGGCCAGGACTTAGCCTGAATCCTTAGTGCCTGGTGCAAGATGAGTAAGCAGTACTTATTTATGGAATAAATGGATATGCCAGGCACAAGAAGGTGAAGTTGCTGAGCATGGATTATTCTAATAAAAGATGCATCAAGAAATGAAAGGCTGATCCCAGAGCCTGGGACTGAAACCATTTGGCCCCATTCCCACTGATTAACCACGATCTAAGTAATCCAAACCCAGCTGTTCCAAGAATTTGACATCAATAATCTCTTGAAAGCTTTATAACAAGCACAGTTTGTGATGGAAAATTCTAAAGGTTACACTTTGCCAGTCCTGGAGAACAAATCCTCATGGTCTTAAGCCAATCATAGAAATTTTCCTTCCTTTCAGAGACAAGAGTTGGATCTGCACATGGGACCTGATTCTAGCCAACAGAACTTGAGGAAAGACCTGACAGGAGGATTTGGGGAATGGCATTAACTTTATGGAATGAAAAAACTCTCGCTCCTTGGAAGGAAAGCTATGACAAACCTAGACAGCATATTAGAAAGTGGATACATCACCTTGCCAACAAAGGTCCATCTAGTCAAAGCTAGAGTTTTTCCAGTAGTCATGCATGGATGTGAGAGTTGGACTATAAAGAAAGCTGAGCGCTGAAGAATTGACGCTTTTGAACTGTGGTGTTGGAGAAGACTCTTGAGAGTCCCTTGGACTGCAAGGGGATCAAACCAGTTAATCTTAAATAAATCAACCCTGAATATTCACTGGAAGGACTGATGCTAAAGCTCCAGTAGTTTGACCACCTGATGCAAAGAGCCGACTCATTGGAAAAGACCTTGATGCTGGGAAAGATTGAGGGCAGGAGGAGATGGGGATGACAGAGGATGAGATGGTTGGATAGCATCACCAACTCAATGGACATGAGTTTGAACAAACTCCAGGAGATAGTGAAGAACAGGGATGCCTGGTATGCTGCAATTCATGGGGTCACAAAGAGTTGGACACAACTTCGTGACTGAACAACAACGACATTAACTTTATGATTGGCACCCTACTCCAGTATTCTTGCCTGGAGAATCCCATGGACAGAGGATCCTGGCAGGCTACAGTCCCTAGGGTCACAAAGAGTCAGACACAACTGAAGCAACTTAGCACAGCATAGCACATAAAATAACACTCCTTGTAGAAGATATTACTGATGGCCATTTACTAAAATGGCAACCCACTCCAGTATTCTTGCCTGGAAAATTCCATGGACAGAGGAGCCTGGTAGGCTACAGTCCCTGGGGTTGCAAAGAGTCGGACACGACTGAGCAACTTCACTTCACTTCACTTCCTGGACATAGCAGAATTTCATTTCCTGTGTTGGGAAATGCTGATGCCATGTAATCATTTCTGGCCAATGGTCTGTGAGCAAATGACATGTGTCACTGAAGGCTAGAGCTTTTAATTATGGATATGAAATAATACAGAGCTATCTTTCTTCCTCCTCTGGCATAAAACTGGAAATGTTTGCAATGGCTGTTGCTCAATCATCCTGTGTGCCTGAGTGATTATAATGTCAGCTCACAAGGGACATGGAGCACAAATGAGAAGTAAACTTGTGTGATTGTAAGTCATTGAGATTTGGGTGAAGCTTATTATAATAGCAAATAGCCTGTCTGGAGTGATAACAGAAATTAGAATCAAGAGTGGGGTGCTGATGTAATAAAAAATAAAAACACATGTCGTTGGCTTAAATACTAAGCAAAGGGAACAGGAAAGCTTATTTGAAACCAGAAGGATGGAGAGATACTTTGGGAAACAGATAACATACTTACTGACACATGCAGCTTTAGGGGAAGCAGTTGAAATGCAGGACACTAGGAGTGAATGTTGACCAAAGTTGGCCCCATATTGGGAAGACCTCTGGCTTTTGTCAAAGATAAAATCAAGGATTCAGTTCAGTTCAGTCGCTCAGTCGTGTCCGACTCTCCGCGACCCCATGAATCACAGCACGCCAGGCCTCCCTGTCCATCACCAACTCCCGGAGTTCACTCAAACTCATGTCCACAGAGTCAGTGATGCCATCCAGCCATCTCATTCTCTGTCGTTCCCTTCTCCTTCCTCCCCCAACCTTTCCTAGCATCAGAGTCTTTTCCAGTGAGTCAACTCGTCGTTTTAGTACCAATTAAATCATTATTAACCATTGTTGTGTTGGGCTTCCCTCATAGCTCAGTTGGTAAAGAATCTGCCTGCAATACAGGAGACCCCAGTTCGATTCCTGGGTCAGAAAGATCCACAGGAGAAGGGATAGGCTACCCACTCCAGTGTTCTTGAGCTTCTGTTGTGGCTCAGCTGGTAAAGAATCCACCTGCAATGCAGGAAACCTGGGTTCGATCCCTAGGTTGGGAAGATCCCCTGGAGAAGGGAAAGGCTACTCACTCCAGTATCCTGGCCTGGAGAATTCCATCGACTGTATAGTCCATGGGGTCGCAAAGAGTTGGACACAATTGAGCGACTTTAGCTTTCACTTTTCACTTTCAACCATTGTTAATATCTGTAAATAAATTAAGGTACTCCCAGGAAACATGTAGGATAGTCTGAGGTAGACAAAATGGGTTAGAATCTGGCTTTCGCTGGATGCCTGATAGAGTCTAAGGCACATGCAATGAGAGAGAGATGAGGAACATCCTGAACAGAACACATGGAGTTGACTGGAGGCTTATAAGAATTCTTAGGTCCCACACTTTGGGACACAGAAAATAGGCTGAGAAACTCGTGTTCCAAGGAGGGCACGTCTTCCAGCGCCACTTGAGATGTACCCGAGGAGGATCATGGAGAAGGGGATAACTCCTGGCGAGTGAAGACACAAGCCATAGTGAACCAAGATTTGGGAAGTTCCCCACCCTCAAGGAGCTGTGGGTGCATGCTCAGTCACTTCAGCCATGTCCGACTCTTTGCACCTGCAACCCCTTGGACTGTAGCCCACCAGGCTCCTCTGTCCATGGGATTCTTCAGGTAAGAATCCTGGAATGGGTTGCCATGTCCTCCTTCAGGGGATCTTCCCCACCCAGGGATCAAACCCACGTCTCCTGCATTTCAGGCAGATTCTTTACTGCTGAGCCACCAGGGAAGCCCCTCAAGGAACTGATTTGGTGCTAATTAAGGAACCCTCCCAATTTACAAAATAGGAAACCAGTGATTTCTCAGTAATGCATTTTGACCCATTCCATCATTGTCTGTTAAGTGAATAGGTGAAGGATAAATAATTTGACTTTTTAGTTCACTTGTTCTGACATAGGTTCTCTCATGTTTCCTGCCCAGTTCTTGTGGCCATTTGAGGTTTTTGACTCTAAGGTATTATTTGATGATGTGAACTGAATTGGAGTCCTGGAAGTACAGTGGATCAGGGTCCATTCCACTGCCCAGGAATGATGCCTGAGTTCTGTGGGTGACTTCACAATGCCCCCGTGGTTCTCAGCTTCCTTCTGTAGTCTGTATGTAGGTAGCCATGCTGACCATCTTGTGGCTGCTTAGCCTGTTTCTCCCTCCTTCGTGTGCCCAGGTATTAGTCACCTGTGCCTATAAGAGTCTCTGCCAGCAGGCCTTGCTCTCGGGCAATGATGTTGTCCTGCAGTGTGACCATCTCAAGGCGTACTGGTACTTTTCTTCCTTTCAGGGGGAAGATCCGTTTTTGGTCTCCTCACTGCCTAACATAAAGAAACTGCCTGGGGGCAGCCTCCAATTGAACAAACCTCAACCCTCCCAGACAGGCCTCTATCGCTGTGAGGACAATAACACAGCCCTTGTGGTAGAATATGAGATAGATTTCCAAGATATCACCATGCTACATATTACCCACAAAGGACTAGGCCAAAACCCTCTGCAGAATCAAAGCCTGAGTCTGGGTAGAGAGGAGATCATCTTCACCCACTGGGAGCCCTGGCAGGACTGTAACCGCTGTGGGGTGCCAGGTGAACGTAAACGCCTGGGGTACTGCTACATCCAAGAGTCCCTGGAAAACCCAATGCCCTGCTGGCTCTATCTGGGAGATATGAGGCTGTGGTCCAGCCGCTTGCAGCCCGAGATGCAGGTGGAAGCCTGCCTTGTACCCTGCAACCAGAACAAGGAGATCCTCCAGCCGTTCTTCACCTTTGACATTTCCAAGTTGGGCCAGTCAACCAACAACATGCAGCTCACCTGCCCCTTGGCCTCCATCTACAGGTGACTGGACCCAGGCATTAGCCCTGCCTTTGACCCTCACCCAGGCTTTGTTTCCTGTGTTCACGTGGGCCAGGGGTTACATTCCAATAGAAAAGCAGGGTCTATCTTCCAGCCCATAAGCCTTCAAGGTCAGTCTGTGCAGGAAGGGATCTCTTTACTGGCTTGTTCAGATGTTCATTCAGCAAGAATCCCCAACTGTGGCTTCTGAGCCACATCCTAAGCAGGTGATGTTGGGGACACAGTGGTGACCAACAAAGACCTAATCCCTGCCCTCGTAGGCACCTGTTATTCATGGGTAGACCAAATACGGAACCTAGAAACCAAGACATTCTGGCCCATGCTCATGTCAACATAGACTTTACTGTGATTTCTATCTCCTCACTAGACTCTGACTGATACAATTTATCTATCCAGCCTTGCACCAACACTGCAGTAACTTAATTAGTATACCTTTATAATAAGCCACAATGTTGATAGGACAGATTTTTCAGCTTTGTTCTTCAAGATTGTCTTGGTTATTCTTTACTTTTTATTAAAAAACAAAATTGAAATCAGCATGTAGTTTCCATCCACAAGAAGTCTTATTGTTTTTTTTAAATTGGCACATCATTGAATCTAAAGATAGAATCAATATATTACAATATTTAGTCTTCCAATCCATGAACATTGTAAACACTTCCATTATTAGGCTTTCTTTTATTTCTTCCAATAGCGAGTAGTTATTAATGTAGAGGTCTTACATATATTTTATTATATCTGTTCCTTGTATTTGATTTGTTCATGCAAGTTGCATCTTTTAAATTTCATTTTCTAATTGCTTGTTGTATATAAAAATATATTTGGTATTTACATACAGCATTGTTTAGTTAGTTTTCTGTGACTTCGGTTTTCATTCTGTCTGCCCTCTGATGGATGAGGATAAGAGGCTTGTGAAAGCTTCCTGAGTGAAAGTTGCTCAGTCCTGTCTGACTCTTTTCGACCCTATGGGATGGGAGGGACTGGCTGTGGGTAAAACTGGCTCTTGCTCTGGTGGGCAGGGCCATGCTCAGTAAATGTTTAATCCTGTTTTCTGCTGATGGGTGGGACTGTGTTCCCTTCTCTGGCCAAACTATGGTAGGGGTGATGGCAGTAATAGCGACCTTCTTCCAAAGGATTTATGACAGCATGCCACAGCTCCCAGGACTGTTGTAGTCACTGTCCCTGACCCTGCGGCAGGCCACTGTCAACCCACACCTCCGCCAGAGACTCCTGGACATTCACAGGCAAGTCTGGCTCAGTCTCTTTTGGGGTCACTGCTCCTTTCTCCTGGGTCCTGGTGCACACAAGGTTTTGTTGTGTGCTCCAAGGGTCTGTTTCCCTGGGGGTTCTGAGTCCTTTTGCCAGATCCCCAGGTTGGGAAATATGTTGTGGAACCTAGAACTTTTGCAACAGTGTGAGAACTTCTTTGATATAAATGTTCTCTGGTTTGTGGGTGGTCTGCTCAGTGGCTCTGCGGTGGCACTGATGGCGACCTCCTCCAAGAGGACTTACATCACACGCCATGCGTCCCAGGTCTGCTGCAGCCAGCACCCCTGTCCCCGCGGCAGTCACTGCTGACCCATGCCTCAGCAAGAGACACCCAAACACCCAACGGCAGGTCTGGCTCAGTATCTTGTGGGGGTCACTGCTCCTTTCCCTCAGTCCTGCTATGTACAAGGTTTTGTTTGTCTAACTCAATGAAACTATGAGCCATGCCATATAGGGCCACCCAAGATGGACGGGTTATGGTGGAGAGTTCTGACAAAATGTGGTCCGCTGGAGAAGGGAATGGCAAACCACTTCAGCATTCTTGCCTTGAGAATCCCATGAACACTATGAAAAGGCAAAAAGATATGACACTAAAAGATGAACTCTCCAGGTCAGTAGGTGCCCCATATACTACTGGAAAAGAGCAGAGAAATAGCTCCAGAAGGAATGAAGGGGCTGAGCCAAAGCAGGAACAATGCCTACTTGTGGATGTGTCTAGTGGTGAAAAGTAAAATCTGATGCTGTAAGAACAGTATTGCATAGGACCCTGGAATATTAAGTCCATGAAGCAAGGTAAATTAGAAGTGGTCAAACAGTAGATGGCAAGAGTGAACACTGATATTTTAGAAATCAGTGAACTAAAATGGACTAGAATGGGCAAATTTAATTCAGATGACCATTATATCTACTACTGTGAGCAAGAATTCCTTAGAAGAAATGGAGTAGCCCTCATAGTCAACAAAAGAGTCCAAAATGCAGTACTTGGATGCAATCTCAAAAACGACAGAATGATCTCTGTTTTCAAGGCAAACCATTCAATATCACAGTAATCCAAGTCTATGCCCCAACCACCAATGCCAAAGAAGCTGAAGTTGAATGGTTCTATAAAGACCTACAAGACCTTCCAGAACTAATACCCAAAAAAGGTGTCCTTTTCATCATAGGGACTGGAATGCAAAAGTAGGAAGTCAAGAGATACCTGGAGTGACAGGCAAGTTTGACCTTGGAGCACAAAATGAAGCAGGGCAAAGGCTAACAGAGTTTTGCCAAGAGAACGCTTTGGTCATAGCAAACACCCTCTTCCAACAACATAAGAGACAACTCTACACATGGACATCACCAGATGTTCAATACCGAAATCAGATTGATTATATTCTTTGAAATCAAAGATGGAGAACCTGTATACAGTCAGCA
Source organism: Moschus berezovskii (assembly GCF_049115385.1). Taxonomy (NCBI): domain Eukaryota; kingdom Metazoa; phylum Chordata; class Mammalia; order Artiodactyla; family Moschidae; genus Moschus; species Moschus berezovskii. Next base: position 17,597,710 of record NC_142481.1, read on the forward strand.
AAACCAAGACCAGGAGCTGACTGTGGCTCAGATCATGAACTCCTTATTGCAAAATTCAGACTGAAATTGAAGAAAGCAGGAAAAACCACTAAGCCATTAAGCTAGGACCTAAATCAAGTCCCTTATGATTATACAGTGGAAGTATCAAAAATTCAGGGGATTAGACCTAATAGAGTGCCTAAAGAACTGTGCACGGAAGTTTGTCACATTGTACAGGAGACAATGATCAAAACCATCCCCAAGAAAAAGAAACTCAAAAAGGCACAATGGTTGTCTTAGGAGGCCTTACAAATAGACGAGAAAAGAAAAGAAGCAAAAGACAAAAGAGACAAGGAAAGACATACCCATCTGAATACAGACTTCTAAAGAATAGCAAGGAGAGATAAGAAAGGCTTCCTAAGGGAACAATGCAAAGAAATAGAGGAAAACAGTAGGATGGGAAAGATAGAGATCTCTTCAAGAAAATTAGAGATACCAAGGGAACATTTCATGCAAAGATGGGTCCAATAAAGGACAGAAATTGTATGAACCTAACAGAAGCAGAAGATATTAAGAAGAGGTGGCAAGAATACACAGAAGAACTATACTAAAGAGAACTTAATGTCCCAGATAACCATGATGGTGTGGTCACTCACCTAGAGCCAGACATCCTGGAATACGAAGTCAAGTGGGCCTTAGGAAGCATCATTATGAACAAAGCTAGTGGAGGTGATGGAATTCCAGTTGAGTTATTTCAAATCCTGAAAGATGATGCTGTAAAAGTGCTGCACTCAATATGCCCGTAAATATGGAAAACTTGGCAGTGGCCACAGGACTGGAAAAGGCCAGTTTTCATTCCAATCCCAAAGAAGGGCAATGCCAAAGAATGTTCAAACTACCACACAATTGCATTCATCTCACATGCTAGCAAAGTAATGCTCAAAATTCTCCAAACCAGGCTTCAACAGTATGTGAACTGAGAACTTCCAAATGTACAAGCTGGATTTAGAAAAAGCAGAGGAACCAGAGACCAAATTGCCAACATCCGTTGGATCAAAGAAAAAGCAAGAGAATTCCAGAAAAATATCTGCTTCATTGACTACACTAAAGCTTTTGCTGTGTGGATCACAACAAACTGTGAAAAATTCTTAAATAAATGAGACACCAGACCACCTTACCTGCCTCCTGAGAAACCTATATGCAGATCAAGAAGCAACAGTTAGAACCGGAAATGGAACAATGGACTGGTTCCAAACTGGGAAAGGAGTACATCAAGGCTGTATATTGTCACCCTGTTTATTTAACTTACATTCAGAGTGCATCATGCAAAATGCTGGGCTGGATGAAGCACAAGCTGGAATCAAGATTGCTGGGAGAAATATCAATAACCTCAGATATGCAGATGACACCACCCTTATGGCAGAAAGCAAAGAACCAAAGAGCCTCTTGACAAAAGTGAAAGAAGAGAGTGAAAAAACTGGCTTAAAACTCAGCATTCAAAAAACTAAGATCATGGCATCCAGTTCAATCACTTCATGGCAAATAGATGAGGAAACAATGGAAACAGTGACAGACTTTATTTTCCTGGGCTCCAAACTCACTGCAGATGGTGACTGCAGCCATGAAATTAAAAGATGCTTGCTCCTTGGAAGAAAAGCTCTGACCAACCTAGACAGCATATTAAAAAGCAGAGACATTACTTTGCCAACAAAGATTCATCTAGTCAAAGATATGGTTTTTCTAGTAGTCGTGTATGGATGTGACAGTTGGACCATAAGGAAGGCTGAGCGCCAAAGCATTGATGCTTTTGAGCTGTGGTGTTGGAGAAGACTCTCTAGAGTCCCTTGGACTGCAAGGAAATCACTCTTGAATATTCATTGGAAGGACTGATGCTGAAGCTGAAGCTCCAATACTTTGGCCACCTAATGCGAAGAGCTGACTCACTAGAAAAGACCCTGATTTGGGGAAAGATTGAAGTCAGGAGAAGGGGACAACAGAGGACAAGATATTTGGTGGGCATCACTGACTCGATGGACATGAGTTTGAGCAAGCTCCAGGAGTTGGTAATGGACAGGGAAGCCTGGTGTGCTGTTGTCCATGGGGTTTCAAAGAGTCAGACTTGACAGAGTGACTGAACTGGACTGATCATCATCATTCAAGGATTCCACACTTGTGAATTCACCTACTCACTAGAATTTATTTGTAACCCCCAAGTTGGTACGCACAGTCATATTCATTTGTAGACATGCACAGAGTGGCAAGAAAATTGAGTCACCCAACAATGCATATTCCCAGCCAAGGCCACACAAGGTGACACTCTGCCTTCTGGTTTCAGCTCCCATACTGTGTTAGCAAGTATGGTCCTCTTCATGGTCTATTTGGTGCCATGTTTTTGGCATTTTTGTGTTTCTATTGGTGATTTTGATTTTCAATATTTATTTATTTATTTTTGGCTGAGGAGTTTAGGAAAGAATCTGGGACAGGGGCCACCAAGAAAAAAATATATTTGCTTAAAATGAGTCTTGCAGATATCTTTGCAGCATGTGCAAAGATCCTAAGGCAGGAGTTCTTTGCTTGCCTGATATATTCAGGGGACAGTCAGGGGACAGCATGGCTGGAGCAGTTGGGTGGGGAAGGGTAGGAGGTCAGAAGGGAACCAGAGAGGATTTATTCACCTCTCCATTCTCAGAACTCGCAAGTGTGCCCGGAACATAGTAGCATGCATGTGTGCTTAGCTGCCCAGTCATGTCCAACTCTTTGCAACCCCATGGACTGTAGCCCGCCAGGCTCCTCTGTCCATGAGATTTTCCAGGCTAGAATACTGGAGTGGGTTGCCAATCCCTTCCCCAGGGGATCTTCCCAACCCAGAGATTGAGCCCAGTTCTCTTGCATTACAGGCGAATTGTTTACCACCTGAGCCACCAGGGAGGTCCCCAAACAAAGTACATGTTCAGAAAAAAATATGTTGAATGTTCACATGTGTCACTTTAACACCAAAATAGGGAGGTGATAGAGAAAATCCTGAATAGACAAGTTGTGTCCTTCTACTCCAGCAGAGTGGAAGGCTTGGGAGAGAAATGAAATAGGATTGCTAACTTGTCACAGAACAGATGTGGGAATTGTGACGTCACACCCCATGGGGGTGGATTACCGTTCTTCCTGCTATCAGGGCTGAGGCCTGAGGTTCATGGATGACCTCACAAAGTCCTGGGTGGGGCCTGGCCCACTCTCACAGTTCCGGTCCACCATGCTGACTACCCTATGGCTGTTGCTCTGCTTTGCTCTCCCGGTCCAGGAGTCGCCCTTTTCTATCAGCTGTCCTAATCACAAACATTGTCAACTGGCTCTGCTTTCAAACAATGATATCATCCTGCACTGCAATGCCCCTGGAGCACAGTGGCAATTCTTCAGGTCACTCAAGAGCACCTGGGGAAGCAGTTCCACTACTAATCTCAATATGGAAATGATGCTCAATGGCAGCCTTCTCATTAAAAATCCACTACCCTACCATACAGGCATTTATAACTGCAACGACAAGGATGGCAAGAAAGTGATGCGGTATGAAATTGACTTCCAAGATGTCCTCACCCTACGTATTACACACAAAGATCTGGACCAAAAGACCCTGCAGAATGAGAGCCTGAGTTTGAGTAGCAAGGAGCTCGTCTTCACCCACTGGGAGCCCTGGCAGGACTGTAACCGCTGTGGGGTGCCAGGTGAACGCAAACGCCTGGGGTACTGCTACATCCAAAAGTCCTTGGAAAACCCGATGCCCTGCTGGCTCTATCTGGGAGATAAGAAGCTGTGGTCCAGCCGCTTGAGGCCTGAGATGCAGGTGGAAACCTGCCACATCCCGTGTACACTCACAGATGTGGAATATGTCATTTTTGACAACTTCCAGCTTAGAAACAAGGCAGGATCTGCAAGGCTCACCTGCCCCTTAGGATCTATCTACAGGTGATGGAATCGGGTACCAGCCCTGCCCTTGGCCCTTTGCCAGGCTCTCCCCATCTGGGAGCCTTTGTGGTTAATCTGTGCAGAGAGGGAGGGATTCTATGTCACTAATCAGCGCCACAGTCTCTCTCCTTGGGCTTCTTTGGATATTCCTCTTGGTGTCCACTGAGCCACACACAGATAGAACAAGGACAGCTAGTACCCAGGGAGCACTTGGCTGACTCTAGGCCCAGTCCTGTGCTGGGTGGTGCTGTGGACGTGGTGGTCATCAGGTAGCTGCTCATCTGGTCCTTAGGAAGCCCCTAGTCCAGGCGGGGAGTCGGACCAGGGTGGTCAGGGTTGGAATGGGAGAAGCTCAGGCAAGTGATGGAACTGTGAGGCAGGTAGTTCAGGAAGCTGTGAAACTCTTGAGTCCTCAAACTCATGTGGAATGATCATCAAGCCTGGGATGAGAGGATGGATGCCTATCATGACCTGTGTCCCTGGGAGCTCCCATTCTTGTTCTGTCTTCCTGCCTGGTGGTAGTGGTTGAGTCACTAAGTCATGTTCCACTCTTTGCAATTTCATGGACTGTAGCCCACCAGGCTCCTCTGTTCATGGGATTTCCCAGGCAAGGATACTGGAGTGGGTAGCCATTCCTTCTTAAGGGTTCCTGCCTGGACCCCCTGGGAAATCTTTCCCTCTTCACGTTTTTCCCTGCCCACCTGCTTCCCTGGTGGCTCAGATGGTAAAATATCAGCATGCAGTGCAGGAGACCTGGGTTTGATCCCTGGGTGGGGAAGATACCCTGGAGAAGGGAATGGCTACCCACTCCAGTATTCTTGCCTGGAGAATTCCATAGACAGAGGAGCCTGGCGGGCTACAGTCCATGGGGTAGCAAAGTTGGACATGACTGAGCGACTAACTGCCACTACCCCAACCATAAGAACTGCAACCACTCAGTGCAGCGCTTGCCCTATAGGCTGGTTCCTAGGCAAACGTTCTTCTTAAACCACATCCTCTGCCATTCTTCTTCCCTCACCCAAGGAGCTGTGAACTCCAAGAAGGCTCATTCATAGATGAGGAAACTACAGCTCAGAGGAATGCCTGGGGGAATCCATGGTGAGAGGTGGCAGCACAGACCTTATGACATATACTTGGCCATGGGGATCCCCTTGCCCTTCTCCCCCACTGGCCAGTGGCAACCCTTTCCTTGCAAGTTGGGAGCCTGAGCAACCTCTTGAGCTACCAGCTCTGTGGTACCTCTGCAGCTACCAGCTCTGTGGAACCTGGCTTCATTGCCTCCATCTGGTTTTCTTTCCCTTGGTCATCCCAGCTGTGACTTCTGTTCTTGTTATTGTTCAGTCACTAAGTTATGTCCGACTCTTTGTGACCCCATGGACTGCAGCATGCCAGGTGTCCCTGTCCTTCACCGTCTCCCGGAGCTTGCTCAAGCTCATGTTCATTGAGTCGGTGATGCCATCCAACCATCTCATCCTCTGTCAGCCCTTCTCCTCCTGCCTTCAATCTTTCCCAGGATCAGAGTCTTTTCCAGTGAGTTGGCTCTTTGAATCAGGTGGCCAAAGTATCGGAGCTTCAGCTTCAGCATCAGTCTTTTCAATGAATATTCAGGGTTGATTTCCTTTAGGGTTGACTGGTTTGATCTCCTTGCTGTCCAAAGAACCCCCAAGAGTCTTCTCCAGCACCACAGTTCAAAAGCATCAGTTCTTCAGTGCTCAGCCTTATTTTCAGAGAAGGCAGTGGCACCCCACTCCAGTACTCTTGCCTGGAAAATCCCATGTACAGAGGAGCCTGGTGGGCTGCAGTCCATGGGGTCACTAAGAGTTGGACACGACTGAGCAACTTCACTGTCACTTTTCACTTTCATGAATTGGAGAAGAAACTGGCAACCCACTCCAGTGTTCTCGCCTGGAAAATCCCAGGGATGGGGGAGCCTGGTGGGCTGCCCTCTATGGGGTTGCACAGAGTCAGACACGACTGAAGCGACTTAGCAGCAGCAGCAGCAGCAGCAGCCTTGCTTGTGGTCCAACTCTCACATCCGATGCATGACTACTGGAAAAACCCTAGCTTTGATTGTACAGACCTTTGTTGGCAAAGTCATGTCTCTTTTTTAATATTCTGTCTAGGTTTGTCATAGCTTTTCTTCCAAGGAGCAAGTATCTTTTAATTCCATGGCTGCAGTCACTGCCCTCAGTGATTTGGAGCTCAAGAAAATAAAATCTGTCACTGCTTCCACTTTTTCCCCGTCTATTTGCCATGAAGTGATGGGACCAGATGCCGTGATCTTAGTTTTCTTAATGCTGAGTTTTATGCCAGCTTTTTCTTTCTCTTTTTCTCTGTTTCATATCTTTTTGTCTCCCTTTCTCCTTTCTTCCTCCTCCTTGAAGTAAAAAGTAACACCTGCTTCCTTAAAAAAAAAAAAGCCCACAGTTCAGAAATGTGAACGTGCATGTTCCATCTAGATCCGCACCTATTCCATGTCATTTGCCAAATAAGGGGCACCTGAGTGCCCATCACAGGTAACTTGAAAAGAGAGGTCACTGAGGCTTCAACAATTGCTATATCTCCAGGGGAAGGGCATTTCATGTGACGTTACTGTCTCGGCCTCTGACACTTTCCTGCTGTGTGACTTTAGCCTGTGGCCTCTCTGGGCCTCAGTTTCCCCATCTGTAGAATATGGGCTGTATTCATTTGCTACGACCACTGTAACAAAACGCCACCAATCAGGTGGCTTCAACCAACAGGGAATTCTTCTCTTCCAGTTCTGCAGACAGATCAAGGTGTCAGCAGGGCCACGTACCCTCTGAGAGGCTGGATAGGATCCTTTCTCGCCTCTTTCCGGCTTCTGGTGGTGGCCACAATTCTTGGCCTGCATCCCTTGTGACTGCATCCCTCCAGCCTCTGCCTCTGTCACCACCTGGTGTTCTCCCCATGTGTCTTGTGTCTGTCTCTTCTCTTACATGGATACAGGTTATATTGGTGGATTTAAGGCCCACCTGACTCCCATCTTGGTGGCTCAAATGGCAGAGAATCTGCTTGCAATGCAGGAGACCTTGCTGGGAAAGATCCCCCGGAGAAGGGAATGGATACCCACTCCAGTGGGGCCTGGAGAATTCCATGGACAGAGGCGCCTGGCAGGCTACAGTCCATGGAGTCGCAGAGTTGGACACAACTGAGCGACTTTCTCTTTCACAACTCCCATCTGACATCACCTGAACTAATTACAACTGCAAAAACTCTATTTTCAAATAAAGTCACATTCTGAGGTTCCAGTTAGGACATGAATTTGGGGAGTACAGAGGTCTTGTGGGACCTGGCCTCGGGGTCATTGTGATCCCTGAGGGAGCAAATGCCAGTAAAGACGTTTACGACAGGGTCCCACACACTAACAGGTGTTACTATTGCTTTTATGATCTTTCACTTTGTCATTATTGTCTGTTGCTTGTCCCTTTTTCCCAGCCACGATGGGTGTGTTATATCCCTGATTCATGTGTTCACTGATCTTGTTTTTCACTGAGCATTTATAAACCAAGCATCTAAACTCTAGGCACCAGGGTGGCAATGAAGAACAAAACCAAAAAAGATACTTGCTCTCATGCAGCGATAAACCAATGACATGAATGAAACACACAGTATTTCTTTTTTTTTTTTAATTGGCATATAATCGCTTTTACAATGTTGAGAACCCAGCATTTTAGTTGGCAATAAAGGAGGGAGAGTGGGAGTGAGGGAGGTGAAAATCTTAAACAAGGAGAGCAGAGAAAGTGTTCCTGAGAAGGTGCCATTCAGCCAAGACTGAGAGGAGGTGAGAGAGCTGCGTGCATTGAGGGGGAGCAGTCCAAGCTGAGTGCAAATATCCCGAGGCAGGACTGTGCCCAGCCAACCTCTAGGAGGTGTGGCTGGGGCAGAGTGAGTGAGGGAGAGCAGAGGAAATAGGGTCAGGCAGGTAAAGAGGTGCACACACAGTTAGGGAGTGTCTTGGTAATTCCTCCAAATAACCCTCTGAGGTCACTGCAGTCATGACACTCTCAGGTCTCAGATGAAGAAACAGAGGTAGAGGCCTTTGGTTAAGTGGTCCTGGCATTTGGTTAAGTGGGCTCTGAGAGCTCCCAGCCATCCTGCCCCTACCTTCCCCTTGTTCTTTGCTGCATAGCTCTCCTTGGAGGGGGATGCTCTGTTTGCTGTTCCTGGGGAGAAGGGTGCTGCCATCTCTACCTCCTTTCAGACATCGGTCTGCCCTCTCCATCTCTGGGGTTTTGTAACTGAGCTTGTCATCCTTCGCAGGCCTGTATTCTGGGAAGCCAACGACCTCTCCCTGACATGGAAGGACCAGCTCTCCAGCAAGAGCATCAGCACCATCATGGACACCTCCAATGGCGGCAGCTGGCTGCAGGTCTTCCAGCCGGCCATTTACAGGTGCTTCGTGCATCAAGAGCTCATGGCTCAATTCAACTCGAAGGTCAGCGTGGATCCACTGAAGTTCCTGAGCCCAGAAAAGTCCAAACAACAAGCAGAGGCAGAGGCGACCCGGAAAGAAAAAGCCAACTCTGTCCTTGAGGGACTGAACATGATGATACTCGTGGGCATGGTCTTGGCTGTGCTGGGGTGTCTGCTCAAACAATTCCGCTTTTCCCAGAGCCGGAGGATAAACAAGATGTTGCTGGTGAAATAAAGTCAGCCCTTTGGGTCCAGGAGACCTGGCCTCCTGTGCCTTCGGTGCCCCACGCGTCCTGCTGCCCTGGGCTCACCCACACCTCACTCTGAGTGTGTGTGGGCCGAAACAGACACGGGCCCGCATTTAAGGGCAACTGACCTCTCCCTGGCCCACGTCCTGCTCTGTTAGCTCATTCATAATCCCCACGCCACAGGTGAGGAAACTGAGGCTAGACTTCTTATCTGGTTACCGTGGGGTGGGGGTGGGGGTACACCAGTTCAAACCCAGGTGGCCTGGCTAAAGCCTTGTGCTCCTCACAGGCAGGAAGGAAGGGCTGGAATGAGGCCATTTGGGGAGTGAGTCTCTGGGTGTGTAAATTGTAGCCACCTCACTCACCACACTCTCCCAAGGACAAGGGCAGGGATGGGGGATGGGAGTGGGTCACCCCAGACCCCCAGATCCGCACTGGACTGCTGCCTTTCCCTGCCCATTCCTTTCACCCCGCCTCCCCCACCGTCTCAGTGGCACCTGGGGCCTCCAGGCCTCACCATAGCTCCCCAGGTTAGAGGGGCCACCAGAGTGGTGGCCCAGTTAGCAGATGAGCACCCTCTCCTGATTCTTGCAATGGCGAGAGCTCCCTCAGACACCCCAAGAAAGGAGAGACAGGCGTCTGTGCAGTAAGCACTAGGCCTGGCTCAGCTGACCTGTGGCAATCACCAGGCCCGGCTGGCTATTTCCAGAAATGTTATACACTATTTAACAGAGTGCAAGAGTCAGAAATAAATATTAATGCCTTGTAAAATTCATGGCCCTTATATTCCATTGCGGAACAACAACAGGGCAGATCTGAAACTTCCACAACTTCTGTCCCCGAGAAGAGGGCAGTGCTCACCCCTCACACCCCAGACACTGTTGGTGAAACACCTAAGGCTTCATTCATATGGTTCCCAGGGAGGCAAAGATACTTCCAGAAAGGGGGAGTGTTTGTGGAGAGCTAAAGGGGGGCCCGCTGGGAAGCAGAGGCAGAGAATAAAAAAAATTATTATTTTTGTCATTATTTTGGGGATCACCTGGCACGGTCAGAACTCACATCCTTCACAAACATTATTGTCCTCAAAGCCAACTATGAGCCACACTGTGAACCTGTTTTTTGTAGCCGAGAATGCTAATGCACAGAACTCTCAAGCAAGCTGCCTGAGGTCACACAGTGAACTTGGGAAGGGGCTGGCAATGGGAGAGAGAAAGGAGACCTCTGGGTGCCCCCCAGACCTGCTCCTAGGAAACCTGCAGTGCCCTGTATCCACAGCAGCTCACTGCATAGCAGCTGAAAGTGAAACAGCCAAAGCCAAGCATGGGTCCGATGCCCAGGCTGATCTGCACAGCACTGAACTGAAGTTCGTACAACCCACACCAAGGCTGTTAGTGCCCTACTGTGGTGGGTAGACCTTAAGGTGACCTGAGGGAGTCCCAACTCCTAGTGTCCATGCCTTTGTGTGACTACCCACCCTTCATTGTGACTTGCTTCCAAACAATAGAATATTATGAAGGTGCTGAGTGTCACTCCTTTGATTAGGTTATATCATGGAAGACTCTGTCTCAGCCATGTAGAGCAGGAGAGGCTTCTCTGGCTCGATGAAACAGGCAGCTGTGTTGAGGAAGCCCACTTGGCAGGGAGCTGTGGGCAGCCTCTCGGAGATGCAAGTAACACCCTTTGAGGGTGAAGCCCTCTGAAAGCCAGAGTCTCTAGCACATGGCTGCAAGGGAATGATTTCTGCCAAAAACTTGAATGAGTTTGGAAGTAGATTCTTTTCCAGTTGAGCCACCAGATGAGAACACATCCTGACCAACGCCTTGACTGGGTAGAGGACTTGGACAAACCATGTCCGGACTCCTGACCCACAGAAACTAGGGGATCATAAATTGTGCTGTTTAAGTTATGAAATGTATGGCAATTTTTAAAGCAGCGATAGGCAACTGATAACACCCAGCCATGCAGCCCACTCCAGTATTCTTGCTTGGAGAATGCCATGGACAGAGGAGTCTGGCAGGCTACAGTTTATAGGGTCACAAAAACGTTGGGAATGATTGAAGCAATTTAGCACAGCACACCCAGCCGTATCCCCTAGCCCACCATTAAGTCCTAGCGTCAGCTATCTCGTGGATGGCTCCTGAATGCAGCAGTGGCTTCCTAACTTCGCTCGGACCTGCTGGCCAGGCATGGGGTAGGCTGGCAGCCTGACTGTCAGTGCTCCCAGGAGCAATCCTTACTCACGAAGGGTGGGAATGGGAGGGTAGACATCCAGCCTCCCCAGTCCTGGATGGTACAACTCAGAGGCACATTCCACACCTCCTCTCAGAGGGTCTCCAGTGATCCCAGGGGGCATAGCTGCAGCCAGCTCCTTTGTTGCTCTTCAGTCACCGAGTCATGTCTGACTCTTTGTGACCCCATGGCCTGCAGTACGCCAGGCCTCCTTGTCCCTCATCATCTCCCAAAGTTTGCCCAAGTTCATGTCCACTGCGTGGGAGATGCCATCCAGCCATCTCATGCTCTGATGCCCTCTTCTCTTTCTGCCCTCAATCTTTCCCAGCATCAAGGACTTTTCTAATGAGTCAGCTGTTTGCATCAGATAATCAAAATCTGGAGTTTAAGCTTCAGCATCAGTCCTTCCAACGAGTATTCAGGGTTGATTTCCCTTAAGATTGACTGGTTTGATCTCCTTGTTGTCCAAGGAAGTCTCAGGAGTCTTTTCCAGCATCACAGTTCAAAGACATCAGTTCCACAGTTCGAAGGCATCAGCTCATTAGGGCACCTTTTATCAGCTTACCCTGTACCCTGCCTCATTTGTCCCTCCATTCTGCTTGCCAAGAAAATATTCTTCAAGCAGTTTTTCAGCTCCGCATTCCCTTTTCTCTCCTGGGACTCCAAAGCCATAAATTTAGACCTGTTGTTGCCTCATAGGTCCCTGAGACTTGGTTATTTTCCCTCCAGTATTCTCTACTGTTTAGGTTGGAGAATGTCTACTGATCCGCCTTCAAGTTCACTTTCTTCCTCTGTCATCTCCTTTCTGCTGTTTAGTCCATCCAGTGAGCCTTTTACTTTCATTTTTGTATTTTTCAGCCCTAACATTTCCATCTGGTTGTTCTTTATAGTATCTTCTGTCTCCTTGTTGATACACTCTATTGGGTTAGGTCAAAAGTTTGTCCAGGTTTTTCTTTAAGAATGTATGGAAAAACAACAGTAATGCAAACATCAAATGAACTTTTTGGCCAACCCAGTATTTTCATATTTGCTTTTAGGGAATCCTTAACAGAGATACCAACGTTGCCAAGTCAGTGACTCCCTGAGCCAAGCAGAAAACACAAATCAGGGGAAAGGCCTTGGGAGGCTGCTGTGATGTGGGAGTTCTAACACGGAGTGATGGGCCTGGTTCTTCTGAAAGTCCCATGTGATTCTGGAAATTGAGATGTTTGAGTGAAACTGTCCAACTGATGAATGTTGTCTCAAGTTTTCAAACACAGTGTCAGTCGAATAAGACACATGTGCAGGCTGAATTCAGTCCATGGTGGTTAATTTGAGAGCTCTTGCTTCAACTTTGATTAGGGTCAAGTGAATCATTTTCAATGATTCATTCAAAAAATATTTACTAAGCTGAAGTAGCCAGGGACAGTTTCTCTGAAGAGACGACATTTCAGATTGAGCCTGAATAACAAAAAACTTGGAGGAAGGGCATATTAGTTTCCTATAGCTGCCGTGACAAATTACCACAAGCTTAATGCCTTAAATCACTGCAGATGGTGATTGCAGCCATGAAATTAGAAGACGCTTGCTTCTTGGAAGGAAAGTTATGACCAACCTAGACAGAATATTAAAAAGCAGAGACATTATTTTGTCAACAAAGTTCCGTCTAGTCAGGGTTATGGTTTTTCCAGAAGTCACGTATGGATGTGAGAGTTGGACTATAAAGAAAGCTGAGCGCCGAAGAATTAATGCTTTTGAGCTGTGGTGTTGGAGAAGACTCTTGAGAGTCCCTTGGACTGCAAGGAGATCCAACAAGTCCATCCTAAAGAAGATCAGTCCTGGGCATTCATTTGGAAGGACTGATGTTGAAGATGAAACTCCAATATTTTGGCCACCTGATGTGAAGAGCTGACTCATTTGAAAAGACCCTGATGCTGGGAAAGATTGAGGGCAGGAGGAGAAGGGGAAAACAGAGGATGAGATGGTTCGATGGCATCACCAACTCAATGGACATGGGTTTGGGTGAACTCCAGGAGTTGGTGATGGACAGGGAGGCCTGCCATGCTGCGGTTCATGGGGTCGCAAAGAGTCAGATACGACTGAGCAACTGAACTGAACTGAATGCCTTAAAGCAATACACATTTTTAAACCTGTAGTTCTTAAGGTCAGAAGTCCAAAATGGGTCTTATTTGGCTAAAATCAAGGTGTCAGCAACTGAGTTCTTCTGGAGTCTTGAGGGGGAGAATTCATTTCCGTGCATCCTCCATCTTGCCTGTGTCTCCAACTTCAAAGCCAACAACACTGTATTTTTTTAATATTTATTTTTATTTATTTATTTGACTGCACCAGCAGGTCTTAACTGAAGCATATGGGATCTAGTTTCCCGAGCAGAGATTGAACCTGGGCTCCCTGCATTGGAAGGGCAGAGTCTTAGCTACTGGACCACCAGGGAAGACCCACCACATTATATTTTCACTGAATCTCTGACTGACTCTCTCTCTCTCTCTGACTCTCTTGCTTCCCTCTTTTTTTTTTTATTTTCCTTTTGGCTGGTCTTTGTTGCTGCTAGCAGGCTTTCTCTAGTTGCGGTGAGCACAGTCTACCCTCTAGTCGCAGTACACAGGCTTCTCATTGCAGTGGCTTCTTCTGTTGCAAAGCACAGGCTCTAGAGTGCGCAGGTTCAATGGCTGCAAGGTGCAGGCTGAGTTGCCCCGAGGCATGTGGAGTCTTCCCAAAGCAGGGATCAAAACCATGTCCCGTGCATTGGAAGGTGGATTCTTAACCACTGGACCTTCAGGGAAGTCCTCCTGCTTCCCTCTTAGAAGAACTCCATGATTACATTGGGCCCACCCAATAATCCAAAATTATCTCCCCATCTCAAGATCCTTAACTTGGTCACACCTGCAAAGCCCCATCCAGTGTGTCAGCAACATATTCCTAGGTTCTGGGGGTTAGCAGCGACCCTCTTTGGGGCAACACTATTTAGCCTACTACCATAAGCAGTTCCAAGCAGAGGAAGCATTCATAAGGGCTCTGGGTGGATGTCCATGGTGGATGGAGCTGACGAGAGTGGGATGGACACCAAGGAGGTAGCCAGGGGCTAGATCATGTAGGGCTTGTGGGCCAGGATTTAGACTTTATTTGTAGTGAGACGTCCATAGGGTCACAAAGAGTCGGACATGACTGAGCGACTTTCACTCACTGTAGTGAGATGGGTGCCATGGGAGGCTGTTGAATAGTTGTAGGGACATGATCTGATGTCCATTGAAGAAGAAAATACTGGCAGGTGGAGCTCCTTACAGGTAGGGGAGGGGCAACCCATAGGTTGGAGCACAGAGTAACGGCCACTCTCCACGTAGCCCACTGGACAATGAGAAACTTTCATCACCTAGAAGGAAAAATACCACTTCTTCCCACACCTCCAAGTGCAGTGTAAGACACAACATGCCCCATATTCCACTTTTAGCCATCCTCTTTCTACCTTTTCCTTTTTCTATTGCAATTTTTTAAAGACAAGTTTTAGAGCAGTTTTAGGTTCACAGCAAAGTAGCAGAAAGAACAGAGATGTCCCATAGATACTCCTGCCCCACACATGCATGGCCTCCCCATTTTCAGCATCTCCCACCAGTGTGGTTCATCTGTTCCAACTGATGAACCTACACTGACACATCATAATCTTCCCAAGTCCATAGTTTATATAATGATGATTCAGTGTTCTCGACTTTGGCCATTTTGATAGGCATGTAGTGGTTTCTATTTTTCACGAGAAGAAACTGAGGGCCAGAGAGGTGAATTCACTTGCCCATGAAAAGTTAGTGGATCAGTTATAGCTGCAAAACAAAATACTCCCAAGTCAGAGATTTAAAATAGTAAGCATTCATTACTGCTTACAAGTCTGCAAACCAATTGTGTAGTTCTGGTTTCTGCTGGGATCCATTGTTTATGACTCTCTGATCAGCAGTGGGCTAGGGTTGGCTCTACTGATTTTGGCCGAGCTCTCTCACATGTTTAGGAGTCAGCTGTCTGTAGGCTGGACAGGTGCCATCAGCTGGAGCAGCTGAGGTCTCCTCCATGTGATCTCTCATTCTCTAGAAGACCAACCCAGACTTGTCCACAAGGTGGAGGCAGGGGTCCAAGAAAGTAACTAGAAGCTGCAAGGCCTCTTGAGGTCCAGGCTCAGAACTAGTACGTGATCAGGACTGGGACAGGGTGGCCTTGGTTTGCCATGCAACCTGAAGGTCAGGTTTGCGGAAGACGCCTGGACAAGGTATCAGGTATCTACTGCCACATAATACCACCCAAGAGACTTTGCTGGTGGCCCAGTGGTTAAGAATCCTCCTTCTAATGCAGGGAACACAGGTTTGATCCCTAGTCGGGGGACTGCTATCCCACATGTTGGGGGCAAATAAGCCCAAACACCACAAAGAAAATCCCACACGCTGTAACTAGGATCCAACGCAGTCAAAATTAAATAAATAGATGAAAAAAAATTTTTTTTTAAAGAAGAGAAACCACTCAAAACTCAGTAGCTTAATACAATTGCTTCTTTCTCTCTCCAGTCTGTAGGTTGCCAGTATAGGCTGGGCTAACATGGGTGGTTCTTCAGGTCTTAGCTGGACTCATTCATGCATCTGTGGTCAGCTCTAGGAGGCTAGATGGCTTTGCTTCTGGAGGACAAAAGATCCTTGGGTGGGGAACCTCCAATCTCCCGGATTGTTCACAAGGTCATGGCAAGAGTCCAAGAGAGCAAACAGGAGCTGGAAGCCTAACCTTAGAACTAGTTCAGCATTACTCTCACCATGTTCTGTTGGCCAAAACAAGTTACAAGGTCAGCCCAGATTCAAGGGGTAGGGGAATAGACTACATTTCTTGATGAGAAGACTAACAAAGCCACATACAGAATGTGTACATAAAGGAGTGAAGTATTACAACCATTATGTAACCACTCTACCAAGGGCAGTAAGTAATACAGCTGGATTCTAATCCGGAATGCACACTGCTTCCACATAGCCTTCTCCTCTCAAGATGTATCACTTCTGACCTCTCTTCAGCTTCCGTACTTCTTCTATTATCTTCCTTATCTGTTATTTGAGCCCTCCAATAACTTTCTGTCTTAGAACAGATTTAGCTGTAAGTAACAGACTCACTTGGAGAAGGCAACGGCAAGCCACTCCAGTACTCTTGCCTAGAAAATCCCATGGACAGAGGATCCTGGTAGGCTGCAGTCCATGGGGTCGCTACGAGTCAGACACGACTGAGCGACTTCACCTTCACTTTTCACACATTGGAGAAGGAAATGGCAATCCACTCCAGTGTTCTTGCCTGGAGAATCCCAGGGATGGGGGAGCCTGGTGGGCTGCCGTCTATGGGGTCACACAGAGTCGGACACGACTGAAGTGACTTAGCAGTAGCAACAGACTCACTGGAAAAGACTCTGATGCTGGGAAAGGTTGGGGGCCGGAGGAGAAGGGGACGACAGAGAATGAGATGGCTGGATGGCATCACCGACTCTGTGGACATGAGTTTGAGTGAACTCCAGGAGTTGGTGATGGACAGGGAGGCCTGGCGTGCTGTGATTCATGGGGTCGCGGAGAGTCGGACACGACTGAGCAACTGAACTGAACTGAACAGAAATCCAAGCAAAGTTGTTTAAGCTAAGAAGGAATTTATCGGTTCTATGTGAAGACTCTTGAGAGTCCCGTAGACTACAAGGAGATCCAACCAGCCCATCCTAAAGAAAATCAGTCCTGGGTGTTCATTTGGAAGGACTGATGTTGAAGCTGAAACTCCAATATTTTGGCCACCTGATGCGAAGAGCTGACTCATTTGAAAAGACCCTGATGTTGGGAAAGATTGAAGGCAGGAGGAGAAGGGTTCGACAGAGGATGAGATGGTTAGATGACATCACTGACTCAATGGACGAGTTTGGGTAAACTCCAGGAGTTGGTGATGGACAGAGAGGGCTGGCGTGCTGCGGTTCATGGGGTCGCAAAGAGTCAGACACTGAGCGACTGAACTGAACTGGAATCAAGAAGTCCAGGGGCAGGTCTTGCTTCAGGCACGGTTAGATCCGGGTGCTCCAAAAATGTTCTCCAGTATCACCTTCCTTCATCTCTCTTACTCCACTTTTTTCTGTGTTGCCTTAATCCTCAAGCAATGCTTCCTTAGAAGAGATGAGGGCTGCTCCAGATCATATCACAGCAGCTTAGCAACCTCGATGGAAAGAGAGCAGACCTCCAGTAACAACGGCACCAATGGAGCACTCACTGTGTGCCAGACATCGTTCTAAGAACTTGGCAAGTTTAATTTATCACTCCTTACCACACTCTACAAGGCATAATCATCATCCCCATTTTACAGATAAGGGAACTGAGGCACAGAGAGGTTAAGATCCATATCTAAGGGTACATAGGGGAGCTTCTGTGGTGGCTGGGTTCGATCCCTGATCTGGTAAAATTCCACATGTGGTGGAGCAACTAAACTTGTGCACCACAACTATTGAGCCTGTGCTCTGGAACCCTGGAGCCACAACTGCTGAGCCTGTGTGTCCTGGAGCCTGGGCTCTGCAGTAAAAGAAGCCACTGCAATTAGAAGCCCACACACTGCAACTAGAGTAGTCCCCATTTGCTACAGATAGAGAAAAGCCAAGCAGCAACAAAGACCCAGCACTGCCTGAAATAAATAAATAAATAATGTTAAAGGTAATAGGTAATAATACACAGGTAATAAATGCTGGGGCTGGGAGTTGAACCCAATCAGTTTGGCTCCAGAGGTTTTGCTGTTAATTACTTACCTAGTCTGGTGAAAAAAAAAGTGAAAGTGTTAGTCACTCAGTTGTGTCCGACTCTTGGGACCCCATGGACTATAACCCGCCAGGCTCCTCTTCCATGGGATTCTCCAGGCAAGAGCACTGGAGTGGGTTGCCATTTCCTTCTCCAGGGGAATCGTGCCAACCCAGGAATTGAACCTAAGTCTCCTACATTGCAGGCAGATTCTTTACCGATTGAGTTAGTCTGGTGGGAAAGTAGTAATTATAACCAACCCTATTCACAGCAGATACTCTGACACTAGGGCTTCCCAGGTGGCACTAGTGGTAAAGAACCTGCCTGCCAATGCAGGTAGACGTAAGAGACGTGGGTTCGATCCCTGGTTGGGAAGATTCCCTGGAGGCGGGCACAGCAACCCACTCCAGCATTCTTGCCTGGAGAATCCCTTGGACAGAGGAGCCTGATGGGCTACAGTCCATGGGGTCCCATAGAGTTGGACATGACTGAAGTGACTAGCACACATGCACTCTGACACTGTCTGGAACATCAGAATATGATAATAATAATAATATCCATTTAATCCTTCCAGCAACCGTATGGAGTAGGCACTGTTATTATCTCCATTTTACAGATGGGGAAATTGAGGTAATGAGAAGATAGGCAATGACTGTTAGGTCACATGTGGGGCAAAATGAGACTTGAACCCAGAGACTGGGGTTCAGAATCTGCATCTGCTGCCTTTAGGGTCCCACTTCAGAGCCAGGGGAGAGGTCAGCCTTTGAGAAGCCGATGCAGTGAAATGGAGGGAGGTCCCGGGACAGCCCAGCTCTCACCAGTCACATCCGCCCCTCCCTCCCGTCCCCTCCACCCACCGCCTGGCACAGCCTTCCCAGAACCCATTTGTGAACAGACTGATCTAATGCAGGCTGGGGCTGGACAGCTGAGTCCAGACAAACAGGCAGTGGCCCGGAGAGGCCGTGTGAGCTGGTGCCAATGCGGGCATGGGGTGGGAGGGATAACACCTGGTGTCACAGGGCAGCTGGGGGTTGGAGCCCGTGTCTTGGACACCCACTAGACCTCTGCAAAACAGCCCTTGCCCACCAACTGCCCCAAGAGGGAGGCTGGGCAGGATGCCAAGTCACATTTAATGCATTGATGAGAAACCGAGAGGTGACTATTTATAACCTTTCAATTTGCCTGCCAGTTGAGAGCTGGGTAAGCGCAGTAACATCCCACAAGCGGAATGCAGACGAGCCCAACCCCCGTTTACACAGACAGCTACATGGGCTCATCCGTTCTCATAACCACCTGGGGAAACCGAGGCACTCTCATTCCTCATAGCTGGGACATGGCAAGGCTGGGAATAGAATCCAAGAGGACTCAGCCCACCCAACAGTTCACCTGGGCTGCCTGATCAGGACCCTGCCAACAGTTCCTTTGAGGACAAGTCTTAGTTTTTCATGGGAATCTGAAACATTTTACCACCTCCTACTGTCTCTTTCCTCACCCACCCCTTCCTCCCCACACTCTTCCTTTCTCTTTGATATTAAAATGTTTTCCTCTTTCTTGTTTATGTCTTTTTATTAAGGCAATCATTATAACACAATAGGGAATACTAGAGAGGGGTGGGGTGCCCTCAGCCCTCCACAGATGGAGACTCACTCAGCCTCAGCCGACTCTCTAATGAATGCTATTCGTAGCCCCAAGGCTCATATCAGAGAAATCCACCCACACCGACTAGAATGCCAAGGTGGCTCCCCCAGGCTATGTCTCCTGATGCATTTAGAATTTGCCACCCTCCTCAGGCTTCCCAGGTGGTGCTAGTGGTAAATAATCTGCCTGCGGTGCAAGAGACACAAGAGCTGTGAGTTCGATCCCTAGGTCAGGAAGATCCCCTGGAGAAGGAAATGGCAACCAACTCCAGTATTCTCTCCTGGGAAATCCCATGGATACAGGAGCCTGGCGGGCTACAGTCCATGGGGTCACAAAGAGTCAGACAAGACTGAGCGACTAACACAACACACACACACCTTCCTGCCACTGATGCTCTCAGCACCCTGCCCAGACAATGATCTGGTCACTGAAATTAAAGCAAGGGTACCAGAAATGAATCAAGAAAGCGTCCACCTTTGGAGAAATCTGACGTTTGGTTTATTCTTACTCTGTAGTGATCCTTTGTGGCAAGAGGTTCACAGAGGAGTCCCCAGTGTGATGACTTTTTGAGGGACAGGTGCTGCCGCTCTGTGCCTCAGTTTCCCCCTTGCTGTTTGAAGGATCAAATGAACTGACACGTGTGTGGTGCCTAGAACAGCGTCTGGCCCAGCACGCTTTTCATCAGTGTTTGTTGTGGTAGCTGATGCTGGTGTCATTCAATTCTGGCTTTGGAGAGCTTTAGGCAGAACACCAGTCAAAGCCCTATGGGCTTGCTCACATGGACTGCTCCTGGCCTCACGCTTCCAGGCTGAGTCTTCCCTACTGGCAGACTGTCCAGCTTCCAGTGGGGACCTCCAAAGCTCCATCATCAGCTCTCATGTTGTAGCCCCCTTTTCCCAGATACCATCGGTCAGGTGTGGACACTCACACGAATGAGAGGTACAATCACTTGAGATCACAGAAGTGGAGGCTGCCAGGTTCAAAGATTCACAACTTCCGGTATCATTTCCTGCCGGCCCATGATGATGTTGCTGCGGTCCCCACCCCCACCGCTTCTGCTCCTCACACCACTTCCTCCCTTCAGAGGCAGTAGTCACAGATTCTGAGGTTCCTCCACTCACAGTTTCCACATCTCTTAACAAGATGTTTCTGCCTCTGGTTTTCAACTCAGTGTTATCCACAGAGCCATTGTCTGTCTACTTCCTGCCCTGGAAGATGAGGATTTGATTCCCACCATCCTCTTCTGATATGAAGATAGGACTCAGCCTCCTGGGGCCTCAGTTTCCGAATCCATAGCTGAGAATAATAACAGAACTTAACCTCATGACGGGCTTTTCTGGTGGCTCAGATGATAAAGAATCTGCCTGCCAATGCAGGAGACACAGGTTCAATCCTTGGGTCGGGAAGATCCCCTGGAGAAGGGCATGCAACCCACTCTGCTGCTGCTGCTGCTGCTAAATCGCTTCAGTCGTGTCCGATTCTGTGCGACCCCATAGACAGCAGCCCACCAGGCTCCTCCGTCCATGGGATTTTCAGGCAAGAGTACTAGAGTGGGTTGCCATTTCCTTCTCCAGCAACCCACTCTAGTCTTCTTAATTGGGAAATCCCATGGACAGAGGAGCCTGCTGGGACTTATCGACTAAACAACAACAACAACAAACAAATCTCATGAGGTTGCTTGAGGAGTAAATTAATTCATTCATGTGACGTCCTTAGAACAGGACCTTGGCTGTTGTTATAATCGCCTTCATTGTTTTTGGTTTCTCTGTTAGTTATTTTCATAACTCTCAACAACAAAGATTTTCAGTTCTTACTTTTTCTCTTCCTCGGTCTGGAGACAGAGGGCCTGGCAGTCAAGGGGCATGGACAGTCATCAACTGCTGAGGACAGTATCCTTGGGTGACACAGCAGCAGGAGAAAAGGGCCAGCTGGACTGCCACAGAGAAACATCCAGAATTCTGCCTGGTCTGAGCCACGATTACTTTAGGTATCTGCCACAGTAGTGGAACAAGTTGCCTAGGCTTTTACATTTCCCTCAATATTTAGTTATGAAAACTTTCAAACCGACAGAAAAGTTAAGCGCAGTTTACCGTAATATGCATATATCTATCATCTAGATTTTGCAGTTGTTGACATTTTTCCATGTTTGCCTCATCATATACCTGTCTTTGGGCTTCCCTGGTGGCTCAGACAGTAAAGAATCTGCCTGCAATGCAGGAGACTGGGATTCAATCCCTGGGTTGGGAAGATCTGCTGGAGAAGGGAATGGCTACCCATTCCAGTATTTTTGCTTGGAGAATTCCATGGACAAAGGAGCCTGGCTGGCTACAGTCCATGGGGTTGCAAAGAGTCAGACACGACCGAGTGACTGAGCACACACACACCTGTCTTTCCCGTCATTCATTCATTGATCCATATGGTTAAGCTGATGAATTTTGAAAATAGTTGTGGCACACAGGATCTTCCATCTTTGTTGAGGCATGTGGGATCTTTAGTTGCAGCATGTGAACTCTTAGTTTCAGCATGTGGGATCTAGTTCCCTGACCAGGGATGGAACTGGAGCCCCTGGAGTTGGGAGCACAGAGTCTTAGCCACCGGACCACCAGGGAAGTCCCCTCTGATGGATAATAAGTTAAAATGAAGTATTTAAAAGCAGTACTCTTAAACCCTTAAACATTTTAGCATTCAAGTCACTAGGGTTCAATGTTCACAGTTCAAAATGAGCTAAACTTTGCATAAATGAAAAGCACACATTTTAAACATATGTGCAGAGTTTTGACTAGTGCATATATTGTAGTGATATATAGTGGTAGTGGACTAGTGGTAGTGGTTTAGTCGCTAAGTCATGTCCAACTCTTGTGACCCCATGGACCTTAGCCTGCCAGGCTCATCTGTCCATGGGATTGTCCGGGCGAAAATACTGGAGTGGGTTTCAATTTCCTGCTCCAGGGGATCTTCCTGACCTAGGGATTGGACCCAGGTCTTCCACATTGCAGGCACATGCTTTACCATCTGAGCTACCAGGGAAGCCCAACAAACCCCTATTCAGATAAAGAACATTTCCATCATCCCATAAAGCTTCTTTTTACGGCCCCCCCCTCACTCCAGCCCCTAAAGCAATCATGATTCTGATATTTTTATACATTAACTGTTAAATTATTAAAGTCGATACATGTATGCTCTGGGAGTGAACTTAATTAAAAATTTTGTTGGTTGGGGGCTAGAAATTCACTGTTCCCTTCTACAGAATATGGAGACCATAGTCAACACCATGATACCAGTGGTGCCTGGGACTGGAGATGCAGTGCTGGCAGCCAGGACCATTCTGGTGAGGGCTGTGGTCTGAGCCCTGAGTGAGCCATAGTGTTGAAGTTCCTGTGCCGTCTTGTGTTCATCACTCATCCTGGAGGTATTACATAAGATGCTATTGGCCAAAATAAGGAAGGAACAAGTTCCAAACATCTTAAAAATAAAAGCCTTTATTATTTGACAAAACACTAGTTCCATAAGGTAGGGAGGCTCTACAGATGTCAATGCATGAGTTGAATGGTATCCTCTTGGACTAGGATTTCCTGGCATGTTGGCAATGTCATCCCTTGAGGTGGCAATATGGCTGCCAGGATTCCAGCCATTATTTCTGATAGATACAAAACATTACAATTTCACACTTCATTTTGCTAAAATCCTACTCTGCCTGCTTTCTTCGCATATTTGAAGTGTCTAGCCTCTCTGGTTTTGCTCTTGATACTAACCAGTGGAATTCTTGACTTTGGTTTTGAGGATCTTAGCTCTTCTAAGTGGAAAAGGTATTTTCTTTGATGTGGCAGAAAATCAGACCCTCCTCAGCATCATTAAATTCCTCATGAAAATATTCTTTGTAGGCCATATGAACTTCAGAGACAATTAATATATCTCATGAAAGATAAACTTGAACCTTCCAAAATCTGTAATTCTGATTTGTTGTCTTACTTAACAATTTATTTCCCTGAGAATAATACTTAAGTTGGCATGTAGATTCTGAAAAGGATAAATATTTGTGAGTTTTTTCTTTGTCAAACCAGAAGAATGTTATTACCACCCCCCTCTTATCTCACATGGTTGGAGGGGAAAAACGAAACACAAACTCTCTTACGATTTTGCTTTAGACTAAGTGTTTAGAAGAATCAAATCCCATGGCAATTAATGCCTCCTCACATTGCCCTATTTTCTGTGGGAGGCTGAAGAAGGAAGTTTCCCCTGTGTTATTTTTTTAAGAGAAGCACAGTTTATCCCAGAAATCTTCCACTCACCACTCCCCAACCGACTTCCCCTCATATTATCTTGGGCAGTAGTGTGTCATATCCCCTTTCAGAACCATTCTCTAACAAAAAGACAAGCACCATGACAAGCTTAGACTGATTTTTTCTGAATTCATGGACAGGGCTAATAGACAAGCTAATAAAATCAAGGCTCTGCCTACCAAGAAGAAGAAAGGAAAATGGATTTGCATATTAATAATGCAGATTCCCAGTTCCTGCTGCTGGTTGCTCCTAGGGTTGTTCCCTGACACTGATTCTTCTTTTCTCCCTCTGGTTGAGTGAACTTCAAATACTCAGGCCTCAAAAAATAGGAGCCTCTAATTGATGCTTTTGAACTGTAGTGCTAGAGAAGACTCTTGAGAGTCCCTTGGCCTGCAAGGAAATCCAACCAGTCCATTCTAAAGGAGATCGATCCTGGGTGTTCATTGGAAGGACTGATACTAAAGCTGAAACTCCAATACTTTGGCCACCTCACGCGACGAGTTGACTCACTGGAAAAAGACTCTGATGCTGGGAGGGATTGGGGACGGGAGGAGAAGGGGACGACAGAGAATGAGATGGCTGGATGGCATCACCGACTCAATGGACATGAGTTTGAGTGAACTCCGGGAGTTGGTGATGAACAGGGAGGCCTGGCGTGCTGTGATTCATGGGGTCGCAAAGAGTCGGACATGACTGAGCGACTGAACTGAACTGAACTGAACTGAAAGAAGGAGTGGCTTAGGAGTAAAGGAAGTACCTGCCCACATCTCTCAAGGAGAAAGTACCTAAACTTGACTGTCTGCATATCTTTGAGGCTTTATTATCAATCAGACTTTCTGTTGCAAGTAACTAGAGTTAGCACTAGATTAAGTAACTAGATTCTTAACTAGATTAAGAATGGAGAAGTCCAAGGGGAATTGGATTTCAGGCATGGCTGAATCCAGGTGCCTGTAGATTTAGGACTGTGCCTCTCTCCTCTCACCTGTTTTCCCCAATATTGATTTCATTTTCAGGCAGGTCCTTTCCTCCACCAGTAGTTGCAACCTTACAGCTTACCAGAAAAGTAACCAAGGCAGAACAAAAACTCAGCTTTCTGAGCAGCTCTGACAAAAGTCCTACAGCTCTCTCTCAGTGACTTTATTTGGATGATGTGCTCATTTTTGAAGCTGGGGGGGTGAGGTTGGCCCCATCCAGATCACACAAAGAGAATGGAAGGATGATTCCCAAAAGGAGATGAGATACGGGAATTAATGTCCATGAGGCTAACGTATCTCTTATATATATAGAGAGTCAGCCATTGGAGGCACCAAACCATCCTGTTTTATCATGAAGAGCAGTTTAGTTGCTAACAGGGTGATAAGGGGCTAAATTAGCTGGAGGTGGTCAGGAAAGGCATTGTGGAAAAGTCGATGTTGGAAGCAGAACCCTGAGGGATAAAAGAAAGTGTTTCAGAGGAAGGGACCTACAAGGGCAGACGACCAGAGGGAAATCAACATTTGATGGATGAGTGGATAAATACAGGAATGGATGTATGTATGGATGGAAGCCTATAGGTGGGGACTGTATATGAGAGCTCATCTTTCTGCTCAGAAGGAGCCCATGAGCCCTCATAGTGAGGTAGGAGATACATGGGCTTCAGGTTGGAAATTACAATCAGTCACCCTTCTGCTTGCATATCTTGAGATAAGAGATAGGTAGGCTCAAGTTGAGGAATTTACAGCCAACAAAAACAGGGTAAATAGCCAGTCTCTTACCTCAAGTGAATAATCACGGAAAGGACAAAGAAAGGAAAAAACCCTGTCTGATAATGGAGACACTACACACTCGCAGAAAGGCTCCTAAGAGTCAAAAATCAGAGAATTCCAGGCTATAATGAGTCTTACTTCTCCCAGAAGCCTTCACTTCGAGTTCCGTTTTGGCTAAGGTACGCATGTGCACCCCAAGGGAGGGTCCTAAGACAAGTTAACCAGGATGGGGACAAAGGAAGGTGATTGGCCTGAGGGAAGATGAAGACCCAGAAAACTGCCCCTTTATAAAGGATTCAAAGTTCCCAAAGGCGCGACTCTCTGTGCCTTTTCGCATGTGTTTTTCTTTTCAATAAATTTTTGCTTTACTCTTTGCCTTCTGCCTCCTCGTCTAAATTTGTTTTTGACTAGGCAGGCAAGACTAGAGACTCTAGCCCTAACTGCTGTCTCCTGTAGTCCAGTGATTAGGACTCTCGGTCTAGGAAACAAAGACCTTACTTCCAGCTGCAGCTGGCTGCTGCTTGCGGCAAGCCACAGCTTACTGCCCCACGCATCTGAAATCAGTAGCGATGAGGGAGCTTGAGTTGGACTGTAGACCTTGAGGGGAGGTGGGGCATGCAGATGTTGCCTGCGATGAGGAGGCGAAGGGGTGTTTGGACTCAAGAGCCAAGAGGAGGGGCAGAGAGTGGACCCCACCTTGGAGATGCTGTCTCACTCTCCTCCCTCTACTCCTGAGGCTCCTGCAGCTGCCCCGAACCCCTCTTCCTCCGCAAAGCTTCCCCTCGCCTCCCTCTCTCCCTCTCCCACAGCATCCTCACTTCCCCTTTTCTATTCCTTAAACAGACCAAGCTTGTTCTCACCTCTGGTCCTTTGTGCCTGCTCTTACCACTGCCTGGAACACTCTTCCACAAGCACTTTGGGAGGCTAGCTCCTTCTTAGCTCTCAGGTCTCAGCCACGTGTGCCCATCTCAGAGCCGCCCACCTGGACCACCCAAGTGAATCACCTGTTCCCTGCTGCTACAGCCCTTTCGCAATCCCACCGACCTACTTCATTTTCTTTCTTGGAAACTGTCCTGTTTGTGAGCCTGTCACAGTCCCAGCTGTCACCCCAGTGCCCTGGACCACAGTAGGTGCTCCAAGCGCTCAGGATCCAGCAGCTCAGAGCCCGCCCCCTTGCCAGGAACTAACACCTCTGTGCTCCCTGTCTGTTTTTCTTAGCGTGCCAGTGCCCTCTCTGCACCTCAGTTTCCTCCTCTGTGAAATGGGCATAGCAATAGAAGTGACCTCTGACAACCTATGTGAAGCGCACAGAGCATGTGCAGCCTGGCTCACAGTAGGCCCCCCACAAGTGAGCCTCTGTATTGTTATTATTATTAGCAGTTCAGGTTTGTTATGAAGTCTGTGGGAGGGAGTCGGGCAGATTCTAGCCACAACTGGGGCTTCCTGACTGTGTGCCCCTCTTGAAGTAACCACCTCACACTAGGATCGTTTTCTAATTGTAAAAGTGGGGCTCACTGAAGCATCACCAGGCTCCTCCACTCCCCACCCTCCCCTACACACACACACACACACACACGCACACACGGCTCTTCAGGTTAATGAGTTCATGCAGACAAGTTAGTGCAGCGCTCTAGGCAGCAAAAGGAAAGTGATGGAGGATGTAATTTGTTCTACCAACTATAATCTTCCCTGGTGGCTCAGTAGTAAAGAATCCGCCTGCACTGCAGAAATGCAGGAGACACGGGTTTGATCCTGGGTCAGGAAGATCCCCTGGAGGAAGACAAGGCAATCTACTGCTATATTCTTGCCTGGAGAATCCCATAGACAGAGGAGCCTGGCAGGCTACAGTCTATGGGGTTGCAAAGCACCAGACATGACTGAAGCATTTCAGCACACACGCACAGAGCTATAATCTGGAGAAGAGTTTCCTGATGGGACATGTGACTTTAGCAAAGACCTTCGCCTTCAATCTTTCTCCTCCCCTCACTTCAGCTTTCAAGAATCAACTAGGGGTTGTCCCCTGAATGTAGGGAGGATAGGGGCATAAAGTATCTATCCCAGCTCTCTTATTAGACCAGGTTGTCACCAGGTGAGGGCAGCTGGATTGAAAAGGTTCTCACTCATGGCCAAGGGGATTGGGAGTAGGGGTGGGGAGGGGAACTGGAAGTTCCCCAGCCTCCAAGACCTCTCTCTCTCTCTCTCTCACTCAGAGCTAAGTGGTCTTAACCCTTAGGTCCCTGGGGGATTGAAGACAAGAACTTGGGAAGGCCAGGTGGTTTGGTTTTTTTAAGGCATTGGTGGGTTCCTCCCCCCACCACAAACTGTTAAAAATATGTAACAAAACTGTGAGGTCTGACAGGCCAGACATAGCGTTCTTACTTTTGAAAAAAAAAATTTGCAAGTAAGGACATGGAAAACAAAATCCTAAATGAAAAAACATTGCTTTCTGATTTTGAAATGGGCAAAAGACCTGAAAAGACACTTCGCCAAAGAAAACATACAGATGGGAAATAAACATGTGAAAAGACACTCCGCATCACATGTCATTCAATTCAGTTCAGTTCAGTTGCTCAGTTGTGTCCGACTCTTTGCGACCCCGTGAATCACAGCACGCCAGGCCTCCCTGTCCATCACCAACTCCCGGAGTTCACTCAAACTCATGTCCATCGAGTCGGTGATGCCATCCAGCCATCTCATTCTCTGTCGTCCCCTTCTCCTCCCATCCCCAATCCCTCCCAGCATCAGAGTTTTTTCCAGTGAGTCAACTCTTCGCATGAGGTGGCCAAAGTATTGCAGTTTCAGCTTTAGCATCAGTCCTTCCAATGAACACCCAGGGCTGATCTCCTTTAAAATGGACTGATTGGATCTCCTTGCAGGCCAAGGGACTCAAGAGTCTTCTCCAGCACCACAGTTCAAAAGCATCAATTCTTTGGCGATCAGCTTTCTTCACAGTCCAACTCTCACATCCATACAAGACCACTGGAAAAAACATAGCCTTGACTAGACAGACCTTTGTTGGCAAAGTAATGTCTCTGCTTTTTAATATGCTATCTAGGTTGGTCATAACTTTCCTTAGGGAAATGCAAATTAAAACAAAAATGAGGTGCTCCTAATGGGCTTCCCCGATGACTCAGCGGTAAAGAATTCTCCTGCAATGCAAGAGACACAGGAGACTTGGGTTCAATCCCTGGGTCAGGAAGATCCCTTGAAGGAGGAAATGGGAACCCGCTCCAGTATTCTTGCCTGGAAAATCTCAGAGGATCCTGGTGGGCTACAATCCACAGGGTCACAAAGAGTCGGACACGAGACTAGGCACACAGGAGCACTAATTTGTTGCTGGTGGGAATGTATTTTGGAAGACAGCTTGTCAATATCTTATAAAATTAAACATACCATTACCATATAATCCAGTAACTGTACCCCTTAGTATTTACCCAAAAATGTTGAAAACTTATGTCCACACAAAATCCTGTACATGGATGTTTGCATGCTGTGTGTGCTAAGTCATTTCAGTTATGTCTAACTCTTTGTGGCTCTATGGACTGTAGCCCACCAAGCTACTCTGTCCATGGGATTCTCCAGACAAGAACACTGGAGTGGGTTGCCATGCCCTCCTCCAGGAGATCTTCCCGACCTGGGGATTGAACTCACGACTACCTGCATCTTCTGCATTGCAGGCAGATTCTTTACCCACTGAGTCACCTGGGAAGCCACATGGATGTTTATTGCAGCTTTATTCATAATTGCCAAAACTTGGAAGCAACCAAGATGTCCTTCGGTAGATGAATGGATTAGCAAGCTGTGGTACATGCCAACAATGAAAATTATGTAGCAGGAAAAAAATATCAAACCATGAAAAGGCAAGGAAGGAACTTAAATGCATATTTCTAAGTGAAAGATGCCTATCTGAAAGGCTACATACTGTATGATTCTGACTATGACATTTGGAAAAGTCACACTATGGAGACAGTAAAAAGAGCAGTGATTGTCAGTGATGAGGGGGTAAGGGAGGGATGAATAGAGTATAGAGGATTTTTAGGGTAATGAGACTGGCCAAGATGAGGGTATTAGATTGGCCAAGAAAACCCAAATGAATTTTTTGGCCAACCCAATATTCTGTTCAGTTCAGTTCAGTTCAGTCGCTCAGTCATGTCCGACTCTTTGCGACCCCGTGAATCACAGCACGCCAGGCCTCCCTGTCCATCACCAACTCCCGGAGTTCACTCAAACTCATGTCCATTGAGTCGGTGATGCCATCCAGCCATCTCATTCTCCGTTGTCCCCTTCTCCTCACGCCCACAACCTTTCCCAGCATCAGAGTCTTTTCCAGGGAGTCAACTCGTCGCATGAGGTGGCCAAAGTATTGCAGCTTCAGCTTTAGCATCAGTCCTTCCAATGAACACCCAGGATTGATCTCCTTTAGAATGGACTGGTTGGATCTCCTTGCAGTCCAAGGGACTCTCAAGAGTCTTCTCCAGCACCACAGTTCAAAAGCATCAATTCTTCGGCGATCAGCTTTCTTCACAGTCCAACTCTCACATCCATACATGACCACGGGAAAAACCATAGCCTTGACTAGACGGACCTTTGTTGGCAAAGTAATGTCTCTGCTTTTTAATATGCTGTCTATGTTGGTCATAACTTTCCTACCAAAGAGTAAGTGTCTTTTAATTTCCTGGCTGCAATCAGCATCTGCAGTGATTTTGGAGCCCCAAAAAATAAAGTCTGACACTGTTTCCACTGTTTCCCCATATATTTCCCATGAAGTGATGGGACCAGATGCTATGATCTTCGTTTTCTGAATGTTGAGCTTCAAGCCAACCTTTTCACTCTCCTCTTTCACTTTCATCAAGAGGCTTTGAGTTCCTCTTCACTTTCTGCCATAAGGGTGGTGTCATCTGCATATCTGAGGTTATTGATATTTCTCCTGGCAATCTTGATTCCAGCTTGTGCTTCTTCCAGTCCAGCATTCCTCATGATGTACTCCGTATATAAGTTAAATAAGCAGGGTGACAATATACAACCTTGACGTACTCCTTTTCCTATTTGGAAACAGTCTGTTGTTCCATGTCCAGTTCTAACTGTTGCTTCCTGACCTGCATACAGGTTTCTCAAGAGGCAGGTCAGGTGGTCTGGTATTGCCATCTCTTTCAGAATTTTCCACAGTTTATTGTGATCCACACAGTCAAAGGCTTTGGCATAGTCAATGAAGCAGAAATAGATGGTTTTCTGGAACTCTCTTGCTTCCTCCGTGATCCAGCGGATGTTGGCAATTTGATCTCTGGTGCCTCTGCCTTTTCTAAAACCTACTTGAACATCTGGAAGTTCACAGTTCACATATTGCTGAAGCCTGGCTTGGAGAATTTTGAGCATGACTTTACTAGCGTGTGAGATGAGTGCAATTGTGTGGTAGTTTGAGCATTCTTTGGCATTGCCTTTCTTTGGGATTAGAATGAAGACTGACCATTCTGTATGATAGTACAATAACGGATATATGTCATTATGTGTGCGTTCTAAGTCACTTCTGCTATGTCTGATTCTTTGTGACCCTATGAACTGTAGCCTGTCAGTCTCCTCTGTCCATGGGATTCTCCAGGCAAGAATACAGGAGTGGGTGCCACGCCACCCTCCAGGGGATCTTCCCAACCCAGGAATCAAACCTGCACCTCTTACATCTCCTGCATTGGCAGATGGGTTCTTTACCACTAGCACCACCTGGGAAGCGCACATGTCATTATACATTTGCTCAAACCCACAGAAGGTGCAACACAAAGAGTGAACTGTAATGTAAACCACGGACTTGGGTGATCATGATGTATCAATGGAGGTTCATCAGTTGTAACAAGTGGACCTCTGTGATGGGAGATGCTGATAATGAGGAAGTTGTGCCTGTGTGGGGAGATGGAGTAAATGAGAACTTGCTCTACTTTCTGTTCAACTTTGCTGTGAACTTAAAATTGCTCTAAAAAGGTTATTAATTTAAAAAATTGCTATCAACCACAGTGATTTACAAACTTTCTTGACTCTAAGAAAGTCACTTTACATCGTAACTCAGAATGAACACAGGCTCACAGCAAAAGTCTCCCAAAATAACACTTCCTGACAACACTGATACTTTGAAACTTCTCTTCCCTTCTACTTGGTTCCTTTTTTAATTTTTTTAATGTTTCTTATGACCTTCTAAATGGATCTTGTGAGCCACTAATGAGTCACCATCCACAGTTTGCAAAGCTCTAATTACATGCAAGAAAGGATGGCTTAACACCAGGCCAAAGTGGAGGGGTTGGACCCAAACAATATTCTTTTATATCAAATACATTTTTTTGTATTTTAATTTTTTAATTGAAACATACTTGATTTACAATGTTGTGTTAGTTTCAGGTATACAGCAAAGTGATTCAGTTATACATACATAAATATCTAATTTTTTCAGATTCTGTTCCCTTATAAGGAAATATTGAGTATAGTTCCCCGTGCTAGAATAGGTCCTTGTTGGTTATGTATTTTATATATCAGTTCAGTTCAGTCGCTCAGTCGTGTCCAACTCTTTGCGACCCCATGGACTGCAGTATGCCTGGCTTCCCTGTCCATCACCAACTCCCAGAGTTTACTCAAACTCATGTCCATTGAGTCGGTGATGCTATCCAACCATCTCATCCTCTGTCGTCCCCTTCTCCTCCTGCCTTCAATCTTTCCCAGCATAAGATCTTTTCTAGTGAGTCAGTTATTCGCATCAGGAGGCCAAAGTATTGGAGTTTCAGCTTCAGCATCAGTCCTTCCAGTGAATATTCAGGACTGATTTCCTTGCAGTCCAAGGAACTCTCAAGAGTATTCTCCAACACCATAGTTCAAAAGCATCAATTCTTCAGCCCTCAGCTTTCTTTAGAGTCCAACTCTCACATCCATACATGACTACTGAAAAAACCGTAACTTTAACTAGAAGGATTGTTGGCCAAGTAATGTCTCTGCTTTTTGATATGCTGTCTAGTTTGGTCATAACTTTTCTTCCAAGGAGCAAATGTCTTTTAATTTCATGGCTGCAGTCACCAACTGCAGTGAGTTTGGAGCCCCCCAAAAAAATAGTCTCTCACTGTTTCCATTGTTTCCCCATCTATTTGCCATGAAGTGATTGGACCAGATATCATGACATTAGTTTTCTGAATGTTGAGTTTTAAGCCAACTTTCTCACTCTCCTCTTTCACTTTCCTCAAGAGGCTGTTTAGTTCTTCGTTGCTTTCTGCCATAAGGGTGGTGTCATCTGCATATCTGAAGTTAGTGATATTTCTCCTGGCAATCTTGATTCCAGCTTGTGCTTCATCCAGCCCACCATTTCACATGATGTACTCTGCATATAAGTTAAATAAGCAGGGTGACAATACGCAGCCTTGATGTACGTCTTTCCCTATTTGGAACCAGTCTGTTGTTCCATGACCAGTTCTAACTGTTGCTTCCTGACCTGCGTACATATTTCTCAGGAGGCTGGTCAGGTGGTATGGTATTTCCATCTCTTTAAGAATTTTCCACATTTGTTGTGATCCACACAGTCCAAGGCTTTGGCATAGTCAATAAAGCAGAAGTAGATGTTTTTCTGGAACTCTCTTGCTTTTTCGATGATCCAATGGATGTTGACAGTTTGATCTCTGGTTCCTTTATATATAGTAGTGTATATATGTTAATCCCAAATGCCTAATTTATCCCTCCCCACTTTCCCCCTTTGGTAACTGTAAGTCTGTTTTCTATGTTTGTGGGTCTGTTTCTATTCTGTATACAAGTTTATTTTCTACTGAATACATTGTGCTTAATGAAAACATCCTAGTTTGCTTTTTTTAAAAAAAAAAATCTGACAGATGGAGAGTGTGCCATGGATAGGCACAGATAGGGAAAGCTAATTCTGCGGGACTAATTTCATTAATTCTTTCACTCATTCAACAAATCTGTGCTGGGAACCGGCGTGTCGGCTACAGTGGTGTGTTGGAGCTCTCTCCTAGCAGCTGGCAAGAGCTGATGGGTGAATTTTTCAGGAATTTTGGTTGAAATCACATTGGTGGCTTGAAATTGTCCACGGTGGGAGATTTTACACTGTGGAAATCAGCAAATGCTATCAGTCAGTACTCACACCCCTCAATTTTGCCCCAGATCCCATTGTTAAACATTCACGAGCACACTGGGGCGTCAGCAGTGACCACACAGTGACCCACACAGACAGAGCTTACGTTCTAAAGAAGGTAGAGTGAGGAGCGAAGTTTACAGAAATAACAACAACAAAAAAAAGAAACATGGTAAATGCTATGAAAGGGAAAGTTTAGGAATTCACGAGAGCATATACAAGGGGGCTCCAAAAAGTTTTCCCTGGAGACATGAAATTTGATCAGAGACTTGAAGGATGGTAGGATTTAACTAGACAAAGAACGCAAGGAAAAGCACTTTCAGGGAGCACCTGGTGTGGTAGACATGGAACCCGCTTACCTGTGACCATCGAGGGCAGAATGAGGGCTGTCAGATGGCAATATAAGGAAGCTGCTTTCGGTCAAAATTAAGACGGTCTTCCTTGACCAGCCAGAGGCAGGATTCCTTCCATTCCGCCTCGTAAGACATTGCTCTTGGCTAACCTGTACCAGCGGAATCAGGGGATGTGACTTTTGTCACACCTGAGGAGTCCTCTGTCACTGTTGTCAAGATGTTATGGGCATTCCTTTCCAACTGATGCTTCTTAGTGTGTAAGCTTGAGGTGATTGCCTAAGCTCTCCATACCACATCTATTAATAAAACATGGGGGCCATTTTGGTACCCACCTCATAGGGTTGTTCTGAGGATTATAAGAGATAATACATGTAGTATATTATCTGGCACATAATAAGTGCTCAATAAAGTTAGCTGCCACCGTTAGTGGAATCTCCACCCTCCTTACTTTCCCCTCAAATCAAACAAGTTCTTTTACTGAGAGATTAATTTGTTAGCTTTGACCCTGTTGCCAGCATCAGAACCCAACTTTCAAATAGACGTAAAATAACAACAAAAGAGATGGAACTTACTGGTACACTAAAAAGTCTAGGTGTGTTTGACTTCAGATGTAGTTGGATGCAGGTGCTCAGAGGACCACACTAGAATTGTGTTTCTATTCCTTTTCCCTGCTCAATGTGACTCTGTGTTGACCTCCTTCTCAGGCTGATTCCAATGGCCCTTGACAATTTCAGGATCAGCTCCTATCAGCTGAGGAACCCAGACGAAACAACAGCAAAGGCCCCAGAATTGCCTCATTTGTCCAGCATAACCACATACCCATCTCAGAAACAATGACAATGGCCGGAGGTACAACTGGCTAGGCTCAGTGCATATGCCCATTCCTGGAGGTGGGAAAGAGGGCCATACGCAAAACCGTAGGAGCTGAACATGTGGGTAAGGATTCCCCGAAGGAAAATATGGGTGCTGTTACCCAAAGAGGAGAGAATGGTTGATGGGAAGGGGGAATGCAAAAGTTATCCCCTACAGTTGAATAGATATCTGCTTGGAGGACTCAGGGCTTCCCAGGCGGCGCTAGTGTTAAAGAACCCTATTACGGATGCAGGGGCTTCCCTCATAGCTCAGTTGGTAAAGAATCTGCTTGCAATGCAGGAGACCGGGTTCGATTCCTAGGTCGGGAAGATCCCCTGGAGAAGGAAATGGCAACCCACTCCAGTATCCTTGCCTGGAGAATCCCATGGACTGTAGCCTGGGGTCACACGAGTCAGGTATGACTTAGCGACTAAGTCACCAATGCAGGAGGCTCAAGATGTGCAGATTCCATCCCTGGGTCAGGAAGATCCCCTGGAGTAGGAAATGGCAACCCACTGCAGTATTCTTGTCTGGAGAATCCCATGGACAGAGGGGCCTGGCAAGCTACAGTCCATAGGGTCGCAAAGAGTCGGACATGACTGAAGCAACTTAGCACGCATGGAGGACTCAGTGGCATGAATTGATCCACCTTTCTTGCCTCCTTGAACCACATAAGGGAAGTGAGCCACCCACGCTTTGCTCTTGGGAAAGAAGGTGTCAGGAGTGAAAGATTCTCTTTCTTGCTCATTCTTTTCTCAATCTTCCGCCTACAATCCCCTCTCTTCAGACTTTGAATCTGGTATCCCTCCTCTCTTCCCTGTGAAATTCTATCCTCCTATTTATTTTTTGGATTGAGGCTTCAGTCAGATACTACTAGAAGCTCTCCTCTGACGGTTCTCTTACTTCCAGTGGGTGAGGCCCACGTTTCAGGTTCTGACTGTGAAATAATAAGAATTTGGACTCACCAGAGAAGCAGGTGATAGGTGAATATCTATGAAGGAACTTGTATCTGGATTTGATCTTATGTAATCTGGAGAGATGAAACAGTCTCCATCAGGGTGTTGTCTTTGAATGATGCTCAAACCTGAGGTCCACAGGGCAGGTAGTCAGGAAGGAAAGATAGATGTCAAGTTGATGAGAGTAAGAATAAGCTGGAACACAGAGCCCAGGCTGGAGTCCATGAGGATGGGCTGAACCCCTTTTCCGTTCTTGCCACCTCTGATGACCTTGGTGTTGTGGGTGTCCTGCTGGAGTCAGGGCCCTTTGTGTCTGTGTGCTCTGTCCTGTCCACCTCTTTGTGACTCCATGGACTGTAGCCCCAGGCCCTTCACCTTGGGGCTAAACACACACCTGGAGGGATTTCCTTGGTGGTCCTGTGATTAAGAATTCACCTTCCAATGCAAGAGACCCTGTTCGGGGAACTAAGATCCCACATGCCGTGCGGTGACTAAGCTGCAACTATGGAAGCCCTCTCACTCTAGAGTCCTCGCCACAACTAGAGAGAAGCCACGTACCACAGCTAAGACCCGATGCAGCCAAATAAATAAATAAATATTTTTAAAACAAACAAAGAAAAATGAAAAAAAAAACACACCTGGCCCAGGAGGAAGGAGGATTCAGAGGAGGGTGGAGCAGTGGCAGGACTAACGGAGTTAGCCAGCAGAAAAGAGTTAGCATTAGGCGCTATCTACTGGTGGCTACTTCCCCTCTCCCCACCAGGTCCTTAAATCTCCCATAAGAATCTCTCCTGTGGCTGAAAAAGGAATTCTGGGAAGTGTAGTTCTAATCTAAGTGAGTCAAATCATTATAAAGCTGCCGCAGTCGATGTCAACTTGCACTTATGCACCTCTTTAAACCATATTTAATCTCCAAATAGAGTAATAAGAGAGTCACGCTTTTAGCTAAAATTAACTACAGTTTACCCTCCAAGCTTTCCCCTGGATGAGCCTTCAATAGACTCCAGAGTTCCAAAATAGCTGTGTCAGACTGAGCCTGCCAGTACAATGTTGTCCAGATGGGAGACAGACAGATTGCTGCTGTTTTGTATTTCACCATCTTCCAAGAATCCTCCTGAGGTTTCTTTTTGGGGTGAAGAAAACGTCTAAAATTGATGGTGGTGGTGGTTGTACATATCTGTGAATATATTAAAAATTCTATTTTTGTTGTTTTAATTTTATTGAAGTATATTTGATTTACCATGTGTTAGTTTCAGGTGTATAGCACAATGATTCAGGTATATCTATACATGTATATATATAGATACATATTTTCAGATTATTCTCCCTGATAGGTTATTGCAGAATAATGGGTATATTTCCCTGTGTTATCCAAAAGGTCCTTGTTGATTATCTATTTTATATATAGTAGTGTGATACTAAAAATTATTGATTTGTACACTTTAAAGATGTGAATTGTCTGACATGTGAATTATATCACAATAAAGCTGTTACAAAAAAAGAACAAAATGTTGCTCTTTCCTTGAAGGAAGCAGTTCAATGAAATCAACCACCTCCACCTGGTTTATCCTCTTGAAGAATAAAAGTAAAGTGAAAATATTTGTTGCTCAGTGGTGTCTGACATTTTGCGACCCTATGGACTGTAACCTGCCAGGCTCTGTCCATGGAATTCTCCAGGGAAGAATACTGGAGTGGGCTGCTGTGTCCTTCTCCAGGGGATCTTCTCAACTCAAGTATTGAAACTAGGTCTCCTATACTGCAGGCAGATAGATTCTTTACCCTCTGAGCCACCAGGGAATGAATGGTGCCATATAAGTGTTCATTGTTGGTCTCTGCTGCTGGCAGATGGAGCACTTGTCAGTGGCAGCAGCCAGACCAGCCTTGGTAAGTGGAAGCTCTTGTTGGAGAGCCTGTGTACAACCTCCATTGCAGACATATTGGCCTCCCATGAACTGATGTAGATCCATACTTCTGGACATTACTCCTTCCAGTCAAATGGACCATCAGATGCAATGCTCAAATTTCTGTCCTCTGGGAAAATTTCCCTTTAACCCTGCCCTTCAGGGGTGTCCCAGAATGGGGCTATATAGCTGCCCACTTTGGGGTGGTCCGGGCATGCCCAGCAGCACTGTATGTAAACCAGGTCTGAGTTTTTTCTTCCTCAGTCAGCTGATCACAGGGAACACCCCATGAGCCATCAATGTCTTTTGAGAAACAGAAGACAATGAATCAGAACATTTGAGCAACTTCCTCATGCAAATTACTTGTGCCTTCAGGACCTGCTAGAGCCCAGCCTTGTATAAACCACTTCCACAGAGTGTTGCTCTGCACACCCGGGCATTATGGCTTGTTGGATCAGACAACACCCAGATAATGACGAATAGCTCAGATTACAGGGTATCTTGGCACCTGTGATCAAGCATTCAGTCTCTACTAAAGCCCAGAAGAAAGTGTAAAACTCTTTCTCAAAAGTAGAGTGATTAGGACTTCCCTGGTGGTAGTGGCTAGCAATCCACCTGCCAGTGCAGGGGAAAGTGACAGTGCTAGTCGCTCAGTTGTGTCAGACTCTATGCGACCCCATGGGCTGTAGCCCACCTGGTTCCTCTGTCCATGGATTTCTCCAGGCAAGAATAATGGAGCAGGTAGCCATTTCCTTCTCCAGGGGACATGGGTTCCATTCCTGGTCCAGGAAGATCCCACATGCCTCGGAGCAGCTAAGCTCTCTTGGTGCAACTACTGAAGCCCATGTGCCTAGAGCCAGTGCTCCCACAACAAGCCACACTTGAAAAGCCTGTGTGCCAACCACAAGGAAGAGTATCCCTGCTTGACGCAACTAGAGAAAGCCTGTGTGCAGCAATGAAGACCCAGTGAAACCAAAAATAAATATATTTTTTTAAGTAGAGTAATTATTTTCAGTGAATGGCATGACTTCCTTCCAAATCTTCAAGGTCTATACCGTGATTCTGCAGGTGGAGGCTGCCAAAGTCTCCATCAGCATCCCTATTTTCCACCAACACAGCAAACACCATCACATCAGCCTGAATCTGTGGCTGAGTTTCCTCCTGTTCTGCATGCATGCATGCATGCTCAGTCACTCAGCTGTGTCCATCTCTTTGCGAACTTATGGACTGTAGCCTCCAAGCCTCCTCTGTCCATGGGATTTTCCAGGTGAGAATACTGGAGTGGGTTGCCATTTCCTTCTATAGGGGACTTTCCTGACTTGGGGATCGAACCCACATCTCCTGTGGCTCCTGCACTGGAGCAGATTATTTACCACTGAGCCACCAGGGATGCCCTCTCTTGTTTGGGATCCCACTCAAAACTGGCAGCTTTTCAGGTCGCTCAGTAAACAAATCACACAACAAGTGAAATATCTGTTGACTCCAAAATCCGAAAGGGCTCCCGGGGTCTTTGCCTCTTTCTGAGTGTGAGGAGGGGCCAGGAGCAGCAACTCTTTCTTCTGCTCCAACATGCCTCAAATCACTGGATCCTAAGAACTTTCACTCAAGTGATAGACCCCTGACTTTTTGTAGGTGGGATTGGTTTCCCACCTCTAGCATGTGAATGTCTTTCAAAAATGTCTAAAGGGGTTGCTACTTCTTGTTCATCAGATCCAATCATCATAATATCATCGATGTAATAGATCAGCACAAAGTCTTGTGGAAAAGGAAGAGAAAGTCAGTCCAGGGCATATTATGATACGGAACTGAAGCATCCTTGAAGGGGGACAGTGAAGGTGGATTGCTGCCTTTGCCAACTAAAAACAAGCTTCTTCTTCCTTTGCTTCCTTTACTAACAGGTGTAAAGTAAAAGCACTTTCCAGATCGATAACTGCGTACTAGATCCCAGGAGACGTGCTGATGGTTCCAGCAACAAAACTCCCTTTAGAACAGCAGCTGCAACTGGTTGTTGTTGTTCAGTCGCCCAGTTGTGTCCGACTCTTTGAGACCCCATGGACTGCAGCACGCCAGGCCTCCCTCTCCCTCACCATCTCCTGGAGTTTGCCCAAGTTCATGTCCATTGCATCAGTGATACCGTCCAGCCATCTCATCTTCTGATGCCCTCTTCTGCCCTTGATCTGTCCAAGCATCAGAGACTTTTCCAATGAGCTGTCTATTCGCATCAGATGACCAAAATAATGGAACTTCAGCTTCAGCATCAGCCCTCCCAGTGAATATTCAGGGTTGACCTCTCTTAAGATTGCCTGGTTTGATCTCCTTGCTGTCCAACAGGCTTTCAGGAGTCTTCTTCAGCACCATAGTTTGAAGGCATTAAATCTTTGGCATTCTGCCTTCTTTACGGTCCAGCTCTCGCAACCATACATGACCACTGGGAAGACCATAGCCTTGACTAGACGGACCTTTGTCAGCAGAGTAATGTCTGCTTTTCAACACACTGACTAGGTTTGTCATCACTTTCCTGCTTAGAAGCAATCATCTTCTGATTTCATGGCTGCAGTCATGGTCCGCAGTGATTTTGGAGTCCAAGAAGAAGAAATCTGTCACTACTTCCACCTTTTCCTCTTTTATTTGTCATACAGTAATGGGGCTGGATACCATGATCTTAGTTTTCTTAATATTTAGTCTTAAGCCGGCTCTTTCACTCTCCTTCACCCTCATCAAGAGGCTCTTTAGTTTGTGGATGGCTCTAGCAACAAAATTCCGTCTGCAACAGAAGCTACAATTGGTTAAGTCTCTGATAATTCAGTGCCATTCTTTAATGACCCATTTACTTTCTTCACTGACCAAATAGGCAAGTTGAATGGGGATGTGATAGGAATCACTACCCTTGCATCCTTAAGGTCTTTAATGGTGGTGCCATTCTCTGCAATCCCTTCAACAATGTGGTATTGCCTTTGGTTTAGTGTTTTTATAGGTACAGAGAGTTCCAGTGGCTCCTACCTGACTTTTCCTATGATAAAATCCCTCATCCATGGGTCAGGGAATCAACGTTGGGATTCTTCTAGTTGCTCCAGATGTCTATTTCAATGATGCATTTCAGCATTGAATAAATATCTAGAAGGTGGATTCAGGGACAAGTTAGGCCCTCTGTGAGAAGTCTGTGCCACCAGACTTCGCTAATCATCTGACCACAGCAATGCTTTGGGATCCTAGGAATTAGAGTCAGTAATTACTGTGTCCAGTAATCCTTAGAAAGTTTGATTATTTCCTTTTGCACATGGCTCCACTGGTAGCTCAGATGGTAAAGAATCTGCCTGCAATGCAGGAGACCTGGGTTCAATCCTCGGGTTGGGAAGACCCCTGGAGAAGGGAAAGGCTACCCACTCCAGTATTCTTGCCTAGAGAATCCCATGGACAGAGAAACCTGGCAGGCTACAGTCCATGGGGTCTCAAGGAGTTGGACGTGACTAAATGATTAACACTATTGCACAAGCTCCTGGTGAATAGACACAGGTCTGTTTGGAGACGTCTGAAAGGAAGGTTAACAGCATACAGTTTTGGCAGTATAACAGGGCCCTTCTTCAGGGAGTGGCCTCTCCTTTGATCAAGGGCTCATGTGTGTGGGGTGATTGAGGGTTTGTGACTCTCTGTTTTGACCATTCAGTTTAGGCTTCTGTTCACCAAACCCAGAACTCCTTCACTTAGTCAGATCAAGCAAGAGTTTATTTAGTAGGTTCCCCACTTATTTCATTTCTACAGGTACTGCTGTGATAAACTAGTGAATGCTGAAGATCTCCTCCTGTCACACTGTGTTCTTTACTGTTTTGGCTTCACTATTCACTATGGTAACCATGTCCATCTTATCTTTGGCATATAAGTGCCACCAGGATCCATGCTACCTCTGGGTTCTAGCATGTCTATTGCTTTGAGAGATACCACTTAATCATAACCATTTCCACTAGAATTTCTTTCTGACCTACACAGAAGCACCATCCCAGAGCTCCTCAAGGATGCTCAGACTCTCCATCATGAATTTATTTCTGACAGCTATGGTGAAAGTTGCATCCCTTTGACCCTCCAGGTGTGTGTGGGTACACAAGTCTTAAATGACAAAACCACTTAACATTTCAATCTGCCTAAGCCTGTGTAGTTTTCCTCCCAGTTTTACTGAGGTGAGTGCCCGCATGCTAAGTCACTTCAATCGTGTCAGACTATTTCTGATTCTATGGACTTATGTAGACCACTAGGCTCCTCTGTCCATGGAATTTTCCAGATAAGAATACTGGAGTGGTTGCCACTTCTTACTCCAAGGGATATTTGTGATCCAGGGATCACACTCACCTTACGTCTCTTGCATCTCTGGCATTAGCAGGCAGATTCTTTACCACTACCGCCACCTGGGAAGCCCTTTTATTGAGGTATGAAAGTGAAAGTGAAGCTGCTCAGTTGTGTCTGACTCTTTGTGACCCCAGGGACCGTAGCCTACCAGGCTCCTCTGTCCATGGGATTTTGCAGGCAACAGTACTTTGGAATGGGTTGCCATTTCCTTCTCCAGGAAATCTTTCTGACCCAGGGATCAAACCCGGGTCTCCCGCATTGCAGACAGATGCTTTACCATCTGAGCCACCAGGGAAGCCCTTATTGAGGCATAACTAACAAATAAAAACAGTCTACAGTTAAAGTGTACAATATGATGTTTTGATAGATACGAATACAAAATGTGAAATAATTAACAAAATCAAGCTAATTAGCATTCCCATCATCTTACATCAGTCAATTCAGTTCAGTCACTCAGTCATGTCCAACTCTTTGCGACCCCATGGACTGCAGCACACAAGGCTTCCCTGTCTATCACCAACTCCTGGAGCTTGCTCGGATTCATGTCCATCGAGTCGGTGATGCCATCCAACCATCTCATCCTCTGTTGTTTCCTTCTCCTCCTGCCTTCAGTCTTGCCCAGCATCACCTCACATAGTCACCCTTTTTTTCCTCTGTGGTTGAGAACACTAAAGATATATTCTGTTAGCAAATTTCAGTATTACTCTAATAAATACA
Organism: Moschus berezovskii; assembly: GCF_049115385.1. NCBI lineage: Eukaryota > Metazoa > Chordata > Mammalia > Artiodactyla > Moschidae > Moschus > Moschus berezovskii. Next base: position 17,640,205 of record NC_142481.1, read on the forward strand.
ATATCATTAACTATAATCACCACACTGTATACTAGATTTCTAGAATTTATCCCTCTTTTATAACTAAAATTTTATGCCCTTTGACCAACATCTCCCTGTTTCTTTCACTCTTCAATTCCTGGCAACCACCACCCCACTCTCTGTTTGATTTTTTTAGATTCCACTTAGAAGTCATATCATGCAGCATTTGTCTCTTTGTGTCTGGCTTCTTTTATTAGCATAGTGTCCTCCAGGGCCTAAGCCTTGGGATATCATCCCCCACAGCAGGGGTCAGCAAACTGCTGTCCAGGGGCCAACTCCAGCCCACAGTCTTTGTATGACCCACAGGCTAAAAGGGGTTATTATATTTTTAATTGAAATTAAAATCAAACAAATAATATTTTGTGCCATTTCAAAAAATGATATGAACCTCAAATGACAGTGTTCATAAATCACATTGGAGCACAGCCATACTTATCCATTTACAGGTCATCTTTGACTGCTTTCAGGCTATGGCAGGAGAATTTGAATAGTTACAACCGACACTGGCCTGTGAAACCTAAAACGTGTACTATCTGGCCTTTGATAGAAGAAGTTTTCCAACTCATGCTCTGTGGGGGACCAAGGAACTTCTGACATTTCCAGCCAGGATAGGCCATCTTTGGGAACACACACCAAACAACCAAGCCAACTGTCTGAGCAATTCCCAGCCTCTCAGCCTCAACCTCTGAATGCAGAGTCTCTGCTTAGTGGACCAATATCAATACATTTGGCCTGAGCTAGTTTATAATCCTTTCACCTTGACGCACCTCTCTTAAGACTCATTTCCATACATATGTTCCAGTTTTCTCTTGATATAGACTGGCAAACAGAAACTGGAGATTGTTTTGGTATTTAATCACACCTCCTCATGGGTCATATTTTGATCTCATCCTTTGGGTTCTGTTGAGACTCAAGTCTAGTTATAAGTGTTGGGAACAAGAAAAGGGAGTAGGTTCTGAGTAGGATTATCAGGGTCTTACTGTGAAATTGCCTTGGGGAGACCAGTACAGTAGGGTGTAGGCTGCTGCTTTGGGCAAAAAAGATGGCAGCATTAAGGGGTTGAAGGTACCCAGCCTTATTAGAATCTTCTTATACATCCTAATGCCCATCTTCAGGATCCTAGTGCTTCCCAAGTGGTTCAGTGATAAAGAATCTGCCTGCAGTGTGGGAGACCCGGGTTTGATCCCTGGGTCAGGAAGATCCCCTGGAGAAGGGAATGGCAATGCACTCCAGTATTCCTGCCTGGAGAATTCCATAGACAGAGGAGTCTGCAGGCTACAGGGCAAAGGGTCGGGAAGAATCAGACACAGCTGAGTGACTAACACTTTCACTTTTCAGTCTTTCCCAAGCATTGCCCTAACTTTAGCAAAAAAGACCCCATGAGGTTGGAAGTTCAATTTGTGTTATAATTTGGTCACCCACAGTATCAGACTTTAAACTTGGTCTTCAGAACGCTTGGTCTTGTGACAAGAAATAAAGTTCTTTTTTTGCAAACTGTGGAAGCTTCCAAGTCCCTTATACAGGTCTTGACAGGAATTTAAAGCTCTGAGCTCATCATTTCTTTTCCCCCATGTTTTCCAGCACAGTTAGAAGCGATCAACCAATCCAGCACGCTCCCTCATTTTACTGAAATGTTCTATGGAAGCAAATGTGGAGTCACACAGAACCTTGTCTCCTATGGAAATTGATACAGGAAACTACAAGTATTGATCTGAGTAACTGCTCTGCCACTTCATGCCACGGACTTCAGTGGCCCATTGACTGCTGGAATCAGGGTCATTAACAACTTCAAATATGATTAGATCAGAGATCCAGTTTTGGAAAAACCCAAAACTCATCCTTAAGGGTCTGTTCTTCTGGAACCACTTATAGATCCAATTCTATATCAGCAAGGCAAAACCACTGATACATACACACGCACGCGTGTGCACGCGCGCACACACACACACACGATTTGTTATAGGGACTTCACTTCTCCCCCTTGTGGGAACTGAGTAAGCTGTCTTTGCAAGGCTGCTGTGTTTGGTGCTGGAACTTGAAATTCTTGATGTAGGATGGGCAGATAGATATAAAGTCAGGGAGAGCGAGAACAATCTGAAATCCACAAAGGTGGACTGAACCCCATTGTTCTTTATTTTTTAAATTTATTTTATCGAAGTATAGTTGACTTACAAAGTTGTGTTAATTTCTGCTACACAACAAAGTGACTCAGTAAAATATATATATTTACACACATATATATATTCTTTTTCATGTTCTTTTCATTATTGTTTATCACAGGTTACTGAATATAGTTCCCTGTGCTACACAGTAGGACTTTATTATTTATCCAGTCTACATATGATAGTTTGCACCTGTTAACCCCAAACTCTCAGTCTTTCCTTATCCCACCTCCCTCCCCTTTGGCAACCATGAGTCTGTTCTCTACGTCTGTGAGTCTGTTTCTGTTTTGTAGATAAATTCATTTGTGTCCTATTTTAGATTTCACATAGAAGTGGTATCTTACAGTGTCTGTCTTTCTGACTCACTTCAGTTAGTGTGATAATCTCGAGTCCATCCATGCTGCTGCAAATGACACTGTTTCATTCTTTGTTTATGGCTGAGTAGCATTCCATTTACATATATGTACACACACATACATATATATACACACACACACACATCCTCTTTATCCATTCTTTTGCTGATGGGCATGTAGGTTGCTTCCATGTCCTGGCTACTGGAAATAGCGCTGCTATGAACATAAGGGTGCATGTATCTTTTTGAGTAACAGTTTTATCCAGATATACACCTGGGTGTGGGATTGCTAGATCATATGGCAGCTCTATTTTTAGTTTTTTGAGGAACCTCGATACTGATCTCCATAGTGGTTGTACCAATTTACATTCCCACCAACAGGGTAGGAGGTTAATCTCATCATTCTTGTCACCTCTGACCTGGGTGGTGTGCATGCGTGCCCCTGATCACAGGGCTAAACACACACCAGGCCCAGGAGTTGGAGTTGGGAGGAACAGGAGCACTCACAGACCCTTTTGCTGCCTGACATCAAAGAGATGAATGGGCAGGTCAGTGACAACCAGTTTGAGCTACAAAACAGCTGTTGCCCTCATCTCCACCCAGCAGCCCTCCCAGGACGTCTCTCGTGGCCCACCCTCACCAGAAGCACACGGGGAAGAGGAGGACTCTGGGATATGTAGGTTAACCTTGCCAAGTGGACACGTCACAAAGCCACTCAGAGAGTTTTTGAAATCCTGCTTAATCTCCCACCAGCAGGAGCCAGAGTTCACTCACTCACCAGCCTCCTCAGAGGCAGCACCCCTGCCTGAAGCAAGCATTTGGAGGACGCTCCCGGTGCCCAAGAAAAGCACAGTCTAGTCTCACATGAGCAAAGTAGATCTCTTCCAGTTACTGTGACTTGGCCTTAATTCTCCCAGAACCCGAAGCTCATCAGTATTGTACTCAGGAGCCTGGCTGTGTGACAAGAACGACTGCATTAGCTCTTGGCAAGAAACCTCGCCCCTGATGTCAGAGTAGAGGGTGAGGCTTGGACTCAGATACTGCACAGCAGAAAGAGGTGTCGGGCCAGAAGGGGTGCAGGCAGCAGATAACAGCCTTTGGGGGAGCCCTGGGGCACTAGTGGAGAGGTTTCTGGGTGTCTTTTCCGAGTCTGAGACTCAGTGCTACTATCTCCTCCAGGTTTCAGCAGATGCCAGTCTTAAAATTACCCTCTCTCTCTTTTTGCTTTGTTTTGTTTGATGTGAACCATTTTAAGTCTTTACTGAATTTGTTACAATGTTGCTTCTGTTGTTTATGTTCTGGTTTTTGTTTGTGGATTGGTTTTTTTGGGCTGTGAGGCATGCAGGATCCTAGCTCCCTGACAGGGGATCAAACTTGCACCTCCCAAACTGGAAGGTAAAGTCTTAATCACTGGATGACCAGCAGAGTCCCCCTCTGTTTTTGTATTTGAATTGAAATTGCTTGAGCTCCCATCCCTCACCTTGTTGAGAATGAGAAGCTCAGCCTCCTTCTCACCAATTCCTCCAGGCTATCATTTTCCCTGATGGTATTCAGGGTGTTGTTCGGTTCGGTTCAGTTCAGTTCAGTCGCTCAGTCGTATCCGACTCTTTGCGACCCCATGAATCACAGCACGCCAGGCCTCCCTGTCCATCACCAACTCCTGGAGTTCACTCAAACTCATGTCCATCGAGTCAGTGATGCCATCCAGCCATCTCATTCTCTGTCATCCCCTTCTCCTCCCGCCCCCAATCCTTCCCAGCATCAGTCTTTTCCAGTGAGTCAACTCTTCGCATGAGGTGGCCAAAGTATTGGAGTTCCAGACTCAGCTAAAAGACTACGTTTCCCAGTTTCTTTTTGCAGATAGAAGTGGCCAATAAGAGGTAAGTAGTGGAAGTCTTTGGGTGGGGATCCTGAAAAGACTCTTTTAAAGGAGTTGATCAGTGGTGAGTGGGCAAATCAGTGACAACCAGTGTGAGCCACAAAACAGCTGTTGCTCTAATCTCCACCCTGTAATTCTCCCACTAGAACATCTCTCATGGCCCACCCTAATCAGAGGCACATGGGGACGGGGAGGATTCTGGGAAATATGGGTTAACATGTCCAAGTGGTTAACCCCAACTATTTCTTTTCCTCTTGCTTTTTTTCCTGGAATGTGGTGTGATGGCTGAGGCTCTTGCAGTCATTTTGTGATCTTGAGGATTAGAGCCACATTCTGAGGATGACAGAGCAGTAAGTCAATAGGAGCCTGGTTCCTCAGGACCTCAAGGAACCCCTTCCCCAGCCTTGGACTACATGCTTCAGAGTTCTGTTATGTGAGATAGAAATAAATTACCTTGTTTACATCACTGATGTTTCTGGCTTATGTCTCTTGCAACTGAACACAGTTTCTGTTTTCAGAATTCTTGCCGTGTGAGATAATAAACTTCCTGTGCAGCAAGCTATATTACTGTTCAACAATACACAGTTCCCTCCCTATAAGAAGGTTGTAGTTTCCTGCTCTCTTGAGCTCATCTATAGTCTTGTGATTTGTTTTGGCCAATGAAATCTGAGCAAAAATGATGAGTATCTCTTCCTGGCAGATGCTACAAGAACCAATATGCATTTCATCTTGTCCTCTTTTCATTCTGTCAATGATAAGTAGGAATATTTCTATAATAGCTTCTCCATCAGTTTAGGTCACATTATAGCTATTGGCTGACCCACGATGGACATGCAATGTAAGTGAGAAAAAAAATCTTCATTGTTGAAAGTCACTGAGATTTTGAGATTGTTTATTACTGTCAAATTTAAGGAAAAAATGGGCTGACTTGATACAAGGAATTAGGACTGACGAATTCTTTGAAAAGGCTGGTGGGAAAAGAAAAGAAAAGGCTAGTGGCATGGGTTCTAGGCTAAGACTTTGCAAATGATTCTCAGAACATAACTGTAATGAGAAACACATTCCTCCTTGCATTTTCCTTTATCCTCAAGCTACTGCCACATTTCTGATACCAAATGTGGGTTTTTTTCCCCCCTCACCAAGCAATTCTGTGTCACCAGCTAGATGTCCTACAATTCAGTTCAATTCTGACATTAACCAGAATTAATGCTGACACCACAGGTTAAGAGCTCAGTCCTATGAGACTGAGCCCCACTTCAGATGCCAGTCCCTAGCAGGTCCTCAGGTTACCTACAACTTGTGTCCAATTTGGTTACTAACTGGAGGGTCCCATGACTCCCCCAAATCTTAGATTCAGTTGTTTCCAGAACAGCTTATAGAACTCAGGAAAACATTTACATTGACCGGTTTATTATATAATAAAGAATGTGATAAAGGATACAGATGAAGAAGTTCATAAGGGGAGATCTGGAAGGGTCCTGAGCACACAGAAGCCTCTGTCCCCTTGGAATTTGGGTGCATCACCCTCCTGCTATGTTTTAATGAGTTGAAAGTTCTCTGAACCCTGTACTTTTGGGATATTTATAGAGGCTTCTTCATCATATAGGCATCAGTTCAGTTCAGTTCAGTTGCTCAGTCGTGTCCGACTCTTTGCGACCCCATGAATCACAGCATGCCAGGCCTCCCTGTCCATCACCAACTCCCGGAGTTCACTCAAACTCATGTCCATCGAATCAGTGATGCCATCCAACCATCTCATTCTCTGTCATCCCCTTCTCCTCCCGCCCCCAATCCCTCCCAGCCTCAGAGTCTTTTCCAGTGAGTCATCTTGTCGCATGAGGTGGCCAAAGTATTGGAGTTTCAGCTTTAGCATCAGTCCTTCCAGTGAACACACAGAATTGATCTCCTTTAGAATGGACTGGTTGGATCTCCTTGCAGTCCAAGGGACTCTCAAGAGTCTTCTCCGGCACCACAGTTCATAATCAACCATTAACTTAATTTCTAAGCCTCTCTCTCCTGCCACAAGATAGGGAGTGGGACTGAAAGTTCTAAGTTTCTAACCGTGGCTTGATCTTTCTGGTGACTAGCCCCCACCCAAGAGTTCACCAGGCATAGCTTAATTAGAACAAAAGACACTACTATCACTTAGGAAATTCCAAAGGTTTGAGGAGCTCCATGTCAGGAACTGAGATCAAAGACCAAATATTAGAATAAAGGATACTCTTAATGTAATTTCCTATCACTTAGGAAATTAGAAGGCTTTTAGGAGCTGTGCCAGGAACTGGGAGCGAAATCAAATATGTGTGTATATATATATATACACACATAGCTCCTAAAAGCCTTCTAATTATATATATATATATATATATATATATATATTCTTTGAACTGATCCACCTGGAGAGCTTCTCCCTCCACTCCAGTAGAGAGGATCCATTGTACATGCCATCTTCAGACTCTTACAGCTCCATCTCTGATCTCTGATCTAGGACCCAGAAGACATCACAGCCCAGGATATAGCCCTTTTGTTTTCAATTTTGTTGTGTGTCTAGTATTCAATAAAGTGTGATAGTAACTCAGTTGTGTACGACTCTTCAAGACCCTATGGATGGAAGCCCACCAGGCTCCTCCATTCATGGACTTCTCCAGGCAAGAATACTATAGTGGGTTGCCATTCCCTTCTCCAGGGGATCTTCTCAACCCAGGGATTGAAACCATATCTCCTGTACTGCAGGCAGATTCTTTTTGTCTGAACCACCATACACTAATCTGAAGTGGACGGCTCAGCCGATTCTGATCAATAGGTACATTCAGTTGATCTGTATTGCTGTCAGGGTATAGAACACTTTAATCCTTCAAGAAAGTACCCCCATATCCCTTCTCCATCAACGTCCTGCTTGCATAGTAAAGACAACATGATGGTAGTGGAGGTCACTATTGTTCTGATTTCTGTTACCATCAATTCAGTTTGCTTACTCTAGAACTTCACATAAGTTATACAGTGTGTGTTCCTCTGTATCTGGCTCCTTTCACTCTGATAATGCTTTTGAGATTCATTCATGTTGTCATGTGTACCAGTAATTCTTTCCATTGCTGGATAGTGTTCCATCACTAAGTTTGCCACAGTTTGTATCCACTCACCTATGCTGATGGACATTTAGACCATTTCCAGTTCTTCGCCATTATAAATACTGCTTCTATAAACACTTGTGTAGTACAACTCATTTCTGGACACCTGGTTTCCTTTCTCTTGGACAGATATTTAAGAATTGAATTGTTAGATCATATGTTCAACATACATTCACCTTTTTAAAGAACTGATAGGGACTTCCCTGGTGGTTCAGGGATCCAGACTAACAAAGCAGAGGCTCCGGGTTCCATCCCTGGTCAGGGAACTAGATCCCACATGCTGCAACTAAGAACTGGCACAGCCAAATAAATAAGGATTAAAGAACTGATAGTTTTCTGAAGTGACTGTACTGATTTACACTCCAATTTACAGCAATGTATGAAAATTCTTCTTGCGCCACATCTTCTGCAGCACTTGATATTGTTAGTCTTTCTAATTTTAGCCATTCTGCATGTGGTGCTGTCTCATTCTTATTTTCATTTACTTTTTTGCTCATGACTAGTGATATTGAACATCTTTTCATGTGTTTATTGGCCATTTAGAAATCCTCTGTGTGTGTGTGTGTGTCCACACACATGTATAACTGCCTCTTAATGCCCACAAAGCTAGTGACTAGATACTGGAATGATGTGGTCCCAAACTCATCACCTTGGCAACCCTCCTTACCAGCAGAAATAGCCAATTGAGCAAAAAGATGATCTCTTTGGCCTTCCAAATTTCATATGCATGCATGAGTGCTAAGTCATTTCTGTCATGTCTGACTCTTGGTGACTCATGGAGCCCACAGGGCTATTCTCTCCATTGGGTTTTCCAGGCAAGAATACTGAAGTGGGTTGCCATGTCCTCCTCTGGTGGATCTTCCGGACCCAGGGATCGAACCTGTGTCTCCTGCATTGGCAGGTTGATTTTTTACCACTGAGCCACCTGGGAAACCTCCAAATTTTGTATAAAAGCCTCCAATAGACAGAGCTGAATTTTCATCCAAAACTCCGTATCATGGGCATCTTCAAAACACAGTATCAGTTTTTTCATCTCTACCCCGTGGGAAGATGGCATGAGGGGGGAACGGACACCTAACACCTAACATAATTCCCCTAGTTATGAATGAAGTAGGTCAGCTCTGCCCTACTTCTTCCTGAGAGGCAGTCAAATGTGCCCCTGAGCTGGTGATTCCTCGAGTCCAGGCTATGCTCCAGTGGTGGCACAGGAAATGGTTTTAGGCCCCAAACAATATTAACTCACATTGAATTGCATCACAAGAGCAAATTGCTTTTTGAAGGTCTTTTAAAAATAATTTTATTTATTATTTGTTTTTGGCTGTGCTGGGTCTTTGTTGCTGCACAGGCTTTTCTCTAGTTGTGGTAAGCAGGGGCTACTCTCCAGCTGTGGTATGCAGGCTTCTCACTGCAGTGGCTTCTCATTGCAGAAGCTTCGCTTGGTTTCAGAGCACAGGTTCTAGGGCCCTCAGGGCACATGGGCTCAGTAGTTGCTGCTCCTGGACTCTAGAGCACAGGCTCAACAGCTGTGGCCCACGGACCAGGGATTTTCCCCAATCAGTGCTCGAACCCGCATCTCCTGCATTAGCAGGTGGATTCTTAACCACTGAGCCACCAGGGAAGCCCTTGAATATCTTTTAACGATGTAAGAGACAACTCTGTTTAGTACAGACAGCTAGCTTTTGTGCTCAGCTCCTGGAAGTTAATGTCTAAACCCCTGGAATGTCCTGCCTGAAAAGAGTGTCTTTCTTTACCTGGGGGCCTTGGGCCAGCTTAGACAGTTCCTAACAATGGGATTGATGGCAGCTTTGGGTCACAGGAATCAGCCAGAGGGACCAGAAAGTAAAGTGACCACACAGGTGGTCAGTCATGTCTTTGTGACTGAGCTCCAGTAAAAGCTTTGACACCAAATCTTGCAGGAGCTTCCCTGATGGGCAGTATTGTCACACACTGCCGCCAGAGCTTAGCACTGTCTGCTGCTCCACCGGGAGAGAACACCTGGGAGTTTCACGGCTGGAACTCTTCTGGTGTGTGGGTATGTGTGTTAGTCACTTTGTTGTGTCCAACTCTTTGCGACCCCATGGGCTGTAGTCCACCAGGCTCCTCTGTCTATGGATTTCTCCAGGCAAGAATACTGGAGTGGGTAGCCATTCCCTTCTCCAGGGGATCTTCCCAACCCAGGGATCGAAACCAGGTCTCCTTTACTGCAGGCAGATTCTTTACTGCCTGAGCTACCAGGGAAGCCCAATAAACCATAACTGTGAGTATAACGGCTTTCAGTGGGTTCTGTGAGTCCTTCTAGTGAATTATTGAACCTGAAGGTGGTCTTGGGCACACCCAGCCTTGTAGTTGGCATCAGAAGTGAGGTTGGTCTTGGGCCTCCCAAGTTCTGCAGTATCTTTGGGCAGTAAGGTAACGATCACATCCCTGACACCTGATGGTGTCCTCCAATGGATCAGACTCTGGCCTCCAACTCAGGGCCCTCAGTCAGCAACTCAGTATCCAGCTCAAACACAATGTATCTTTTTTCTTGTTTATCTTCATTGGATTTATCTTTATGGCTATTTTCTATCCATATCAAGGAGTACTAGGTCTCCACTCCAATACTGATGAGAACTGACCCATTGGAAAAGATCCTGATGCTGGGAAAAGATTGAGGGCAGGAAAAGAAGGGGATGACAGAGGACGAGATAGTTGGATGGCATCATCGACTCAATGGACATAAGTTTAAGCAAACTCTGGGAGATAGTCAAGGACAGGGAAGCCTGGCGTGCTGCAGTCCTTGGGGTTGCAAAGAGTCGGACATGACTAAGTGACCAACAGTGCTACTACCATGTATCATGTACATATAATGTACATATCACACATATAGCGTGCATATGTTATACATACATATACACATGTCACATATAGACATATATACAAAATATATCACATGCAATATATGCGTTTTAATTGAATGTATCTTTAGGGTTACCTGTTATTTATATCGGAGAAGACAATGGCAATCCACTCCAGTACTCTTGCCTGGAAAATCCCATGGATGGAGGAGCCTGGTAGGCTGCAGTCCATGGGGTGGCTAAGAGTCGGACATGACTGAGCGACTTCACTTTCACTTTTCACTTTCATGCATTGGAGAGGGAAATGGCAATCCACTCCAGTGTTCTTGCCTGGAGAATCCCAGGGACGGTGGAGCCTGGTAGGCTGCAGTTCATGGGGTGGCTAAGAGTCGGACACGACTGAGCGACTTCACTTTCACTTTTCACTTTCATGCATTGGAGAGGGAAATGGCAATCTACTCCAGTATTCTTGCCTGGAGAATCCCAGAGATGGTGGAGCTTGGTGGGCTGCTGTCTATGGGGTTGCACAGAGTCAGACATGACTGATATGAAACAGTACAGATTTTCCATATATTATTGTGCTTTTTAAAATATGTTTTAAGTTAAAATGAGAGTTCTTCTATTAAATACATGAATAATAATACAGGTGTGATAAAATGTGGCAAAAACTGAGAAGAAAATATATATACATAGTCATATTGTTTTCTTTTTATAAAATTTATTTATTTTTGGCTGTGCTGGGTCTTTGTTGCTGTGCGGGGGTTTTCTCCAGTCGTGGCGAGTGGGGGCTACTATTTGTTGCAGTTCAAAGGTTCCTCATTGCAGTGGCTTCTCTGGTTAAAGCACAGGCTCTAGGGTACACAGGCTTCAGTAGCTGCCCAGTGGGGCTCAGGAGTTGTGGCTCCCGGACTCTAGAGCACAGGCTCAATAGCTGTGGCACTTAGTCGCTCCACAGCATATGGGATCTTCCTGGATCAGGGATCCAACTCTTGTCTCCTACATTGGTAGGCAGATTCTTTACCACTGAACCACCAGAGAAGCCCCAAATCATTTTATTTTCCTTTCTGATATTTTCTTTTCTATTACTCCTTTTCCTTCTTTTTTTTTTTTTTTTTCCAAAAATGCTACTCACAGCCCACTAAACTGATTTTGTAACCCGTGAACAGGTTGTGACTAGAAGTTTGTGAAACATTGTTATGCAACCACTTTGAACCGGACCTTGTCTCTTTGCTTTGGCACAATGACCCTTGACCCTGGGCAGAGGTCTCCACCCCCAGCCCTGTGATTCCAAGGGTCTACTTTGACTAACCTGGTTGAGTCCCTCCCCACAGGCAACAGAACCCAAGGGTCTTCAGGAAGTGCCCACTGGGGCCTATACCCCTTCTCGGCCATGCTCTGGGACCCCAGGACCCTGGAATTCCCCAACCAAACTACTCTGAGCCCACTCTAGTGGCCTTCTTGTGGACACACCCTAAACCAAGAGGGAACCAGGAGTATGGCAGGAGCTTGGATGTACAGGGTGGGGTGTCCACACTCACACGCTGGAGGTACCCAGAGTGGGGAAAAAGCCAGTTGCCATGGGCCTGGGGCCTCCATTTGTAATTGCCCAGTTACCAGAACCACCTCCCAACATCAGGGGCCAAGCTGGCTTTGGCTCTGCACACCAGGCCCTGCACACGCACTGGCTGAGGGTCTCCACCTGCCGTGGGCAGAATCCAGCGCTGACCCTCTCATTGGTCAAATTCTCCTGAGGCCCACCTCACCCCTGCTGGCTGGGTTCACCGTATCCCCCACCTAGGCTCTGGAGTCTGTGACCCTCCCATCTTACTCCTGGGGGCCCTGCCCCAGCCCCTGCCACTTTGTTCCACTCCCCGGTCAAGAATGATCAGAGAACAAGGGACAGAGAACACAGGGCTTTACTTCCTGTCTGAACACAATGGATAAATGGGGGGTGAGGGGTGGTAGGCAGTCCTCAGGCAGGCAGGGCTGGGAGAGCAGGGGGCTCAGGCCATCAGTCCTGGCTCTGGCTCCATCCACCTCTTCTCTCTCAGACTGGGCTTTGTTGTAGGTCCTTCAAGGTCACAGTGAGCCACTGGGGGCTCAGTCTCAAGGTGCCCATCAAATCATCAGTCCCTGCTTCCTACGGACTCATCTGTCACGATTCCAGCACAATCGGGGCAACTGTCTGCACTTGCCACCTGTGGGTGAAAGAAACAGTTCAGTCGTGAGTCAGAACAATACTGATTATTATGTGTGATCTGGATGCTGGAGGATGAGGCCCATCTGCCCTGTCCCTCAGAAGGCTTCAAGGCAACTCTGAGCAAGTGACAAGAAGCTGATGGGGAAGAGCTGGCTCAAGGGTCCCCAGGGGTCATTCACATGTTCAGCAAATATTTACTGTGTACCTACTCTGGGCCAGGCAGTGACCTAAGCGCTGGGGACACGGGGACATGGCGAGGAGCATGAATGGAGGAAATCCCTGCTCTAGGAGCACTGACTTGCCAGTGCGGAAGATGGACAATGGGAAAAGACCTAAGTCAAGTGTACGGATGGTGATGAGTCAGTGATGAGCGCTATGAGGAAAATAAAACAAAGAAGGAGGCAGGGAGGCCCAGGAGCTGGGGACATCCTCATGGCGAAGATATTTGAAGGGGATGAGAGGGAAGCCACATGGGCATCTGGAGGAAGGGTGTTCCAAGCAGAGGGAACAGTCAGTTCTAAGGCCCCGAGTGAGGGAGGAGTAGACAGGAGGGATTAAAGGAGAGCCGGAAGGCCAGGGGGCTGGGCCAAAGCAAATGAGGGGGATCTTAGAAAACAAAGGAGGGGGACTTCCCTGGAGGTGCAGTGGTTAAGACTCTGCACCCAGTGCAGGGGGCCCAGGTTCAAGTCCCGGTCAAGGAACTAGATCCTATGTGCCTCAACTAAGACCCAAAACGTGTGAAAGTGTGTGTTAGTCGCTCAGTCATGTCTGACTCTTTATGACCCCATGGACTGTGCCCATTAGTGTCCTCTGTCCATGGGATTCTCCAGGCAAGAATACTGGAGTGGGTTGCCATTCCCTTCTCCAGGGGATGTTCCTGACCCAGGGATCTGCATTGCAGACAGATTCTTTACCATCTGAGCCACCAAAGCAGCCAACTAAATAATTTTTTTTTTAAAGAAAGAAAACAAACGGCACTTCAGAAAACAGCCCTTTTTCATCTCCCAGCTGCCACCCTTACCTACCCCTCCCTGTCCCTCTGGACTCATCTCCTACTCCTCTTCTCTCACACCTTCCCAGCCACTCCGCCTCTTCCCTTGGTTATTTTAACAAGCTCAGCTCATTCCTGCCTCCAGGGCTTTCCACTTGCTGCTCCCTCTGCCTGGTTTTTAACATCCTCTTTCTCATCATCAGAATCCAGTCTGCTTAAGAGGAAGTGCCTCTTCTCATCCTTCTCAATCTCATCTTTATTTTCCTCTTCGCAAGTCTCTTTTGCTGTATTCACACTGCTCATGAAAGCATTGACCTATTTACTGTGATCTCCCACCAGCTGTGAGTTCCCTAATGGTGGGGACCAGGGTCCCCAGCATCACAGCACAGGAGGGCACAAAGAGTGTGCGTGTGTGCTCAGTCGTGTCCGACTCTTTGCCACCCCATGAACTGTAACCCGCCAAGCTCTTCTGTCCATGGGATTTTTCCAGGCAAAAATACTGGAGTGGGCTGCCATTTCCTGCTCAGGGGGATCTTCCAGACCCAGGGATTGAACCTGCATCTCTTGTGTCTCCTACACTGGCAGGTGAATTCTTTACCACTAGTGCCACCTGGGAAGCCCGGGCACAGAGTGAGCGGAGTGAAGTCACTCAGTCGTGTCCGACTCTGCGACCCCCTGGACTGTAGCCCACCAGGCTCCTCCGTCCATGGGATTCTCCAGGCAGAGTACTGGAGTGGGTTGCCATTTAGGTGCTCACAAACATCACTGGAACAATTTATAGCCCTAGAGGTAACATTCAGGCTCTGCCCTCACACAGACATAGGTCCAGCCCTTCCCTGATTTTTATCTGCTGTGTGACCTTGGGCAAACTTTGCAACTCTCTGAGCCTCACTTTTCCCACAGCGGAGAGAACAGTGCCTGGCACAAAGTCAGGATCTATACACACGAGTTGAAAAACTGAGGCAACAGGGCTTGACTCCCTTATTCAACACGGATCAGGCACGTGTCAGTGATCTCTTTTTAATTCTATCCATGTTCTGCCTCCCACCTTAAGGCAAAAAGATATGGCTGTGCCCCTTTTCCTGATGAGGAAGCTGGACAAGAGAGGTCATAAAACTTGGCGTGGGTTATACAGTTGAACTGAGAGCTTGCAAACTGGTGGCCCTTGTATTTTATTTAATCTGTAGCATTATTAAAAAATTAGTTTCTCTGCTTGAAATCCTCCCCTTTGTCCCCCTTTCCTGCCTAACACTGGGCCCTGGGAGGCTGAGCACAGCCCGGTGGGAGAGACGAGGGCACAAAGGAGAAACAGGTTGAGGTGTCTGATCCTCTCAACCCCTGCCCTGCTCCTTCCTGGGGAGCTTACCAGGAAGCAGTGGCTGGAAACCTCTCTCTGGAGCCACAGCTCCTGTTTGGGGCCCCCTCCTCAAGTTCCATCTCTCACCAGGCCCTGGTGCAGCTGCTCCTTCCCCTCACTGCCTCAGGCTGCGGCATCACAGCTCCCAGGTGTTGCTACTCCTGGGGAGTTGCACCATTGCATTCCCCTGCCATGTGAACAAGCCCAGGCTAGTCTGCTACAGAAGACCACCAGGAGAAGACCTGAGGTTCCCATTCAAACAGATCCCTGCTGACCCGCAAATGCCTTCAGAGGCATGAATAAATCCAGCGGCAACCAGAAGAACCACCCAACTGAGCCCAGACTATGTTTACAAAGTGCAGAAATGAGAGCTCAGTAAATGGTTATCATCTTAAACCACTGAATTCCGGGGTGGTTTACATGGATGTGCATTCTCAGTCACTCAGTCTTGTCTGACTCTTTGCAACCCCACAGACTGTAGCCCACCAGGCTCTGCTGTCCATTGGATTTCCCAGGCAAGAATGCTGGAATGGGTTGCCATTTCCTTCTCCAGGGGCTCTTTCCAATCCAGGGATTGAACCTGCGGCTCCTACATTGGCAGGTGGATTCTTTACCACGGAACCACCTGTGAAGCCCGGTTTACATGGATATGTCTCCTTTAAAATGACCTTGTTAGGGGCCTTCAAGTCCCGTCCGGTCAGAGTGTAAGCCAAGGTCTCCTCCCTCCCAGTCCTGATACCTCTCCCGCCCAGCCCCCATTCTCACTGGTGAGGATGACGATGCCTGTGATGAACAGCACTGCTGCCACCATCAGCCCCCGTTTCCGGAGAGTGTCCTCATCTGCAGAGAGAGAAATGGAGGAGTGTGATGAGAGGGGTCTTCAGCCTCCTCCCCCACAGCCTCCCAAGAGTAACTTACCATAGAAGAAGGGGTCATCCTCCTTTGAACCTGGAGGGGACAGAAGGGAGCAAAGGTTTATGGAGCGAATCGGTGAGTGAGAGAGTCAGAGAGCAGACACCTGGATCTCAGCCTTGGCGCACTTAGGGTAAAACCTGAAGTCCTCACAAGGAACACAATTGGGTTCCCATCACCTCTAAACTCTTCTCCTCGCTTATCCCCTTACTCTCTGTGCTTTACTCCCACCCCCATTCCCCATGGGTGAACTGTGCGAAACCCTGCTCACCCCAGGGCCTTTGCACTGGCCGCTTCTACTGCCAGAAGCTCCCTTCCTCGGGCATCCACATGGTTCCTCTTAGCTTCTTCTCAGTGAGGTCTTCCTGGCCTTTTACAGAAAATACTCTCGGACCACTCTCTCACCCTAACTCTGCTGCATCTTTCTTCCCTTGTCCTTCATTTTTCTTGATAGCAACTTAATATATGGCTATCATTAACTTATTATATATAGTTATTATGATCCCTATTTATTGTCTCTCTCCCATGAGAACATCTGCTCCATGAAGGGAGAGATTTTCATCTGTCTCACTCACTTCTGTGCTCCTGGCACCTAGAGGAGGGCCTGGCCCACAATAAGTGCTCAGTGAATATTGTTTGAATGAGTGAATGAACTCTCTATGTGATCCGTGGCTGTATCATTTCCATCTGTTCACAGAGGCTGGCTCCACAGGAAGTGGAAGATAAGGCCAGGAGGGGAAGAATCAAGGTGCCCCTATACACAGAGCTCTCTGCTGACCCCAAACTGATCTCCAATGCACAGCTAAATCCAGCTGAGACCAGAGAAGCACCCAGCCAAGCCCAGACTAGACTTCCAAATTGTAGACCTGAGCGCTAAATAAATGATTGTCATTTTAAGCCACTGGGGTTTGGAGTCATCTCTGTGCAACACTCACACATTCATTCAACTATTCAGACATTTACTGTGGGCCCACCCTTTACTCACTCACAGGATACCGGCCCTGAAGTCAGGTATCCACCTGACACCTGGTTACTGAGCATGCTTCTGCGTTGGGCAGTATTGAGGTGCTAAGAACACACAGTGAATAAGAAATGGCCTGTGTCCAGTCTGAGAAGGGAGTTACTGACCAGGCTGTCTGAGGATGGAGTCCTTTCTCTCGTGCCTGCTTGGGGATCGGGTCTTGGAGGGCGTGGAGCCTTGAGTGGGATTGGCAGGGGATTTCGTCTTGGAGGGCGTAGAGCCTTGAGTGGGATCAGCAGAGAGAGCAGCCAGAGGATAGTGGAGGGCAGGAGTGAACCAGGGAGAGAAACAGGAGACACCATTGGTCATCTTTGTCTGGGAGTAGCCCCTCTCCCACACCTACATTCAGTGAGCTGGCACAGGTTTCCCCCCCAACCCACGGAGGCAGCCAGGAGTGGCAGGTGCTCACCCTGATTAAGACCAACAGCCCAGACTAGCTTGCTAACCCCTGAGGAACCCCTGGTCCCTCTCGGAGGACCTTCTGGATGGCCCCATGATCGGAAATAAAGGGTAACATCTGTCAGATCCAGACAAGGGCCTCCAGGATCTTGACCCAGTCACAGAACTTGGAGATACTGGTTAGAAAACATGTTGAACATCATCTCTGCTCCCAGACCAAAAACATCAGAGGGTTCCTCTTTGTAAAAACATGAATATCCCCAAGGAAAGTCCTGCCCCTCTGGCATTGAGAAGCATCCCCAGTAAGGTGGTCACTCCTGACAGATGCCCAGATGTGAAGTCAGCAAGCAGAGAAACTGCCCTGTGACTGGCTCCCCAGGCCAGCCTCAGCACCTTGCTTCCTAAACATGAACCAACAACTAAAGGTTACAAGATATTCAGGAAAGCTTTCTCCATGAAAAGGGAGCAGCAAAGTTATGGGCAAAGATGGAAGGATCACAGGAAATGTAAAAGGATAGCCTCGGCGGTATGTAGGACTCATCGCCCCCTCCTCCAGTGTGAGGGAGCCTGGGCTCAAATTTTGGTTCTGCCATTTTGCACGGTGTGGTCTAAGGCCTGCCGAGTAACCTCTCTGGGCTTCAGTTTCCTTCCCTGTAAAATGGGGCACCAACAGCTCCTATAGAGTAGTGATCAGCACTAAATGAGCGATCGTGTAAAAGCTCAGCACAGTGCATGGAGCAAACCCTCAGCACACTGTTGTACTGTCTACTTGGCTCCGACTCCCCGCTTCTGTGAACAGTCCCCCTTTCTCTGGGGGAAATGCTGCTGCTTCCCCAGACCGTCTCCGCTCCGACGGTAACCCAGCCACAAGGGGGAGCATGAGATCCAGCCTCATCCTTTCCTGTAGTGCTCAGTGCCTTCAGTCGTGTCCAACTCTGTGCGACTCCATGGACTGTAACCCGCCAGGCTCCCCCGTCCCTGGGATTCTCCAGGCAAGAACACTGGAGTGGGTTGCCATTCCCTTCTCCAGGGGATCTTCTGACCCAGGGATCAAACACACATTTCTTATGTCTCCTGCATTGGCAGGTGGGTTCTTTACCACTGAGCCACCTGGGAAGCCCCAACCTTCGCTGGGACCATTCAAATTCCAAGTTAAAATTTTCAGCAGATGCTGGGTGAAACTCAGAAGTTCTGAGCCTGCAGGTGATGGAGCCACTTCCTTGCCAGGTGAAAGACAAGCTCCAGCACGAGAGAACAAAGACGCAGGAGGGAGAGAGGCTCTGTGGGGGCTGGGCAAGCTTGAGGTTCAGCAGTGCCTTTTACCTCTTGGCTCCTTGACCCCCTCGGCTCAGCTGAATTTTCATCATGTATAACCAGGGATATAGAAGAACACATAGAGTAACCCAGGTTGGCAAGGACTCAGAGTAAGAGAATCCAGAAATATGATGTTTTCTCAACTGGAAAATGTGGAAACAGCTGCTATACCCCCACCCCCACGGTTGTACAAAATAAAAAAAAACTCCCTTCCCCCAAGACACTGTATTTCCATCTGTTGTAAAATTGTTTTAATAGACTCTGTCAGCAAGAGATGCTTTACTGTCATCACTGGGAAGTTGTAACAATGATAACAATAAAAAAAATCTACAGGGGGAGGACTTTCCACGTACTGCCCTTGTGCAGTGCCCAACCTGAGCAACCATGCATGCATTCCAGCTTGTGAGTGGCCTAAGCTATAGGACTTTCCAGTGGGGGCTGCTTCTCAAATATTGACCATCACACAGGCATTAGAAATGACCTATTACCTTTATTTCCACTCATCTCCCTTTCCCAAATGTTACCTCTGGTGACACTGACTCACTTGTCCTGTGGTGAGTCACCTCTTCCCTTACTCTTGGTCTAAGTGGTTCAGACAGAGTTGATGGGGGTTTCCGGCCCCATGATGGGGCACAAAGCTCAGCCCTGACCAATCGGAGCTGTTCATTTCCCAGGCTCCTTTTGGTCAGTCGGGCATGTGACCCCCACCTGGGCCAATGAGAGTCAGCTCTAGGCCTTCCAGCTAGAGAGGCACTCTAGTTGCTGAGTTTGTAACTGCCACTTAGAACTAGTGGCCCACCTTTGCCACTAAGAGGGGAAAGACCTCTTCAGAATGAAGATAGCAGAGCTGAGAGAGGAAGAAAGTCGTGACGACAGCGCTTGGGCTCTTTGACCCAGCTGTGTCTGACATTAGTGCCTCTGTACTTAACAAAGCATATATTGCTTATAATTTTTTTTCAGTTGGGTTTTCTGAATTTTGTAACTGAAAAGCTCCTGCTCTAACATTAAGAAGATCTACACCAAGCATAAACCCACAGGCACATTTTCCACACCAGCCCTATGAAGGGACCTGAATAAAGAGGGTCTTGGAGGGACTTCCCTGGTTGTTCAGTGGTTAAGAATCCGCCTTCCAATGTAGGGGACACAGGTTTGATCCCTGGTCCAGGAAGATCCCACATGCCTCAGAGCAACTAAGCCCGAGGGCCACAATTATGGGGCCCAAGCATTCTAGAGCCCATGTTCCATAACAAAAAGAGAAGTCCAAGTACTGCAACAAAGACCCAGTTGCAACCAAGAGCCAGTGCAACCAAAATAAAATTAATTAATTAATTTAATCAAGTTACATTAAAAAAAAAAAGAGGGTTTCTGAGTCTATCAAATTTGAAAATGCTGCAAACCAGATGGTCCCTCTTGGGATGCCTGCTGCAAATAAGCTTTATTATGACTCTGAGAAGTCACAGCAGATAGAAACGTGTTTAACTCAAGAGTTTCCCAAATATCTTTAACCACAAACCAAAAAAAAAATTGGAAAAATGTGTTAATTCCCCAAACGCATGCTCTGAGAAACGTACTCAGGGAAATGCTGCCCTAGATGGAGAATTAAACACAACTCAAGTATGTTGCTGTTCTAGTCCCAGGTCTACCTTGCGTCGTGCTCTTGTCCATCCCCTGACCTGTTGTTAGAACCACCTCCGTTTCCGTCGTTTGCTGGGTCTGGGTCTCCATCTGGTTCGGTGTTGCTTCTACTCAGGGCAGAAGAGAAAGGCAGGGAGGGTGAGAAAGGAGTGAATCAGGGACCTGCAGAAAACAGCAAGGGTCCTTCTCCCTGAACCAGGCTGGCTAAAATCAAAGGTGTTCACGGATAAATGTCGCTGTGGGGGTGAGAAAGGGGGACCCTCTCACGTGCCGCTGGTGGCAGGGCAAGTCGGTGCTCCTGTGCCCCACAGGGTCATGAGTAAACTTCAGAGCCAGGTTCCTGGACCCTCATCCCAGGCGTGTCACTGACTTTTGGTGACACCTTGGGCGAGTGACTCTGAGCCTCCTGTAAAATGAGGATAGTGCTCATTTCTTTCTCAGAGGGTTCATGTGAGGGTTGAGTGAGCAAATGCAGGGTAAGTATTTAGAACCATGACTGTCCCTTCATCTGTGCTGTAAGTGCTCGAGGAGGCGGGGACAAGGTGTCTCACTGTGGCGCTGTGAGCAGCAGGATGAACTTAGCCTAGATGGAGCCATGCCTGAAGGTGTATCCCTGGACTTTTCAGTTACACAAATCCAAAAACTCCCATTTGGTTCAAGCTTGAGATTTTTGTTGCTGTGACAGGATGTTGACAGATCCATTCCTTGTTCCTTACCTGGGGCTGGAGTAGCGACATGAATGATTTCAGTCGCTGGATCTGCTGGAGTTACGACCTCCTTTGATATCTGTCCTGGAAAATCAAGGATAAGAAGTCAGGGGGGAGCCTTTGGTCCCCCTTCTCTCACCAACATTCCCATCCTCCCCTCCCTTCTGAAACCGTGGTGGTCTGCTGCTGGAGCAGCAGTTGATTGATCAGCTTTGGTGGAAGTGTTTTAAGAAATCCTAACACCGCAGCACCCTACCTCCAGCCGCCTCTCCCTGTCCATCCTTGTGGGATGAGAGAGGCAGTTAAGGCAAATGTGCCCAGGCGCTAGAGTCAGTCAGGGGCCTGATCTCAAATTCTGTTCCCAATAACTTCCTTGCTGTGTGACCTGGAGCAAGGGAAACCCCTCCCTCCGAGCCCTGGTTGCCCCCTCTGCAAAGTGGAGATAATTCTTGAATCTACTTCTCAAGACTGTAGAGAGGGTGAAATGAGATGGAGGTGGGAAGAGTCTCGCCTGCTGCTTAACAAGCAGTCAGTGCTGGATATCGGATATCATATCCGTCAATCGCCACCGCCCCCAGCCTGGCCCCGCCTCCATCCTCTCCCTCCGGGACCACTGCACAGCCTCCTCCCTGGTCTCCCTGCTCCCCACACACAGCCAGAGGGAGCCTGTGAACCTGAGTCAGATCAGGCTGCTGGCTGAGTGCCTCCTCTGGCTCCACCTTGCTCTGAGTAAGAGCCAAAGCCCTCACCTGGCCCATAAGTGTCCCCCCCCACCAACCCAATCTCCTATCACCTCTCTGACCTCTCCTCTTTCCACCCCACCCTTTGTTCAGCCCAGCCCAGGCCCAGCCTGCCTGCTGTCACTCACACTGGCTAGATAGAACTCATATTCCTCACAGACCTGCTTGGCTCATCCCCTCCTGTCCTTGTATCTACCCGAATGTCACTTTCTGGTGAATGTCACTTTCTGGTGAGGTCTTCCCTGATCACTCTATTTAAGCAAGCCTCATTTCTCTCCTCTATTTTTTTTTTTCCATAGCATTTTTCACCTTCTAGCATATAATATTGGGTTGGCCCAAAAGTTCGTTTGGTTTTTTCCATAAGCTGTTATAGGCCAACCCAATATAAGTTACTGAATGCATTTGGCGTCTGTCTTTCCAATTAGAATGTGAGCTCCTGTTTTATGCCTTGCTGTTTCCCCAGTGCCTAGAATAAGATCTGCTCAGTGAACGCTTGTTGAACGACTGAATGAACACACGAAAACCGTTTTATCCCAGAGAAATGGGGCAACTTCAGTACAGTTTGCTCTGGGTTCTGGGGTTAGAGCCCAGCCCCTCCACACACTAGCCTCTGGCACAGGGCACTTTCCTTCACTGAGCCTCAGTTTCCTCATCTGTAAAATGGGCATAATAGCATCATAGATTAGAGCAGAAGCTGAAACAAGCACCTGCCATGTAGAAAGCACCTGCAAGGATCCCCCATAGATACTGTTTTCAGAAAACACTTCACAGGCAAGGGTGAGACGTCTTCAACTCCTGGACTGGCCTCAGCTCATCCCCTTTCCCTAATCACATATCACCCGAGGATCCAGGAAGCTCCTGTGCTGAGGGTTCCTGGCTGCCAAGTAGGAAACCTACACCCATCTTCCCGCCAAATCAAACTCTGTGAGTTCTTCTTGGAAGTCAAATGGAGGATGCTCAGCAGGACAGGCCCTGGCCAGACTCACTGGAAGCAGCCACCCAGGTCTGAGGTATCTAAACAGGGTGTTACCTTGGCCCCCTTACTGGGGTCCCTGCTTCCCGGTGCCAGCTCAGTAGAAGACGGAGGACACAGGAGAGAGAGCCCAGATTCACCAGGCAGCCACCCAGCAACACACGCACTTGAAGTGGGGCTGGGGGCTCTGCAGCAGGGTGGAAAGAAAGGGCTGGGCCTTACCTCTGGTGGGGAGAATCAGGCCAATGGTGATGAAGAGACACAGGCGACCAGAGGGTGACATCTATAGAGCAAATCAGAGCTGGGGTCAGCCACGATGTCAGTGAGGCAGGGCCAGGGCAACCCCCGGGACCCTGCAGCTCCCTTCCTTACCCTGAGCAGGCCCCTCTGGCTTCAGAGACCCCCGCTAGGGCTGATGGTTGGCTGTGGGGAAGGGGGCCAAGGGGAGGGTCCCAGCAGTCAATCCCTCTTTCCCTCTGCAGGTCCCCAAAGATAACAAAAAGCATCAGTCTACACCAGGCTCCAAGAGGCAGCCACTGCCCAGGGCAGTCCCCCAGTCCCATGAAGTGGAGAAGCACCACCGGACGGCTGGGACTGACCCTGCAGGGCAAGGGGAAGGCGCTGGGGCACAGGAGAGGAGATAGGAGGGCCTCGGCCCTCCCCCTAGGGCTGTCCCCAGAGCGAGGAGCCAGCAAGGAGGGGGAAAGAGGAAGAGTGAGTAATGTGCTTCTGATCTCAGAGGAAAAAGTGAGTTGGTGTGAGGGCCTCCCAGCAGGGACAATAGAGCGGGATGCTGGGCAGTTCTGGGCGGGTGAGAGGGAGGGAGGCGACCTGGGGAGACTGAGGCAGGAGAAGCCGAGCGGTGCCCACATGGCGGTGCCCAAGACAGCGGGACGGAGAGTGAGCATGAATGGGGGGCGGAGAGGCGCCGAGAGGATGGTCTCTACCCACCTGAGCCCGGCGCCTGGGTAGAGGAGGATGGAGGAGGGTCGGAGGAGACACTCACGTCAGAGCCGGGGGTCCGAGCCGGCAGCCTCGTGCGGAGAGGGCAGCGGCGGCGGCTGCGTCCAGGCGGAGGGTGTGGCCAGGGGAGCGCGCCGGCGGGCGGGGACCGCGACGGGCTCAGTCATTTCCTCTTGGGTTTCCTGGCTTCAGAGCCGGGGTGGGAGCAGGAGGGGGAGACGCTGAGGGCGAAGCGGGGCCTGGGGTGAGAGGCAGGGCGGAGGCCTCCACCCACCCCGCCGAGGGGAGGCTGGGGGTGGGAACCGCGGGGCGGGCAGGTCTAAGCGGGGTGGGGTTTCGGGAGGCCAGGGGAGCAGGGGAAGGGCTCTACTCTGGGGTCTCCGGGATGGGCAACTGGGTTGGGGGCGGCGGGGCGGGGGGGCGCATGGAGGGAAGGGAGGGGAAGTTTGAGGGGTTCCGAGAGAGGAGGAGGCCACTAGGGAGCTGGCGGAGGGGAAGGAGAGGAAGGGGGTACGTCTGGGGATGGGGAGATAGCTCCCCAAGTTCGATTTTGCCCCCTCCCCCGTTTCTTCCCCATAGACGAGAACACACAGACAGAAGAGGGGGAAAAACCAAACGCAGATTTATTAAGCTCAAGACATAGACACCAAGGGTGCAGGGGACCAGATCTCCTAAGAGGAGACGGGGTGGTCCTGGGGAGCAGCACCCCGGGACGGTGAGGGGCTGAGCGTGGACTCAAGGACCCCAGGATACGGAGGCCTGAGTCTCCGGATCTGGGATGCAGACGGGCTGTCTAGGGGGTCGTCATTGCCAAGGCCTAGGGAGGTGCAGCGGCTCCAGCCTTGGAGTGGGTGGGGCGGCTCATTCAGGGGAGCGCTGCCGGCGTGGGGGGGGGGCCAGGCTGGGGTCCCCACCGCCTCCACCCGATCCTCAGGCTCCCGCTCTCAGGCAGGGACTGCAGTGGAGGTGACCGCGACTGGTTCTACACGCCGCCACCTCCGGGGGCTGGGGAGAGAGAGAGAGAGAAAGACAGAGGCGGGGAGCTTCAGTCGGCAGCAAGAGGGGTGGCCCTTCATCCCCAGCATTGAGGTCAGGCCTGCAGATTGTCACCCGTGAGCTAGCCCTCGGATGTTGTCTCGCCTTCCTGCACCCCAATGTCTGGTCCATATAGAGATACCTTGGTGGCTTTTGTCCTATCCTACAGGACACCTGTGATGAAGCTGGGGACCCCTGGCCCACTCTGGGCTCTTCTGGGGTGTCCCCCTGCCAGAAGAAGAGTCTCGATCCATCTGCCAAGGCCCCAACCTCTTCCTACACCCCAACACCCCATCTCTGGAACTTGTGTATACAACAGGAATTCTCCTGTCTCCTACCCACTTGGGACCATTAACTGTCATGGGTCAAAATCTCATATATACTCTTAGACTGTGGGCAGGTGTCTGGGCCAACCCCTCCATCTTTCACAAAGTGACCCCTTCATGTTCTTAAATCTCACGAAATAAACATGAAATGAAACACATGAAATTCAACAGCAAATCCTCCAAATATTGCTTACCCCAAGGCTCATTTTTTTTTTTTTTTTAGTTCTAAAAACAAAAGAGCCAAAGAGATTCCCATCTCTGGTTTTTTAAAAGTCCCTGGAAAGGACACAGTTCCACCAAAAACAGGTCGAGATATTTTTACATAATTAAAAGGAACACCCCCAAGGAGTCACAATCTTTCATCTACGTGCTTATCCCTGCTCCTACATCCTGCATCTCTCTCCATCTTCCTTTATAGGCTCTGTGCACCTGCACTGCCTTTCCCTCTCCAACCACCAGCCTCCACCCTCCACCCCACCCCCATCCTCCACCACCCTCCACCCCACTCCCTCCCATATTCTCTCTTTTCTTCTCCAATATCAATTGTTAAAATCTGCATTCTATATGTCTCTCCTTTGTTTTTTTGATACGCTTATTCTGAAGCCCTTCCTTCTTGCCTGCCTGTCTGCCTTCTTCCCTCCATCCCCTTTCCCCCTTGCTTCCTTCCTTCTTCCCTTCCTTTTTCTCAGTCATTTCATACTTGATCATCCTCACTGAACAGGAAAATCAAGAAATCATTCTATCTTCCTACCTTCTCTAGTGCTCAACTCTGCCTTCATTCTGATTGCCAACGTTCTTTTCCCACGTGGGACCCCTCTCTTCACAGGCTGTGGCTCTCTCCTCTGGGGAATGAGTTCATCCTTGCTTTTATAAGGTTAGGTACTTGTTTCTGGGCAGCTTCAAGGACTCTTTAGGAGTCCATGTTACATCCCACTAACTTTATGCTTTCACAGGTTTGATGTGTGGAATCTCAGCTGCGTTCTTGGCGGCCCCATTCTTAGGGACATCCAGCACAACGTCCCCTTGGACTCTCCTCCCCACTCCCACTCACCCTCCCAGAACCACACTCTCTCACACCCTCACCTGAGGAGGGTAGCTCCGACTTACAGGATTTGCATGTTGGGCTGTGGAAGCAAAGATGAGAGAGAAAGGCATCAAGAGACTCAACTGAGCAGGCTTTCTGGGAAACACCTGGCTGGCCCTGGGATCCTTTTGGTTATGGCAGCACCCCTGGGGGCTCCCGGGCTGTTCCCACCCCTCCCCTGCTCTCCCATCTGCTGCCAGACCTCTCAGACCTGGAGTCCGCCTTTCTGCACTTCACCTTCTTGCCTGTTAGGAGAGACAGAGAACAGAACAAGGAGACAGGACATAAGGGTCTGGACAAAAGCCAGTAGGGGAATTGTAGGTGCCTGGGGACCCCGAGGGGCCCTCTTGGAGGGGCTTTGGAGCTCAGGGAAGGGTCACACTTACTGAGGATAATGAGGATGCCCAGCAGGAACAATATGGTAGCCAGAGTCATGCCCACCGTCTGCACAGTGTCATAGTCTAGGGAAGACATTGGAAGTCATCAAAGTGGGGGCAGCTCCTCAGCCCCTAACCCCACCCCGGAGCCTTGTCCTCAGTTCAAGGCTTCAGGCTCCTCCTGTGGGTTCAAATGAGGATCAAAGACATGGCCCTTGGACACTAAGTGCTCCCTTTACCCTACTCTGGATTCATCAACCATAGATATAGATAGGGCCTTCTTCTACTGCAATGGTCCCCAGCATTTTGGGCACCAGGGATTGATTTTATGGAAGACTATTTCTCCATGGACAGGGTTTAAGGGATGGTTTTGGGATTATTCTCAAAAGGGGAGGGCAACTTAGATCCCCTGTGTGTACAGTTCATAATAGGGTTCCTGAATCTATTAGAATCTAAGGAGGCGGAGCTCAGGCAGTAATGCCAGTGACGGGGAGCAGCTGTAAATAGAGATGAAGCTTCACTGGCTTGCTCACTCGCCGCTCACCTCCCGCTGTGCGACCCGGTTCCTAACAGGTCACTGACTGGTACCAGTCCTTGGCCCAAGCATTGGGAACTCTTGTTCTACTGCATATATTTACTCTTTTCGGCAAACAGCCTTGTCTGTGGTCTCTCCATCACCCATCTCCCCACTCAGCGCCTCAGCCACAGGGCTCCTGTTAACACTTGAGTCTGATCAGGGTCCTCCTGAGCTCAGAGCACACTGCTCCACCCCCTCTAACCTCCACCTCATGGCAAAGAAAAGCCGAAGTCCTCCCCACAGCCCATGAGGCCTTGTACCACCTTGTCCTGATCCCTTCTCAAACCTCATTCCACTTCACTCTCCTCCTCAATTCCCTTGTCCAAGCACACGGGTCTCCCTGCAGTTCCTGGAGCCTCTCAGGCATGGTCCTACCTCAGGGCCTTTGCACTTGCTGGGCCCTCTTCCTGAAAGCGCCTCTCTCAAATATCCCTCCCTTACCAACTTCTGGACTTTATTCAAATGTTAGTGACCCCTTCTCTGGCTGTCCTATTTAGAATTCCCCATCCTCTTCTCAACATTTCTTAACCTCAGGCTTTGTTTTATTTTCCTTCATAAGAATTATTCTTATCTAAGTACATATCTATAGAAATATTCACTCTGGATCAGCAGTGGTCCAGGCCTCTGCCCTCAGGGAGTTGTCTTTCATATTGTGATAAACAAAATAAAACCAAAAATCTCAGTCATGCGACCATGCCTAGATCTATGTGTGGCTTCTCTTGGGGGACGCAAGAAGGCCTCTCCTGACATATGGCTCCTGACAGTCATTATTTGATCTGAGGCCTGAAGAAGAAAAGGGAGCCTTAGCTAGCTGTGTGGAGAGCTAGAGAAAGCGTGTTCCAGCAGAGGGAACAGTAAGTGCAAAGGTCCTGAGGCAGGAGACAACTTAGAACATGGAGAAGAGCATGAGTGAACACAGGGAGAGAGTAGGAGGGTACACAGAGAGGGACCTGGGTCAGGTCTGCTAGACTTGGAGTCACTTTTTGAGCTTCAGTGCTATGGAAAGACTTAATGACATCCGAGTAAATCTTTCCCATAGTCCTTATGGGTGAAAACTTAGTGTTCCTTATTTAAAGAAGGGCCCAGAGAGACAGAGTTGCTTGCTCAAGGCCACACAGCTAGTGAGTAGATCAGCCAGGATTCAAATTCAGCCAGCCTGGTGTCAGAGTTGTTGGATTCTCTGATGACCCCAGCAAACTAACCCAGAGTGCTGGTGAAGCCTGAGGAAGGTCCATAGAGGGTACTCCCTCCCCAGGTCTGATTCAACCCTCCATAGGCCAAGCTGATGTCAATTATATCCACGTGGTCATGTGGCCAGTGACCCAGCACATAATACGTAAGCCATAGCTGAAGCCACTTTAGCAGTGATCTGTGGGGATCTACAGCCACCCCTCCATCCAGCCCCTGGGTACCCTCGTCGCAGAATCTGCCACTCACCATAGTAAAATGGGTCGGGATCCTGAGGAACTGTGGGAAGAAGGCAGAGAGAGGGGGAAAAAACATTTCAACACTGGGCTTCTTAATTATTTGAGGATCCTAATGGGGCCACTGGCCCAGTGGTTTCTGTGTAGAAATCAGATCATTGAGACCCCTTGCTCTGGACAATGTAGCCTCATGGCAGGACACCAAACTTAAAGACTGGAGCATAAGCTGGATTCCAGCCCCAACTCACTCCACTGGTGAATACCTTCCCTTATACAATGCCCAACCTACCTAACTGTACATGGCAGTCCTGACCCTAGGCCCCTACGGAAGTCTAATACAAGCATGGACTCATTTCTTGAGAGACACATATACACTCTTTTGCATATGATGCTGCATCCCACGGGAGAACTAACTGGTCAGTGTATCAGCTTCCCCTGAATACTCCCTACAATTTCTCAGTCTTCTGAGCGCTCCAAAAGGTGGGCACTGTGACCGCTGCTTTCATCCATTTGTTCCTGCCATCAAATCCAGCAGAGAGGAACTGTTCAGAAATTCATATTATCCCTATATTACTTACTTCTCAGACACCATCAAATTAAAGATTCAAAATTGATTTTGTAGTAACTTCCCCAGTGTGTGCATGTGTGCATGTATATATATCATAAAAACATACTCATCCACTAGAAGACTCACCCTGATTTCTAAATGTTAACATGGATAATGTGTATGGCGGCTTCCTTGGTGGCTCAGATGGTAAGGAGTCCACCTTCAATGCAGGAGACCTGGGTTCGATTCCTGGGTCAGGAAGATCCCATGGAGAAGGGAATGGCAACCCACTCCAGTATTCTTGTTTGGAGAATTCCATGGACAGAAGAACCTGGCGGGCTGCAGTCCATGGCATCGCAAAGAGTTGGACACGACTGAGCAACTCACACTTTCACTTTCACTAATGTGTGTATGTATGTGTGTGTCTTTGTGAGTGTGTGTGGCTATTTACTTTTCCCTATCTCCCACCTCCCTGTCTCAAATGGTATTCTCCTCCAGGAGAACTCAGAACATCCTTCCCATTCACGAAACCCATCCTGCTGCTTCCCCCAAACACTGACAGCTTTTAGTACATACAACCTGCCTTGTTTAGAGTGGAATTCAGCAAAACATGCCCCACTAGGGGAGGGAGGTGTACCGGGAGTGCCAGGGTGACGCCAGATGTTGTCATTAATGTCCTTCCCCCATCCAGGCTCAGCAAGGATGGCTACCTTGAGGTTGGGAAGGAGAACATGTGACTAATTCTGGCCAGTGAACTGTGAGTCTGGTCTGCAGCATTAACTGCCCATGCAAGAGCTCTCTTTAGCCTTTGGCTTGGTGATATGAACGTTCAAGATTGTGGCTGCTCCAGTTTTCTTTGGGAAGTAGAGACCTCTAGTCAACCCGTGGTGGACACACAGTCTAAGTGAGAGATCTGCTTTGATTGTCAGAAGTCACTAAGATTTTTGGTACTCCATTTGTTGTTGGTTAGTAGCTCAGTTGGGTCTGACACTTTTGTGACTCCATATCCACCAGGTTCCTCTGTCCATGGGATTTCTTCAGGCAAGAATACTAGAGTGGGTTGCCATTTCCTTATCCAGGGGATCTTCCCAACCCAGGGATCAAACCTGTGTCTCCTGCATCTGCAGGCGGATTCTGTACTGCTGAACCAGCAGGGAAGCCCTTGGTACTGCATACTGTAGCTTAAACTGACTGATGCAAGACCCTGAATAGTACTGTCACCGTAAGTTCACCCTCTTCAGTTCCCGTCCAGTCTTCAAAGAGACAGTCTTAAAAAGGAGGCTGATATATCTCCATACCTTCCAACCTTTGTTACTCTCTCAAGAGAAAACAGGCATTGGGCTCAGGGTCTTCAGCAGGTAATAATATCTAAGTAGACTGTTATAACATTATTTGATTTTCTCCTTTATTTATTTATCTAAGTAGCCTTTGATAGCACTGATTCCATGCCAGGCTCTCTTCTAAGCACTTTACAGATATTACCACACTTAATCTTCACAGCAGTTCTCCAATATAGGCACTATCTTCATTCTCTTTCCACTAAAGAGGAACACTGAGGCCCAGAAAAGTGAAATTGGTTGTTTAAGGTAATTTTAATACTTGCTTTCAATGTAAGACAAAAAAATAAAAATCCTGATTTTTCCATTTGTGGAGGTGATATAAAATAAAGCTAACAAAGTTTTTTAAAAGTTAATCCTTTGAAAGAAAAAATGTTAAATATCACTGTGGGGAACATTTGGACAGGGCAAAAATCATGAAGGTGGTACTCATAAGCATCAAGATGGGAAAATATTATTTTAGAATCATCTCTGCTCTGTCTTAGCTCCCCTACCAGATGGAGAGCAGATTTATTTGACTCATCTATGCTGTTAATCCTGGCATTTATAAAGTTGTTCAAAAAACTTTTCTAGAATGAATGGATGGATGAGTGAATGAACCCTTGCTAGGCAGCATCAGAGATGGAACAGTCAAATTATCCTACTTTTGTCTCCTGTGTTTCCACACATCCTGCCTCCCCAAACCATCTGAGAAGCCCTGCCCCAGAAGTGAGCACCTGTCCTAGAATCCTCTTTGGTTCCTCTCTGGTTCCACCTCCCCGGGGTGCTCCTTGCTCCATGCAGAAGTTCCTCTCTAGTTCCTGCTGTCCCAGCAATCTGGGTCCTCAAGGCGAGACTGAGCTAAGGGTGGTGCCAGGAGGCAGGAGAAGGAAAGTGCACCACTCCTGGCCAGTTGCCAGGGAGAATCAGGAAGGAGGTGGTTACTATGGCAACTGGAGCATCTTAAGAGGTGAGGCGAGGTGATGGATCTGAACACCCCAGGTTGGATGGGGTCCTGTGTGGGACTTGAGGGTTGGGTTTCTGACTCTGGGGCCAACCCTGATTCCCTCTGTTCCCTTTGTTGCCCCTGAACAACTGGCTCGTGGCCAAGCCGAGGGTCCTCCTTAAGGATAGAGACCCAGGCCCAGTTGTGCTTTTCCATCTCCTTTCTATTTGCCCCCAACACACCCTCATGCTCTCTGACAGGGTGGGGGTGGAGGCTAGGGGTGCAAGGGAGCTGTCCCCCTCCCTAACGATCTGTTAATTAATTTCATTAAGCAGTTTATGACAGGCAACATGCGTTTCCTCCCCCCCGGGGTTTCCCAAGACCTGCGGTCCCCTCTCCTGCTGTGACTGGGGAAAGGGTGTGTGTGGGGGGAGGGGAGGCAGGGCATCTTCCTCCCACTTCTGCCCGTCTGCTGCCATCGATCCTGCTAACCACCATCTCTGCGAAAAGAAGCGCTGGGCTCCCGCCAGGGCTGCTGGCTCAACCCTGCCCCCTCTCCCTAGGGTGGCTTCCAGCCTCTGCAGCCGCCCCCCCACTGCCCCCCCCGCCCTGCTTCAAATTCTGCAGATATGGTTCAGTGCAGCAGCCCCCGCCTGCCGGGAAAGGGGGCAGGGAAGGAGAGATCAGAGTGGAACCGGGGTTCCCTCCAGTGCCAGAGGCTCCTCAGCAATGATGGCCTCTTGCCTGACCCTGCTCTGAGGGCTGGAAACCCCTTCCCTGCCCACTTCTCCCCCACCATGAAAGCATTCTTCTCCCTGTTCCTCTGCAGAAGTAAGCTCAAGAAAGGGGGACCGTTGGGGGGAGCGAGTATTTCAGGGGGTGCCGAATCGGGCTAATGGTGTGAAATGTCCATCTCTGTGTGGCTGGAGGGAAGTGGGAAGGCATCTGTGTGTACACCCAAATGCACCTTTTGGACAACACCCTTGAATGAGGGCTGGGAAGGAGGGTCCTGCCACCCATCCCCGCCCTTGGGGGCTCACTGCGGTGGTGCAGGCCCCACCCTGTGCTACCCCTCCTTCTCTTTCCCGTTTCCGTCTCATGCTGTCGGTCCTGCTCTCTCTCCCCCGAGTCTTTACGCCTCCCTGTCTCTCGGTCCCTATCTCTTTCAGGCTCTGTCTCAGCCTCTTTCTATATTCCTTACTGTCCCCTCTCTCTTGCTCTCTCCATTTCTCACTTCCTACATCTCCTGTCTTTCCCTCTTTCTCCTCGCTTCCCTCTGAACCTGCCTGTCAGAGATTTCAGGAAACACCCACCACAGGTGCCAGCCCTAGAGAGGGGCGGGGGTGTGGGGGGAGAGGGACATGGACCCCGTCCCCTTACGTTCCGCAGGGACCATGAAATCTGGGCGAACCCCCGCGGCTGCAAACCTAGCGGCTCCCACCCTCTAATCCCATTTCTCCGAGTCCACTACCACCGCTGCTCTGGACCAGCTGCACGGTTGCTATAGCTACCGGTCTGAGCATCCTTTCTCCCGGGACTGCCGCTCTCCAACCACCGGTCCCGCACAGGAACCGAGACCACCGGGAGAGGGTGCCCATGGAGTACCGAGGGTGCAATGCAGGGGCCTCCGCCCATGTGAGGAGGGGACATCCCCTTCCCCATTCCCCTCCCTTTTCAGTACTGGGCTCTCCCCCAGATCCTCTGTCAAGCTCTAAGATCCCGGAGCCCCGCTGCGCCCTCTCCCCAGGCGACGCTCACCCTTTGTGGGGACCTGGGTCGCCATTCCGGGCCGGAGCAAGGGGCGGCTGGATGTAGAGGCGGTGAAGGAGCGCTGGCTGCAGCAGCTGGAAGCCGGACCGACTGTTGTCAGGGGTAGATGGGGTGGGGAGCCCTGGTGTTCGGGGGGCCGTAGCCAATGGGGGCCCGGAGAGCCCGCCCCCGTCCCGGCCACCCCCGCCCCCGCCCCCGCCCACTGCCGACGTCCCCGCCCCTTCCCCAAGGGTGGGGGCGCCCTCTGCCGGGGCCAAGGGGGCACCCAGGCTTTCCACCGCGAAGGGACCGACAGATTCGCACAAGCCTGTCAAGAGAGAAAAGCACGTTTTATTGGAAATCTGAGCGGCAGAGTCTGTGGGGGCAGGGCTAGGGAAGAGGGCAGTCCAGGTGGTGGTGGGCGTGCAGAAGGTGGGTGGGAAGCGTCAAGTGCCAGGGGAATCCTGGTGAAAAGGGGTGAAAAGGGTGAGGGGCAGGAGAGCCTTCCAGGCCCGCTACCCCAGCCCTTTGCCCCCTCCTCCTCCTCTCTCCTTCCCCCAGCCTAGTTAAAGCTGCGGGATCTGGCTGGGGTCCATCGCGCCATGTGTCTCTACCGCCGGCGGGTGGACAGACCTGAGGGGGGAAGACAGAGAATCCGGAGGTCAAGAGGGGCACCCCAGCTCCTCTGAAAAGTGGGGGTACGGCACGGCAGGTCAAGCCCCTCCCCCCGACCCCCCGCGCCCAGGGAGGGCCAGCAAAGGGCTTCTTGGAACCAACTCGCATTCCCAAACACCCGAAGTCTTCCCAAACTCACGGCGGATTGAACTGCGGAAAGTTCCCTCCTCTTCATCAGGTTCCCCAGTCCTGGGAAAGGAGATGCATCAGGAATTGGGGGGTGGAAAAGGAGAGAGACAGCTACACTCGGAAGACCCCAATGCCGGACCCATTTCACAGACGACTCCACTGAGACCACAGATGGGCAAGGAGCAGGTTGGAGCCGCCAGAAAATCCAGTGCAACCCAGGAGCAGTGCAAGTGTTTGGCAGGAGGCGCTCCAAGCCGATAACAGCGAGTACCTCCCAGAGTGCTGAGGAAGGAACTAGAATTTGGAAGGGGAGGTATATAGCCAAAGCGACTTGAGGGCAGATTGCCTGGAGACGGCCTAGGTTAGAAACCCAGAGCCCTCATCTTCCAGTTGAATGATCTGGGGCATTGTGAACACCTTCCCATGTCTCGGTTTCCTCATCTGTAAAATGAGGTTAATAACAGCACCTACTTTACAGAGATGGTGTGAGGGGTAAATAACATAATGAAATAGCATCTTGCACGTGGGACAATAAAATACTACCTTTACTTATGATAACATCTACAAGTATCTTAATAGGAAGAAGATATTCATAGGTTGCTTGGGCTTTAAAATTTTATTTAACGATGAATCAAAGAGCTAGGAACAGGACTCTGAGCTAAACTGGGCCGCCAAGTGAGGTGATCTCATTTCGCCGCGACTCTTTCACAACACTTATCACGCTTTGTGGTTTTATATTTGTGGGTCTGTTGGAACCCATTGCCACCGCCCCCACTTGGCTGAAAGCTCAGACAGACAGAGAGGGCAGTTAACTCGTGGCTTGGTGCCAAGACCTGGCTTGGGGCTGGGCACGTAGTAGGTGCTTAGTACATATTTGCCGAAGGGTCTGGTCTGGCTGTGGATTGAGTGAACTTCTAGCCTCACCCTCAACGCTCCTTTAGAGCGGGAGGAGATGAGGGTCCAGAGAGGCTTCTTACCTCTGCTGCTGGTTGAATTTGCACCGGCATCTTCTGCCTGTGGGTGGGGGCGTGGAGAGGAGTGTGCTGAGACTCCGCTCTAAGACTCACAGCGCGCAGAGAGCCACAGATCTCTCTCGCCGGGGCTGGAGTGGCTGAGGATAAGGGTGGGGCAGGGGCAGGGGCGGGGCCAAGGGCGGGGATAGAAGTGGGGGCGTGTCTGGGGCGGGGATAGGAACGGGGCGGGACCGGGAGCGGGAACCGAAGTGAGGGCGGGGCAGGGGGCGGGGATAGAAGTGGGGGCGGGGCGGGGCGGGGATAGAGGCGGGGCGGGCCCGAGGGCAGGCAGGATAAGAACGGGGCGGGGCCGGAGGCGGGAATGGGGGAAGGGCGGAAACTGGGACGTGGCTGAGGGCAGGCGCAGAACAGGTGCAAGGCCGAGAGAGGAAAGTGGGATGGGCAGAAACAAAGGCGGGGCCAAGGGCACAGATAGGGGCGGGGTTGAAGGCGGAGCGGGAGGTTGGGCGGGGCTGGGGCAGACGCCGGAAGCGACTGAAGGCAGGGTAGGGGGACTCACTCAAGACGATGAGTATGCCCAGGATGAAGAGAATCCCGGCGATTATAAGGCCTCCGATCCGCAGGGATTGGTAGTCTGTGGGCAGCAGGGAGGCGGGTGAATGCAGGGAGGAGGGTGAATGCAGGGAGGGGAGGAGGAAGGATAGGAAAGGGGCAGAATGGGGAGGAAGGGGCAAAGAGGAAGGATGGGGAAGAGGAGACAAGGGACATCAGTGAGAGGAGGAGGGAGCGATGTTGGGGAAGGGGGATCAGGGAGAATAGGGAGGAGGTGGACAGGGCAAGGAGGAGGGAGGAAGCAATCGAGTAAGGAAGGATGTGGAGAGGGTAAGGGGGGCAGGGAGAGGAGAAAGGCAGGTGGCAACAGAGGATGGGCCGTGGGATACTAAGAGGTAAAAGGTGAGAGAATCAGAGAGACAGAGAGGGACCAAACAGAGAGACAGAGACAAAGGGAGATCGAGACAGAGTCAGAGAGCCGAATTAAGAGAGAATGAGAATGACAAAGCGATAAACACCGAGAGTCTCGAGAGTGATGGAGACAGAAACAGAGAGAGGGAGGGAGAGAGAAGAGGGCAGGCTAACCAAGCCCAGCACCCAGAGAAAGATGCGCCCCCCTCACCGTAGGTGAATGGGTCGTGTTCCTGTGGTGCTTCTGGAAAGAGAAGAAGAAATCAGGGTTGGATGCTTCCTGGGACCCTGGACAGAGAGCGGCATCACGAGACCCTGTAGGGGTTTTACATTCTCGGGGCAGGAGTCTGGGGACTGTTGGACTCTGAGTAGGCTGCCCACCCTCTCTGGGTCTTGGCTGCCCCTCTGCACTGTCCCAGGTGGGGCAGGAGGCACCTGACTGCCTCAGTTCTCCATCTCATTCCAGGTTGTCTATGATTCCATCATTCACGGGAAGCTGGCCTCCATCCCACCCTCCCCCTTTGCCCAACCTGGGGCATCCTCTCCCCTCCCCCAGATACCAGCCTGTGACTGCACCCCACGTGAGACCCCACTGAGACTCAGTTCAGACTGGAGGCTCCAGCTGGTTCTCTTGCAGAATTTTTCCCTACCCTTGTCACCCCTGGGGCTGAGGTGGTAGTGGGCTGCCTCCCCCAGACTCACCTGCGTTGACCATGGCAAGGAGACCCACACAAAGAACCAAGATGTGGCTGAGAGATGCCATTGTCCTGGGGAATACCAAAGGTCAGGAAATGCGTGCCCTCATTCTCCCACCACTGGGGCCTGAACACAAGCGGTTAAGCCAGAGACAGTCCAGGGACTTAATTCCAAAAGCATCTATCATCTGGCTTGGTCACCCTGAGAAACAGAGGCGCCCCCTGCTTCACCAGGACACAGCGTCACCAAAACAACCCACACAATGAGGGTCACCCAGCAGCAAGAACAGGGGTGAGGCACACACAGTCCACAAGGATCTCCCACAGGCCGGGGCCTCCCCCACTGCAGGCCCCAGGTTCCCCGCACCTACCCTGGCAGGGGAGAGCAGATGCCTCACCCCACCCAGGTGGAGAGACAGACACTGCCAGGGACGAGACAGCCAGGAAACGCCCAAGGGCCACCTGCCCGCACACCACGACCTCACTGTGTCTGTAATAGCCCGGTTCTCCTGCCCCCGGCTGCTGGCCCGCTCTCTGCCTGACCCTGGGTATAAATATCTCCCACTTCACCCTGGAGGAATTTGCCTCACACAGGCCACCATGGCAACAGCCTTCCTCCCCCCACTCGGGGGTCATGCACAACCCTGCCCGGGTGAGGCCGGGCTGCCACACTGCCACCAGCTGCCCCCGTGGGAAAGGCCACCCCTTCTCTTCTGGAAGCAATGAGAACAGGGAAAACATCCCCTGGCCTGCCTCTGGGTGACATCTTTCACCAGCGGACAGCACCAGGCAAGTGACATGAGGCCCGGGCCAGTGGGGCTGAGACAGAAGACAGATGCCAGGGGCGGGGACAATGCACGCATGCGCACATGCACACAGACGCACAGTGGGGCTACAATGGGGATGACGCCCGCTCCCCAAACTTCTGGTTGGAGCAAGGCATGGGGTGGAGACACAGGCACACATTAGTCCCCATCTGGGCCTCCGGTGCCCTCAATCAGTGACGCAACCCAACGTACACACATGAGTGTGCGAAACCCACACCCCGCCAGTGTGCACGCGCCACAGCAGGGGCAGGGCAGAGCTGCACCCACACTTCCACCCCTGAGGGAACCCCGACGTCCCAACCACACTCCCTTCCTCTTGGGTCTGGCCTGTCTGGGAAGCGGCTCCTGCTCCCAAAATAGGCGGCCCAGCCAGGCCATGGGTGAGGCCCTGGAGGGGAGGGGCAGGGGACTCTCACCCCAGTCAGACTGTCCCCTGCCGAAAGAAGGCCCCCAAACGTCCGGCTGTGCCCTGGGGCCGAGCACTTTGGACCCCCTGGCCCAGAGCTGGCCGCGCTGCCCTCAGCGGTCTCCCCTCCCAGCCCCACCCCACCCCTACCCTCCCCAACCCGAGGCTGTAACTGGAGCCGGGCTGGAGGGGGGCCAGGGGGCGGCCCCCAGCCCAGACCGCCCTGGCCCGCTAGGTTAACTCTCTCAGCTCGGATGGACGGATGGACGGAGGAACAGTAGGCTGTCAGCGGTGGAGAAAGCTGGGGAGAGGAGGTGCTGGCAGGCAGGCTGGATTATAGGCAGGCATGCACACACACACACACACACCAGCCTCACAAACAGCTCAGAGAGCTTCTGAGCTAGGATGAGAGAGTGGGTGCCAATGATTTTCTGTGCTGCTCCCTAGGACCTGGGCCCAGCCTGGGCTTAAGGTCACCTGGCCTAAGAGCTTAGGAGTCCACTGACCCTTGACCCTGGTGCCCTGAAGGGCCCTCATCAGCACCACAGGGCTGTCTGGGGGGCATTTCAGTGTGTGAGTAAGTTGTCTGCTGCTGAGTATGAGGTCTCACATGGGTACACACACACACACACAGAAACCCAAAGACCCAGATAAACAGGCACAAAACAAGACAAATACATGCAGGTACATAAATACAAACTCAGAACTACACACCCAGGGAGAAGCCCAAAGACACACACACACACCAGCACTTCTTACACCAGTACAAAATATCAGGACAGACACATCTGTATACACACCCAGCACATACATATTCACTAAAGTGGTGCCCATAAGTGAAAAAGTGAAGTCGCTCAGTCGTGTCCGACCCTCAGCGACCCCACGGACTGCAGCCTACCAGGCTCCTCCATCCATGGGATTTTCTAGGCAATAGTACTGGAGTGGCTTGCCATTAGAGACACAATCAAAGACCCAGCTGGCCACACAGCTTTAAGCACACTTACAGATGGTCACAAAGATACACACTGTCTGTACAGAAATGCACCAATGCGCACACACTACACCTGAATACATTCAAAAGCATGCTACAGCTTCTGAGCTAGGGTGAGAGGGTGGGTGTCGATGATTTTCTGCGCTGCTCCCTAGGAACTGGGCCCAGCCTGGGCTTAAGGTCACCGGGCTTAAGGTCAGCCCTCCTACACAATCTCAGGCATGTGAAGGCACACAAACTGCGTCCATTTGTACACACACACACACACACACACACACATATTTATGTGGGCTCACAGAGAAGCAGAAACACTGTCAAGGACACAGTCATACAAGCAGCCATGCTGTGGTTTCATAACCATAAAAACAGACACACACACACAGATGCTTGTGTTCACATCCTCACGCATGGGCAAACAGGCACACCGCTGGCCACACAGTGACACATGTACAGGCTGACACACTGTGCTCACACACTCAGAGACGCCACCAAACCTGCATTGATCTGTTTAGCCCCAAACCACCCTGTCCCTGAGCTCTTGTGGCCCCCTAGGCCCCTGTGGAGGACAACGCACCTGGCATCCTCATGGGTGGGCTGGGTTCACAGGCTCTGGTGACCAAGAAATTGGGGATCAGCTCTGGACTCTGCCATTCCCTGTGGAGTGAGAGAGCTTGAGCAGCTCAAGAGACTACTCCGTGCCTCGGTTTCCCATCCTACAAAAAGGAGACGTCACTAAGGCCACACATATCACTCTGGGCTGGGCTCAGAGGTCTCTGAACCCGATCTTGTCTTATTATTAACCCCATTTTAGAGATCTGCAAACCAAGGGTTAGCAAAATGGAGATCCTTCTCCCAGGGTCCCTCTGGTGGTTAAGGGTAGAAATTGCCCCTGCCTGAAAGAGACCTGGGCTCAGGTACCTCACTCTGCAGGACACAGATCAGCAGCAGGTAGAGGTACTCACACTCAGGCACAAGTGGCCCTCACACGCACACAAATACACATACGCACGCATGTGCGCATGTGCACGTGGCCTCACAGGACCCTGGCAGCTTCAAAAAGCTCTCTCGTCCCCATCTGCCTGAACCTCTGCCCCTGATGGCCCTGTACCCCAGGGTCACCAGCAGTCCCGGGTAATGATAACCCTGATGTTTACGTAGCCTTGGGGAGGGGTGGAAAGGAGTCAGGGGGACAGGAGGGAGGGGACACCTGGCCAGCTGTAGCCAGCACCTGGTTTCCTCCCCTCTCAGAACCAGCTGCTCCAGAGAGGAAAGGCCCTGCCACCTTCTAGCTGGTGATGCACCAATGACTTAACTTCTCTGTGGCTCAGTTTCTCCTTCTGTGAAATGAAAATAATAAGTGTATTCAA
This sequence comes from Moschus berezovskii, assembly GCF_049115385.1. NCBI lineage: Eukaryota > Metazoa > Chordata > Mammalia > Artiodactyla > Moschidae > Moschus > Moschus berezovskii. The sequence goes on from NC_142481.1 coordinate 17,680,207, forward strand.
CTCAGAGGGAGGTCCGGATGATTATCTGAAATGACCCGTGGAAAACATTTAGAATACAGTTAAGTCTGGCACACAGTAAGTGACCCCCCCAAAAAAAAGCTCTCACCATCATCATCCTTGTGATTCTTCTTATCGTAGACAGGAGTAAGAGCCCAGCTGTGCTGAGAACTCAGTGAGTATGGATTTAAGCCTGTCTGTCTTTACTCTGTGTCCCTGGTCCTAAGTTCTTTATTTAGCTTTCATAGACCCTGTAAAGAAGTTTCTCATCCTTGCTTTACATCTGAAACCAGAGACTTGAAGGGCCTTGCTCAAATCACAGAGCTCCTCGGGTGCTGGATAGGCACTTGGTCCAAAATTCACCCCAAACTTCTGGGTACCCACTTTGCTCTAAACCCTCTCTATCCTCTCCCTGAATTCTCTACACATCTGAGAAGTGGATGCCACAATTGTCCCATTTGACAGATGGGCAAACTAAGGATAGGGACCCAGATCTGAGTGGCCCCACCAGAGCAGATGCTGCTAAGCCCCTTGTCCTGCAAGGGTTCTGGGTGTGTACAGCAGTGCCAACAGAGGCTGTGTTCTCCTCATGCCTTAGTTTTCTCATCTGTAAAGTGGGGGTTAGTAATACTACCCACTTCACAGGCTGTTGGCAGGGGGGAGAGCCAAGTAAATTCGTGTCAAGGCTGATGCACAGTAAGCTCTCAATGAGCATTATTACTGCTATTTCACATTGCTTGTTGAGTAACAAGGGTCATTTATTTCCTTTTGTTATTTAATGGATAGAATCTATCCAGACTGCTAAAAAGCTTGGTCCAAAATGAAAACAGCCAATATCCATAGGTTCTGACCTCCAAAGGAAGAGAGACCATGGAGCCAGCTGCCTGGGCTTGCTCCCTGGCTTTGCTCCAGTTAGATAACCTAGATCGCAAATGACTGGACCCCTCTCCTCAGTATTTCCATCTGTAAAATAGCTGTATGATCGTCCCAACCTCAGAGGGTTGTAGTGAGGCAGCATGAGCTAACAGATGAACTGGTAGGACACGGCATGGTACAGAGTCAATATTAAAGAAAGGGGTGGCATCCTCATCCTTTTTTTCCTTGGGTTGACTCCCTACCCATAGTGGGTGGTGGGCACTCAAGGGGTTAACTTCGGGAGGGGCAAGAAAGGTTGTGGGTTTGGAGCAGGGTGGGTGTCCTGCCGAGCATCGCCACCAGAGGGAGCAGCTGGACCTGAGCTGGTCCCTTGAAGCCTCAGGGCCAGCGCCCACCGCACACTCCTGGAGCCAGGGGAGGGGGCTGGCTGGGAGTGGCCTGGACGGCTCCAGCCCCTAGTGGTCTCTCCTTCCACTCCCCCTCCTGCCGACAGAGCCATCCGGTCCCCACCCTGGTGACATCCTCACCCTCCGTGAGTGGAGTGGGGTGTCTGGGGAGGGGGCTGGCTGGGAGGAGCCAGGGCAGCTCAGCCCCCAGTGGCCCCTCCCCTCCCATGGGGCCCTCTGGCCCCTTCCCCAGGGGCTGCTCTTCCTATGCCCTCTGACCCCCGCCTCCTTTCCCTGCTTTGCCTTGAGCGCCCGGTGCCCAGAGAGTCCCTTTCCCAAACCTCCGGGGGGAAGGGACGTGGGAGGAGGGGAAGAAAGTTCCAGGGAGCTGGAAGGGTTGGTGGGGGGGTGCAGAGGGACAGAAATAAAGACACCAGACAGACACACACACACACGCAGAAGGAGAGGCCAATAGACAGACAGAGAGAAAGAGAAAGACAACTCGGATAGAGAGAGATAGAGAGTGGGAAACAGACAAACAGTCAGAAACACGGAAAAGGAGAGAGACGCAAAGACAGGGGAAGAGACACAAACAGAAATTTCGACGCCGAAGACATCGAGGAAGAAAGACGGACTGAAGAGAGACAGAGGAGAGGCCGGGGCACGGCGTGCCAGCTGCGGCATGCAGGGTCGCCTGGCATGGGAGATGTAGTGGCCCAGACCTGGGCCGAGCTGGGAGGGCAGAGAGAAGCCGCTGCCTCGGCGGGGGTCAGGGGGCATGGGAGGGGCCGGAATTCTGCTGCTGCTGCTGCTGGCTGGGCTGGGGGTGGGGGAGGCCTGGAGACCCCCAAAGGGAAAGTGTCCTCTGAGTTGCTCCTGCTCCAAAGACAGTGCTCTGTGTGAGGGCTCCGTGGACCTGCCCGAGATCCTCTCCCCGACCCTGCTGTCGCTGTGAGTGTCAGCCCTCTGGGGGCCTGAGGCTGGGGATGGGAGTCCTGGGACCCCGGGGGGCTGGAGGGCCCGTCAGGATCTTGGGAGGGGGCAGCAAAGGATGTTGGGAGTCCTGGGAGGGGGCTCCTGGGATCTGAAAGGGAGTAGGGGTGGGGATGGGAATTCCAGAGGGCAGGGGCATCTTGGAGGGGAGTCTGGGGGAGGGAGAACCATCGGGTGCACAGAGTGCTGCCAGGATCCTTGCCAAGCCAGGAGGTCAATTGCCCGTCTCCCCTGGAATGCAGGGGAAATACACACACCCAGGGTCAGGTTCCCTCCTGCCCCCCTCGGACAGGAGCCGGCTCTGGGATGGGAGTGGCGCACTGGAGCGGTTTTCTCCTCACCCACCATTGCCCACGTCCCCAGCTCATTCGTTAGGACCCGAATCACCCAGCTGAAGGCCGGCAGCTTCCTGAGGGTACCGTCACTGCACCTGCTGTGAGTGGGGTCCGGCTGAGTGAAGACCACCCGAGGGAGGGGCTGTCCATGCACATGCACGCGGGGGGCGGGGCGAGTGTGCACACTTACGTGTTTGTGCATGTCTGTGAAAGTATCTGTGTGATCCACATCCTCACACTGCATGCCTGTGTGTGTGATCATGCCTGCGTGGGCTGGGGTTGGGGGCAGCCAAGGTTAACGTGTCAGGTGGGGAGCAGTGACTCTGGAAAAATTTCTCTTACCTCCTTGCCAGCCTCTTCACATCCAACTCCTTCTCCGTGATTGAGGATGATGCGTTTGCGGGCCTATCCCACCTGCAGTACCTGTGAGTGAGGCCAGGAGAGGGGGGCAGGCAGAATGGGGGCCTGGGAGAGGAAGGAGGAGCACCTCCATGGCTCCTAGGGTGCGGGGAAGGGAGGAGCTTGTTGCCCTGGGGAGGAAGTGTCTGGACAAGGGATCGCCTCGGAGGGGCAAGACGGCCGGCCTCTTGAGTGGGGTTGGGGGTCCTGCTCAGCTGTGTAATCTCAGCCTGCCTCCACGGCCCTCTCTGTTTCAAGCTGCATGGAGTCCTGGGTAACCCATGATTGTTTCTGGTCCTACCTGACTTTCAGGAGACTGGGTGGGTACAAAGAGGCCAGAGATAAGGAAATGTTTGAAGCTAAGAGGCAGCGACTCTGAGTTAGTTGGGGACGGCGGTACTGATGGTGGTGGCGGTGTTGACGGCATGACAATGTCAGCGGTAGCGTTGGCGGTGGTGATAATGGGGATGGTGCTCACAGGGAAGTGCTGGCATTATTGAGGATGACGGAGTGGGGGTGATTTTGATAAAAATGGTGGGCCCGATGGTGATGGTGCTCTTGGACCATCAGATGGACACTGATGATGAAGTCTGAGGGCTGGTGTTAGCAATAATCATCAGTGCTGTGGACACTGGTGATTATGATATTGGTGTTGGTGGTGGCAGCGGTTTGGGGTAGGATGTTGGTGTAATGGCAGTGCTGCTGGCATTGGGTTTGGTGGTGATGGTAAAGGTAGATGCACGAAACTGTGGCAGCAGTGGTGCCGATGGCAGGTGACGATGTGAGCGCTGAGGGTGACGATGTTGGGACTGGCAGTGCGGGTGCTCATGATCATGGCGGCACTGTTGGTGATGGCGGCGGTGGTTTTGGTGTTGATTATGAAGGACATGTTCTTGGCGATGCTTATCAGTGCTGCTGCTGTGAGGCTGGATGATTACACTATTGATGTTGGTACTGATGATGGGAATAGTGCGTGATGTTGGTGTTGGTGATGGTGGTGGCGTGGTATGTGGTTGGTGACGATGGCAGTTTTTGGAACTGGGGCTGGTGACCGTGGTAGAGGCATTGGACATAACGGGTGATGGTGCAGGTATGAGTGGTCATACTGGTGTTAGTACTGGTGTTGGTCGTGGTGGCTGTGGTGGAGATGGTTCCTGGTGAGGCTGGCAAGGACCATAGGGTCAGGTTCTTGGCTCCTGGGATTGCAGGCTGGGACCTTGGTGAAGAGAGAGGCTCCTGGGAGGTCTTTCCTTGGGATTAAGCAAGGTGTTGGGAGAGAATTCCACATGTTGCCGTGGCCTGAGGCTGCCATGGGGCGAGTTCCCCAACCACTGTGGGGCTACAGCAGGGAACTGGGGGACCTCCCCCTGACCCCATCTTCCCTCCACAGCTTTATTGAGGACAATGAGATTGGTTCCATCTCTAAGAACGCCCTCAGAGGACTTCGCTCACTCACACATCTGTGCGTGCTCCCACTGCGCCAGCCCGCCCTGGGGGGCACCCCACACCCATCACCCTGGCCTCCTCCTAGGAGCTGCTGATGGCTTCTCCTTCATTCCCTCCCCCAGGAGCCTGGCCAATAACCATCTCGAGACCCTCCCCAGGTTCCTGTTCCGGGGCCTGGAGACCCTGACTCATGTGTGAGGCCCAGGGGGACTGGGAGGGTTGGGGGGATTGGGAATGTGTGGGTGGGGGAAGGGGGCATCTGTGCCCACTCCTGGTTGGCACGAGTATGACTGCAATGGTTTTTACATAGTTTCCACACCACGGTAGGGCCCTAGCCTGAGCCCTTGCCTGGGAAGGGGAGGGGAGTGTGGCCCCCAGCGGGTTGGAAGCCGGGTCGCAGCCCCTCCCCGGCCTCTTGCCCCAGGGACCTCCGCGGGAACCCGTTCCAGTGTGACTGCCGCGTGCTCTGGCTGCTGCAGTGGATCCCCACCGTGAACGCCAGCGTGGGGACCGGGGCCTGCGCCGGCCCCGCGGCCCTGGCCCACATGCAGCTCCGCCACGTGGACCCCAAGACGTTCAAGTGCAGAGCCATAGGTGGGGGCTTTCCCGGCGGGGTGGGAGGGACAGCAGGGGGCGGCCAGGGCTGAGGGGTTCACCTCCTTCCCTGCCCTGCCAGTTCCTGGCTGAGAGTCTGCTGAGCAAGCATCTCCCCGAGCCTCAGTTTTCTTACCTGTGAGTAGGGGTAATACACTGTGACACAGGATTCCTGCAAGAGAGTTCAGTGATATATTTGGCAAGAGGCCTGGGAGGGGAGGCCCTCATAAATGTTCATTCTCCTTGCTGTTGTTATTAATATGACATTGACCATGTAAAAAGTATTTCCGCCGATGACTTTGCTTTTCCACAAAGATATTCTGGTACCTTTATGGGTACTGGGCAAAGCAGAGAGTACAGGAATGATGAAGCCAGCCCTGGGTCTTGTCCTCACAGAGCCCACAGCCAGAGGCAAGCAGAGAGGGCTGGCCTAGAATGACCAGGGCTAAGATGGGGGAAGCACAGAAGGGTCAGGGCCAGGATTGGAAGGGAGAACCCATGGAGATGTGGGAGCCCCGAGTCAGAGTGGGGGCCAGGCATAGCTGGAGGGTCTGGAAGGAGTGAAACTTTGAGTTCAGACCTGAAGATCATTACTAACATCATCATCCTCAAAATGTAAGACAAGTTTTTGGTCTTCAGAATTCATAGAACAAGGAAATTTAACTTAGTCACTCTTTGTTCAGTTATTCAACAAACATCTACTGAGGTCCACTTGATGACCAGCCCTGTGAGTGGCAATGGGCACACTGTGGTGACCAAGATAACCCAGGGCCTTTGCCTCATGGGGTCACAGTCCTGGAGGTGGGGAGGCAGACATTAAATAAAACATTGCACAGTAAATGCATGGTACCCATTGTGATAAACACAGAGGATGATGAGGGAGTGTAGGGGGTGGTCCTACCTTTCCTGGGGCATCGGAGAAGGCTTCTCCAAAGAGGTAGCACCAGCTGTGACTGTAGTGAAGTGGAGGACAGAGAACGGGGTCAGCATGTGCAGCGACCCCCCAAGGCAGCACAGAGCTCGTCCTGACTGAGGATGGAAGGAAGGTCTGGCCTGGAGGAGTCAGGAAGGGAAGGTCACAGATGCGGTGTCTCACCTGCAAGGGCCTCACTCTGCAGAACTTCGAAAGTCACAGAGAAGAAGGTGGACTTCATCCAGAGGACTGTGGGAAGCCACAGAGGGAGGGTTTTGAGGACAGAGTAACATGATTTGATGGCCATTTTTTAAAAGATCCCCTTTGGATGGGCATCCTTAGCTGTTTGGTTCGTTGATTCAACCCGGGCCCCTAGAAGTAGGTCCTGGCATGTAGAATGAAGTATTGTCACCTGGAGTCCACTGCCACCACACTGGGCAATCTGGGTGAATTGTTACCATCAATGCTAAGTTGCTGTGACAGAGAGGCTCTAAATACCATGAAACAAGGAAAACAGAAGGGTCTGACGAGAGCAGTTCAGGCTGGTGGGGCAGCCCCTGGGTGTTATCCTGCTTTCCATGGTTGAAACCAAGTCGTGACCCCATCCACCTGCCAGGTCACAGGAGGAGGGACCTAGTCCAGGACAAGCCGTCCTCCTAGAAGCAAGGCGAGCACTAGAACCATCACTCTGTTCTTGTTCATGGCCACATGTCAGGAGGTGGCATGGGGGCGGTGCTGGGCTAACGGCCTCTGATTGGGTGGCTTTGTGGCCAGATGCAACCCTGTGTGATGGAAAACAGGAAGGATGGATTTGGCTGGACAGTTGGCTCCCTGTGCCTCAGTTTCCTCCTCTGCAAAGTGGATATAATAACAGAATAAAGCCCACAGGGATCATGTGAAGTTACATGAATGGTGAAAGTGCTGTTTCGAATTATTTGATGATGCCGCGCAGCTTAGAAAATAGAGTATTACCGTGTGGTTGTGAGTTAATACGTCCATAGATAAAAAGATTCCACTGTGTATCCTCATGAGGTCAGCACCGTGGCGGTCCTCACTTCAAAGATGCGCAAGCTGAGGCTAGGTGATGAGGACCCTTGGGGGTCCCCCTGGCCTGTCTGACTCTCTCCCCTCCCCCTACCTCCAGAGCTGTCCTGGTTCCAGATGGTGGGAGAGTCAGCGCTGGGCGTAGAGGCTTTCTCCTACCAGGAGGAGCCCTACATTGTCCTGGCACAGCCCTTTGCCGGCCGCTGCCTGATCCTGGCCTGGGACTACAGCCTGCAGCGCTTCCGTCAGGAGGAGGAGCTGTCTGGTAAGCCCCCTCCCATCCTCCCACCAGCCGGGTAGCCTGCCCAGCTGGTCTAACAGGGCCCCTGCTCCCCTGCTCCCCACAGCGCCCTCTGTGGTGTCCTGCAAGCCGCTGGTGCTGGGCCCCCGCCTCTTCGTGCTGGCCGCCCGCCTGTGGGGAGGCTCGCAGCTGTGGTCCCGGCCCGGCCCCGACCTGCGCCTAGCCCCACTGCAGGCCCTGGCCCCACTGCGGCTGCTGCGGCCCAATGACGCCGAGCTCCTGTGGCTGGATGGGCAGCCCTGCTTCGTGGTGGCCGACGCCTCCAAGGCGGGCAGCACAACACTGCTGTGCCGGGATGGGCCTGGCTTCTACCCGCGCCAGAGCCTGCATGCCTGGCACCGGGACACGGACGTCGAGGCCCTCGAACTAGACGGCCGGCCCCATCTGCTGCTGGCCTCCGCCTCGCAGCGGCCCGTGCTCTTCCATTGGTTCGGGGGCCGCTTCGAGAGGCGGACGGACATCCCCGAGGCTGAGGACGTCTATGCCACGCGCCACTTCCAGGCCGGCGGGGATGTGTTCCTGTGCCTGACACGCTACATCGGGGACTCCATGGTGAGGCTGGGTGCAGTCCTACGGGGTGGGCACAGGCCCCACCTGACTGGCAGCAGCTCACTCCTACTACAGGCTGGCCTCTTAAGCACTGACCCAACCTTACACGCTGGCCTCTGAAGGCTGACCTGCCTGACAGCTGACCTTCCTAATATGCTGATCTTTGAGCTCTGACCCTATACCAGTGCAAACTCCAAGACTGTGACCCCTCAAGACTGTTGTTGTTCAGTTACTCAGTCGTATCTGACTCTTTGCGACCCTATGGACTTTTTTTCACTATCTCCTGGAGTTCGCTCAAACTCATGTCCATTGATTTGGTGATGCCATCCAACCATCTCATCGTCTGTTGTCCCCTTCTCCTCCTGCCCTCAATCTTTCCCAGCATCAGGGTCTTTTTCCAATGAGTCAGCTCTTCAAATCATGTGGCCAGAGTTTTGGAGCTTCAGCATCAGTCCTTCCAATGAGTATTTAGGGTTAATTTCCTTTAGGATTGACTGGTTTGATCTCCTTGCTGTGCAAGGGACTCTTAAGAGTCTTCTCCGGCACCACAGTTTGAAAGCATCAATTATTTGGTGCTCAGCCTTCTTTATGGTCCAACTCTCACATCTATACATGACTACTGGAAAAACCATAGCTTTGACTAGATGGACCTTTGACCCTGAACCACTCTACATCTCCCAACACTGACACCGGCCCCAAGATTCTGATTCTACTCCCAAACTGATACACTCCAGTACCTACATTTTTTTTTAAGTTTTTATTTATGACTGTTCTGGGTCTTCGCTGCTTTTTGCTCAGGCTTTCTCTAGTTGTGGTGAACAGGGGCTGGTCTTCATTGCAGTGCACAGGCTTCTTATTGCAGTGGCTTCTCTTGTTGCAGAGCACAGGCTCTAGGCTCTGGACTTCAGTACTGGGGCACACACACTCAATATTTGTGGCTTGTGGGCTCATTAGTTGTGGCTTGCATGCTTAGTTGCTCCATAGTGTGTGGAATCTTCCCGGACCAGGGGTTGAACCCATGTCCCTTGCCTTGGCAGGTGGATTCTTATCCACTGTGCCACGAGGGAAGTCCCCAGGACTTACATTTAACCACAGCCACCACACCCTGAACCCTCAGGGCTGATGGCCCACTCCCTCCAGCACTCTCTGGAGCGAGATAGAGCCAGGGGCAGGGCTTTGAGCCTGAAAGGCATTGATATGACTCAGGGGTTCACAGGGTGTCTGCATGGGGAGCAGACTGTAGGCACAGGGACAGGAGCAAGGAGACCAAGAAGACCAGGGAGGAGCTTATGTGATGGTCCAGGAGGCAGGTGACTGTGGCTGGACCGGAGCACAGCCTGAGGAGATGGGAGAAGTGCAGACCGTCTTAGGTGAAACTAACTGACTCCAGGGCTGACTGATTCTGTGTGGGACTGAAGGAGAGAAGGGTCCAGAGCGAGTCCAAGTCTGTGGGCTGAGCAGCCGGTTGGTGACATTTACGAAGATGAGAAAGCTGTGGGAGTCTGTGGACCTACAGGCCTCTGTTCCTGAGCTATTCTAAGGCCTCTGGAGCCTAGGGGACCACTGACCAGCAGGCCTGGCCCTGGGGACCCCAGCCCTAACGAGCGGCCCTCCTCCCGCAGGTCATGCGCTGGGATGGCTCCATGTTTCGCCTGCTGCAGAAACTTCCCTCTCGAGGGGCCCACGTCTTCCAGCCATTGCTCATTGCCAAGGACCAGCTGGCCATCCTGGGCAGTGACTTCGCCTTCAGCCAGGTTTTCCGCCTTGAACCTGACAAGGGGCTCCTGGAACCACTGCAGGAGCTGGGGCCCCCGGCGATAGTGGCCCCTCGGGCCTTTGCCCACATCACCATGGCCGGCAGACGCTTCCTCTTCGCTGCTTGCTTCAAGGGCCCCACACAGATCTACCAGCATCATGAGTTAGACCTCAGTGCCTGAGGCTGGAAGGGACGCCAGACACGGCCGGCAGGGGGCTGGCATGGGGATTCCTGGGCCTCAGGATGTCCCCTTTACTGGCCTCCTGGCCCTATTCAGAAGTGACAGCTGATCCTGTGAGATGCTGACCACAAGCCAAGTTCAAGGCAAGAGCTGCCCTTTCAGTCTTTAGCAACATCTTGGCTGGGAGATGACACCCATCAAAGATGACTTGGGGGCTCAGGACTGCTGCATGGAGCCGGTAGACAAATCATGGTGGGTGGGTAATGTAAAGAGCTCCACGAGGTCTGGAGAAGTCCCCCCTCAACCCACTCCCACCCCTTCTGTTCCCTGTAAAAGCACTGAGAAGGCGATAGCTTTCCTTTTCCTTCTAAACTCAATCCGGCCAATCGCTTTTAGTGCCCGCCTTCGTGACGTCATCAGTCGTTGGGCAGTTTTCCCTGCCGGGCCTGCTAACTTCCTCTACTGCTTGTGCGCACGCCTGCTGCCGAGGCGGAAGCCCAGCGTGTTGTTCCTCTTGCGCGTGCGCGAGGAATAGGTGGGAAAGAGCGAATTTTAGCCGGGATCCAGGGTTGCCTCTCCCGGGTCGGTGCCACGATCGCGGACGGAAAGTGCATGGGCTCAATAAACGCGCTGTGCACCCGCCCCACCGGTTGTTCTGAGGTTATTGGGAGGTGTCTCCTGTGGCCTGGGGTTGGGGTTGGGTTAGGGGAGGAGGAGGAGTGTCCCAGGAGCTGTGTTAAGGAGAGGGGAGGTGTCCCAGGGTGCATTCTGGCTTCCCTTGGTGAGCTTTCACGAGATCTCTAAGGAGTGTGGGCTCATATGGGGGGCCTTGTGGGGTGTGCAGGGGATATAAAGGCATTGTTAGGGGGTTAGGTCATGGGCTTATTGTTGGTCTGTGTATTCCAGGAGATATTTGGAGGTGTTTTGAAGGGTTTTTACCGTGGTCATGTATGGATGTGAGAGTTGGACTGTAAAGAAAGCTGATCGCCGAAGAATTGATGCTTTTGAATTGTGGTGCTGGAGAAGACTCTTGAGAGTCCCTTGGACTGCAAAGAGATCCAACCAGTCCATTCTAAAGGAGATCAATCCTGGGTGTTCATTGGAAGGACTGATGCTAAAGCTGAAACTGCAGTACTTTGGCCACCTCATGCGACAAGTTGACTCACTGGAAAAGACTCTGATGCTGGGAAAGGTTGGGGGTGGGAGGAGAAGGGGACGACAGAGGATGAGATGGCTGGATGGCATCACCGACTCTATGGACATGAGTTTGAGTGAACTCCAGGAGTTGGTGATGTACAGGGAGGTCTGGCGTGCTGTGATTCATGGGGTCGCAGAGAGTCGGACACGACTGAGCGACTGAACTGAACTGAAGGGTTTTAGGCATTTTTGTGGCTCTTGGGGACTTTTTGGAAGTCTTATTGGGTATTGGAGACAGTGTAAGGAAGTTCAAGCCTGATTAGAGGTTCTCACACCATGTAGCCATTATATATTATTAGGGATTTCGTGGGGAATAATTTAAAGTTCTCATAGGAACATTTGGGTGTTAGGAAGCATCTTCTATAATGAAGTGGGATCTGAGGTGAGTGGGAGGGTCATGCATGCATGCAGGCTAAGTCGCTTCAGTCGTGTCCCACTCTGTGCGACCCTATGGACAGCAGCCCACTAGGCTCCTCTGTCCACGGGATTCTCTAGGCAAGAATACTGGAGTGGGTTGCCATTTCCTTCTCTGGGAGGGTCATAGGGCCTCACTATTATAATCAAGCTATCTGGGTACTCCTGGGTACTAGGATCATTCCACATCCTAGCTTTCCTGGGATGGTCCCAGTGTCCACTTGAGGATCCAGTATTTCATCTGGCTGGAGCTCCCTTTCACTCTCAAAAATATCCCCCAAGTAGAGCATTTTAAATTGCACGTGTGGTTCCCATGGCCACAGAGGCAGAGGTCGGGCGCCATGCCATCCACCAGGTCATGCGGAAGCAGTTCTGTGGTCTCATCCCAGTGAAGAGATTCAGCTGCCAGCTTCCGTGCCAGCCCCTATGCACATCAACCTTCTCCTACCCTTCCCGCCACAAACCCCAATGCAAATATAGGGAGTCTCAAGGCGGCTTGGGCATGAGACAAAATCATTTTAGAGTAAAAATTGAACAGAGACCCCTCCAGGGAGAGGTGAGATGGAGCCTTGGCCAGGCGGTCTGAGGAGGGAGTGGAGAATTCCATCCTGGAGTTCAGGCTCCCTTGCAGAGCCAGGACTTGGAGAAAGTGGTCCTTGGAGCTCTTTCTGCTGATCCATTCTCAACAGGTTTGGGCGGAGCCTGGGAGAGGTGACAGGGTCAGCTTGCACACACACACACACACACCGTCTCTTGCACACACACACACACACACACCCACACCGTCTCTTGCACACACACACACACACACACACACACACACACACACACACCCCGTCTCCCCCCTACCCCGCCGAGTCCCTTCTCAACAGGTTTGGGCGGAGCCTGGGAGAGGTGACAGGGTCAGCTTGCACACACACACACACACACACACCGTCTCTTGCACACACACACACACACACACACACACACACACACACACACACCCCGTCTCCCCCCTACCCCGCCGAGTCCCTCTCAGCCCTACTCTGTCCCTGTCTTACCTGGAGTGATAAGAGGTGGGGCATCTCCTGAACGGTGGCTAGGGAAAGAAAAGCGGTGAGATCTCTGATCCCTCCTGTTCCTCCTCTCCCTCAAGGCTAGAGGATTCTCAACTGGTCCTGACACAGCTCCCTAACTATTTTTTCACAGGGTTATACCATCCCTGGGACCAAAAGCACTTCAGGATTTGAGGCCCTCTGAAGATTCATGGCTCTGAAGAATGAACCTGGAAAAATCTTAGGAGCAGGAATTTTCCAGGGCAGGGCCCGGAGGCCTGTTTTTTTCCTGTGAGATTTAGCTCTTTACCCTGGAAGGGCATCTCCAGCATGAGGCAGGCATGCTGCCGGGAACCCATCTTACCTGGGCTTCTGTCGGAACTTGCATTTGCATTTCCCACCTGTTAGGGGGAGAGGGGGGGTGTCAGGGGAGGACACCCCCAGCCCTGCCCTGCCCACCACCCCGCCAGCCCCTTCACTCACTCATGAGGACAATGATGCCCATGGCACACAGAATCCCTGCGAAGATGAGGCCGCCGACCCGGAGGCCGTACCAGTCTAGGAGAAACCCAGAGGGGGCCCTTGGTGCCAGTCCATGCCCTCCCCATCCGAGTCCCCAGCTACTTGACAATATCCCTTGGGCATCTCTGATGTGGGTTATAGCAGTGGAGAGAACAGATGGCTCCCCCAGCCCCCTGTGCTAACTTTCCAGTTTGCACACAGCAAGCAACAGAGATTTAATGTGGTATTAGGTAGAGAGAAGAGGTCTGTAGACAAATAAGTAGGTCCAGGAGACAGAAAGTCAGAGAGGAGTTCTTTGAGGGAGAGTGGCCAGGGAAGGAAGACTCCTCTGAAAGGGCACATTTGAATAGACACCTGATGAGCAGAGGGAGGGAATGTGTGGGGCTATGTGGAAGAAAATGTGGGGAGTCCCAAGGACCAGGCTGGCACATCTTATTCCCTTAATCCATTGTTTTTACTGTTCAACTGGGCCATTGAGCAATATACCATTAGTCTCACCCCTGAGGTCACCCCCATCAGACCCTCACCCAACCTGTGTGGGACCCTTGGCACAAAATAGGTATGAGGGGTGGGTGGGGGATGCAAAGGGAGGGGCAGAGGCTCTCACCATAGTAGAAAGGACTGTTTTTATCTGCAAAGAAAAAAATAAAGAACATGAATCCAGGACAAGAGCTGGGATGCAGGGCTCGTTGGGGAGACTTTGGAGGTGGACTGGTGGAGGAGTCAGTCTGGCTCACCTTCTGGGTCGTTGGCATCCAAGGGAGGCAGGCCTGGTGGGGAGAAGCAGGGAAGGAGAGAGATGGAGGTGCTGGCTTCGGCAAAGCTGGGAGCAAGGCCATGGAAACCTTGGCCTCAGCAAGGGGTCCCCTGATGGACAGTTCACCTCTTGAGGACACAGGGTTTCAACCCCAAACTAGTTATCTCTGCACATTCCACCTTGAAAGTGAGGGTTTCCCCCACTCAGCCCCACCCCTGAAGTAGGTTTCATTTGGGTGGCTTTTGATCATCTAGTCAGCCTTTGGCCTGATGTTGCAGACACCTGACTAACCCACACCCCCTGTAGAAACAAGCAAGAGTCTCGTGGGGATGACAGATGGTTTCCACTCCCAGGTGTTCTCAGCCCTCATCTCCTGGGTCTGCCACAACCACATCCCAACCCCCATTTCCCTGAAAGTGAGTTCAGTTCAGTTCAGTCGCTCAGTCGTGTCTGACTCTCTGCGACCCCATGAATCACAGCACGCCAGGCCTCCCTGTCCATCACCAACTCCCAGAATTCACTCAAACTCATGTCCATAGAGTCGGTGATGCCATCCAGCCATCTCATTTTCTGTCGTCTCCTTCTCCTCCCGCCCCCAACCCTTCCCAGCATCAGAGTCTTTTCCAGTAAGTCAACTCTTCGCATGAGGTGGCCAAAGTATTGCAGTTTCAGCTTTAGCATCAGTCCTTCCAATGAACACCCAAGATTGATCTCCTTTAGAATGGACTGGTTGGATCTCCTTGCAGTCCAAGGGACTCTCAAGAGTCTTCCCCCGCACCACAGTTCAAAAGCATCAATTCTTTGGCGCTCAGCTTTCTTCACAGTCCAACTCTCACATCCATACATAATTTGTTGTTCAGTTGCTACATCATGTCTCTGCAACCCCGTGGACTGCAGCACGCCAGGCTTCCCTGTCCTTCACCATCTCCCTGAATTTGCTCCAACTCATGTCCATTGAGTCAGTGATGCCATCCCACCATCTCATCCTCTGTCACTCCCTTCTCTTGCCCTCAGGATCTTTTCTTTGCATCAGGTGGTCAAGAGTATTGGAGCTTATTAAACTCCGTACACCTTAAACTTAATACACTTTATTTAAAAAAGAACTTTATATCACTATCCTGAATGGAATACCAGTCTTGCTTGATATAATGGATAAAAATAAACACAATGAAAGCAAAAGACTAGGATTGAATTCTGGCTAGAGGCAGTCGGCTGTTTAACTTTGGGCCTAAGCTCTATTCACCCTTTGTTAAAGGGATATTCATATTTTTAAAATTATATTTAAAGCATAGACACATGGTGCTTATTCTGTCCCAGGCACTACCCTTAGTGCTCTGCAAATTGTAACTCATTTAATCCTCATAGTGACTCTCTGAGTAGGTGCTGCTATTGTCCAGATGGGGAAACTGAGGCCCAGGGGGTTTTTGGTAATTGCCACATAACCACGAAGCTCTTCGTACTCGTACTAAAGTGTTTAGGAGTGTAGCCCAGGGCCGAGCCTTCTCCAAGATGTCATCAAGGAGACATTAAGACGATGATGAGCTGTGTAAGCCTTGGCTGTAAGAGGTCCTCCTTTACGTGTCCCTTAAAATCACCAGTGTGACACTCCCTCCTCTCTAGGAGATACTGTCCTGAAGCTCCCCACCCCGTGGGGGAGGCAGAAAGTGTGAGAGTAACATGCACACATGATCACCACCCAGCGGAGGGGCTGTGGGGAGAGGCAGTCCGGAATGGACACTCACCTGCCAGGAGGACGAGCAGGCTCAGGGCCACCTCTTGCATGTAGATCATTGGCCTGGTGGGGTCTGGGGGGAGCGACCAGCTTCAGAAGGGCCCCCCGGAGGCCTCTGGTTCCCAATCTCCTGCTACTCTGCTCCCCACCCAGGGTACACAGCTCACCCCAGGGCAGAAAGCCTGGCCTTGAAACTCACTGGGCTGAGAGATAAGGAGTGGGAAAGTGCAGTGGGGGCTGGGTGAGAACTCAGACCGGAAGAGGGAGGAGCAATAATAACTCACTGGATGTGGACTGGAGGCTTTAAGCAAATCACCCTGGAAACCAAATGAGGATGGTGCTGCCCACTGTTATCCCCATCTTACAGATGGGGACATTGAGGTCCAGAGGTGAAAGTGGGTGCTCGAGGTCACCTTGCCAGAAGGCGGGATTTAAACCAGACCTGGCTGACTCTCTCAGGGCCTTGAGTGTTGTGGGGAATGGAGCATTGGGAGCCAGGTGGCAGGAGGCCCGGTATCCGGGAGTGTCTCCCATAGACAGTTTGGAGCATGCCCGCCCTGCCCAGACTTTGCCGGGCCAGGGCTGGAGCCTGGGCTGCTCAGGGCAGGATATGGGGTAGAGAGAACTCAGGGAGG
Source organism: Moschus berezovskii (assembly GCF_049115385.1). NCBI lineage: Eukaryota > Metazoa > Chordata > Mammalia > Artiodactyla > Moschidae > Moschus > Moschus berezovskii. The sequence goes on from NC_142481.1 coordinate 17,696,271, forward strand.
GGTGGGGGGCAGGCCTGGAAAAGAATTGCCTGGCTGCAGCCCCAGCCTTATCTTCCCACGCTGCCAGCACCCCACCATCCTGCTTCTGCCCCACCCCTGCGCATCCCACCCTGGTCCTCGGGTCCTGTCTCTACCCCAGTCCCAGCCCCAACCCCTGTCCCTGCCTCTGCTCCCACCAAGTTCCTGGGGCAGCAAACACTTCCTCTTTCCCCAGGTAGGTCTGCCCAGCACGAAGAACACTCCACCATCCCCTTCCTCTTCACGTTCAGTCCCCCGTGCGTCCCCCTGTCCCCTCCCCTCCCCCTGCCCCACTGCCATAGCACAGCATAGCTTGTCCCAATCTTGATAGCAAGAGCTAACACTTAGATCCACCCGCTGCTGGGCTCCGCCAAATGACCTTGCTGGGTTTTCACTCATGGAACCTCCCTAGAATCCTGGAGACCCCATTTCACAGATGGCAAAGCATACCCCCGCCTCCCCTGAGCCTGGCAGGAAGCCCATTGCCATCCCCTGCTCTGCTCCTGTGCACACCTGGAGACGGAGCCCTGTTTATCTCTCTCTCTGCATGTTCAGTCGTGTCCGACTCTCTGCCACTCCATGGACTGTAGCTCGCCAGGCTCCTAAGTCCATGGAATTTTCCAGGCAAGAATACTGGAGTGAGTTGCCATTTCCTTCTCCAGGTTATCTTCACAACCCAGGGATTGAAACTGTATCTCTTGCTTGGCAGGTGGAATCTTTACCGATAAGCCACCTGGGATGACCCCCCACCCACTACTTCCTCTAACCTCCATAGAACCCCTACCCTGAGTTTCTTTTCCTGTTTCCAGCATGTTCTACAGATGCCTTTATTTTCTGTGCCCACCCCAGGTCCTGGGAACCTTCTTAGCGTCCTTGTGTTGGTGCTCAGTTGCTCAGTCGTGTCCGACTCTGCAGCCCCCTGACCATAGCCCACCAGGCTCCTCTGTCCATGGGATTTCCCAGGCAAGAACAGTGGAGAGAGCTGCCATTTCCTTCTGCAGGGGACCTCCTCTGCCCAGGGGTTGAATCCATGTGGCCTGCACTGTCAGACAGATTCTTTACTACTGAGCCACCTGGGAAGCCCTCTCAGCTTCCTCGTTTATCCTGTATTCCAGACCCACAATGTCAGTCTGAAAATCCATTTCTTGCAAGAAAAGGGCCTGTCACTTTGGGATACATTATTAAGGGGTTTAGGACACCTCCCCCCAAATAGGGGGCAGGGCAGAGCTGGAGTGGGTGTGTAGGCAGGACAGCTTAGGGGGTCCCAGCTCAGGTCCGTGGAAGGACACTTGTCTAAAATGAACACGTGGGGCTCTGTCCCCCCATGGTAACACTAATGCTGGTGATAAGAGCTGGTCTGATGAGTGTTTACCCCACGCCGGGCACACTTTTCAGCTCTTTGCACTTATTCATGCATATAATCTTGGCAGCTTGATGAAACTGGCACTATGATTAGCCCACGTTGCTGTCACAACCCTAGAACCCCTGTGAACTGAGTTTCATGCTCTATACTGTCTTGCAGGACTCAGAGTCTTGGGGCTTAAGCTTCTTTCCATGGGAGCCTCCAAACCCCCCTGTCTGGTGGGGGGCTCCCTAGGCCCCACCCCCAGGGATCTCCCAGCATGCCCAGCACAGGGGGCACTGCTGGGTGGTCTCAGCCACACCCCAGCCCCTGCACGTTGCCACCTGACTGTCCCACACTGCTGGTCGCTGGGAGCTGGTGTCTGGGCATGCGCCCTCCCTTGCCCTGTTCAGGCTGTTGTGGAAAGAGGTCTCCCCGACTGCTCCAGAACTGACTGCGGTCAGGGTGAAGACTTGGAGGGGAAGGCAGCCTGCAGTGGAGGCTGAACCCCCCCCTCTTTGCTCTCTCCCGACCCCAGAGATCCCAGTGGTGGGGGGAGGACCGTTTCCGCCATCCACCCCCTACCGTCTGTCCCTCTGTTTCTCCATGATAGTGGCCAGGCCCTTCAGGCATGAGCAAAATGACTCCCTCGTGTCCCTGAAATCTCCTCCCTACCCACCTGTTTTACAGCTTCCCCAGGAAGCCTCCAGCCCCTTTCCCTAGAGGTCTTCAGGACCCGCATATTCCCAACACGAGGACACCCAGAGTCCACCATCATCCATTTCCTCTGATCCCCCAATCCAGTCTGGGGTCTATGCAGACACCCCGATCTGCCCAGACCCACCAGTCTTCCAGACACCCTGTCCCATCTGTGGGCCTTACCCTCACCCCAGCTGGCTCACTCAGCCTCCTGTACAGAGATTGATGGGGAGGGAGGGTGTTCTCTAATCTGCTCGCCCAGAGAAGGACCTTGATGTGGGAAGGTCCTAGGGGTCTTTAACAGAAAGCAGTAGAGAGATGGGCAGAGCCAAGAAGGAATCGGAGGGAGAGGGCCCCAGCCCCTCACCTGCGTGCTTCCCAGGCTGCTTGGAGGATCGGGTTCCGGGAGAGTGGGCTGCTTAGCCTCAGTCCTGCCTTTATCCACAGCCACCACGCCCTAAGCAAACCTGGGCAGGTAGAGAACTAGTCTGACTCCCTAAAGCCCAGGGGTTCTCTCACCTCATGCCTGCTCTTAAAGAGACAGTTCCCACTCACCCCCCACCCCCACTTCCAGTGGCAGGGAGCTCCCCTGGGTCTCCAAGATCACAGCAACCTTAGGCAGGGCAGAAGGAGAACAGGATGAGGGCTGGAACTTGGCCCCTCACATGCAGGGAGGGTGCGTTCTCCAATCTCCTGATCCTCAGAAAAGGACAGGGAAGGGAGAGATGTTCCAGTCTTTCATAGCAGAACTGCTGCCTGGCGGGGTGATTGGGGAAGGCCATGCTTTGGTTGTAATAACCTAATCTCTCTTACTTAGACTGAGCATTGTCCTTGGAAGAGGGATTGGTGGCCATTGTGGGAGATCTAAGGTCCCCCTCCGGGCTACTTGTTGCTGTTGACACAGTTGGAGGGTCAACAAAATGGGCCAATAGGCCCAAGGTCATGAGGTGGGGGTGGGATGCCCAAGGGGTAAGGGTGGGGGTGGGGTGGGGGTTGTTGGGCCTTAGACCATGACCTCTCCCCTATCCTGTCCATCACGGCCTAGGGAGCTGGATGTGATCCCAGCTCAAGGCAGACCTTCCCAGCCAGGGCTCTTCCCTAGGGTCCTGGGAGACACATGTCTCTGCAGTGGGCATTGGGGTGGTGGCTGCCTGTTACCCTGGATAAGGCCATTGCACTGTGCCGACCTCCCTTCCTGCCCCCCCAGCCCCTCCTCCTCACGGCATTCCTTCCGGCTGGGGTCTGTGCAGGCCCCCACTTGGTTCCCGTTGGGGTGCCCCCTTCCCCCAATTCCTCCTTTTTAGACAGAGGGACTTTTGTCTGGGGGCTGGATGGAGAACAAGGCGCCTTTGAGTGGCTGGCAGAGGATTGGGGTCATGGGGAGGGGCAGGGCCAAGAAAGGGGTGGCTCTGCGCTGGCCACCAGCTGGACTCCAGGCGACCCCCAACACCATTGTGGGGGTGGGAAGAAGGCCGCTGGAGCCAGGCCAGAGAAAGGGTGCCATGGCGAGTGTTGGAGGGCAGGACAGGGACAGGAGGTTTCGAGGTCAATGCTCTGCTGGAGGCTGTCTGCTGCGGGCAGGGAGAAAGGACCCACCGACTTCTCAGCAGGGAAGTACAAGGGTGGGGCAAGGAATACCGCCCAGATACATACTTTCTTTATGTGGTTCCCTCAGGCAAATTCTCAATCCCAGGCCCTAGACTAAGATAAGCTCTCCCCCCAGTTCTCATCAAGGAGAGGCCAGTCCCTACAAAGAGCAGGGCTCAGGAAGTGGCTCAGTCAAAGCAGGAGGTTCAGAGGGAGACAGAAACAGAGAAAGGGAGGCCTGATTTGGGGAGGATCCCAGTCCAGCTAAGGGGGTCTTTGTGTCTGGGCAGACAACATCTCTTTCCCAGACATTTCAAGATTGCCATGTCCCTTTTAAGACCCCTTTGGTGGTCTTGGGGATGAAGTGGTGTCTCCCTCTGCTGGTAAGTCAGGGAACTGCATGCACCCAAACTTGAGTGGGGACCAGAGCAGGGTGGCTAGGAAGGATGGGCCATCCTTCACCTGTGCCAGAGTCTGCACACTCAGTTGCCAAAAGGGCCAGACAAGAATCATGAACAAGTAAAGCAAGACAAGTGTGAGACTACAAGTCACGATGGCAACTTGGTGAACAGAACTGAAGTATCTCCCAGACGTCTTGTTATGGGGGAAAAACAGCAAGGTGTTGAGAAGTATGCTACCATTTGTAAGGGGGAGAAAGAATATATATCCATGTACTTATGAATGAGTGAGGTATCTTTGGAGATTGGCACTCATGGTTGCTTCTAAAGAGGAGGACCCAGAGGCTGGGGGAATGCTTGGGAAGGGAGACTCACTTATCCTCATACAGCCTCTTGTACCTTCTGAATTTTATATCCTGCAAATGTACTACTTTGAGGAAAAAAGTTTAGTGAAAAGAATTTCAGGATAACCTCTATACAGTTCTAGCCAATTGCTTCTATGTTTTCGAAAGATGTCAGCAACCTGGATCTTTATGCAGCACTCTCTGTATTAAAAGTTAGCTCCCATTTTTTTTTAAAAAAAATCATGCAGGTTAGACAAAACACATCTAAGGGCTGGTTTCAGCCTGAGGGGACCACCAGTTGGAGCCTTCTGCCAGCTTTGTTCCCTGAAGTTTTAATCACGTGGTCTTGCATTTGGATAGACAGATGTTTATAAGGCTATACCCAAAGCAGGCTGGACTAGAATGTGCCCCATCCAAGTGGGTGTTGAGCTGGGGCTGGGGCTAAGGGTGGGGAAAGGCAGGACTTGAGACCCCTGTGTGGTTGGAACAGATGTAAACACTGAGAACCTGGGGAAAGTCTGTAGAGAGTTGAGTGCATGTAACTGCTTTCATCCTTTGGGGTTTGAATTTTTGGGGGATGAGTCTTCCAGGTTGATTTGACTTTAGTCATATTTAAAGTGTGTCCGCTTATTTACATATGTGTGTGCATTATGTATATATCATTATACACAAATACGTTTGTGTGTGTGTGTGTGTGTGTGTGTACTCTTTGCAACTCTATGGGCTGTAGCCCGCCAGGTTTCCCTGTCTATGGGATTTCCCAGACAAGAATACTTGAGTGGGTTGCCATTCCCTTCTCCAGCGGATCTTCCCAACTCAGGGACCGAACCTGTCTACTGCATTGGAAGGCAGGCTTTTTTACCGCAGAGTCATGGGGGAAGCCTGGGATCAGAGATATCCATGGACAGATGAATGTCGCCTCCTGGGGCTTTGTGGAGCTGCTCCCTGTGACATGAGAATTCAGCACCTGTGGGAGAAAAGTGGGAACTGTCAAGTCCTGTCCTGCCACTTTGGGGGTGTGGCTGTGGGCATGTTGCTGTCTGCCTGGCCTCCAGGAGTCACGTGAGGTGCCAGACAGGGTGACTCATGGGCCTCCTGGTGGCTCAGTGGTAAAGAATCTGCCTGAGATGCAGGAGACACAAGAAAGATGGATTCGATCCCTGGGTCGGGAAGATCTCTGGAGGAGGGCATGGCAACCTACTCCAGTATTCTTGCCTGGAGAATCCCCATGGACAGAGGAGTTTTGTGGGCTACAGTCCATGGGGTTGCGAAGAGTCAGATATGACTGAGCAACTGAGCACACACACACATATTGTTACCTGGAGGTTTGTGCTCTTTTGTGTGTATGTGAGAGAGAGGTCTGCACGAGTTTCTCGGATGTCATCTCCCACCAAAAGAAGCCGGAAACATTGATTTTTAGGATGAAACCTCTTGATTTTTTTAAATGTTGGTAACTGACTTTTAATTTCCCTAACACTTTGTGGAGTAAGTAAAATGTGTCCAAGGCTGGATCAGGCCCTACGGTCACTAGAGTGAGTCCCCATCTTAGGGACTAGGCAAGCTGGGGAAGGGTCAGGGACCACCACCTGCCACCCCATCTCCCTCCCCAAGCATGTTTCTGCCTCAGGGCCTTTGCAACAACTGCTTCCTCTGCCTGGGATTCTTCTGCCTGTTACTAGGTAAGAGCTCATTCTGATACCTTCTTCAAATCCTGGCTGAAGATGTGGACTTCCCTGACCCTCTCACCACCTTTCTTTAAGATTTTTTTTTTTAATGTGGACTATTTTTAAAGTCTTTGTTGAATTTATTACAATATTGCTTCTGTTTTATGTTTTCAGTTTTTTTGGCCTCCAGGCATGTGGGATCTTAGCTTCCTGACTAGGGATTGAACCTGCACCCCCTGTGTTGGAAGATGAAGTTCCAGCCACTGGACCACCAGGAAAGTCTCCACCTTTGCCCTTTCTATTCCCTTCTTTCTTTCTTTATTCATTTATTTATTTTTGGCTGTGTTAGGTCTTCACTGCTTTGTGCGGGCTTTCTGTAGTTGTGGCAAGTGAGGACTACTCTTCACTGCGGTGTGTGAGCTTTTCATTGCTTCTCTAGTTGTGGAGCACAATCTCTAGGCCCCTGGGCTTCAGTAGCTGCAGCTCATGGGCTCTAGAACACAGGCTCAGTAGTTGGGACTCACAGGCTTAGTTGCTGTATGGCATGTGGAATCTTCCTTGGACCAGGGATCCAACCCATGTCCCCTGCATTGACAAGCTGATCCTTATGCACTGTGTCACCAGGGAAGTCCTTCTATTCCCTCTTGATTTATCTATCTTCAAAGCATATTCTAGGAAACTTCTCTTTGCTTTTTTGATTATCTGCCTCCCCTGCTGGCACATCAGCTCCTCCCCCCAAATTTTCATCTGAATTATACATCGAGCATATCGTGGTGCTCGTGAAGTATTTCTTAAATAGTAAGAGAAAGGAACTCTTATGATTCCCCTCACCGTCACAGAAGTCTTTCTGCAGTGAGGCGGGGGTAGTGAGGGCAGAGCTGCTAGTGGAGGCAGGTGAGCAGGCGGACCACATTTGCTGACAGGCCTGGATCAGTTTCCTCATCTCTGGGGGTGAGGGCGTGGGCTGATGGCTAGAGGTCCTGAGTGTGAGTAAGAGTTATCGTGTGAGAGGGGACTAGGTGTTCAAGGCGGACACCCCGCAGCCTCCTCCCAGCCCGTCTCAATCCCTGAAACGAGGATCTCAAATCGGTGGCCCCTGGGCCAGCCCAACTATTGTAGTGTTTGCTTTAGTTCCAAAAGTATTGCAACTATTTATAGCTGTCAACATTTAAACAGGATATTTCAACATAAAGCTACGTGTTAGGCTTCTAGTGGAAGATCTGGCTTAACTGAACCACATCCCTCCTTGGCACTAATTGTTGGAGGGACAGGTCTGTCTTCTCGGGGTGACCCTGGCCCTATCTTCCCCTGATAGGAGGTTCCATGGGAGGAAGAGAAGCAGTGGGTGATCCACGGTTGCTCTGGCCCCAGGCCTGCTCCTATCACCTTCCATCTGAGACCCACCCTCTGCCTGCTGCTGCTGCTGCTAAGTCGCTTCAGTCTTGTCCGACTCTGTGCGACCCCATAGACGGCAGCCCACCAGGCTCCCCCGTCCCTGGGATTCTCCAGGCAAGAACACTGGAGTGGGTTGCCATTTCCTACGTGACCACTATTACAGCACTGACCCTGGACACACATGTCCAGGTGGTGGACCCCTGGGGAATGTAATGGGAACAGTCCCGCAGGAAAGATCCCCAGGGCTGTTTGCCTGCTGTCAGGGGAAAAGGCATGATTAGCAAAAAGCCTGGTCTTATTTTGTGACTTCCTCCTGAAAAGCCTTTGACAGGCAACTAATATCGGAAGAAATTGAGCCTTGTGAAATGCCTGCACATGGAAGGGGCCAGAGAGGACTTCTGAGATGCAGGAACTCAGAAAGAAATCATAAACATAGGCAGAGACAGGGAAATGAGGCCAACTACCAAGAATTAGTGAATCTCTCTGAAGGGTTTTTGGGTTCATTGTACTGGTTTATGTAACTTTTCTGTAGTTAAAAATAATTCAAAAGAAAAGTTGGGGGAAATCAGTAAAAAAACTTTTTAAAATAAACATTTACACAAAGTAACAAAACACAAGGTCAAAAACAACAGCAATAGAATGGAGGAAAAAATAAATTCAGAATTGGGTAATCTAAACGTCAAACAGAATTTAATTGAACTTTGGCTATCATGTATTTATGTGTATTTGTTCATTGTTTGCTTGGTTACTAAGTTGTGTCCAACTCTTTTGCGACCCCATGGACTGTAGCCTGCCAGGCTCCTCTGTCCATGGGATTTCCCAGGCAAGAATACTGAATTGGGTTGCCATTTCCTTCTCCAGGGGGTCTTCCCAACCCAGGGATTGCTTCTCCTGCATTCGTAGGTGGGTTCTTTATCACTGAGCTACCAGGGAAGTCCATTTATATATGTATAATAAAAATACATACATTATATATACATATATATATATATATACACACACACATTTTTCCCCTTTTAGATAAAAGCCTGTGTTCATTCTTTGCCCTCCCCCAATAGCTTCCTTTTCCTTCTTGCGGATCATTTCCCTGACTCGTGGGTACCCTGCTCTGCCTTTCCCTAGCTGTGGGTGCCTCATCCTGCTGTGGCTGCCCAGCCCAGTCTGGGGGGACCCCTGAGGCTCTGAGGCAGATTCTAGGGCTGGTAGCCTCCTGCTTGGCTGCAGATGCAGAGAAATGAGTCTGCAGTTCTAAGAGCTTGGCCGGTGCCCGCGGCCCTGGGGAGGCATTGACCAGGCAGCCCGCTGGCAACCAGGGGCCCTGACATCTCAGCCTTCCCATCCCCCTTCCCCCTGCACCTTGGCATCCAAGAAGGCAGTGCAGAGAGCCAAGGGCACGCCCCGGTACATCCCTGAGTCATCAGCTACTATTGCTAACCCCTTCTCTATTGTCAACTAACAACCCCGCAGCGTGTGTGGTTGCAGGACTCACCACTTGCTGGGCAGGCCTTGTTCTACCGGTGGAGAAAACTGGTGCAGAGGGGTTCAGTCACCTCCCGAGTCATTTAGGGTCAAAGTTGGGATTCCAAGGCAGGTTGACTCCACACCCTGTGCGTGTGGGGCAGGGGAGTGGTGACAAAAGGGCCACGGGTCCCACGTATCTTTGAGGGTCCCAAGAACAGACGCAGGTTAGAAGAGGGAATTAGACACCAGAGAATATTGCCAGCACCAAATCCCACTCCCCTCCCTGCCCCCACCCTGGCCCTGCCTCTATCCTCTCCTCCTGGACCATCACACAGCCTCCTCCCTGGTCTCCCTGCTCCCTCCCATCCCCTACAGCCTGCTCCCCACACTCAGAGAAGGGCACCTGTGAACCCCTGAGTCAGGTCAGGGCCCCCCTGGCTCAGGGCCCTCCTCTGGCTGCATCTCTTTCCTGGAAAAAGCCAGATCCTCGCCAGGACCCACAACTTGTGAGCCACTCCCCTGCCTGGCCCCCCATCACTTCTCTTTCCCCTCAACCCCTTACTCACTCACTCACTCCCCAGCTCCAGTCCCACTGGCTGCCCTATCGCAGGAACAGGGGGCTGCTTCCAGGGCTTTGTCTAATGCTTGGAAATGGATTGTCTGAGGAGACACACGTGCTCATAAAGCAAGAGACTTTACTGAGAAGGGACGCCCGGCGGGGAGAGCAGGAGCGTAAGGGAACCCAGGAGAACGGCTCTGCCACCTGCCTCGAAGTCTCAGGTTTTATGGTGAGAGGATAAGTTTCCCGGTTGTCTCTGGCCAATCATTCTGACTCAGGGTTCTTCCTGATGGCTCACGCATTGCTCAGCCCAGATGGATGCCAACGAGAAGGGTTCTGGGAGGTGGAAGGACACACGGAGTCTTCTTTTGACCTTTCCTAAACTCTTCCAGTTGGTCATGGCTTATTAGTTCCGAGTTCCTCACCAGGACCTCCCGTTTTAAAATAACTCACGCGAGTAGTTACTATGGTGCCTGGCCAGGGTGGGTGGTTTCAGTCTGTGTGCTCCCCCTAACAACTCTGCTGCTCCTCCAACCCACTAGGTGCCTTTCCAGCCCCAGGCCCTTTGCACTTGCTGTTCTCACTACCAAACTCACCCTTCTCACGGATGTCACATGGGTCACTCCCCTCACCTCCTTCCTTCAGAGCTTTGCTCAAATGTCACCATCTTCATGAAGTTTTCCTTGGCTACTTGATTTAAAATCACTTACTTTTTCCATCTGGAAACCACTGCACCCCACCTGATTCTCTATTTTTGTTTTCTGTAGCACTAGCATATATCGCCTCCTGCCATACTGAATAATTACACACTTGTTGGTTATATTTATTCTCCCTCCCACTTCTGTAATGTTAACTCTGGGAAGAAGGGACCTTCTTAGGCTGTTTCATTCCCTGCAAGTCCCCAGCACTGAACACAAAGTCTGGTACATAATAGGTACTGAATAAAATGTGCTGAGTGAATGAATGAAAACTATTTTTTTTTTAAGCTTGATACTTCATTTATTTGTCTATTTGGCTGTATGGGGTCATAGCTGAAGCAAGCAGAATCTTCATTGTGGCATAAGAACTCTGTAGTTGCGGGCTCAGTAGTTGCCCGGCATGGGTTTAGTTGCCCCAAGCCCTGTGGGATCTTAGTTCCCCAACCAGGGATTGAACCCATGTCCCCTTCATTGCAAGGTGAATCCTTAACCACTGGACCACCAGGGAAGTCCTGAAGATTCATGGAGGCTGATTTTTTTCCCCCTTTTCTTTTGTTGTTATTGTTTTGGCCACGTGGCTTGTGGGATCTTAGCTGCCCAACCAGAGATTGAACCCAGGCCCTTGGCAGTGAAATCACTGAGTCCTAACCACTGGACCACCTGAAAATCATTCTTGAGTGTTACTACATCCCAGGCTCCATAACAGATGAATCAGGTACCTGCCTTTCCTTCAGCAGGTCACATTCAGGGGGCGCACAAACCCACAAGTAGAGAGGGAAGGAACTCAGAGCAGAGGTTCAAAGCCTAGGTTCCAATCATAGCTCTGCCTCTTCCTCCCAGTGTGACCTTGGGCAAGCAATTCTTCCTCCCTGGGCCTCAGTTTCCCCATCTATACAATGGGGTTAAAAATAGAATTCACCCTGTAGGCTGCCCTTTGGATTCAATGGGGTTGTTGTGTGGGATGCTGACAGCATGACTAATTCTGAAAGCGGGTTCCTTTCCTGGAAGTGGGGGGGTGGGTAGTAGTGGGAGGGGCACAGCTGTGTGTTTTCCAACAGGCAACAATGGAACTCTTGTAGGCAGGGGCCCTCAGGCATGGAAAACACATCCACCCCTGTGGGTTTCAGACAAAAGTCTCAGGTCTCAAATGGGAGGTTTTCCAGGGCATTTACATTTTTTGGAGATTGTTGTAACAAGAAATACTGGTTTGGAAATATGAGCCCACTGGAGTGGGCTTCCAAAGCACCCTTCTCTCGGCAGTGAGCAGCTGTGAGGGTTGGAGGGACCTCTCTTACCTATAGCTCCTGAGGCTAGGACCAGATAAGCTTAAGACAATCCCTGGGCCACAATGATTGGCACAAGGGATCCAATTAGAGTGAAGCACTGGGATTTTGTTTCATAGTTGAGGGCAGGAAAGACTTGGGTTTTGCTGTGGAGAGTGGAGGAAGTACGTGTGAAACCTGGAAGTTGCAGTCATTTTGCCACCACCACAAAAGCCAGCCTGAAGACAAAGCTAACACTATGGAAGACCACAAACCAAGGGAAATGCTGATAAACAGAGTCTGCACCCTGATCAAGCCATGTCTGCTCTCCCTCTGGAATTTTATGCAATCTAAAATCTTGACCTGTTTGAGTTAGTTTTAATAATATTTCCTGTTAATTATAAATAAAACCAACAAAATTGTTATACATAAAAATTCTGTGGACCCAGAATCACTTCATTTTCACTAAGATATGTTGCGTAATTTTTGCTGAGTTTGAGCCAAAGCATTTCTTTTAGCTTAATCAGTTCGAGTGTCTCCGGGGGTCAATGAGTGCTTACCTCAACCAGGCCAATGCCCTCTGCTTGTAAACAAATCTGCATCCCATTCACTTGGATAGAAATCTTTGAAATGGACCTGTTCTCCTTCCCAACTTCCACTTTGAAAAAGGGCAATGAGCTGAAGGAGCCATGGGACTTGGCAAAGACAGAAACACAAATTCCTGGGAACTCAGCAGTTCTCCCATCAAAGATGGTGATGTTCGAGTGCTTGAAGGCCTGGCACGTGCATGGGAGAGCAGGTGGCACCCCAAGATGCCCAGACCCTCAGGAGGCGGGGGAGCAGTGCAAGTGGAAAGCTTTTACAGCGGCAGAACTGCTGACTGTGCTCCCCAGCCGGGTGGTACCTGCCCCCTCCCCGCCATGGAGCAGCTGCCGTGCAGGGCATGAGGGGGCAGGGGCGTGCCGTCAGTGCTGCTGAGCACAAAGCCCGTGTCACAGCTGTCAGGCAGGGCGGGCTCAGCACAGGAACTGGGACATGAGGAGCCGCAGAGCTCAAGTGGCTGTGGGCAGGACAGGCCAGCTCTGGAGGAAGACAGATTAATAGTTAATAACTAGCCCAGAATTACTATTCTGGAATACATCCAACCAGAGGAGGGCCAAGGGAGCAGAGAGAGAGTTGAGGGGGACAAGGGCAGGTCGTAGGGCAGGGAGGAAGGTGGAGGCATAATCAGGAGGTCATGGAGTGGTGATGATATTGTTGCTGATGATGGTGATGATGGTAGTGTGATGGTGAGGATGATGGTGATGGTACCAATGATGGTGATGGTGATGATGGTGAGGATGATGGTGATGGTACCAATGATGGTGACGCTGATGATGCTGACGATGGCGGTGGTGATAGCGATGATGATGGTACCCATGATGGTGGTGATGATAGTGGTGGTGATAGTGATGAGGGTACCAATGATGGTGACAGTGATGGTGTAGATCATGCTGATGGAGAGGAGGACAGCGGTGGTAATGATCATAATGGAGGTGATGTTGGAGATGATCATGGATATGATGATAGGGTCATTACCTCCTGAAGATGGTCTGAAATAGCATTTCCTGAACACTTACTGTACACCAGGCTCTGATCTGTGTTTCCTCAGGGAAAATTAATATTTTTTCCTGAATTCACTGAAGAAAACTGAGTTAGCCAGAAATTACGCAAGGTCATTATCATCTCCCTGGTCAAAATAACTACCTATAGTTGAGCAGGAAATGGTAACCCACTCCAGTATTATTGCCTGGAGAATCCCATGGACAGAGAAGCCTGGTAGGCTACAGTCCACGGGGTCGCATAGAGTCGGACACGACTGAGCGACTGAACGGAACGGAACGGATAGTTGAGCAGATAGCAGGATCCTGAAGTGTAAAGAGAGGTGACAGGCAGCTGTCAGGGGTCAGAAGTGTCAGTCCACGTGAGGGCTCAGGTGCTCGGTCAAGGGCTGGCACTTCATCCGAAGGAGAGCAGGAATCAAAGCAGCACACATCTTGCTGACTCTGAGTGACCTCGCCCAAGTTACAGAAACTCCTCCTTGTGCCTCAATTTCCTTATCCATAAAACAGAGGTAATTCTAACCCTCCCCTCGGCAGGTTGTTATGGGGACTGAACGAGCCAATGCATATTGTGGAGTCACTGATGGTCACTGAAGGCCCACACGCTGCCCCATCCCAACCCCACTCTTGTAGGGGAGTGGGGTGGGGGAGGGAATCACGACAAGATCTAGCCAAAGTACTGTGACTTCCAAGGTGAGGGTTGAAGCGTTGGTGGGCGCACCTGTGACCAGGGTGGTATCACAGGATGGAAATGGACTTGAATGGCGCCCTGGACTCTTCTGTGGAATTTGTAGGAGAGAGACTAACCCTTGGGCATGTTCAGGAATGGAGATGTCAGGTGGCTTGGTTACCGCAGCGTGACCTAGACTACCCTGGCTGATTCGATGCCACTCGATGTCTCCCGTTGTTTTCAATGAAGCAGTCTTCCTCAGGGGACAGTTGCCAGCAGGGTGCACAGTGACTTTATTTGAGCGGCATTGACCTAGGAGGACTTCCTGGAGGTGGTGTTGGGCCAGCTGCTGAGAGCAGGCTGAGAAGGACCCTCTCCTGGCAACCCCCACTCACTGCAGGCCATCAGGTGTGTCCAGGGCTATATCAGGAGGCCTGGTCTCTGGCATTCTTGGGTATAGCTCCTCAGCCCAGCACACAAGTCTGCCCTGACCCCTGTGTGGCACAGAGCTCATGGACACATTTCTCCACGTGGACCCAAGACTCTGTGTCCTCACTATAGGGCCCGTTGTGGGTGCCCAGCAATCTGCAGAAGGCCTGGAACAGGGCTGCCTTGTCAGGTCTGTGTCTTTTGGACACAGAGGGGTGTAGGCCCATTGTTGAGCTGTGGGTATCAGAGAGCCACGTGCTTTTGGAGCCACAGGAGCCGCATGGAGTACCAGTGTGGAAGTCCCCAGCCAGGCCATAGAAGGTGCCGGCAGAGTTCTCAGGTACTTTCACCCAGAGGACACAGGATTCATGGAAGGCCACAGAGAAGCCAGGGGCTGCCTGGACTGTGATGGCTGAGGATGGGGAGAAGGTTCAGAGTGTGCCCCCAGCCGGGGTAAGGGGTAGGATGGCCTGGAACCCGGGCACCCAAGTTGTGTGACATAGTCCTGCCCAGACACCAGCACCCTTGGGCCCCCCGCTTCTGTCCCCATGATCCGCTCTCCATGTAGCATCCACTGAATCCTTTAAAAATCACAAATCAGATCCTGGAAAATGTTATTCAAAACATTACTCAGAACTTATTTTTCGGGAACTTGCTTTCAAAAGCATTAATTGCTATGCCCAAAGTTTTCAGTTCATACTTTGTCACGAGTCTAATTTAGACTCTTCAATAAAAGTACTAAAAGGTACAAAAGGCAATTTCACCTCCCCACCTCCCTTCCTGCCACATATTCAGAAAATCTTTTCATATATAATCAAATTAAGGGAATTTCATCTTAATAAGGATAAAAGCAAACTGGAAATGGGAATATATAATTGCAGTAAATTGAGAATATTTCCTTGTTTGTTCATTCACCAAATAAATTGTTGCTTTAGGCAAAAAAAGAAAATCAGATCCTGTCCTTCCCTTATTCCAAACCCTTCCATGGCTCCCCAGTACACTCAGATAAAGTCTAAATTCCTCCCCATGGCCTGTGCAGCCCTGTGAAACCAGCCTCTGCCACCCCTCTTTCATCATCGTTCACTCACCCCCTTGCCCACCCTGCCCCAGCTGCACACCAGGCAGCGTTCCAACCTCTGGACCTTTACACTGGCTGTTCCTTCTGCCTGGTTCCCTTCCCTGCTATGGCTACCTGACTCCCTCCCTCATCTGCATGTCTCTGCCCCAGTGCCTTCCTGTCCTCTGTCTTAAAGTGTAATATCCCACTGCATGTTCTTGTCTCCTTTCCTGCTTAATTTGTCTACAGGACAATCTATATCACCTTCTGATGTACTAGAAGTTTACTTTTGTGCTCGGATTTTTGTCTATTTATTCAACAAAATGAACAAAGTCCCTGCCCTTGGAGATTTCTTATCCAGTCAAGAGGAACACAGACATGAAACAAAGAAATGATTAATAGAAAGGATGATTTAAGATACGGACAAATTACTCTGAAGGAAAGAAAATGGGGGATTATAATAGAGACTTGAGAGAGGTGGTTCCTTCCATGGGGGTAGTGAGGAAGGGCTTCTCAGAGGAAGTGACATTTGAGCTGAAACCTGAAGAATAAGAAAGCGTCAGCTATGTGAGGCTCTTAAGGAAGAGTGTTTCAGGCAGAGGGAACAGTCAGTGCAAAGGCCCTGAGGCAGGAGGCTGCCTAGGTGTTGGAGGGGCAATAGAGAGGTTGGTGTGGCTGGAGCAGAGTGAGTAAGAGGGCAAATGTGAGAAGGTAAAGTCAGAGAGGTCACAGAGGCCAGTTTTGTGGGGTCACATGGATCACAGTTATCCTCCAGGTAAGACAGTGCCATGGGAGGGCTTTGCGATAGGACCTCTATGACCTGACTTGGGAGTTTTAAAGACTGCATTTTACTCTGCCTGCAGTGGGGGGCAGGGCACCACTAGGAAGCTGGTTTGCCCTTGCAGTTATGTTTTATTTATTTATCAAGCATTGTATCCCCTTACTAAATACCCTGTCCTAGGCAATTTACACCTTTTAATGCTCACATACAGGTAGGCACCCGTGACATATTCAGAAATACATACAGTAAGTCCCTTACACACAAATGAGTTCTGTTCCAAGAGTGCATTCTTAAGACCAATTTGTTTGTAGGTCCAACAAAGTTAGCCTTGGTACCCAATGACATATTGGGCTGTATAGTGCCATACTGTAATAGGTTTATAATACTTCTCGCACAAATAATACATAAAAGACAATCAAGAAATATATTTAATCTTACCGTACAGTACCTTGAATAGTACAGTAGTTCAGTACAACAGCTGGCACACAGGGGCTGGAACTGAGTGAACAGAGAAGAGTTTCTGACCGGAGGAGGGAGAGGAGGTAGGAGATGGTAGAGCTGAAGGATCGTCAGAAAAGGAGATGGGGGAAGCTGCCACTTCACTCACTCCTGATGTTGATGGCCCAGGTTCTGGTTCCTTGCTGGATTCAATTCTATCTACTCTCTTGAAAAAAATGACCTGGTGATATGTGGGTAGTAGCTCTTTTGTTCGAGTCATAGATGACATGGTAGCACTTGATTGCATTGAATGGCAGCTGCAAACTTTGAGTCCTATTCTACATTCGGGTCCTATGCCTCAAAAGCTAACAGATTCTTCTCAGATAGAACTAACTTAAGTGACTGGACATATGAACACTCGTTCACATCTTTCAAAGTTCGCAACTTGAAGGTTCATATGTAGGGGACTTGCTGTATGTTGTCTCTGCTCCCAGTTTCTGGCACATAGCTCCTAAAACACTTGCATTTCCTGAGTGATTGGGGTGCCAGGAGCGTCTTTCGTCCTGCTATTTTGTCCTTGACCCTTGTTCCTGGTACACAGAGCTCCTAAATCGTCTGGAATTCCTGGGACACTAGGCGTGTCTTTTGTTCTAACGAGGCAATGTTTGGTGGGCTCCTGGATGAGTTCCGGTCACTTGAAAAATCAAACCAAGATCAGGAGCTTTTGTTGTTATAGTTAGAAGCTTGGAACTTTTAGTCCCATCCCCACTGCCTTCCTCTGGGGAGAGGTGAGGGGCTAGGGATCGAGTTAATGATTGATCACGCCTACGTGGTGAAGCAGCCATAAAAATTCCTCAACTATGGGCTTTGGGAGGGGGCACTTCTGGGTTGCTGAACACATCCACACGCTGGAAGGATGACACAGCCCAACTCTACAAGGGCAGAAGCACCCACATTTGGGATCCTTCCACAGACCTCACCCTGTGTACCACTCCGCCTCTCCATCTGGCTGTTCAGCTGTATCTTTTGTAAGAGCCTTTATAATCAACCAGTAAATGTAAGTGTTTTCCTGAGTTCTGTGAACCAATATAACAAATTATTGAAACTGAGGAGAGGGTGGTGGGAACCCCTGATTTGTAGCCAAATCAGAAGTGTGGGTAATATGGGGACCCCACTAATTTGGCATCTAAAGTGGGGATAGTCTTCAGGGGTTGAACCTTTAGCCTGTTTGCCGACCCAGGTAGAGAGTGTCAGAATTGAATTGAATCGAAGATACCAAGTTGGTGTCCACAGAGAACCGTCTGGTGTGAAAAACCCCGTATCTGGCCACCAAAGTGTGTATAGCACCATTGTCACTTCCTGGTACAGATGAGGGGACCAAACCACAGGCTGTAACATCACCAGGCCAACCTCAATAGCTAGCGAATGCCACAGTGGGATTTGAACTCAGGCCTCCAGGTCCAGCAGCACATGCTTCACTTCACCCCATTGCCTGCTAGAGCATCGATAAGCTCCTGGTGGTCCCAAAAGGTGGACCCAGAGTGTTAGTCATTCAGTCGTGTCCAACACTTTGGGACCCCATGGACTGTAGCCCACCAGGCTCTTCTGTTAGTGGGATTTTCCATGCGGGAACACTGGAGTGGGTTGCCATTCTCTTCTCCAGAGGATCTTTCCAACCCAGGGACTGAACCAGGGTCTCCTGCATTGCAGGCAGATCCTTTACCCTCTGAGCCACCAGGCAAGCCCATGGACCCAGAACAGCCATATAAATGGAGGCTCACAACTCCTATGTGTTCAGGCTGCCAAACTGTCAAATGGAATATGTTCTAGCCTCCTGCCTTGACACTGGGACCTTCCTAATGGCCAAAGGCCAGGTGACTCCTTAGGATTCCTGGATAGGAAATCATGCCTGAGCACAGGCTGTCCCTGGTCCCCTGGTCCGCCTCCTGTCTTCCAGTCCTGGTTTCACCCAGCTGCAAGTGGTCCTGTATGTTTATATGACCCATCTCACCCTTCTCTCAGCCCAATCAGGTCTCACCCTGCCTGCAGGGGGCCCTTGGCTGTGCTCATTGCTGCTGCGTGGTCCATTGTGTGGAGCAAGGTCTAGAAGAGGGTCGGGGAGGGGGATGGGTAGCAGGCTCCAGGGGGCTCATCAAAAAAGGCCTGGGACTCCACCACCTGTGGGGAGAGGGTGCAGTCAGAGGAGGCCAGAATGGGATCTCTGAAGGGCAGGGCTGGGGCAGGGACCCTCTGTCCAGTTCTAAAGGTATCAGAACCTCTGTATTTCCATCTCCAAAAAGGACACCCTTGGGCTACCCTTTTGTCAGACTTCTGTCACCCATGTTTGTTATAGGTTGACTGATGCCTACCTGGACTGCCCCCAACTGTCCCTCCAGCAGTGACAGCACCATCCTGCCAGGTCCACACCCACCTGCCGAGCCCATGTGGGACCCCAGGGCTGCTGATGCCTGACCTGCACCCAGATGGTGCAGGGGTGTGGTGTGGCAGCAAGCTGTTGGTCAGTGTCTCCTGGCCAGACCATCGACACTGGTGGTGGGTCCCACTGAAGGTGCATGGGTGAGGGTCTCCCTAGAGCTGCAACACCCCATAGTACATGGGGTGGCAACCCCCAACACCTCAGACTGGTGGCACAGTTTGGGGACCTGCAGGCAAAGGGGTGGCTCTCAAAGGGGTGTCTACACCTGTGACACACATACCTCTGGTCACAGGTGGCTCTGGGTAGACCTCAGTGCCCAGAGGGCTGTAGCTGGCCTGCAGGCAGCAGCCACAGTGAGGGTCCAGCACTCGGATGCCCACTTCCAGGCCAAAGCCCTCGTGGCAGAAACAGCCCACTGTGCACTGGCAGGCTCAGGGCATGGAGGAGTTAAGGCTGGCACAGGGGGCTGGACACGGTGGCCCACAGAAGTCATAGTGGCTGTGGGCTAGACACACCCAGCCAGGGGAGGGTTTCCACCCCTCCTGAACCAGAGGGGAAAACCTAGGATGGTTGCAGGACAGGGAAAGGGCAGGGCTGGACCTCAGGACACTTCCCAAGTCACCACTGTTTGGGGTTAGAGCTTTCGTTACCATCACATACATGGGCCGCTTAAAAATCATGGCAGGTGATGAATAATGAGAATGACTGGGGATGAAGTGCAGACAGGAAGGGGGGGGAATTAGAACAAGGGCTGAGAGGAGCCCTGACTCTGGCATTTTAATATCTTACCTTTCTAAATATATTATTTTCTATTTTTTGCTGCACTGGGTCTTCATTGCTGTGCATGGGCTTTCTCTAGTTGAGACAAGTGGGGGCTACTCTTGAGTTTCGGTGCTCGGGAGACTCATTGCGGTGGCTTGTCTTGTTGTGGAACACAGGCTCTAGAGCGCAGGCTCAGTAGTTGCAGAGCACAAGCTCAGCTGCCCCGTGGAACGTGGGATCTTCCCAAACCAGGGACTAAACCCATCTCTCCTGCGTTGGTAGATGGATTCTTAACCACTGGACCACCAGGGAGGTCCATGAGTCTGATTTGAGGCCATCCCAGGGAGCAGGGCTTGCGGGGAGACATCGAAGCTGCCCAAGGGGTGAGGTCTTCATCAGCAGTGAAGAGGCACCTACTGGATCCCAGGGTGGCTCGTCACTCAGGCAGGCAGACGCGGCACTGGGTACAGAGCTCAGTGTCGGTCTCCAGAGAGGCACATGGCATGCAGTGCCAGGGTCGTACTGGCAGATGTCAAAGACGCAGGCCTGCATGCAGGACAGGGGGTCCTCATGCCATGGCACTTGGAGAAGGGCCCAGAGCAGTTTGCCAGAATTCTGCAGAGCTGTCTGGCAGCCTTGGCAGATTTCCAGGCCCCCTGTGTCTTACTGACAGCTGGTGGGAGGGTAGGGGTCACAGGGGCTCAGCACAACCACCTCCAAACCTCACTTCCCACCCCCTGGCTGGCCAGCTCTGCCAGCCCTCCTCCTCTAGTCCCTGTCTGCTCCTGGCACAGTTTTATAAATTAAAAAAAAAAAAAAAACCCAACCCAGACTTCCCCAGTGGTCCAGTTGTTAAGGTGCTTCCACTACAGGAGGCACAGGATCGATCCCTGGTCAGGGAAGTCCCACATGCGGCTCAGTGTGGCCAAAAAAGAAATCCCAACCTACTCATCTCAGAGTGGCTGTAGTTCTGTAGTCTTGTTGGTTTCAAGCCTGTGGCTACTGAGCTTTTGAGATGCGGCTGGTGTGACTGGAATGAGATGTTTAATGTAATATAAATTAATTTGATTAGTATTTTTTTTTCCCCCGGCCACATGTTGCAGCTTGTGGGATCTCAGTTCCCTGACCAGGGATTGAACCTGTGCCCCCGGCAGTGGAATCACAGAATCTTAACCATTGGTCTGCCGGGAAAGTCCCTGAATGCATTCACATTTAAATTTAAATGGCACATGAGGTTAGTGGCATCAGCATGGGGCATCTCTGGACTAAAAGTTTGGTGAGGGGGAGAATTTTCTTTCTCCTTTTGGTGAGGTGGTCATGTGGAGTATTTAAGATCAAGGCCTCTGGAGCCAGACTGCCTAGATCCTACAACCTGTTCCATCGTTTACTACTGTGAGAACTTGGGCAAATACCTTCTCTGCCTCAGTCTCCTCATCTGTAAATGGGTACAACAGTTGCTCCTGGGACTAAGGGGCACCACGTGTTTGCTATCAGTGGCCTCTGTTTCAGCCGTCTGTCCTTGAGGCACCCGCTGCTTGCCTGCTGTTTGCCCTCAGCCCAGCATTTCCCCCAACCCAGGCCTCCCTGGCCCTGTGTGGCCACTCACCCAGGCCAGCTATCCTGGGTCTGCCAGGCGCTGTCAAAGTCAGCATCGCTGGGGGTGGGCACCTCGCTAGGGAGAACTTTGGCATCACCAGGATCACCTCTGAAGCCATGGAGGCTACAAAGACAGCCCCAGTACCTGTCCTCTGTACTCAGGAGGGACCATCAGGAATAGCTTGTTGAGGCTGTTGAAGTGCAGTGGGAGCTAGGTGCCCACGCAGCACCACGATGCCCTGCTCCCACCTCACGTGAGCCCCGGGGCTCAGCTACACTGGGAGGCTCACTCCCTCACTGTCCACCTGGGCATGGGGGGCGCTCAGGGTCTGACTCCTCCTCCCACCTCCTGTCTCCTCCCAGTGTTGCAGGTGTCGGGGAAGGGAGGGAGCAGTAAGAAACGGACATCTCCAACTCCATGTGTCTAAATCTGAGCCCCGCCCCACACCACCTTCTGTATCTCAGGCAGGGACCGCTCCATCTTTCAGGATACGGAGTCCCCAAACCAAGTCATCTTGGACCTCGCCCTCTCTCTCACCCCACATCTGATCCTTTCAAAATATTTCAAAATCCCACCACTTCTCCACACCCTCTCCTATCCTTGCCCTGATTCCAACCCCTGTCATCCTGCCAGGCCCTTCACATCAACCTCCCGCTCCCAATAATAGTCTTTTCCCCACAGGAGGCCAAAGGGAACTTCACCCCATTTAAAATTATAATCCCCTCCTCACACACATGGACTCCCAATCTTCCTTTCATGTTTTATTTTTCTAGGACTTATTACCATCTGATGTGTATTTATTTTTACTGTCTGTCTCCCACTGTTATAATGGGAGCCCCAGGGGGGCAGGGACCTGTCTGTTTTGGTCTCTGCTGTGTCCCCAGAGTCTAGAACAGGGTCTGACACAAAGTCTCGGTAAAGTTTTGTTGAATAGATGAGAAATTACTGATGGATGGATTTGAAGATGGGTGGATGAATGGATGCATGGAAGGATGGGTATAGAGGGAGGAATGACCTGAAGGACGGAGGGATGATGAATCAATGATGTGCTATACACTAGAGGTGATTTGATGCAGAGGAGTTTCGGTAAAGTTTGATGAAGGGGTAGGTAATTGAGGAGTGGAAGGATGGAGGGGTAGGGGATGGGTGTGTCAATGAATGGATGAAAAGGTGGATGGATGGATGGATTGAGGAGGATTATATGGAAGAATGGTTATATGGATTGATGGATGGATGACCGCATGGACTTAAAGGCATGAAGGTGGGATGAGGTATCCGCCTGGACAGGACTGAGAGTGGGGCTCACCAGTCCACCCTCTCACCTGAACTTGCTGCCCCTGTTTCAGGGTCACACAGGTCTTCGGTCCCCAGCTGCTGAGCTCCTCCCCCTTGCTGCACAGGAAGGACATGTGTGGGCTGCAGAGGTTCCTGTTGGAAGCCACACTGAAGGAGAACCCCCACAGGAATGGGTCAGGTGGTGGATGCAGGTATCTTGCAAGTGAGCCACGGCCCCATTGAAGGGGAAGTAGTGAGGGTCTCCGGTGTCCATACAGGTGCCTACGGGGCTCTGACAGCCCAACTGGCCACCCCAAAGACCACAGACCTCCCCAACAGGGCATGGAGCCGGGCTGCAGCAAAGATGCCCTGATCTGTTGCAGTTGCAGTGGTGGGGGCATCAGATCAGCCAGACCACATCTCCTACCTGGGGAGGGAGGCCAGGTGAGCTAACCTGCCCCAGCCTGGCCGATCAGCACAGAACACAGTGGAGGCTTGGGGCAGGCAGAAATTTAGGTCTGGCTGCTGGATTGGGAGGAGCAGAGGCTGAGGGGCTGGCTCAGGGAGGATGGGTATGAAGGAGATGCTCGGAGTCAGCGATGGGCATGTCTGATGCTCGTGACAGGCCCAGAGAGCAACAAACTGTGAAACCAGTGTCCCCTGGCAGAGAGCACAGCCCAGCAGCGAAGAGCACAGCTGAAGGTCAGAGAGACCTGGAGTCCAGACCTGGCTCTGCCCCTTGATCACTCGGTGCACCTGGCAGTCTTGTCTTCCTCCTCTGAACAATACAGATGATAAACTCGAGCTGTTTGAGGGTCAGTGTGATTGTGTGCAGGAGGCACGAGGCACCCAACTGGCCTACAGTAAGCTGTCCACACACACTGACTAATATTACTATTAATAACATGCTGACTCAGTGTTTGGTATAGAATGAGGTCTTAGAAAATATTACCTGCTATTATGAGGACAGGATTACACACGTAGTAAATGACCAGACGTGCTGGTAAATGACCAACGTGTAGTAAAGGACCATTTACATGTAGTCAATGGCCATTACATGTCATGTAAATGACAACAACCATTGTTATATATCATTAAACACTTAGCACGGACACAGCCAATGCCCAGTACATATTGGCCAATATTATTGTTATGATCACCATCATTTTCATATGCTTACATACAGATAGGCACATGGGAAATACCCCAAATATATTAGCCGTTGCTGTTGTTGTTGTTGCTTAGCCTAGGCATGAACACAAAGTAAATACCCCATATACTTTCATTACCATGAGCCTTAATAGTAAGGGACCTGACATATGGTCAGGACTCAAATGTTAGCCAAAAAATAATAGCAATAACATGGCTTCCCTGGTAGCTCAGACAGTAAAGAATCTGCCTACAATGAAGGAGACCTGGGTTCAATCCCTGGGTTGGGAAGGTCCCCTGGAGGAGGGCATGGCAACCCACTCCAGTATTCTAGCCTGGAGAACCCCCATGGGCAGAGGATCCTAGCAGGCTACAATCCATAGGGTTGAAAAGAGTCGGACACAACTGAAGTGACTCATCATCATCAGTGCTAAATAACTTAAGACTAGGCATGTTCACTGCGGTGGCCCAGGTTCAATCCCTGGGTGGGGAACTAAGATCCTGCAAGCCATGCAGGGAGTTATGCCCCCCAGAGAATATGCCTTCTCCCCATTGTATCCTTAATGTTCAAGCTTCTGATATCCATACATGATGGAGCCAGGAAAAATTGTGGTGTAGGGGAGGAGGGCAAGATATTTGGGGGACAGTCAGAAAGATCAGAATATGCACTCAGGTTTTCATATCAGGGAATTTTTGCTCATTTTGTTAAGTGTGAGCAAATAGTGCCTTTTTAAAAAAGCCGTATCTCTTATTAGAGCATCATGCTGAAATATTTACAGGCTTCCATGATATCTGGGACTTGCTTTACAAAAAGTGAATAATGAGTTCAGGACTGGGATGGATAAAAACAAAGTTGGCCACGATTTCAGTTCAGTCCCTCAGTCATGTCTGACTCTTTGCAACCCCATGGACTGCAGCACGCCAGGCCTCTCTGTCCATCACCAACTCCTGGAGTTTACCCAAACTCATGTCCATTGAGTCAGTGATGCCATCCAACCATCTCATCCTCTGTTGTCCCCTTCTCCTCTGCCTACAATCTTTCCCAGCATCAGGGTCTTTTCAAATGAGTCAGTTCTTCACATCAGGTGGCCAAAGTATTGGAGTTTCAGCTTCAGCATCAGTCCTTCTAATGAATATTCAGGACTGATTTCCTTTAGGATGGACTGGTTGGATCTCTTTGCTGTCCAAGGGACTTCTCCAACACCACAGTTCAAAAGCATCAATTCTTCAGCGCTCAGTTTTCTTTATAGTCCAACTCTCACATCCATGCATGACTATTGGAAAACCATAGCTTTGACTAGACGGACCTTTGTTGGCAAAGTAATGTCTCTGCTTTTTAATATGCTGTCTAGATTGATCACAGCTTTCCTTCCGAAGAGTAAGCGTCTTTTAATTTCATGGCTGCAGTCACCATCTGCAGTGATTTTGGAGTCCAAAAAATAAAATATGCCACTGTTTCCACTGTTTCCCCATCTATTTGCCATGAAGTGATGGGACCAGATGCCATGATCTTCGTTTTCTGAATGTTGAGCTTTAAGCCAACTTTTTCACTCTCCTCTTTCACTTTCATCAAGAGGCTTTTGAGTTCCTCTTCACTTTTTGCCATAAGGGTGGTGTCATCTGCATATCTGAGGTTATTGATACTTCTCCCGGCAATCTTGATTCCAGCTTGTGCTTCTTCCAGTCCAGCATTTCTCATGATGCACTCTGCATATAAGTTAAATAAGCAGGGTGAACCCGGACCTGTGCACTGGGAGCATCGAGTGAGCCACTGGACCGCAGGTGAAGCTCCCAACACACACTTGAATCTATGTATTTACCTGTACTCTTTCTGTCTTCTCCACTGGAATGTCACACCCTTTAGAGCAGGATTTTGCCTGTTTTGCTCACTATAATGTTAGTCGCTCAGTTGTGTCTGACTCTTTGCAACCCCATGAACTGTAACCTGCCAAACTCCTCTGTCCAGGGGATTTCCCAGGCAAATATACAGGAGTGGTTTGTCATTTTCTTCTCCAAGGAGTCTTCCAGACTCAAGGATCACACTTGTGCCTCTAGCGCCTCCTGCACTGGCAGCAGATCCTTTACCACTAGTGCCACTCGGCGAGTCCCTAGCCAAAAGTACTGCTCGGTACTTAGTAGCTGTTCAATTAACATTAGTTATCGTTAATGTAAAGTGAGTAATGATCTCAGGGCTTGTGTCTGGCTTTAAGAGGAGGGGCAGGCCAAGGAGGGTTGAATGCCCAGCCATCCTTCCCAACACACCCCCCCACCCAATCCCACCAGTCCCTTCTGCTGGGCTGCTTCCTTTAGAAAAAGAGGGGTTTTGTTTGAGGGACACTAAACTCAAACAAAATGGGAAAGACTAGAGATCTTTTCAAGAAAATTGGAGATACCAAGAGAACATTTCATGCAAAGATGGGCACAATAAAGGACAGAGACAGCAAGGACCTAACAGAAGCAGAAGAAATTAAGAAGTGGCAAGAATATGCAGAACTGTACAAAAAAGGTCTTAATGACTCAGATAACCACGATGGTGTGGTCACTCACCTAGAGCCAGACATCCTGGAATGCAAAGTCAAGTGCACCTTAGGAAGCATTACTACAAACAAACTAGTGGAGGCCATGGAATTCCAGTCGAGTTATTTCACATCCTAAAAGATGATGCTGTTAAAGTGCTGCACTCCATATGCTAGCAAATTTAGAAAACAGCAGTGGCCACAGGACTGGAAAAGGTCAGTTTTCATTCTAGTCCCGAAGAAGGGCATTGCCAGAGAATATTCAAGCAACTGCATAAGTGAGCTCATTTTACGTGCTAGCAAGGTAATGGTCAAAATCTTTCAAGTGAGGCTTCAACAGTTCATGAGAACTTCCAAGCGTACAAGCTGGATTTAGAAAAGGCAAAGGAACCAGAGATCAAATTGCCAACATCTGTTGGATCACAGAAAAATCAAGAGAATTCCAGAAAAACATCTGCTTCATTGACTATGCTAAAGCCTTTGACTGTGTGGATCACAACACACTGTGGAAAATTCTTAAAGAGATGGGAATACCAGCCCACCTTACCTGCTTCCTGAGAAATCTGTATGCAGGTCAAGAAGCAATAGTTAGAACCCGATATGGACCAATGGACTAGTTCAAAATTGGGAAAGGAGTACGTCAAAGCTGTATATTGTCACCCTGCTTATTTAACTTATATGCAGAGTACATCATGCTAAATGCTGGGCTGGATGAATCCCAACCTGGAATCAAGATTATTGGGAGAAAGAGTAACATGGAAACTTACATTACTATATATAAAATAGATAGCCAATGGGAATTTGCTGTGTGGCTCAGGAAACCCAAACAGGGACTCTGTATCAACCTAGAGGGGTGGGATGGGGAGGGAGATGGGAGGGAGGTTCAAAAGAGAGGGGATATATGTATACCTATGGCTGATTCATGTTGAGGTTAGACAGAAAACAACAAAATTCTGTAAAGCAATTATCCTTCAATTAAAAAATTAATTAATTAAAAAACAATTCCTGGGAGAAATATCAACAACCTCAGATATGTAGATGATACCACCCTAATGGCAGAAAGTGAAGAAAAACTAAAGAGCCTCTTGTTGAAAATGAAAGCAAGTGAAAAAGCTAGCTTAAAACTCAACATTCAAGAAACTAAGATTATGGCATCCAGTCCCATCACTTCATAGTAAATAGATGGGGGAAAATGGAAACAGTGGCATATTTTATTTTCTTGGGCTCCAAAAGCACTGCAGGTGGTGACTGGAGCCATGAAATTAAAAGATGCTTGGTCCTTGGAAAAAAATACAGAGATGGCAAACCTATGACAAACCTAGACAGCATATTAAAAAGCAGAGACATCACTTTGCCAACAAAGGTCTGTATGGTCAAAGCTATGTTTTTTTCATGTATGGATGTGGGATTTGGACCATAAAGAAGGCTGAGTGTGGAAGAACTGATGCTTTTGAACTGTGGTGCTGGAGAAGACTCTTGAGAGTCCTTTGGACAGCAAGGAGATCCAACCAGTCCATCCTAAAGGAAGTCAATCCTGAATATTCATTGGAAGGACTGATGCTGAGGCTGAAACTCCAATATTTTGGCTACCTGATGTGAAAAGCTGACTCACTGGAAAAGACTGATGCTGGGAAAGATTGAGGGCAGGAGGAGAAGGGGACGACAGAGGAAGAGATGGTTGGTTGGGATCACCGACTCAATGGACATGAGATTGAACAAGCTCTGGGGGATGGTGAAGGACAGGGAGGCCTGGCACGCTGCAGTCCATGGGGTCGCAAAGAGTCAGACATGACTGAGCGATTGAATAACAAATTCACTCCCTGTCCTGAGAAGTGCATGGGACTGGGCTGAGGGAGGGGAGTCACTGGGCACCATGAGGTGGGAGGGTCCCGGGCCGTCAGGATAAAGCCCTTGCTCCATGCCTGTCATTCCAGGCCTGCAGGCCTGCCCCTTGCACCCTCATCCTTCTGCAGGCTCTCTCTGGCTCCACTGCATGCAGTCCTCTGCACTTTAACTTTGTGCCTCTAGGTTGAAAACACTGTTCCTTCTTCCTGGAACATTTGTCTTCTTGTTTACCTGTCTGACTTTATCTTGTCATTCAGGCCTCGATTCAGATGTCCCTTCCTCTGGAAATTGTCCCAGACTCCCCTGGCTGGCCCAGATCCCTTCTAAGGGCTCCCAGAGACCCCTAAGTGTCCCTCACTGAGCCCCGATCACTCTGCCTGCCCTTCCCCCAACCCCGGGTTCTTGCTGTCTGAGCACAGCTGTCTATCCCAGCGGAGGGTGGGTTCCATGAGACTGAGGCAGGGACCTTATCAGTCACTACCGTGTCCCCAGCATCACCTAGGACAAGGGCTGGTGCGGAGTACCTCAACCCGCTCTGTAGCTGTGTGTCCTCAAGCCAGACCCCTCACTTCGGGGCCTCAGTTTCTCATCTGCAAAAGGGGTAAGAACATGGGTCAGGCCACCCCTCAGCTGCTGAACTGAGGGGGGTTTGGGCAAGGCTGACTCCAAGTTTTCCCCAGGACAAGGTGACTCAGGGCTCTGGAACAACATCTGTCACCAAAAGGGCCCTGGAATGCAGAGCCGTGTGGGTCTGACCTGGGGGCAGAATGACATGAGTGCAGTGTCTTTCCCTAAAGTGAAGAGTATAAATAAAATTATGACAGCTAATCCTTAACAGCAGTCACCGTATTACATGGAACTGTTAAAACACTTGATTCTCACAGCAACACCACAAGTTAGGTACTTTTAGCATCATTTGTTTTCATGAAAAGGGAAACTGAAGCACAGAGAAAGGTTACGTGATTTTCCCAAGAGCATCAAGTTAGGAAGTGGTGCTGCCTGAATTATAACCAGGGGAGGCTGACTTTGGGATCTGCGTTCTCAACCTAAAGGCTGTGCAGGTATATTGGACAATCTCTACTTTTATATATATATATACACATATATATTTGTTTATTTGACTACCTTGGGTCTTAGTTGAGACACATAGGGTCTTCACTATGTCAATCGGGATCCTCCATTGCAGTGCACAGACTCAGGAGTGTGTGAGGTGTGAGCTTAGTTTCTCTGGGTGCCGCATGTGGGATCTTAATTCCCAACCAGTGATCAAGCCCATATCCACTGTATTGCAAGGTGGATTCTTAACCACTGGACCACTTGGGAAGTCTCAGAAATCCCTGTTTTTTTTTTTTTTTTTAAAGCAGAAAAAAGGGAATGGGAAGTATTTGAGTGTCACCTATTTGGTGATACTTTGTATTATGTGTATGCATATATTGGTGTGGCCAAATAATGGCCTAATCCCTAGCTCCTGAGAACCTGTCACATCACATGGCAAAATGCCTGTGCAGATGTGATTAATTTATGGACCTTGAGGTAAGGGAGGTTATCCTGGATTATTCACATGGGCCCACATGTAATCACATGAGCTCTTGACAGTGTAAATTGAAAGCAGAAGGGTTAGAAAGAGACAAGAGAGATTTGAAGTATGAGAGGGATTGAGCCTGCTATCAGTGGTTTTGATGATGGAGGAAGGGGCCACAAGCCAAGGAATGTGGGAAGCCTCTGGAAGTTAAGAACAGACCTCAGTTTACAGCCAGCAAAGAAATGAAAACCTCAGTCCTACAACCACCAGGAATTAAATTCAGCAACAATCTGAATGAACAAGAAGATGGCTCTCCCCTAGAACCTCCAGAAATGCCTGTAGCCCTGCAGACACCTTGATTTTTAGCCTAATGAGAACTGTGTCCAATTTCTGACCTAAAGAATTGATGTCATAAATTTGTGTTGTTTTAAGCTATGGAGTTTATGGCACTTTGTTTTAACAGTAGTATTTTGTACCGTGGGTCCTTCATCTAAAGTATTTGAAAGAGTCCTCAATACTCCTGATGAAGGTGGCATGGCAGCAGGGCAAGGATGGGGAAAGGAGTGTGTGTTTGTCCTTGGGGCACCAACCAGCATCCACTGCCCACTGCTAACCTCACCCCAGCTTCTGCCCATGCAAACATCCAGAGCCAAAGCCTGGAGTCAGGGAGAAGCCAACTGGAGAACTGTCCCACCCTGCCTGGAGAATCCCAGGGACGGGGGAGCCTGGTGGGCTGCCGTCTATGGGGTCACACAGAGTCGGACATGACTGAAGTGACTTAGCAGCAGAAGCAGCATCCCAAGAAGGAGATAGAAAAACATCTCCTGAGAGAGACATTTAAGGTCTCCAATCTGATACCTGAAGAGATTCTCTGACAAGCAAAAGAAGTCTTCAGTGATGGAACAGCCTCAGTTAAGAATCAATGGTTTAGGGACTCCCCTGCTGGAACAGTGGACAAGAATGCCAGTGCAGGGGACACGGGTTCAGTCCCTGGTCTGGGAGGATCCCACATGCTGCAGAGCAATTAAGCCATGTGCCACAGCTACTGAAGCCTGCGTGCCTAAATTCTGTGGTCCACAGGAGAAGCCCCACAATGAGAAGCCCGTGCACCACAATGAAGAGTAGCCCCTGCTTGCTGCAACTAGAGAAAGCCCACATAGCAACAAATACCCAGCTCAGCCAAAATTAATAAATAAATAAATTATATTTTTAAAAGAATTCATGGTTTAGGATTTTACAGGACTACGTTGAACATCAAGTTGATGATAAAGTGATGGCAAACGCAGTCCAAAATCTCCCATCAATACTCCCAAAATAAAAGAAGCCTATAACTACCGTCAGTTCTTTGAACTCCAACACCTGAGACACGCCAACAGGCTGTCCCAAAACTCAGGTGGACCAGCGCCACTGACCCTTCCCCCCCCCCCCCCCCCCGCACTCTGACCCACTGCAAGGCCACTGGCCAAGCTTAGGCACTCCCGTAACAATGGAGTGAAAGTAAACATTTTTTCTTCCTGTGAAAAGCAGGGGGCTTGAGGACAGAAATTGTCAACTGCCCAGATTTGCTTGAGTGTGAAAAAGTAAGTCTTAATTTTGAAAAGAAAAAAAAAAAATCAGTCACAGTGATTGGTTCAAGAAGGAGCCAATCACGGCCGCGGAGACACAGTGTAACTATGCTGGGACTTCCCCATCAGGGATTTCTCTTTCCTGCTGGGCACCTGAGTGTGTGCAGGTCCTGAACTACTCTGCTCAGGTTGAGTCTGGCTGGACAAGGGCCAGCGTGACAGGAAGCAGCAAACCAGGGCTGATGACCCTGAACTCCAGGTTGGTCCAGGCCTGGAGAAGCTACTCCTAGATCCTTAATCACGTAAGCCAGCAAAATGAGCTGCTGTCAGTTGGTGAAGAATCTGCCTGCAACGCAGGAGACACGGGTTCTATTCCTGGGTCGGGAAGATCCACTGGAGAAGGGATAGGCTACCCACTCCAGTATTCTTGGGCTTCCCTTGTGGCTCAGCTGGTAAAGAATCCGCCTGCAATGTGGGAGACCTGGCTTTTATCCCTGGGTTGGGAAGATCCCCTGGAGAAGGGAAAGGCTACCCCCTCCAGTATTCTGGCCTGGAGAATTCCACAGACTGTACAGTGGCCATTGGAAGAAAAGTTATGACCAACCTGCTGCTGCTGCTGCTGCTAAGTCACTTCAGTCGTGCCCGACTGTGTGACCCCATAGACGGAAGCCCACCAGGCTCCCCCGTCCCTGTGATTCTCCAGGCAAGAACACTGGAGTGGGTTGCCATTTCCTTCTCCAATGTGTGAAAGTGAAAAGTGAAAGTGAAGTCGCTCAGTCGTGTCCGACCCTTAGCGACCCCACGGACTGCAAAAGCAGAGACATTACTTTGCCAACAAAGATCCATCTAGTCAAGGCTATGGGTTTTCCGGTAGTCATGTATGGATGTGAGAGTTGGACTATAAAGAAAGCTGAGCGCTGAAGAATTGATGCTTTTGAACTGTGGTGTTGGAGAAGACTCTTGAGAGTCCCTTGGACTGCAAGGAGACCCAACCAGTCCATCCTAAAGGAAATCAGTCCTGAATATTCATTGGAAGGACTGATGCTGAAGCTGAAACTCCAATACTTTGGCCACCTGATGTGATGAACTGACTCATTGGAAAAGACCCTGATTCTGGGAAAAAACTGAGGGCAGGAGGAGAAGGAGAAGACAGAGGATGAGATGGTTGGATGCATCACCAATTCAATGGACATGAGTTTGAGTAAATTCTTGGAGTTGGTGATGGACAGGGAGGTCTGGCATGCTGTAGTCCATGGGGTCGCAAAGAGTCAGACATGACTGAGCAACTGAACTGAACTGACTGACAGTCCATGGATGTCATAAAGAGTTGGATGTGACTGAGCAAGTTTCACTTTCACTTTTCTGTTTTCTATAGCTAGCAAGTAGAAGACTCCTGGCCGGCATGGATAGGAAGGCAGAGCCCAGGGCCTGAGAACTGGTGGAGCGGACCCTCACCACAGTCTACCCAGTGTCTTCACAGCTGCAGGGGGAGGCCATGAGGCTTCCATCGCTGGGTGTAGCTCCCCAGCCCGGCACACAGGATCTCCCTCGAGCCCCCGGGGGCACAGAGGTTGTGGACACAGTAGATTTGGGCCTTGGCTGGCTTGTCGCAGGCCTGGAAGGGCCAGTTGTGGGCTGTCAGCCCACAGAAGGCCAGGGACTGGTACCAGGAAACCCTGTTGTGAGGGTACAGAGGGATGGGGCCTGTGATGGAGTGGCTGACTTGGGGAGCCCAGGTCCTTCCAGTTGAGTGCAAAGTCTCTGCGTTGGGCAGCAGGGAGACATCGGAGCCATGGAAGTCATCCTGGGGGTCCCCATTGAAGTCCCCCCACCCAGGCTTCAGAGGGCAGCAATGTAGATCTCAGGCACATGGCAGATAGGTGGTGGGCACCAGTCATAGGCCAGCCTCGGTCTGCACTGCTGCCCAGAACCACTGATGGACACATGCACGGGGCCACTGGCCAGGGGCAGGGGCAGGTGGGCCTGGGTCCCATTAACCTGGAAACATAAACTGGGCCGTGTCCACATCAGACAACCCCACGTGGGCTCTCATTCCCTCCGGACCCTTGGCATGGCCATGTCCCCTCAGGGCCCCCAGGGGTTTGCTGTCCCCCTTGGACTCTGGTCCTATCCCTGGCTGAGCTTACCTGGATCCTTCCAGGAGTCTGAGCCTCCCTCATCACCTTTACCCCCTGGGCACCCACCTCCATCTTCCATGCCCCAGCCAGGCTGGCTGTGGGGCTTAGGTAGTCATTATCCACCCACATGGTGAATGCCAGTGGTCTTGGCCAAATTGACAGGCACAGCTTGGCACATAGTGGCGGGCCCCCTGGCTTGTGAAGATGACCCCATTGAAGGTGTGGTGATGGGGGTCACCTGACACTTGGTTACTGCCACTCAGGACTCCATAGCCACATTCCCGCACACAGCAGACACATGGTCCCATCTCCACAAGCCTGGAGGCTGCAGTGAGGTGGTTGTCCAGCCTTCTTATCCTCACACAGCTCATGCAGTGGGAGCTCAGCTCTCGAGCCCTTAGAGGCAGGACATGTCTCTGCCGGGGCAGCCACAGAGGGCTGGGTGCATGCAAGCCCCACCACTGAACACACAAGCAGCATGGCATACACATCCCTCACGACACAGGCTGTGGCAGGTCAGAGGCACCTTCTCGTGTGGGCAGATGGTCTAGCAGTTACCAACATGTGTCTCCCAGTGGCCGTTTTCAGGGCAGGATAGTTCTGGAGCAAGGAGAGAGAGAGGGAGAGGCATCAGTATCAAGTTTGGTGTTCAAGACAATTCCTGCCCCAACACACACATAGGGTAGGTCTGTATCCTTTCAGACCCCAGAACAGGGCCAGATGTTTTTGTGCAGTCCACAGCCTATGCCACTGCACACAGCGTTCCCAGTCCCAGCTTCCACACTTTTCTTTACTATCTCCCTCCAGCTCACCACAAAAGTCAGGACCATGTCGGGTGCCCACAGGGATGTCAGTAGCTTGACAGACCTGGGTGAAGGCAGCCGGTGCCTGACAGATGACAGCGCACTGCTATACACCGTTCCTCCATACAGCTTGTCCACACACCAGGCGGGTCTGGGCACAAGCTGGAAAGGGCCTCCTCAGTTCTGAAAGCTGCCCACAGGTCTTGGGGCCTTCATACCTGGCCCTCAAGTAGGCTACAGGGCCCCACCTCCTGCCAACTGGGCTGGAACGGCCCAGGTTTCAACTGGGGCATTCCCAGAGAGGTCAGGGTCTTGGGACTACACAGGCCTTTGGTGATGGTGATCTCAGTGTGTGGTGTCACAAGTCCCAGATACGTGTCCTGGATCCACAGTTTAAGGCCTGCGTCCATGGACAGGCAAGTGACTAAGTCCCATGCGTGGACAGCTAGCCCAGCTTTGGCGATGGAGAAGGACAGAGGAAGCAGGTACCCATTCACTGTGGGCACAGGACACAGCACTGGGATCGGGGAGACACAGCACAGATTCCACTCTGGGGGAGGCTACTGGTGGGAGGAATCTGAGATAGAATTGCATGTGTCCAGTGAGGCTCAGGTTACAGTGACACTCTTGAGAAAAGGGTGGGCTGAGTCCACAGGCCCTCAGTGTTTAGAGTGACGGCTGAGAAGGTGGCCTAGCTGGAGAGATAAGAGGAAAACTAGATGCTTGGTGTCCTACAAGTGGGGAAGAAAATGAGCTTCAGGGAGGAGACAGGTGTTGGGCATTATCTAAAGCTGCTGATGGTCAAGCAGGACATGGTCGGAGGATTAAGCGCTAGACAGGGGCTGGGGAGGGAAGCGAAAGTCGCTCAGTCGTATCTGACTCTTAGACTCCATGGACAATTCTTCAGGCCAGAATACTGGAGTTGGTAGCCATTCCCTTCTCTAGAGGACCTCATCAAGAATGGTTTGGGAGAAGGAGTTCCTTGATGGTCCAGTGGTTAAGACTCGGTGCTTTCACAACAGGGACCCAGGTTCAATCCCCGACTGGGGAACTAGGATCCTGCAGTCCGGCAAATTTGGCCAAAAGGGAAAAAAAAGAGTGATTTTGGAGGCCTGAAGTTGAAGGATGACAAAAGCCTAATCAGAGAGGGTTCAAGAGACTGGAAAGAGAGGGTTGGAGGCCGCAGGCTTTGCGGATATTTGCTGTAAAGGGTGTCTAAGAAAGAGGGCAGGAGCTGGGTGTGGGGGAGGGGTGCAGAAGGACATAGGGATGTTTCTTGTTAAGCTGTTTCTGACTCTTTGCGACCCCGTGGACCGCAGCACCCCAGGCTTCCCTGTCCTTCACTATCTCCTGGAGTTTGCTCAAACTCATGTCCATTGAATCCGTGATGCCATCCAACCGTCTATCCTATCGCCCCCTTCTCCTACCTTCAATCTTTCCTAGCATCAGGGTCTTGCACCCCAGGCTTCCCTGTCCTTCACTATCTCCTGGAGTTTGCTCAAACTCATGTCCATTGAATCCGTGATGCCATCCAACCGTCTATCCTCTATCGCCCCCTTCTCCTCCTACCTTCAATCTTTCCTAGCATCAGGGTCTTTTCCAATGAGTTGGTTTTTTGCATCAGATGTCCAAAGTATTGGAGCTTCAGCCTCAGCATCAGTCCTTCTAATGAATATTTGGGGTTGATTTCCTTTATGATTGACTGATTTGATCTCCTTGCCGTCTAAGTGACTCTCAAGAGTCTTCTCTAGCACCACAGTTTGAAAGCACCAATTCTTTAGCATTCAGTCTTCTTTATGGTCCAACTCACACACCCGTTCATGACTACCGGGAATGAAGATGGACAGATCAGAGCCTGCTGGAATGTAGTGAGAAGGATCCCGTAAGAAGAGGCAAATTGATATCGTGGCATTAAATCAGTGTTGCCCAAGCTTGAGCATGCATCAGAGTCCCCGAGGGGCTGGTTAAAACAGACCACTGGCCCCACCCAGAGTGGTAGTCTGGGGTGCCACCAAGGATATCCACCCAAGAATATTCAAACAAGTTCCCAGGTGCCGCTGCTGCTGGTTTGGGCCCCCCTTGAGAGGCACTGATGCAGAAGAGAGCGCAGAAGAATCTCCAGGTGAGATTCAGGAGCAATCACGGAGCAGGGCTTAGCTGGGAGCACAGACCATCTTCCATCCCCGTGGCCTGGAAGGTACAGGGGCTCGGGCAGAGGGGCAGGGAGGGTGGGGGCTCACGGAGGGTTTCTGCCCCGATTTCCTAGTGAAAAAGGAAGCGAGACCATCACAGCTGAGAGTGAGGTAACTTGGTCTGAGGGGAGAGGGGGACAGTCGGGGGGCTGGTGAGACGGCCCTTCAAGTTCACGATCCCAGGTATGAGGTTGGCCGTGTGGCCTAGGGGTGAGAGTAAGAGGAGAGGGGCGTCTTCTGACGAGGGGCTTCCTAGGTGCGAGGGAAGGAGGGCACAGGCGGGCACAGGTGGTGAGGGTGCAGGCCAGGAGCGAGCCTGAAAGCCTAGAAGGAAAGGGATGAGGGAGAAGCGGCGGGGCCAGTGGGTTGGTGGGCTGCATGGCCAGTGAGGTCAACTAGCCACTGGAGTCAGGGAAGCAGGGAGTGGGAGCCAGAGACTGGACTGTGTGACAAAGAAAGGGGAGGGTGGGGACAGAGGGGTATCAGCCTTCCTCTCGCTTTCCCTTATGGCAAAACCAATGCAATATTGTAAAGTAATTAGCCTCCAATTAAAATAAATAAATTTTAAAAAATTGCTATTTGTTTGACCATGCTGTGTTTTAGTTGTGGCACTTGGGATCTTTAGTTGTGGCATGCAAACTCTCAGTTGGGGCATGTGGGATCTAGTTCCCTGACCAGGGATGGAACCCAGACCCTCTGCATTGGGAGCGCAGTCTTGGCCACTAGACCACCAAGGAAGTCCCTTTAGCCTCTACTTTCTAGTTCTCTTTTTCTGCCTCCACTCTCCCAGCCCCACTCCCCAACCCTCAGTCTACCTACGCCTTTCCCTCTCTTTGGCGCCGTCCCTCCATCTATGGTCTCACTCCCTTTGCCGTCTGTCTTTCCGGCTCTCTCTCTCCCACTCCACGTCTGGCCCCTCTCTCCGTCACCCATTCTCTCTCTCTCATGGCACTTTCCCCTTGTCTCTCCATCTCTGCCATCACCCTCCTGTTTTCAATCTTTTGCTCCTTCCCTCTGTCCCTGACTCTCCCCTCTGGTGTCTCCCACTTGTCAAGGAACCAGATCCTTCTTCCTGGGCCTGGGCCAGGGAACCCCAGCCTCGGTCCTTCTCCCTTCACCCCTTTCCTCTCCTGGGGACCAAGGGCCCTGAGAAGGGGAACTCGGTCGCAGGTGGCCACAAGCAGGGCACACCGGGAGGAGGCATGGGCCAGATCTTGGGCCTTCCGCTGCAGCAGCTAGGCTGGCGGCTCTCCACCTGCTCAAAGGGGATCCCACCCAGTGTGGACCCATCTGCCCAGAACAGGGCTGCAGAGGCCTGGCTCATCTCCAGGGGAAATAACCTTAGGCGTGAACGGGGCCACAGGCTTCCCAAAGGACTCCAGCGTGTTGGTGCCGACCTGGGGGAGGCAGGGAAGGAGGAGATGGGCAGAAGGGGCTCAGGTCAGGGACCGGAGAGGGTGCCGGGCCCAAGACCCAGAAGGAGGAGGGAGCAGATATAAACTGGATGAGGCAGGAGTGGGGTCGGGGGAAGAGGGGGCCCAGGGACATACAGTTAGGGGTCAGGGCACTCACACAGGCCATCCTGTGCGTGACCTCAAAGAGTGTAAAGGGCTTCCGCAGCTGTAGCTCCTCGAGAAGCCATCGCCCTCTGACAGGGGCCTCATCCCCACGTTCCAGCCCCAAGGGAGCAAGGCTGGGTATACCCAGACCACTGAGGCTCCACCAGCACCCCCAGGGTGGGGCCATGTCCCCTCAGACAGCCCCCAGGGAGGGGCCCTGTCCCTTTAGACACACCCCAGGGTGGGGCCCTGTCCCCTGAGACATCCCCCAAGGTGGGGCCATGTCCCCTCAGATCCCTAGGCCCCTCTCTGCCTGCCCCCCAGTCCTGTTCCCTGACCAAGTTGGGGAGCATGTCTAGCTTCAGCTCCTCACTCCTTGGTTCTGCAGGACTGAGGGGAAAGGAAAAGGTGTCAGCTAAGGGCTGGGGTGCCCCATCACATCTGACCCTTTTCCAGGGTCCTCTATACCACTCATCCACCAGCAATGGCCAGAGAAGCCCCCCAAGGTAGCCCCAAGGGCTGGGTGGTCACTCTGGCTTTACCTGGAGGAGAAGGGATTGGATTGCCAGGGAACTCCCATAATAGGTTTGATTTATATTGAAATAAAAGTATGCCACTGCCATATGAAGCCCATGGTTTCATAAAAATTACTATTAATGTCAAGGTTAAGTTGAAAAAGGGGGAAAGACAAAAAGAAAGATAATTATTGCATTTTATTTTATTAAATAAAATAAAAATACAAATGGTACCAGAGTATTTGTTCCTGGTATGTCTCTCCTAAAGGCAGCTCCGTAGGGCAGGGAATTTTGTCTGCTTATTTTTTTGTCTCCATTTCTGCCCCTGGTGCTTAGAACAGTGCTTGACACATAATAGCTGCTCAATAAATATTAGTTGAATGAATGAATAGTAAAAATTAAGAAAATCACACTCAGACATCTGAATTTGGGAAAATGATTAATTAACATACATAAAACTCTCAGCAGTGCCCAACACATAGGAAGTGCTCAAAAAATCTTCATGAACATGCTTATTATTATAAAAATGTATATATAAAGTGTATATATAAAATGTATATATAAATGTATAAATAAAATGCATATATAAATGTATAAATAAAAATGTATATATAAAATGTATATATATAATATATATAAAATATATAAAATGTATATATAAAAATGTATATATGCTTTAGTCAATCAGTCATGTTTGACTCTTTTGTGACCCCATGGACTGCAGCCACCAGGCTCCTCTGCCCATGGGATTTCCTAGGCAAGAATACTGGAGTGGGTTGCCATGCCCATCCCCAGGGTATCTTCCTGACCCAGGGATCGAACCTGCATCTCCGGTGTCTCCTGCACTGCAGGCAGATTCTTTTACCCACTGAACCATCAGGAAGCTATTATTATAAAAATGATTATTATTTAAAGATGCAACACATAAGCATTCTGGCCAAATGCTTATGTGCCCAAAGCTGAATATCATCATCTTACAATGAACTTCTGAGATATATTAAAAAAAAAATCTGAAAAATATATTTAAAATGTATTACTGTCATAATTTTATTATCCACAAAAGTCAAGGGCAACTCTTCTGAGTTGATACTTCAGATAATTTCTCCACTTTGTCGGCAGCCAGTGTTCAATTGCAATCAATAAATGCCTATGGCAGTTCTAAGACATAGCCCTAAATTTTCTGACTAGCCTCCCATCATGAGGTGGGGGTCTGTCTCTGTCTCCCCTCCTTGAATCTGAGCAAGCTTGTGATTACTTCAACCAACAGAGTAGAAAAGTAGTGAGGCTGGGCTGTGAAAGGCAGTATTTGCTAGTATGTTTACTATGGAGCCCTGAGCTACGTGAGCAGTCTGCCTGTCCTGAGGCAGCCATGCTGGGAGGGAGGCCAAGCCGCTTGGCCAGACCAATGCATTGATGGTTCCAGCTGAGCCCTGCTGCTGAGCCATTCCAGCCAAGGCACCAGACTTGTGAGTAAAGCAGCCCCTTTTCACCAAGTCAGTCCACCCTTTAGGACAGTGGTCCCCAAACTTTTTGGCCCAGGGACTAGGATCAGGGGGAAGCAGTCTGGGGATAATTCAAGCACACTACACTTATTGTGCACTTTATTTCCATTATTATTACATTGTGATATATAATGAAATAATTACATATCTCACCACAATGTAGACTCTGTGGGAGCTCTGAGCTTGTTTTCCTGAAACTAGATGATCCCATCTGAGGGTGATGGGAGACAGTGACACCCAAAGTGTGTTGCTTATGTCCAGT
Organism: Moschus berezovskii; assembly: GCF_049115385.1. Classification (NCBI taxonomy): domain Eukaryota; kingdom Metazoa; phylum Chordata; class Mammalia; order Artiodactyla; family Moschidae; genus Moschus; species Moschus berezovskii. The sequence continues at coordinate 17,736,313 of NC_142481.1, forward strand.
CTACTCCATAATCTTGTTTGGTTGCTGTCACTGCAGAAAACCCTGCTTCACAAATATAGGATGTTGGAAACAGAAGCAGGCTTTTCAGTGTTTTGTGGCAATCCTGAGATACTCTGCTTTGACTTTAATCCAGAATGTATGGAGATTTGAAGTCTTCAACATACTTTTAAGGCCGCTGTCATTTGCCATCTCAAGCGGTAATGCAAGCTATGGGGAGTGGTTGTAAATACAGATGACGCCTCACTCTCTTACCCACTGCTCACCTCCTGCTGTGCAGCCCAGTTCCTAACAGGCCATGGACTGGTACTGGTGCATGGCCCCTGGGATCAGGGACCCTTACTTTAAGACTTCTAGCTGAAGACCTGGACATCATGAAGCAGAGTTGTCCCTGCTGTTACCCCTCTGACTTTCTGAACCACAGAATCTGCATAATAAAATGGTTGCTATTTTACACCACAAAGTTTGGGATGCTTTGTTATGCAGCCTAGAACTGGGACAGCTGCTCACTAAGTCACTGTAGGATTTAAATAGTATTACTTTTTCTGCAGAAACGAAAATCCATTCTCTCCTTACAGCCCTATTTGAACATTCAACAATAATTATTTCTGAATACAGAATTCATGGCCATCATAATCATTGTTAATTATGTTGGCAATTTACTTGCAGAAAAACCATGGTAGAAAAAAAATAACTATATTTCTCCTTCGATTTGACTGGAAGAATGCCAACTTATAAACCACATATGGAGCTTTCCATTCCAAGTTACATCCAGAAGGCTTTCTATATTTGAAAGTGAATACTCAGATATAAACACTCACCATGAGTGCAAAGCCTCGCTTGTATCCCTGAGGTGGTTACATAAATTGGGCCAAAGATAAGATGGGCCAAATATTTCTGGCTCAGAGATACACAGCAATGACATGGAAGAAAGAGTTTTGATATTTGATCTTTCTGAAGACCAAGATCCTGGCAGAGCTTCAAAGCAACCCTGTGACTGTTATTAATATTTTTCTAATATCAACGTGACTCCTTGAGTGGGTGGCAAGGTTTAGTGAGAGCGGAAGGAGAAACTGAGGCTTACCTATTGCTGGCCAGCAAAGGAGACTGCTGATTGGCTGTTGAGTAAATCAATCTCCCCAACCTCTTCTCCCCTCCAAGAGCAATGATGCAGGCAAAACCCAGAATGACCTCCTGGTTAACAGCTTCCCAGAGGACAATCTATAGGTTTTTAACGTCCAGATTTCCAACCAGATCCCCTAGAATCAGACTGCATCCCCTCAGGGTGGGAGTCCTACCCTGGGACTTCAGTCCCACCTAGAGCAATATCATGTCTTCTCAGACTGGCCCCCTCCCAGCCAGAGTGAGCTGTGTCCTCTTGAACCCCCAGGACACAGCCATATCTGCTCAGAATCCCCAAGGTAGACCATGTTCTCTCAGAGCTCCGAAACTTCACAAAACACAAGTACAGTACATTTTTCAACTGACAATGATAAAGGAAAATTTATAGTCCAATCCCTGTAATTCAAAACATTTTAACAAGCAACATGTGAGTCAAGTCTTGAATTATATCTCCAATACGGTGGGTAGAACAGCGAGCACAGCCGCACACAGATGTTTGGAAAACTGTATGGAGATGTGGGGTCAGGGCATTCCTGACAGACAAAGCCATGGTGAGGATCACCAGATCCTAAGGGTCTGATCCAGGGAGAAATGCTTGGAGCATTTTCCAAGTAAATAGTATGTACTCATTGGAAAAGACCCTGATGCTGGGAAAGATTGAGGGCAAAAGAAGGGGGTGACAGGATGAGATGGTTGGGTGGCACCACTGACTCAATGGACAGGAGTTTAAGCAAATTCTGGGAGATGGTAAAGAACAGGGAAGCCTGGCGTGCTGCAGTCCATGGGGTCGCAGAGTCGGATACGACTGAGCGACTGAACAACAATGTTATTTGAAGGGACTTTTCTATGTCTATTTGTGTTTTAGGAAATTGCTTGCGGACTTGTAGTTGATGGGCTACACATTTAATTTTTATCATGGGAAAGTCATGGGAAACAGGCATCTGGTGGGTGTTTTCCTGCAGAGCATCTGGTGTCCATCCAGCAGCACCTGGTCAAGTCTAACCAGGAAGCCCCATAGTTTAGGAGCAGTGGTGCCCTCTGGTGACCATCTGGGTTCCCCTCCAAGATCTGCCAATACTTTTGTGCAGTGGTACCCAACTTTTTTGGCACCGGAGACTGGTTTCGTGGAAAATAATTTTTTCACACCCGGGATGGGGAAGCTGTTTTCAGGATGATTCCAACGCATTGTGTACTTTAAGGAAATGGTGGGCTTCCCTGGTGGCTCAGACGGTAAAGAGTCTGCCTGCAGTGTGGGAGACCCGAGTTCAATCCCTGGGTTGGGAAGATCCCCTGGAGAAGGAAATGGCAACCCACTCCAGTACTAATGCCTGGAAAATTCTGTGGACTGAAGAGCCTGGTAGGCTATAGTCTATGGGGTCACAAAGAGTCGGACATGACTGTGACTTCACTTTCACTTTAAGGAAATGGCAACCCACTCCAGTACTCTTGCTTGGAAAATCCCATGGACGGAGGAGCCTTGTAGGCTACAGTCCACAGGGTCTCAAAGAGTCGGACGCAACTGAGCGACTTCACTTCACTTATTACTATTATTATTACGTTGTGATATAATGCAGGATCAGTGGGAGCCCAGGGCTTGCTTTTCTGAACTCAGGTGGTGATGCAAGCAATGGGGAGCAGCTGTAAACACAGATGAAGCTTCACCCACCCAGTGCTCACCTCCTGCTGCAAGGCCTGGTTCCTAACAGGCCACGGACTGGTAACAGTCTGTGGCCTGGGGCTTGGGACCCCTGCTCTAGGGAACAAAGTGGGTCCAAGGGGAAGCTGAAAACAACCTCCAGCCCAGATGAAGAGATGAGCGGGATGTCTCAGGCTGTGCTCACTGGGCCTGGCACGTCTGCCTTCTATCCACAGGGTCCAGCTTCCTATGCAGATCCACAGTAGATGTCTTTTTATCTCACTGGGTATCTACAACCTTTCTTTTTGGAAACAGCACCCTATTCTCCTCTGGAGAAGCCCTCATTCTCAGGTCATGTAGTTCTTGATGGTCAAACCTCCTCCCCACCCCATGCACAGGCACACAGTGATCTGATGAGGGATGAGCATATGGCCCAAATCTGTCCAGGGAGAGCCAGACCTGGGATTTTTTTTGCTACAGCTGATGGGAAAGAAGCATTCTTTCTCTACTGAGGCTGCTAAATGGTCCACGGCAGATAAGCTTAGAGTTTCGATGGGTTGCGGGGGGGAAACATCTCTATCTCTAGTTGTAGAGGAGACTGCTTGAAAATGAAGCTGACACAGAGAAAAGCAGATGTGAGAGAGGAAGTGAGGCACAGTCCTGAAAAATGTTTGAGCAGCTGGATCGAGAAGAGAAGCCAGAGGCTCCAGGGCATTTTCAGTTAAGTGAACCAATTAAGATCTTTTCTGTTAAGCCAGTGGGAACTGGAGGATTATGCTCCCTGCCTTGATCTATGCCAGGCCCTAATCGCTCTCTTCAATGTGCCCCAAATGTCCTCATTTGCTGCTTACAGCTGCAAACTCAGAGACCACATTAATCAAAATCATCTTTATTATTTAAAGAGCATCCTGTCATCAGGAGCACAAGATGGGGGGTTCCCAGATGGCACAACAATATTTACATGGGGGGCAGGAGGGTGGTCCCAGGGCTGAGTGGGCCCGCCACTGTGGAGGACCTTGGAGGGAAGAGTATCCTTGGACCTGTGGGCTGGGCCCAAGAAGAAAAATGTTCCATCCCTGGCCCAGGGTGAACCCCATCACGTGGGGCTGGGACCCCTTAGATCAGCTCGGGCCCTGGAGGCGTGCACAGCGAGGAGAAGCCACAGGTCAGAGCTGGGTTACCATGCCGCTGGCTTCGGAGTGAGTCTGGGGAAAGACAACTAGGGGCTTCCCCCAACGTCCCACAAGTGCCCACCCCCCCCAGGAGCCCCGTGAAAGCCATCCGTTCCCTAGGGTGACCCCTTCTAAGCCCTATAGGTTTCCAGAAAACCCTGCCTCCCTTTCCCGCTCAGAGTCCCAAACCCTCCCGCCCTCTGGCTCCCATCTGGGCTCAAATTTCACCTTTATGGCTTGGAAGATCCACTCCCGGAAGTCACTGACTTTGGTGTAGACGCCTGGCTTCTGGGCCAGGGCACAGCCAGTGCCCCAGCTCACAATGCCACACAGCCGCCAACGTGGCGTCCGAGAGATGCTATCCTCACACACGAAGGGGCCACCACTGTCGCCCTGGTGGGGGACAGAAGGCCTATCTGGAGGCCGAGACAGCTGGCCAGGAGGCCCTCCTCGGAGGGCCGGGGGCTGTGGTCATAGAGCCCTCTGGCCCTGAAATAGGGAGCCCGACCGCCCAAGGCCTTATGTTTCCATCCCTGGGGAGGCCGGGGCCCTGGCTGCCTCACAGCATCCCTCACCTGGCAGGCATCGATGCCACCCTCAGGGTAGCCGGCACAGAACATCTTGGGCTTGATCTGGTTCCCGTAGAAGTCGGGGCCGTTGCAGACATCATTGCTGATTATGGGGACTCGGGCCTCCTGGAGCACCCCAGCCTGTTGGCCTGGGGGTGTGCAGGCAAGGCTGGCCGAAGCTGGGGAGCATGCACACCCCCTCCCCTTCCCTCCCAGTGCCCACCTGGGCTGCTCAGTGTCCCTACACCCCTGGGTCCAAGAGGCACTGGCACAGCCCAACTGCCCTTCCCTAGCCCAGCTCAGCCTCCCTAAGGCAGCTTCCCAGCAGAGGACGAGGCTCACCGTAGTACTGTGTGTTGCCCCAGCCAGTCACGGTGCAGATCTTGCCATCCACTAGGGCCTGCCCGGCAGCCGGGAGACACACGGGCTGGATGTATTCTGTGCAAGAGACCACACTGGTCTGGGCCCCTGCCAGTCTGCCCGGCCCAGGACAAACCTCGCTTCAGATGCCCCAGCCCACGCTTCCCTCTGTTCTTTCACAATCATCACAACAGAAGTTGCCTCCTATAAACAACAAGGTCCCACTGTATAGTGCTGGGAACTATATTCAATACCCTATGATAAACCATAATGGACAAGAATATGAAAAAGATATATATGTGTGTGTGTGTGAGATTGTGTGTGTGTGTAACTGAGTCACTTTACTGTATAGAGGAAATTAACACATCATTGTAAATCACTATACTTCAATACAGGGCTTCCCCAGTGGCTCAATGGTAAAGAATCCACCTGCAATGCAGGAGACATGAGTTTGATCCCTAAATTGGGGAGATCCCCTGAAGGAGGGCATGGCAACCCATTCTAGCATTCTTGTCTGGCAAACCCCATGGACAGAGGAGCCTGGCAGCTACAGTCCATGGGGTCTCAAAGAGTTGAACATGATTGAAGTGACTTAGCATAGCATAACATCCTTCAATACATTTTTAAAAATAAAAGAAGCTGCCTTCTATTGAGAACTCACTATGTACTTGCGCCTTTCTGGGTGAATTCCCTTAATATCCCATCAGCTCAGAGAGGAAAGGGGCTATTATTACCCCCACTTAAAGAGGGGGAAATAAAACCATGTCACTTGTCCAAAGCCTTAGATTAAGTCAATGACAGAGCCAAAATTTGAACCCAGGTTGGCCCAATTTCTAAGCCTGTGTTCTTAATCATGGCCCATGGGGCTGCCCCCTACCTAGAGAGTGACTTTGAGAAATTTTAATTGATTTTTTCAATTTTTTGGCCACCATGGCATGTGGGATCTTAGTTTCCAGAACAGGGATCAAATCTGTGCTCCCCTGCATTGAAAGCACCTCCCATTTAACTACTCGACCACCAGGGAAGTTCCTTATATAAGAAATTTTACAAGGCACTATCTTGAGATATTGGACATCCACCTGTCAAAAAATCATCATAATAAACACACCAGTCTATCCTGTCCACGGTAAGAATGGTATTCCTGAGACATGACATCCTTGTGCAGTGCACAACCCGTGCAAGTGGTCCTGGCAGCCCTGCTAGCAAGCCTTGATGGTGACTTTACCTGCCCGAGCTCAGAGCTCTCAGGTGCAAAATGGAAAGAACAATCATTTCCCCCCCCAGAGGTATATCGTGAGAAATTGGGGAAGTGTTGAATAGCACGCCTAGCTAACGGGAAATGCTCACGTAACTAGCAATAGTAATAAACAACAACAGCAATGATTGTTAGTATTAACCGAATGCCAGCATTGCTCTAAATTCTTTGACTCAGATTAACCCTTTTCAGCATTTCGGTAACCTTTAGGAGTCATTTAACAGATGAGGGAAACTGAGGTTTGGAGAGGTGAAGCCACATACCCAAGACTACAGAGCTGCTGAGTATCTGACCCCAAAGCCCACACCACTCCCCTCAGCCCCATGTCCAAATGCAGGCTGCTCACATGTATTGTTCCCTTAAATGGAGAACTAGTATCATGGACCATTCAAAAGAAAATACACTAAAAATAAGAATAAGGCAGACTTCCCTAGTGACCAGTGGCTAAGACTCTGAGCTCCCAACACAGGGGACCCGGGGTTCAATCCATGGTCAAGGAACTAGATCTCACAAGCCACAACTAAAGATTCCCCATGCCACCTAAGACCCAGAGCAGCCAAATAAATAAAAAATTTTTTTAAATTATAAAAAACAGAGACAATAATGCAAACTATAAAACAGTACTGACTTTCCTGGCAGCTCAGCCAGGGGCTTATAGGCACAGATTCCAGAGCCATGCAACTTGGGCTCAAACCTTTGCCATTTGCCAGTTGTGGGAATGTGGGGTATTATGTACCTTCTCTATGTCGGGAATTTTCCTCTTGTGAAAAAAAAGAAAACACAGGATCAAAAGAGAACCCACCCTCCCCAGGCTGCTGTGACAATGAAATGAGTGCGTGCTTGGGACAAGCTGAGACCGGTGGCTGCACACAGGAGGCACGTGTAAGTGTTGGAGTTCATCCTATCATCGCTATTATTGTATTCGTTCATTATTATTTTTTAAGATGTTTTAAAATCTTATTTATTTATTTAAGGCTGTGCTGAGTCTTTGTTGCTGTGAGGGCTTTTCACTACTTGTAGCGAGCCGCAGTGGGGCTACTCTCTGGTTCTGGAGCACGGGCTTCTCGTTGCAGTGACTTCCCTTGTTGTGGAACAGAGGCCTACGGCGATCAGGCTTCAGTAGTTGTGGTACCTGGGCTTAGTTGCTCTGAATCAGGGACTGAACCTATGTCTCCTTCACTGGCAGGCAGATTCTTAACCAACGAACCACCAGGGAAGCCCAAGATTTTTAAATTTTTTTAATATGGACCATTTTTCAACTCTTTATTGAATTTGCTACAAACTTGCTTCTGTTTTATGTTTGGGGTTTTTTTTTTTTTGGCAGAGAGGGCATGTGGGTCTTAGCTCCAACCAGGGATCAAACCCGCACCTGCTGCACTGGAAGGTACAGCCCTAACCACTGGACTGCCAGGGAAGTCCCTCTTTATCATTACTATTATCATCATCATACTGATGCCTGCTGAAGGCTCATCACCATTGCTATGATAACTTCCTTATCATCGACATTATTACTACTACTTGGTGGCCTTCTGAATGCTGAAGCCCACAGCCTTCTCTTAATTGAAAAGGCATGTGTAGACGAGGTATGAAAGACATACTGACACCCAGGTGAGTTTTTCTCATTGACAGCAACGAAATGCTCTGGAGAACTACAAAGGGAATAAATAACTCCTGACTTTCTGGTTCATTCATACACTAATTTTTTTTCACTTCTTTCTTTTATTTTGGTAATAGCTTTTCTGGAGATATAATTCCTGTACCACACAATTCACCCACTTAAAGTACACAAGTCAATGGGTTTTAGACAGGTTTTAGATTCAGGGACTAGCTTGCCTGGCAGTAGGAAGGTACCACCGCCACCACAATTGATTTCAGAACATTTCCATCACCGCCTTTACCTCTGACCTCCCAACATTTCTGTGCCACCCCCACGCCTGGGGAACCACTGATGTACTTTCTATCTCTGCAGGTTTACCTGTCCTGGACATTTCATAGAAATGGAATCATATAGAATGTGGCTGTTTGGGTCTGTCTTCTTTCGGAGCACAGTGTTGTCCAGGGTCATCCATTGTATACCATGGATCACTTCATTCCTTTCTAACCTAATATGATTCCATTGTATGGATCTAGCACGTTTTGTTTATCTACATGTCAGATGGTAGACATCTGGGTGGTTTCCATCTTTTGACTACTGTAAATAATGCTGCTATGAACACCCATGCACTAGTTTTTGTGTAGCTATGTATCTTCATTTCTTTTGGGTACGTAGCTAGGAGTGGAACTGCGGGGCCAAATGGTAATACTCACACGTGGTTTTCCAAAGTGGCTGCACTAATTGCCCCTACGTAATGAATGCACAATGAGTGCCCCTGGAGATCATTTCCTTCATCACCATGAATTCTATGCCCCAGCCCCTCCTCTGTCCTCCTGGCCCCTGGAGTCCCCAGGCCCAGGATCAGGCCCAGACGTACCTGTGAGGGGCAGGGTGCCGGAGAGGTGGACCAGGGCGATGTCATTGCTATTCTCCTCGCTGTTGGGGTCTCGAAAGGGGAGATAGCCCCCGTGGTAGATGACGGCCTGCACCCCCAGTTGCACACCATGGGGTGAAGTCTGGGCCACAGCACCAGCAAACACTCGCCATCGTGACAGGACTCGGTTCCGCCTACCGGGGATAGGAGGGGAGGGTGGCCACCTGTCTGGGCACAGCCTCCCCCAGCTCACCGCTCCCCAGCCTCTCCCCTCAGTGCCCTGGCAGACACTCACTCAGGGAAGCAGTGGGCAGCTGTCAGCACCCAGTCCCTGGAGAGCACGGAGCCCCCACAGAGATGTGCGCCATCGTAGCGAAGACTGACTTGCCACGGCCACCTGCCCAGGCTGGTGTCCTGGCCGCCCACAATGCGATCAACGGGCAGTTTTCGGTGGCCACAGTCTGTGGGGAGAGGGGCAGTCAGGGGCCAGCGGGAGGCCTGGAATCCCTGCCCCACTCTGGGGAGAGTGAGTGGTCACGATCTTAACCTGAGGGGGTCTGAGGAACATGGCTCTCCTCGAGGGGGAAGGGGTCTGTCTGAGGAGACACAGCCCCATCTGTGGGGACCTAGGGAGACATGGCCCTACTTTGGGAGTCTGAGGGGACATGGACCCCCCCACCCTGAGGGAGTCTGAGAGGACACAGCTCCATCCTGGGAGGACCTAAGACGATAAGGCCTATCTGGGGGTATCTAAGAAGGCTCTGAGTTTTGGGGTCTCACCTTGGCAGCTGGTAGCCAGGAAACGGCCTCTGGGACAGTCGCTGTGGGAGGGACGGGGATGAAGACACAGAGACAAAAAAAGAGGCCAATTAAGACGGAGGGAAGGCACCCGGAGAAGCGTGGGTATCCAGGGGTGGTGGGGCTCGCGGCGTGCGCCCCACCTGCCCGCCGCCCTCCTCACCACACGGAGAGGACCTCGAGCAACCTCCGGGCATGCGGTAGCCTCCCCTCGTCCACGCAGAAGAAGCCCGACGTGCCATTGGCGCCCGCCGTCCGCACGTCCAGCTCCGAGTAGTCCAACGCCCTGGGCAGGGCAGCGGTCAGACCTGCGCCCCACGCCCTCCCAGCCCCCGACCAGGGGCACCCCGGGTACCTGAGAAAGCCCATCTCCTCGCAGCTGAGCCCCGCCACCCTGGCGTTGGAGCGCGAGGAGCAAAGCAGGCGCCACGTGCCCTCCGTCTGGTCGAACACCGTGAGCCGAGAATCCGCCGGGCCGACCTGCACTGCAGGGCAACAAGAGAAGCGCCTGGGTCGCCTTCCTGCCCGAGCCCTCCCGGCCTCTTCTCTGCCCGTGCCAGTCTAGTCCTGAGTCCTGGCAGGCCCGATCGGAGCACCTCGGGCTCCGCACATTTGTGACTGCCTTTGGAAGGGCTCAGGACTCAAGTTGGACCAAAGATTGGGGGTCCTAGGACTCTGGATGCATCGCCATGGGGTTATCGGGCAAGGTGGGAGAGGGGGCGTTCCTCTCACCACCAGGACTCCTAAACTGGTTGCCCAAGAGCTGGAAGCTAGATTTGTCAAGGTCCATCTTTGCCTGCAGGAGGGGGGATGGGGGGCAGCAGTGATAAACCAATGTAAAGGAAAGTCAAGAGATTCTTATAACATTTTTATAGCATGGGAGGAGAAGGGGACGACAGAGAATGAGATGGCTGGATGGCATCACCGACTCGATGGACATGAGTTTGAGTGAACTCTGGGAGTTGGTGATGGACAGGGAGGCCTGGCGTGCTGTGATTCATGGGGTCGCAAAGAGTCGGACACGACTGAGCGACTGAACTGAACTGAACTGAATGGAATCAGACGTAAAGAACCTCCAGAATCATTACTTAAGTGAGTAAATAATTTCCCTTTTTGTTTAGCCAGTTTCTTCATTTTTCCTTTTCTCTTTTGCAGCCTGAAGATCCTTGGCCAATACATCGCATTGCCAAAATATCTAAATAGATTCCCTATAACCTTAAAAAAGAAGAGTTATCTTTTTTCTGCAGGACTTGCCAGAGCCTTGAACACATACTAAGTTGCAGGATAATTATTCAAGCAGAGGATGCAGTATTCATTCATTCATTTGACAAGTGTTAACTAGACACATACTCCATGCCCATTCGTATGTGGGGTGATGCTGGGGGACATAAAAATGACCAAGACATCTCTGGGCTGTCCCCTCACCAAGCACAAAGTCCATCTGTAGGGGAGACAGACAGCAATAAAAATAAAAAAAAAAAAATCACCCAATCAAACACAGCATCACAAGCTGTGACAAGAGGCAGATACACAGCAAGGCTGCAGAGTGCTTATGGGGGATTCTTCCTGCCTGCTTAATGCACTGAAAAGTAATGCTCCCCTCCCCTCCCCTGCTCCTCACACATGGCCAGAGGACCCTTGCCACACCTAAGCCAGGTCACAGCCCTTAGGTGTGCTTTAGCAAACACTCTGTGCCAGGCTCTATTTTAGGTGATGAACAAATCAGACAAAACCCCCAGCTGTGGGGAGCTCAAAGGCCAGTGGGTGAGATGGATAACAAACAGGAGAGACAAGTAAAATAGATGCTGTGTCACAAAAGAACGGGCCTGGGAGACAAGTCGAGCTTGACAGAGAGGCAGGGGAGTGCTGACATGGGAGAGACAGGAGGTTGCACTTTCCTATAGGTGGGCAGGGAAGGCTGCACTGAGAAGGTGGTATGCAAGCAGAGATCTGAAGGAGGTGAGAAGACAGGTGAGGGAACAGAGAACTAGGCCAAGAGAATTGCAAGTGCAAAGATCCCGAGGTTGGGGGGCAGGGTTGTTGAAGGAACAGCAAGGGCTCTGGCAGAGTAAGTGAGGGGAGGGGGCGCGGGAGACAAGACTAGACTGACTTTGACTTTTACCAGGAGTGAGGGCTGAGCCAGGAGGGCCTTGATCTGACTCAGCGGCTCACAGGCACCCTCTGGCTGTGTGTACGGAGCAGCCTGTGGGGGCAGGATGGGACCAGGGAAACCGAGGAGGAGGCTGAGTGATGGTCCAGGAGGGAGAGGATGGAGGCGGGGCCCGGGTGGGGGCAGTGAAGGAGCAGAGTTCAGATTCCGAACAGAATTTGTGGGTGGAGCCCACAGGGTCCTCTACGATTGGATGTGGGTGGAAGGAAAATAGGGACCAAGGGCAATTTCAAGGTGTTCAGTCTGAGCCAGTAGAAGGATGAGCTGCCACTGATTGAGATGGGCAATGTGGGGAGGAATAGGTTTGGGGAAAGATCAGCTGTGAACCCCTTTGCTCCAGAGCCTCCTGCATGGCTGGTGTTCTGAGAGCACATTCTGGGACAGTGAATCTGGTCCAAACTCAAATTTGCATCCTTGGAGGAAGAACTTGGTGAGGCCACACCCAAGCTGAGCAGTCTTCCCACAGCCCCACAGATCTGGACAAGGGGAGGCAGAACTTCCGGGGAGAACCCTGTCCTGCTGAGGACAGAGAAAAGCAAAGAGATTTGCATTCAGGCCTGAGCGACTCCAAACCCCAAGCTTTTAATTTGCCTGTGACTGCAGTCATGAAACTAAAATACACTAGCTCCTTGGAAGAAAAGCTACCTAGACAGCATATTAAAAAGCAGAGACATCACTTTGCCGACAAAGGTCCATATAGTCAAAGCTATGGTTTTTCCAGTAGTCATACATGGATGTGAGAGTTGGACCATAAAGAAGGCTGAGTACCAAAGAACTGATGCTTTCAAACTGTGGTGCTGGAAAAGACTCTTGAGTGTCCCTTGGACATTAAGGAGATCAAACCAATCGATCCTAAAGGAAATCAACCCTGAAAATTCACTGGAAGGATTGATGCTAAAGCTCCAATACTCTGGCTGCCTGATGCGAAGAGCTGACTCATTGGAAAAGACCCTGATGCTGGGAAAGATTGAGGGCAGGAGGAGAAGGGGACGGCAGAGGATGAGACGGTTGGATGGCATCACTGACTCAATGGACATGAGTTTGAGCAAACTCCAGGAGTTGGTGAAGGACAGGGAAGCCTGGCGTGCTGCAGTCCATGGGATCACAAAGAGTCAGACACAACTGAGCAACTGAACAGCCTGTCAAGCAACTTTCCTCCTAAGGGTTAAACAAAAAAGGCACAGTAATAACACTGGTGAAGGAGTGGGTGGGACAAACTGAGAGAGTGGCGCTGAAACATATACATTACTATATATAAAATCAGTAGCTAGTGGGAAGTGACTGTGTAACAAAAGGAGCTCAACCTGGTGCTCAGTGACGACCTAGAGGTGTGGGATGGGGTAGGAAGTGGGAGAGAGATTCAAGAGGGAGGGGATATATAGCTGATTCATGTTCTTATACAGCAGAAACCAATATAGCATTGTAAAGCAATTATCCTCCAATTAAAAACAAAATTTAAAAATAGTAACACTGACTACATTTCCTGGGGATGGGCTGACCCCATGCTATGTGTCATATCTGGGGGGTTCTATCCCACAATCATCCTGGGAGTGAGAGACCATCTCTATGCCCATCTTACAGATGGGAAAACTGAGCCTTAGAGAGGACATACTTGCCCCTGAGAATATAGCTAAGAACTGGCAAAGTCAGGATTTGAATCCAGACCTGCCTACCTGCATACTCCCTGCTCTTTCTGTGGCTCACATACGGACCTTATCAGCCCCTTTTCCCCAAATAAACTCATGTAGGCTTGCCTGGAGAATCCCAGGGATGGGGGAGCCTGGTGGGCTGCTGTCTATCGGGTCACACAGAGTCGGACACGACTGAAGTGACCTAGCAGCAGCAGCAGCAGCAGGCCTGTACTAAGAGCTTCCTGGTTAACTGGCCTTAATCGTGGCTTCCTGTTCTGGGAATGGGGCTTGGAATATCTGGTACCTCCACTGGGTGATGCCTACTGCCCCTTGAGTTACCAGACCAAGACTTGGGGTTCAAAATACCAGCTGGGGGTAGAAGTGAATTCTTATTTTTAAATGACTTCTCAGTGCTCCAGAGATTGTGATTTCCAGAAAGTGTGAGGTTTTAGAAAAAAAATTTTCATTTTATGGATGTTTTTGGAGGGAGGAGCGGAAGGAGGAGGCGGAGGGAGGGAGGAAGGAATATCAAATGCCCCCTCCAATTATTTTTAAAGCTATATTCTGTGCCACTATTTCTCACTTTTAAACTCTTTATTCTTGTTTGTATTATTTTAAGCCATGCAGAAAGTACGTTCTGGGTCACCTGGTTTGATTACCAAATAGTCTGATATATTTAGAGGTGTGAAAAATCCCAGAAAAGTGAGGTGGGGATATCATTTCTGGGTTGTTTCTGTTTGTTCATTTCGTAATTTCCCAGCGTTTTTGAAAAACCCAAATGTAATGGGAGGGCACAGTGTCGGCGATGGCCAGAGTCAGGTCTAAAGTGTGGTCTCATTACTTTCCAGCTGAAGCCCAGGACAAGTTAGTTCACCTCTGAGATTTGTCCTCATGCTTATTCATTAAACAAAGGTTTCCTGAGCACCTTCTATGCACCAGACACTGTCTAGGGTGGTAAACAAACTGCCCCTGCCCTTCTGAAATTCAACAGGAGTAAATCATGAGCCGTGTGAGGAGGGTCATAGAGGGGGTGGCGGTGGTATGCAGAGTGGTTGTGGGGGGCGGAGGGTATGGAGCCTGGGAGCAGAAAGGTCCAGCTCAGGAAAATTAAAGCCTAAAGCCTGAGACACAGAAGTCCGTGTTAACCAAGTTGGCTGAAAGTCAAGAATTGCACGGATCATCACCTCCGCTAATTCTCACCACCAATTTCCAGATAAGGATGCTGAGAATCAGAGAGGGCAGGCCAGGTGGGAGCCTCAGCTCAGCCATGATGGTACAGGACCCGGAAACCTGCCTCTGGGTGTGAGCATAAAGAGGTGAGCAAAGACTGTGGTGCTAGGAGGGTCCTTTGAGAGTGAGAGCAGCCCGTGCGCTGGGGCCTGAAGAGTGCTGGGAGCAAGCATGAGGCGAGGGTGGAGAGGGGCGGCACCCGAGGAGCCTTGGAGTCCGCCAAGGGTTGGGATTTTAGCCCAGCAGCAGTAGTCATAGAGGTGCATCTGGTAGGTACATGACCCCTCTGTCCTGCCATTTATTCAACATGCAAGTCAGTACAAGTCACTGGGCCTCAGTTTCCCCCATCTGCAAAATGGGAGAGATGATAAACGGCCCCAGCTTCACAGGGGTCTCGTGCAAAGGCTGCAGCCAGGGTTGGCATACATTAGCCATCAGCATGGCAACTCACTGGGCTGTTTCTTGAGAAACAACAGAGTGTAGTAGTTCTACACAAGCTCTGGATCCAGGCTGTCTGACTTCCGATCCCTGTGACCTGGGGCAAGTCACTTGGTCTCTCCACACCTCATTTCCCCATATTAAAATGGGCCGTGGGAAGGATTTAATGAATTAATACTTGTAAAGCCCTGAGGCCTGTGCCTGGCACAGGTAAACGCTCTGCAAGTGTCAACTGTGGTGGTTGACCTTGAGGGCCTTCCTGTCTAGATGTTCATTTCTGCTCTTAATGTGAGCTGAGTCCTTTACGGAACTAGCTGGGTCTCCTGGGAGTGAAAAATGCATCCCATCACCCAACGTCCCCTTTCTTCCTGCTGCCCTGGGCCACTGAATGGCAGCCTGGGGTTGCATTTAGAAAGATCATTCATTCCTTCATTCCACAATTACTTTCTACATCTATTAGCTTCTATATCTATTAGTTTTTCCACCTATGGAAAAACTCAAACGAACTTTTTGGCCACCCTGGTATTTATTCGTGTGACCATTCCTGCCTCCACATCTCTTCCAGTCAAGCCTAAGTGCTATTCCTGGTGCCATCATGTGCCCATGGTGTGTCCTCTCCAGTCCTCACTTTCTACATCTGTAACATAGGAATAACAACAGCAGCTACCACCAGGAAGTGACAGAAAAAGGTTGGCTGAATTCATACAGTACCTCTACCTCTCAAACATGTATTGACCATGTTTCACAATAAGAAACCCATGTTTACATTATAACATAGCCCTGAACTTCCGTTTCCTGGGGTGAACTATGGCATTGCTCCAAGCCTCAGTTTCCCCATCTGTAAAATGGAGGGAATAACAGTCCCACCTTCATAAAACCCAAAGAAAAGATTAACAGAACTTTTCTTACGGAAAGAGACGCACTCTGATTTTTTTTAATCGAATCTGTTTCATACTTTTTTAAATGTGGTTTTCAACTCAATGATTTCATGATGCACTTAACGGATAACATGTTTAGAGTCTAAAGAACACTAGATTAGACCAGGCACATGAGTCCATAAGCACCACCAGCATTCCTGCAGGCATTTGGGCATTCATTTAAAAAATCCTTTCACTGAGTTCCCGCCAGATACGAGGTTCCTCCAGGGCTCCCCAGAGGGTCTCAGCCCGCTCTACTCACCTGGATACAGCGGCTCCTGATCACTCCTGAGTAGAACAGTCACTGCAGAGAAAGCAGAAGTGAGGGCAGGCAGGCTGGGGGCTGCCAGGGGCAGGGGAGGATAGAGGTGCAGGGGTCTGTCCACTCTCACCAATGGCCCAGGACGCTGCCCCGATGCCTGTCAGGAGCAGGACGGTCCCCACAGTGAGAGCTGCCACCTTGGGTCCGGAGCAGCATGGCACAGTCCGGCCACCTGCAATAGACACCATGCTGGGGCCACTGCCAGGTCTGTCCTCATTGTGGCAAGGGACCAGCTCTGCCCTGCCCCCCCCAGGGTTAACAGCACGCCTGAGCCTGCCTTGCCCTGGGTCCAGTTTCTTGGGACGAGCAGTTGGTAGGCCTGTCCCTCCCCTGCGGGGAGGATGACCGGGTGCCCAGCCCCCCAGGGCTTCCAGCTGGGAAGGGGTGTGGCTGGGACAGTTGCCACCCTTCCTGCCCACACTCCTGGCACTGAAGGGACTTCTCCTTCCCAACGACGCTGCCCTCTGTATGTCCTTCTTGGACCTCTCACTTCTGCTAATTTTCCCAGAGGTTCTTGGAGCCTCTTGGGAGCTGTGACCCCTGACCTTTGCCCTCTTGGCAACTCTCTTCCCTGCTGTTTGGCATTTCCTCACTGCCTCACTTACCCTCTGTCCCTGGGAACCCCCCAAAACCAGACCTCTCCCGAAGGACCCAGCTCCAGCATCAGATTGACCCCAGCAGTTGAGAACCTACATTTGGAAATTTGTCAGCCTCACTTAAAAATATTGGCCTTGGGAATTCCCTGGCTGTCCAGTGGTTAGGACTCCATGTTTTCACCGCTGAGGGCTCAGGGTTGATCCTTGGTCAGGGAACTAAGATCCCGCAAACTGCGTGGCCCAGCCAAATTAAAAAATACATATATTGGCCCTACCCACTGCTACCTACCTTGGGCAGGTACTATCACCTTCTTAAGCCTCATCTTCCTCATCTATTTAATGGACATCGACCTAGCACTCACCTCTAAAAATAATACTTGAAGGTTCTTTCAAATAATTAAGAGCCGTACTCTTATCAGATGCCTTATGTGCCAAGCACTGCTCTGAATGCATCAAATTATTCAGTCTTGTCTCAGTTATGATTCCTGCTTTTCAGACAGGGGAAACTGAGGCTCACAGAAGTGGAGCCACCTGCCCAAGGTGACTCAGCCAGGAAGAGGCAGTACTGATTTGGCACTGAGATCCAGGCATATAACTACTAAGCCTTGCCACCCTCTCTGTGCTATAGTGGCTGGCGTAGAGCAGGTTCTCAATAAACGCTTTTTTTATTTTTCATTTTTACTGGTCAATAAATGTTTTTAAATCTTTATAGCTGTGTGGTCTTGGACAACTCCTTTCACCTCTCTAGGCCTTAGTTTTCTCATCAATAAAATGGGGGTTTATTCACTTGTGGTCCTATGGAGCATCCACTGTGTACCTGGCACCATTCTAGGCTCTGGGGACACATCCCTAAACAAGACAGCTGAGATGCTGGCTCTCACAGAGCTCACATTCTCATGTGTGTAAAGTGAGGGGGAAACCAAAACAAGCAAACAAGTAAATGAACATAATCATGTTCAGAACACGGCCAAGTCTATAAAGAAAATGATACAGGTCAGGGGAAGCAGGTTCTTCTGTGGGGTATTCAAGAAGGGCCTCCCCAAGAAGGGGATTTTGAGCTGAGACCTGAGGGCTGAGGCCAGCCAAGCACAGAGCTCTCATGGAAAGGCACAGTGGGCTGAGAAGAGCACAGGCCAGGGCCTTGAGGCCAGAACAAGCATGGTGCTTGAGAGGGCAAGAGAGGCTACTGACGTGGCCAGAATGGCATGAGCTTGGGGAAGGCAGTGGGGCCAAGGCTGGGGCCAGCTGGGGAGGCCGGGCAGCCTGAGGAGAAGAGGAATTTTATTCCCAGTGCAACAGGGACCCTGGGGCAGAAAAGCCAATCCTTTGGCTAGGGATGGGGGCAACCAAAGAGAAAAGGCAGCAGAAAGCCTTCACTGGGCCTGGCGTGCACCCGACTGCCCCTGGCATCTGCAGGACCTTCCAGTTCTGCCATCTGGGTCACGGCAGTATGGCTGATGGGCACGAGGCCAGGCCAGCACCCAGAAAGGAGCGGGGAGCGGTCCAGCACCTTCCTGCAATGGCTATTGTCTGAGTGTCTTAAGAATCTGAGAACCCAGCCATTCTCGTCCAGGTACTCCTCCCTCCAAAGAGGCCCCGGCGGACCAGCCCAGCCCAGCTCCGGCTGGCTAACCCTTCCCTGTCTCCCTGAAGTGGGCTCTCAGGCCCCGTCCCCACCTTGCTGCTGCCGCTGCTTAGTCACTTCAGTTGTGTCCGACTCTCTGTGACCCTGTGAACTGCAGCCCTCCAGGCTCCTCTGTCCATGGGATTCTCTAGGCAAGAATACTGGAGTGGTTTGACATTCCTTTCTCCAGGGGATCTTCCCAATCCAGGGACTGAACCCAGGTCTCCTGCACCACAGGCAGATTCTTGACCACTAAGCCACCAGGGAGGACCCCATCCCCACCTTGGTCCCCAACCATATTCCTGGTTTCAGTGAGAGCTCCCGAAGCCATCAGTCTGGTCCTGGGTCCTTTGTTTTCAGACATGCCTGCGGAGCTTTGGGCCACTCAGAGCCCAGGCTAGAGGCTCTGGCATGACTGCTGGGGCAGGAAGCATGGCCACCCTGTGTTGCTTAAGGTGAGAGGAGAAACTTCCTCCATGCCCTGTGATTCAGGAGACTTCAGACAACCCCCAAACAGTGTCTCTGGGGGGACAAGAAGCATCCTCACCTAAGTTCTTCAGAGAGGCATCCTGACTGCGTATCTTTGCCAAGGAAGGAAGTGTCCTCACTGAATGAGAGGCAGCATCCTGGTGTGATTCGTCATGGCGATAGAGCCCGGTAAGTCCGGACACCCGAGCATCCCCCTGAGGCTCCACTCCCTGTTCCTTCAGGGGCGCTAGGCTGCCCTTGTCTCCTCATAAGGCAGTTCCTCTGCCTCCACCATTTGGCTGCAAAACCCTCCCAAGTGATGTCCTTGATTCCTTGTCTCTGAAACTCCACTCAAACAGTTCCATGTCTGTCCTCGTGTACCCAACTCCAACTTCCCAAACAAAATTCTCTCCCCATCTGATTTCTGGGACACCACCCTTGTCCGATTTGCTTACTGCTTCTCAATCTCCTGACCTTCCACATGCTCTCTGAAATCTGGGGTTCACAGGGTGGCCCCGGCCTCCTTTCCCTCATGCCTCCCCACTCCACCCCCACAGACTGTGCTGCTTTTCTGTCCCCAGCTTTGGACTCTGCTTAGTCCTAGGTCGGGGGTCCTGCAGCCTCTTAGATGCCTCCTCCTGGAATCACCACACTCTATCACGCCTCCCAGGTTCCATACTGGCCTCCATGTCTCCCTAAGTCCCCAGGTCCCATCTCAGAGGTCCTCATCCGCAGGTCTGTCCCTGTGTGCAGAACACCTCCCTCTCCCCACAGCTCAGGCCTCCTGAGTGTCTCCTGCCCCCTCTCTCCTTCCCTGCCCCCACCTCCTCCAACCCCTGGGCTCAGTCTCTCCTCCTGGTCCAGTCTCCACACGGAAACCTGGGGGATCTTCCCAAACAGCAAATCCAAGCTGTCCCTAGAACCCTCCCTGGCCCCCCAGTGCCTCTCAGGACAGAGTCTAAGGCCCTCAGCCCAAGGTGCCAGGCCCTCTAGGATGTAATCACAGCTATCAGAGACTTGGGGGTTGAACATGCTTTCCCCAATTCCCAGACAGCCATAAGGGTCCTTACCAGACAATTGATAGAGCTTCCAAAAAGCAACCAAAATGACAGGACTTATACAAGGTTAAAAAAAAAAAAAGAAAGAAAGAAACGAAGAATAACCACCAGCGCCATCTTGTGGAGAGAGCCGGCACTGCCCGGGCATGGGCCGGCTTCTTACCAGAGTCCTAACAGAACTTGGTCCAGCCTGCGTGTCTCATCACCCTCCCAGCTCCATTTTCAGCTTTACCTCCAGATATCCCGAATTAGCTACATGCCACCATACACTCCCAGCTGTTAGCCTTGCTCTTCTCTCTGCCTGGCACACCTACTTGCTCCTGCCTCATTCTGAGTGTCAACTCAGATCTATCACCTCCTCTGATTCAGAGTCCCCAGGCAGCACCAAGAACCTCACCTTGGGCGCACTTCACCAGCAGAATGGTAACACAAATGTTAGCATAACTGCAGCTCTCAGAAGACACACCAACCCTAGGCCTGTCCTAACCCCATCTTGCCAGTGTGTATATCAGTGTCAAGTTGCTTCAGTTGTAGCTGACTCTTTGTGACCCTATGGACTTCAGTCCACCAGGCTCCTCTGCCTGTGGGATTCTCCAGGCAAGAAGACTGGAGAGGGTTGCCATGCACTCCTCCAGGGGATCTTTCCCACTCAGGGATCAAATCCGCGTCTCTATGTCTCCTGCATTGGCAGGTGTTACCACCACTAGCGCCACCTAGGGAGCCCAACCCCATCTTGCAGTTGCCTGAAATCCTTGCAAACTATCAATGAGGACCGTATCATTATCACCATCCCCGATGTACAGATGAGGAAAGCAAGCCCAGAGAGGTTAAGCCACCCACGCCAGGTAATCCAGCAAGTAAGCCCAGGTTTGCCATGACGGTAGGACTCCCCTCCAAGACTAGAACTGAGCTGCCTGGAGATGTACTGAAGCCCACTGTGCCTTGGTTGTCTGTCCTCAGACCAGTCCCAGGCGGTCCTTCTGGACACACTCCAGACACACATGGACACTCGAGGGCTTACGGAAGCCTCTGACAGGGGCTCCAGGCACCTGATTCCCTCTTAACCTCCTCCACACTTGAGAGCCAGCTGGAGGAGACCAGTTAAGGGTGGCTCTTTCTTTCTGCCCTCCCCAGCTGAGGCTCACTCTCTCTCTTCTTTCTAGAACCAGGCTAGTTGGTTTCTTCTCTGGTTCATTCACCCATAGGCCCCAGGCCTGGTGAGTCCCTTCAGTGGGCTCCAGGAAGAAAGGGTTCCAAAGGTGCAAGGCTCTGCCACCCAACTGCTCAACAAGGGTGCAGTCCCTTTTCCCAGGCCACTGGGAGCCTAGTGGCTTAGATGGTAAAGAATCTACCTGCAATGCAGGAAACCCAGGTTCAGTCCCTGCGTTGGGAAGATCCCCTGAAGAAGGGAATGGCTATCCACTCCAGTATTCTTTCCTGGAAAATTCCATGGACAGAGGAACCTTGTGGGATCGCAAAGAGTCGGACACAACTAGCACTTCACAGCTGGATGGTTTGGGCTCTGATTTTCTAGCTGTGCTGAGAAGCAAGGAGGCCAGTGATCCATATCCATCATTTCAGCCAACATACTCAGTGCTTCCTGCCTTTCACGGCATTTAAATCCTCACACCATCCTATAAGGTGGGCATAGTACTGCTTTTTTTATTTTTTTATTTTACAGAGGAAGAAATGAGGCCCAGAGAGGGTGAGCCACTCGCCCAGGGTTTCACAGCTAGAAAGTGATACTGTTTGGGACTGAAACCAACTAGCCTGTTTCCAGGAAGAAGAGAGAGTGAGCCCCAGCTGGGGAGGGCAGGAAGAAAGAGCCACCCCTAACTGGTCTCTTCCAGCTGGCTCTCAAGTGTGGCGGAGGTTAAGAGGGAGTCAGGGTGTTTGGAGCCCCTGCCAGGGGCTTCCATAAGCCCTCGAGTGTCCGTCAAACTGGAGGTGTGGTTTCTCCCCACCATCCCTAGGGTGGTTTCTCTGTTGTTTCTCCTCTCTTCATCCGTCCAGACCGGGTCCAAAGTCCTCCCTCTGCTCTGCCCACAGTGTGAGGAGGTGGGAGGAACGTCTGGAATCGGTGGGGGTCTTGGGCCCCTGGTCTCCAAGTCGGCCGACCTCTGCCATGAGAACTCTGGGGCACCCCCCATGTTTTATGCACAAAGTCCCACGCTGGTGTCTTGTGCATGTTCTCTGCTCCCAACACCCTCATGTAGGCAGGTAGGTAGCATTAGAACCCATGCTTGACCCAGGGGGCAATGAAGCCCAGAGGAACGACACTTCCACCAGATCGCACAGTAAAAATCAGCGGCAGAGGAAGATTCTAAGGCAGCCCAGTGGGGCTTTCCTGTTGGCTCAGTGGTAAAGAGTCTGCCTGTCAACTCAGGAGACTTGGGTTCCATATGAGGATCCCACACACCGTAGAGTAACCAAGCCCATGTACCAGAACTATGGAGCCTGTGCCCAAGAGCCAGGGAAGCACAACTAATGAGCCCATGTGCCCCAACTACTGAAGCCTGAGAGCCCTGGAGCCCATGCTCTGCAACAAGAGAAGCTGCCGCAACGAGAAGCCCTCGCACCGCAACTAGAGAAAAGCCTGCATGCAGCAACGAAGACCCAACACAGTCAAAAATAAACAAATGAATAAATAAATAAAATTATATATCTATATATCTATATTTATTTTAAAAGGAGGCCTGTGCATTCCATTCCAGAGTCTATGTCCTGAACGGTGACAGCTAGTTTCCCCCGCCTTGACCCCAAGTAAAGGACAGGTCCAGAGGTAGCTGAGAAATCACTGGGGGGTGCAGGGAAACTGAGGCAGGGAGCCAGGAAGGTCAGATGGGGTGGCTGGAAGGCACGTGGTGTTGCGGCCCCACAGAGAATTTGGTTAATAGTTAATTAGGTGGAGGAGGCTTCAGAAGGGGGTGGGGGTGGGCCCACGAGGGGATGCCAGAGAGAGGGGGCTCCAAGGGAGCGGAGGGTTGGGAAGACAGCACAGAGGGAGGGGAGGGGCGCCAGGTAGACCTCAGGTCTCAGGGACAGGGGGACTCACCCTCCTTCTCCGCCATGTCACGGCCTCTAGTTAATGATTCCCCGGCTGACCTCCGGAGCCGGGGCGGGACCTGTGGGGAGATGAACGAGGGGGAGGCAGGGCCTGGGGGAGCCCAGCCCGGCCCCTGTGCCCCGAGTCCCAGGCGCCCATCCAGGGAGGCTGAGGGACTGGGCCCCGGCCAGAGCACGCCGTGATCACGGATACAGACTGGGCTGGGTTCAAGGATGGGGTCAGTGTGTGACCAGCAGCAAGGGGGATGCGGGATTTATAGTGCCGGGCACCCTGGGCCTGGGCCGGGGTGGAGAGGGGACTGGGGGGTCTGAAGGCCCGGGTCTGAGGGAGGCGAGCTGGAGGCCTCAACTCCCGGGTCCTGGAGAAAGAGAGGTTTGGAGACCAGGACTGCTTCTTCTGAGGGAGGGGCAGCACAGGGGCTGGACTCCTGGGTTGGAGGGAGGAGGAGACTGGGACCGATCTTGGGAGTCTGAAGAATCGGAGGCTAGAACTCCGAGGTCCTTGGAGAGAAGTCCAACTGGCCCCTCTCGGAGCACCTCTAATAGGAAGTGTGCATTAGGGTGGGTAGGGGTGAGGTTCCCTGTCCTGGGGACGGGAACCTGAGGACCCTGGTGCTTACCCTGGGGTCCGGCAGGTGGGGGCGGAGCTGAGAGATGGTGCCGGTTTAGGGTCAGTCTCCAGGCCTGGGCAGGAGCATGGTGGCCCCGCAGCGGCAGCGGGCCCCGGAGGCAGCGGCAGCGCGAGGGGCCTGCTAGGCCTGGCTGCCTCACCTGAGGAGGAGGGGGCGGGGGAAGGGGCGGGGAGGGGCCGGGCCAAGGGATTGGCAGCGCTGGAGGCCACCTGGCTGGTGGGACAGGGTTTGCAAGGGGCTGGACCGGGGCGCCCAGCAACCTGCCTCCAGCCTGGACGGGCCCCAGGTGTGCCGCTGCGAGGGTATGTGGAGTTGGGACAGATCTGGCCTAAGGGCCCGGAGTCTGGGGAGACAGGCCAGGCTGGGGAGTGCTGACAGGGCCCCCAGGAAGGAGGTATAAAGTGGAGAGGCACAGGTGGAGGGTTGCCCCAGCTGCCCCAAGGCCGCTCTGCCCAGCCCCCTGCCTACCGCTGCCCCTGCCATTTCCTGCACCCGTTGTCCAGCTCCTGAACAAGGCGTTCCTAGTTCCAGACTGGGCTTCAGCCCAGCCCTGGCCCCAGACCCCTCCTGCACCCCAACTCCTGCCCCAGCCTTGGCCCCTTCCAGTGTCCCGGGTTCCGACGTCGGACCCCACCTCTATTCACCCTCCCCCCAGCCCCCTCCCCCCAGCAGCTTTCCTACAAGTCACGGGGGCTGGTTTGCTTTGGCAGCCTCTCTGCCGCCTGCAGTGATGACCTCTGGAGCTGGGAAGTCCTAGACAAGGGGGATGGGGACTTGGCCCGGAAAAGGCAGCACGCAGTGCTGAGGCCCAGGCCAAGGGGCCGAAAGTGTCCACAGGCAGATCCGCACTGTCCCGCCAGCAGCCCAGGAGTCATCGATGTCAGACCCCAGGGCCGGATAAACACCCAGACACACAGGGTCACTACCTGTGGACAGCCGCCACCGAGGCTCAGTCAGGCCACAGCTGCTTACCCCAGGCAGGCCGCCCCTACGCCATCAGACCCAGCCGCTGGCCCGACGCAGCCCTGCACTCAGACCACGGCCTCACCTGGGGGACAAGCCGGTGCAGGGTCCCCAGTCCCTCTTCCTCCCCCTCCATTCACTGCCCTCTTTCTCCTTCCCTAATCAACCCCCACCTCCACTACCAGTCCGCTTCCTCCGCTCCAGTCTGGCTCTCTTGAAACTCCTGGTCCCCGCTGAGCTAATGACTCCCTGAACCCCAACACTAATCAAGCATCAAGTGGCTGCACCCGCTGAGACTTCAGGCAGGTGCCGAGCCTGAGATGCGGCCCCGTCTGTCCTGCCCCATCCTTCCCCCACCGAATGTGTGCACAGAGGCCCTGTCTCCGGGCTAGAAGGGCGGGTCCCCGGAAACACCAGGGGGCTCTCTCGGATTTGGAGGGGGTGTAGAAGGTGACTGGGCTCACGAGAGAGACTGTGAATCAAGTCCAAGAATCTTTATTTCATGAACAAAACTACGTGTGTAAAGAGAGACGAGGCTGAATGGGCCCCTTTCTAAGTGGCCACAATCCAAGGCTGGTGAGAGAGGGTGGGTTGGGCTGGGGTGAGAGTGCATCGCAGGAAGAGGAGACCCCAGGTCCAGCCAGAGGAAGCAGGAAGGGAAATGGCGCCGGGGCTTGGAGGGGAGTTGGGGGGGTGTCCAGGAACCCCCTGCCCCGAACCGTTCCAGCCATCACAAGCCCCACTGGGCGGGGAGGGGGCAGGGAGGCGCTGGGCCCCTGTTAGTGCGTGTCCGAAGCGGCCAGTGTGTGCAAATCAGCAAGAAGGAGGGGTGCGGAGCCGCTGCCCCCACCTCACCGCGCCCCCCCCCAAACAGGCAGCAGAAGCAGGGGTAGGGGCAGCGGCAGTATTGCTTTAGCCATCATGCATGGCGCGGGTGGGTGATGGGGCAGGAGGAAGAAGGCTGGATTAGGGGTGTGAGCCAAGCCCCCTGCCCCCTCCCACCCTGGAGGCTCCACTGGCAGGACTCTGAGGCTTGTGGAGGCCCAGGAATGGCCAACCCCCACCGGGGGCAGGCCTCGCCTGGATGTTCCCCCATTAGGGCTGGCTCTTCCTTGAGGCGGAGCCCAGGGCCTGAAAGGGGAGAGACAGGGCATGACGAACCTAACAGCTAGCTGGCACCTCCCAGGCCCTCCAGCCCCCTGCCCACCCGCCCGCCCACCTTACCGGGGCTATTCGGCCACCTGGACACCCGTACAGTTCTCTTTGCTTTCTGAGGTGATGGCCAAGTATTCCGAGCTGTGGGGGCAAAAGCCAGGTGTCCAGCGACTCCATCGTCACTCTGGCCCATTCCCCCCATGGAGACTGATGAGGGTTGAGGTCTCTGTTCCCCAGGGGCACAGGGGTCAGAGAGAAGAGGAGGCAGCAGGCTGGATCTTAGGGACCCAAGAGGAGCCCAGGCTGGAGGTCTGGAGTCCTGAATGTGAGGGAGGAGGGGATCTGGGGGCCTAGACTCCGGGTCCCCAAGGGGTTGGGGTCTTGAGTCTGAGGGAGAAGCGAGTGGGGGGCTCAGACTCCTGGGTCCTGGCAGATAAAAAGGGCTAGGGCCTGGAGTCGTGTATCTCTGGGGCAAAGGATGCTAGGCCTGAGCTCTGGATCCTAACAGAAGTGGGGACTAACAGAGTTTGAGCACGGAGGGGCAGGGACCCAATCGCAGCCTCACCCCATCTCTGGCACCAAACGGTCCCCTCTGGGGAGGACTGGCAGATGGTGCCTGGGTCACTTCCCCACCCGCCTCCCCACTCAGCCCAAGCTCCCCTCCTCAGGACCCCACTCACGCATTCTCTTGTGCGGCAGCCTCCGTGGCGGCGGCGATCTTCTTGTAGCAGTAAACCATCTCTGCCACGAGCCAGATGGTCAACACCACGATGAGCACGTACATCATGATCTCGGACACGATGGACGCCATGTCTCTGTTGGCTGCAGAGGCCAGGCAGCGTCAGGTGGCAGCCTGAGTGTGTCCTGAGCTTGCTGTGCAAGCCTGGGCAAGTGGCTTGACCTCCCTGGGACTTGTCTGCAAATGAGGCCATGCTCTCCCCCAGAGGCATCACTGTTACTGTGGTTCTTAATAATTGGCCTTGGAAGGGCTTTCAGATCGCCCTGAACCTGTCTCCCTGTGTAACTTGAGGGTGCCTCCGTGTCACACAGGTGATTGTAGCTACCCCAGAGCTGAAGCTCTGCAATGAGAAGGCTCAGGTTCAAATCCTGGCTCTGCCACTTGCCAGCTGTGTGACCCTGGGCAAGTGACTCAGCCTCTCTGGGTCTCAATTTTCCTACCTGTAAAAAGTTGATAATCACAGTATCTCCTTCATGGGAGTGTTGTGAGAATTAAATAAGCTTTTAAAACCCTTACCATAGTGCTTGATAGATAGCGAGCACTTGATACATGTTTACTATTATTAATATCATCACTGTTATTGTTGGGGCGATACAGCACAGTAGTTAATAGCAGGGCTTTGGGTTCAGACTGTCAGGGTCCAAATCTTATCTCTGACTTTGCTGTGTGACCACAGGCAAATGACTCCACCTCTCTGGGCCTCTATTCCCCTGCCGTAAAATAAGGATGATAATACTCATGCCTTCTCACAGGGTTGCTGGGAAGAGGAAATGAGTTAACATCTGTAACACGCGTGGATGTGCCCAGAGTCAGCACTGCCCAAGCGCTGGCTATTCGCTGATGTTTTCCGGAAACCCTCTCTCCTTTCCACAGCCATGGCTCTTGCCAATGTCAGCTTCCTTTCATGGAGCCTAAATTTAAACTGTACAAGGAGCATGTTCAGCTGGGGGGCCAGAACGCAAGCCCGCGGTGGCGTCCTCGGCTGGATTTCGCAGGTGTCCACCCTGCGTCCCCAGCCCCTCCTCCCGGATGGCCGGGACCTCATTTCCCCCGCTGTTCTCATGTGGTCTTCCTCCCCAGGTGTGTGCTAAGTTGCTTAGTCATGTCCGACTCTTTGCAACCCTATGAACTGTAGCTCGCCAGGCTCCTCCGTCCATGGGATTTTCCAGGCAAGAACACTGGAGCAGGTTGCCATTTCCTCCTCCCCTGGGAGTGGGTGCTTTCTGCTGCTCCACCCGAGGCAGACGGTACCAAGGCTTTCTGGGCCACAGGGATGGGGGTGCAGGGCCCAGTGCTTCTCCCCTGCTTCCCGGCAGGAGGAGCTTGGGACAGGACTCCACACCTCACCCGTTTGTTTGTTTGCTTGTTCTTTCACTCCAGATACCCTGAATGTGTCTCCTGCGGTGAAAGTATGCTCTTGCCTGGGCTCTGTCCTGAGTTCTTTATCTGAGCATCTCACTGACTCTGAAACAACCCCAAGGATGCAGAGAGTCCAGGCTTCCCATGTCAGCTGACCTCCAGAAGCAAAGAGTTGAATACATGTTGGATAAAGCTCAGTGGTAAAGAATCTGCCTCCCAGTGCAGGAGACACAAGAGATGTGGGTTCAATCCCTGGGTTGGGAAGATTCCCTGGAGTAGGAAATGGCAACCCACTCTAGTATTCTTGTTTGGGAAATTCCATGGACAGAAGAGCCTGGTGGTCAGGCTACAGTCCACGGGGTCACAAAGAGTCAGACATGACTGAACACACACACATGCAAGCATGGATAAAACTCAGTCATCAGAATTCTCACCCATGCTCCTGGAACTCACCAACCAAACAGATTTAAGTAAACTGGTATCCTACTCTCCCAATCAGATTAGGATGGTGACAGGTATGGCTCTCTAGGCCATCTGCAGGACAGGCCATCTGAGGACTTCCCTGGTGGCTCAGACGGTAAAGAATCTGCAGGAGACTTGGGCTCAATCCCTGGGTCGGAAGATCCCCTGTGAATGGCTACCCACTCCAGTATTCTTGTCTGGAGAATTTCACAAACAGAGGAGCCTGGTGGGCTACAGTCCCCGGTGTCGCAGTCAGACACGACTGAGCAACTTTCACTTCACTTCACTTCAGAGAGGAGAAAGTGCCAGGCAAGGATGCACAGCCAGGATTGCACTCAAAGCCAGGCGTCAACTCCAGGTGGAACTGACTGCAAGGTCCGAGCTCTTATCCACTCTTAAAAGCTTCCTCAACCAGAGACTTGGAAATGGCCGTGGTATATCCAGGGCAGTCTCCATCAACCCACAGATATCTCAGGAGGCAGGGCTGTCTTCCCCCCAACCCCCCGTCCCCACAGATGAGAAACTGAGACACAGCAGTCACACCCGGGAGCAGGGGCAGTTTCTCTGAGGGGCCCTTTGATTTCTTCAAAATCCCTGAATCTTTGGAGAGCTTCACCTGCCTGCCCCCAGGGGCAGATCTGAAGCCCCAGCCTGCGTGTCTACGGGCCGGATGTCTCGCCAGCCTCAGCCACTACTGCACCTCCACACCAGCTGCCCTCTTATTGGGTGTGTCCAGACAGAATAAGCCTTCCTCTCCCCAGATGCCAGCCCCACCCCTGGTGGGAGACACCCAGATGCTTCCTTCCATCTTCTGCACCCCTCCCAGTTCAGTGAAGGCCTCATCTCCAGCACCCACTGCTCCCCACTTTGGAAACGACTCAGTTCATTACGGAGGGGTCATGACCAGGAGGCAATACCGACTGATAGGTAATGTTGAAATGGCAGTAAGACAGTGGCTGATGATAAAGAAGACAGCAATGGCTACTGATGCTAACAATACAATAATACCATGGGGAATGAAACACCATAGAGTGACACATAAAGTGAACAATTCTACAAAATGAGCACGGATGCTGAATACACACCAAATAAAAATTTTTTAAATACTATGACACGACTGATAATATTTTAGAACATATAGCATGGTGGCTAAGGGTTAAACAAATGAGGAGAAGGAAACGGTAACCCACTCCAGTATTCTTGCCTGGAGAATCCCATGGACGGAGAAGCCTGGTAGGCTACAGTCCACGGGGTCGCAAAGAGTCGGACACGACTGAGCAACGGAACGGACGAACGAACGAATATGGTGGATGATATTAAAAATACTCTGGGATGATGGATTATAATTAAAAAAACATTGTTGTGTTTGGTAATGTGAAAACACTATAGCATATATAACATACACAGTGGGTAAGGTTAAAAACCAGAACTAAAACATGGTGGATTAAAAGACACTGGGGTATGGTGGATGGTGTAAAAAATACAGGCTCTGGGAAGATAACAGAAATAGTCCTATATTACATAAACATAAGTCCATGTGTGCTAAGTCACTTCAGTCGTGTCCAACTCTTTGTGACCCTATGGGCTGCAGTCCACCAGGCTCTCTGTCCATGGGACATCCCAGACAAGAATACTGGAGAGTGTTGTTATTCTCTTCTCCAGGGGATCTTCCCAACCCAGGGATGGAACCCGAGTCTCTTATGTCTCCTGCATTGGCAAGCAGGTTCTTTACTACCAGCGCCACCTGGCAAGCCCAACTAAATATAAGTCCTGCGTTACATAAATATAAGCCTCCCACATATACTGGGAAGCAGTATAATGTGGTAGATAATGTTAAAAAAAAAAATAGAGGCTCTTCTGGGACCCGGGCGTGCCTGAGCCCAGACTCCACCATGCTGGGGAAGACAGCATCATGAGCAAGGGCTGAGCCACAAGATGGAAAGAACCTGGGTGCCCAAAGGGCATCCAGGAAACTTCCTACCCCCTGACCCTTCACCTGAGCACAGATTTGGGAGACAGGACTGACCCAGACTTTGTTAAGTCACAGTATTTGGGGCTGTCTTTCACAACTCCTCCACCGTCGCCCAACTCACCAGGGCAGGGCTCCATCATCAACATCTGTGGGTGGCCACCCACCCAGCATCATGACCTACACCAAAGAGTCACTCAGACATGTCTCCTGAATTGAATTCTGCTAGATCACTTTGCTAATACACGTAAAAATGCTAATTACTAACAGGAACCCGCAGGCTCTGACTGACAGCAGAGCATAGTGAATCATGCCAAGAATAAAAACAACAACCACACAGGTTTGGCTGGGTTCAAATCCAGGTCACAGCTCTGTGACCTTGGCCTTGGAATCTTACCTCCCTGAGCCTCGGTTTCCCCATCTGCAAAATGGGGATAAGAAGAGCCTCTACGCCAGAAGGTGGGTTATTTTTTCGTTGCTAAGTCCGACTCTTTGCGACCCTGTGAACTGTGGCCTGCCAAGCTCCTCTGTCCGTGGGATTTCCCAGGCAAGAATACTGGAGTGGGTTGCCATTTCCTTCTACAGGGGATCTTCCTGACCCAGGGATCAAACCTGCATCTCCTGCATTGGCAGGCAGACTCTTTACTGTTTGAGCCACCAGATGGTGGGTGGGAGGATTCAGTGAGGGACGTCATACAGGACGATGAGGCCAGCCCCCATCTTGGGGAAGGGGGGCACCAATGCACGTGGCCCATGATGGTGTGTGTGTACTGATGGCCCCTCAGGACTCACCTGCCATGCTCTTTGGAAGCCCAAGGTCTGGGATATCTCCCTGACACTCTAGGCCAACGGTCCCTGGGGCTCTGGGAAATTCCAATTTACAACCAGTCAGAAGATGGTTCAGGGAAGGGGTCCAAAGCAGTTGAAGCCGAAATGATGAAAAATGGTTCAAAATACACCTTAGATCTTTGCTGCTCAGCGTGGCCCCAGACCTGCAGCCTTGGCCTCATCTGAGACAGAATCCTGGGCCCAACACGGATCTGTTGAGTCAAGATCCAAACAACAGCACGACCGCATATGGTAGAATTTGAGGAGCCCCACCACAGGTGACACTGCTGATTTCCTGCCCCAGGTGACACAGGGGGGCAGGACTAAGGCTGTTGACAATCAGAAGCACCACAACCATGGCCCTCGTGTGCCGAGGCCCTGCTGTGACAGATACACCAGCCTCGCACATCCAGCATCTCACTCCATCCTCACCACCTCCCCATGACATCAGAATGGCTCCAACGACACACCGAGAGAGAGACACCATTATCACCCTGGTTCCTACAGGTCGATACTCAGGCTCAGAGATAGGGAGGCACCCGCCAGGGTTCACAGTGCAGGAGGCAGAGCTCAGCTCTGCACTCAGCACTTCCGTGGGACAGGCCCGCCCTGACCTCTTCGTGGCTGAAGGGAAGCGGGGGCTGGAGCTGGAGTCCAGGCGGGAGGTGTTGCCTCCACCCCCTGCTGCCCAGGCGCTGAGCCAGCCCATCCATCCCTCCCATCCCCCCCGCTTGCACCATCTGTCCCTCCATCTGGCTTCCCCGGGGGCCTGACTCACCTTTGTCCACCACCTCAAGGTGGATCTTTTTGACGACGCTGGTGTTGTGCTCGTAGTTGTCGAAGAAGAGCAGGCGGTACACGTGGCACTCGTAGTCGCCTGAGTGGTTGTAGGTGACGTTGGTGATGAAGATGGACAGGTCCTGCAGGTCCTTGGTGCCCCGGCTGCCGTTCCACACCACACGGCCCTCAAAGCGTTCATCCTCTTCCAGTTGCAGCACCTCGTTTTCATAGCGCAGGATCTGGGGGCAGTGGGCGCGGGGTCACCACTGGCCACCCCCGCCCCACCGAGACCTCTATTCTGACCCTCGCCCTGACGCACAAACACAAAAGGACCCAGACTGTGCCCGAGCCCTGACACAAACACACCACTGCACACGCTCCTTGGCCATCCTCCGGAGCCCCCATTCAGCCTTCCTGGTCTTCATTCTCTACCATCTTGCCCGGCCCCCAGACACACTCCCCAGGCAGGGTGAGAGACAGCCCAATTCGGGCTGCTGTAGACTTCAATTCTCTGGCAGGCCCTCAAAAAGTTTATGGAACCCTCTCCTATGCAATTCAAAACACAGAGAGCAAAAAGGAGGTCAAAAAGTTCTGTTTCCTTCCATGATAACCATCTGAGGCATTTTTTGCTGGTATAAAATATTCCGATGACGTATATTTTGTGACAACCGTGTGCCAGGTGCAGGAACTCAATTCTCACACCAGCCTCAGAGCTGGAGACTACCCACTCCCCGTTCTTCACAGAGGAGGCAATGAAGGTTCAGAGAGGTTCAACGGCTTGCCCAAGGTCAC
The DNA here is from genome assembly GCF_049115385.1 of Moschus berezovskii. Classification (NCBI taxonomy): domain Eukaryota; kingdom Metazoa; phylum Chordata; class Mammalia; order Artiodactyla; family Moschidae; genus Moschus; species Moschus berezovskii. The sequence continues at coordinate 17,768,889 of NC_142481.1, forward strand.
CAGCTGATCCTGGTGGAGCTGGCATGTGGATCCAGGTCATCAGAAATGGCACCCGGGTGCAAACAAACTCGCAACCCCAACCAGAATCCTGCTCCCCGTCATTAGCTCCCACACAGATGCCCACCCTCCTGTGCCAGGAGCCCAGCCTACCTTGACAAACTCCTCTGTGCCCTTCTGGCGGAAAGTCCACTCGGTGAAGGTCTCGGCGGTGGTCTCACTGCGGCGCTTGCAGGAGATGCACAGGATTTTGAAGGTCATCCCATACACGGCCTCGGTCTCTGAGTCCACCTCCACGCAGCCCCCCCAGGCTGAGGACACTGCAGGGACAGTGGGCTCAGGTCGAGCCGGGGTACCCATCACCCTTGGCAATGCCAGGCTCACTGGCTGACAGCTCTCGGGCCCCTTGGAAGCCATCTGGTTCCCCTTGATTACGATCAGGAATAGCCAGAACCAGGCTCGGAGCTTGGCCCTGCCACCAGCTACGTGCCCTTGGTGAGTCCCTCATCCTCTCTGATTGCCCCTGTGAATAGTGAGGGAAATGACTGTCTCTTCTGGAGGTGGCTGGGCAGGTTCTTTAAGGTAGGAAAGGCTGCAGGGGACCTGATACAGTGTGTGTGTGCTCAGTCGTGTCCGACTCTATGCGACCCCAAGGACTGAAGCCCACCAGGCTCCTGTCCATGGAATTCTCCAGGCAAAAATACTGGAGTTGGTAGCCATGCTCTTCTCCAGGGGCTCTTCCTAACCTAGGGAGCGAACCCGGGTCTCCTGCATTGCAGGTGGATTCTTTACTGTCTGAGCCACTAGGGAAGCCCATGGTACACTGGATGCCCCCAGTCAACAGGGCTGTTACTGTGGTCAGTAACTTAGAGTCTGTGCTACCCAAGTACCCCTTTCTCAGGAGGCCACTTGTCCAAGGAATTGCAGTGTCTAGGTGGTAGGACCAGAATTCCAGTGGTGTGAGAAATTCAAGGTGGCAGTGTCAGTTCTACCAGCATTGACTGCTCTCTAAGACCAACCAGCCTCAGACAAAAGGGTTGGGAGAAGCCAAGGCCTCAGAGAAGGAGCTGGGCACGGGAGCCAGGGCAGAAAAACACTCCAGCCCTGCTCCCCAGTCCCGTGAGTTCCCGACATCCACCCGCTACTATCTTCTCCTGCCTCAGTCCCCTCTGCTCCCAGGCTCCTCACTTCCTGAAGCCAACACCCACCCCCCCATCAGCTTCTCAAAACTCTCTGAGCTCTTTCCCGACCCAGGGCCTTCGCATCCCCAGCAGATTCCAGTCCCTTTGAGTCCCTCATCCTCATTCTTACCTGCCTCCTCCTTCCTGCTCACTAGCTCCTGCTGTCTTTCCAGCTCCGAGGCTTTTCCTTTGCCCCCCAGTCTTTCCTCTGTTAATCGGGGTTTTCTGCCCTCCTCCTCTGCGGTCTCCTTCCATCTCCCTGAGCGCCTCAGTCCTTGAGGCCCCCTCTTTATCTCTCTCAGGGATCTCTCCGAAGGCCCCGCTTTGTGTCTCTGTCTCAGGCCCAGACACCCTCTCCTGGCCTCTCCATCTCGCCCTGCACCTTTCCCTGCCCTTCTAAAACTCCACCTCTCCCTGCGTCTACCTGTGTCTCTATCTCTGCCTGCCTCGCTCAAGTTTTTCTCTCTCCACCGCTCAGATCCCTAACTCTCTGGCATACTCTGCACCCCTCTCTCTGTCTCCCTCCTCACTTTCCAGCTCCCCAGTCTCCCAGCGGAGCACTCAGGAGTACTTCTGTGTCTCTAGCCGCGGCTCCCCCTCCGTCTCTCTCTCTCTCTCTCTCTCTCGGTCTCTCCGTCCCAATCTCCGGGCGCCGCCTCCCCGCCCCCCCACCTCCCGCGGCTGTAGGTGTCACATTGCAGCCTGCGGGGCTCTCCGGGAGCAGCTGACTCCGCGTTTCCTCGCCCCCGGCTGGGCGCCCGCAGCCGCCGAGCCGTGCCAGCCCGGCCCTCGGCCGCTCGCGCCCACCCGCGCCTCTGCGCCCTCCCGAGCCCCGCTCCCCGCGCGCACAACTTCTGAAGCGGACTTAGCCGGGCCGGGGGACGGGGTGGGGACGGCCCTCGCCCGCGGCCCAGCGTCCCGAGCGCCAATCCCGCCGCCCGGCCAGTGTGCCGGCTGTGCCCCCGCCGCGCGCGCCCCCCGCGCACTCACCCAGTGCGGCGCCGACCACGAAGGCCAGCAGCGTCCCCATGGCTGCGCTGCGCACGCTGCGCCCCCCTCCCGGGCCGCCGGTATTAATAGCGGGGCGAGAGGCGGCGGGACCCGGCGGCGGTTAGAATGTCCCCGGGAGCGCGCGGGCGCAGCAGCTGCGGCTCTGGGACCGGCGAGGGGGGAGGGGGGGCGCGGCCCCCCCGCTCCGGTTACCGCCGGGGGCCCAGCCCCGGGGCCCGGCGTCCGGGCATCCCCGCCGCGCGGGCGGCGGCCGCTGCTCGGGCTGCTGCGTCGGCGCGCGCAGCCGGACACATCCGCCAGGTGCGCCGACCCCGGCCCCGCTCCGGCTCGGGCGCGCTGGGGCGCGGGCCGCGGTCTCCTGCGCACTGCAGCGGCGGCGGCGGCGGCGGCGCCGGCCACGGCAGGGAGGAGGGAGAGGGAGGGGGCGGGATGAATCACCGCGGGGGGAGGGCGCGGCTGCCCAGCCTTTGCCGCAGCGGCCCGGGAGGCGCCCGCCGCACCGGCCTCTCCCGGTGGTGGCGCAGGGACCGCGGCTTCGGGCGTGGGGCGCGTGGTCTGGGCGTCGGACCCCTCCAGACTCCGGGGACCCCCAGATGCGGACTCTGGGAAAGGTGACCCCCCCCGAGTCACCAGAGGGTTTGGAGGGCGGTTTGAGGGCAGGGCTCCGGACTTTAAATTATGGAGGTCATCCCCCTGGAATCTCCAGGGGAACCTGGCAGGAAGCTCCTGGTGACCTCCGCCTCGGACCCTGGGCACTCGGGCCTGGAGGTCACTGTGTTGGAGCCCAAGTAGGCTTGGCGGGGGGTGTCAGCCTAGGGCTACCCATAATACTCCAGACCCCTCCCAAGCAGGAGGGACACCCTGGATCCAAACCATAGAGGCTGCTCTGCTCTGGGTACTAGAGGTGCCACTTTTCCAGAAGAGGACCCTTCGTGACCCCGCTACCCTCTCTGTCTCTGACGTCATCTTCTACTCCTTCCTGCCCCCACCCACCCCGCGCCGTGGAGGCCCGTGCTGTTTCCAACACACCAAGCTCATTCCCACCTCAGAGCCTTGGTCCTCCCTCACCTCTGCTTGGACCACTCTTCCCCTAGGTGACCCCAGGACTGACTTCCTCTCCTCCTGCAGCTCTTGGCTCTAACATCAACTTCATCAGGCCCTCTGTCCACTCAGGACAAACTGCCTCCACCGTCCCTTACTTGACCTCCTTTACCATTTTTTTTCTCACAGCAGTTGACACTACCTGACATTATACTCTTTTTTATATGGTTCCTCCATTCACCTCTTGTCCTTCCAACCCTGGAAAACAAGCTCCCTCAAGGTGAGAACACTGTCCCGTGCGCCACTGCGTCTCCAGCACCTTCAACTGTGCCTGGCACCTTGTACTGTTGTGTTAGTCGCTCAGTCGTGTCCGACTCTGTGACTCCATGGACTGTAGCCCGCCAGGCTCCTCTGTCCATGGGATTTCCCAGGCAAGAATACTGGAGTGATTTGCCATTCCCTTCTGCAGGGGATCTTCCCAACCCAGGGATCGAACCCGGGTCTCTTGCACTGCAGGAAGATTCTTTACCATCTGAGCCACCAGGGAAGCCCTTTGTCAGCTTGCAGGTGCTCAATAAATATTTGTCAAGTGACTAAATAACTACCTGTGCTAGAGCCCTGCTATATGCTGGGTCCAATTCTACCTCCACAAGCATGTGTATAGCAAGTTCTGTTATTAATCTGTATTTTACGAACTGGGAAACTGAGGCTAGGAGAGGGCCATTTCCTCGCCTGGGGTCACACAGTCAGCCTCAGGTGGGTCTGGAATTCTGCCCGAATGGCAGGTAACTTGTCTGCTAAATGAAAAGGATGAGGGTTGGGGCTCTTTCGGGACCACAGTGGGGCACTTTTGGCTGAGGGTTGCTCTTCAGGTCCTGACCTCCAGTTCTAGATAGGGTGAAGTTCCAGAATCTCCCCAGCTCAACTTTGCTGGGCAAGAGGAATCAAGGGTGGGGCTGGCCCGGGGCAGAGGGAGAGGAAGCCAGGGACACCACGCTAGGGACACCAGACACCTTTGTGGTCTGGGCCTTTGTGCCAGCACTTCCTGGGCTGTGAAATTCCCCTGCAAAAAATAACTCTATTGCTGTTCCGGTCCCTCCTGTCAGGGGTGGCGGGCAGAGGCACAGTGAGGACAGGTCTTAGGCACCACACAGGGGAACCTGCAAACTGATGTTCGCTGAGTACCTACTTTGGGCTTGGTGCCATTCTAAGCACTTTGCTATTAACTCATTTAATTCTTCCTATAAGATGGGTGTTACTATTATTCCCATTTTACAGGTGTGGAAAACTGAGGCACAGGATGGGTAATTTGCCTCAATCACTAGCTAGAGGATAGGAGAGGCTCGCTCTATCCTTTACCACTTGTGGTCCATCCTGCCCCATCCAGCCCCTCCAGTCCCAAACCATCAATTAAGATTCTTACAGCCTGTGACCTGTCAGAGGTCTCTTTATACCCTTTCTCATTCACTCTGGAACCAGAACAGGATTTGAGTGAGACAGATCTGGGTTCTACCTGGACCAGAGGTTTTGCCTCTAGGCTCATTTCTGAATCGGTAAGGTAAGGTTCAGCGGCCTCAACTTCTGGTGTGGGGGGATCCTTTGTATCTGAAGGTAGAGACACCAGGGGCTAGGCCTTGCCTCTCTGCTGAGTGGTACCAGGCATGTAACTATTTGCCTCCATCTCATGGTGTAACTGAGAATTAAATGGACACTTGGATTTCCTGGTGACTCAGATGAGCAATGCACGAGACGGGGGTTTGATCCCTGGGCCGGGAAGATCCCCTGGAAAAGGAAATGACAACCCACTCCAGTATTTTCGCCTGGGAAACCCAATGGACAGAGGAGCCTGGTGGGCTGCAGTCCGTGGGGTTGCAAAGTCAGACACAACTGAGAGACTAATACTTCAGACCTTGGCACAGAGTCTGGTACATACTTGGTCCTTACTATATGACTTACTTTTTTTCTCCCCTGATTTTTTTTCTGCCATAATAGTAACCTTTATTGAATATTTACTCTTTGTGAGCCCTGTTTCAAGTAGCCACCTTTATTAATTCCTTGAATCCTTATAGAGTGGTTCTCAAAATGGGGACAATCAGCATGAGCATCACCTGGGAACTTGTTGGCAGTGCAAGACCTCAGCAGACTCAAGGCAGGTGGGCTGAGTCTCAAACTGAGGGTGGAGTCCAGCTATCTGTTTTTTAAGAGTCCTCCAGGAGATTCTGATGCAGCTAAAGTTCGAGAAAACTCACTTCTAACGATTCTGAAAGACCGGTGCTATTCTTTGCTTTACTTGGCCACTCCGTGAGGCTTGCAGAATCTTCATTCCCTGACCTGGGCTCTCAAACCTGCACCCTCTGCAGTGGAAGCATGGAGTCTTAGCCACTGGACCACCAGGTAAGTCCCTGACTGGTACTATTCTTATGCTCATTGCACAGAAGAAACTGAAGCTCAGAGAGGTTGAACCGCTCCAGGTGACATGCCTGCTAAGTATCAGAGATAGGATAGAACCAGGCCACCAGTCTGTCCTTGGAGCCCCCACACTGGATCCTGATGGTGCAAAGCTGCTTAGGAATCCCAGGTCATGTCGGTGTCTGTAGCCCCAGAAAAATGGATTGTATGCCCCTCCTACTGCAGCAGGATCAAAGTGTAACAGGAGGCTCTCACCGCTCCCAGGGCCCTGCAAGGACAATCACAGCCATTTCCAACCTTTTATTGGGGCTCTGTCAGCCCCAAATAAATATAATACATTAAACCCAGAGCTGAGGGAATCGTGCACCCCAGGAGGAGCCCCCACAACCCCAGACGGGCATAATAAGTTAGTGGGGGGCCTGCCAAAGGCCAGGCCAGCTCTCTGGCAGGGCAGGCGACGGCAGCTGGACTCGCACACGCTGGTCTAAAGTGCATCTCGGTTCTGTGGTCCCCGTGTCTGTGTGGCCCCTGGCCAGGCCGCCGGGAGGGGTGGGCGGGAGGCTCCCGGTGCTCACACTGTGCCAGCAGTGGCCACCGAGCCTCTGTGTCTATCTGTCCATTTAGGAGGATGGCCGTGTGTCCTCAGGAGAAGCTGTCGTCAGGCTGTGGCTGGGAGTCGAAGGGAGGGTCTGAGACGGTGATGCCTTGATGTAGCTTCTCCAGTGAGAACTTCATCTGTGGGGAGAGGTGGGCAAGGTCGGGGGTGAGTGCTGGTGGGGGTGATACACCCCCACCATCCTGCAGCTGAGGAACTGGGCAAGGTCCAGAGAGGCCAAGGTCAGCCTGTGCTGAGAGAGGAGCCTTTCCGCATCCAGTCTGACTTCTCACAGGCAGAAAACGAGATGGTTGGATGGTATCACCGACTCAATGGACATGAGTCTGAGCAAACTCTGGGAGATAATGAAGGACAGGGAGGCCTGGCCTGCTGCAGTCCATGGGGTCACAAAGAGTTGGACATGACTGAGCGACTGAACAACGAACAACAACAAAGGCAGCACGTGGAAGGGGCCCAGATGGCCCGGGTTCAAGCTTTTTATGGGGGAACCGTGGGCAAGCACCTTAACCGTCCCGGGTCGCTCAGCTGAGACACTAGTCAGTAATACTCCTGCATCATAGGATTACTTCAGGGATCTCCCAGGTGTATGCCTAGGACCTGGCACACAGAGTGTTGGGTGCATGTTAGCTAGTCTTACTCCCTGCTGTGTGACCTTGGGAATGTCTCTGCCTCAATGTTCCTGTCTGTTACGTGGCAGGGGGAGGGAGAGGTGGAGTGGTAACAAGAGCATCCCTCTCTGAGGCTGGCCATGAGAAACACATCAGTTGGTCATTTTAGCTCTTAGAACCATCTGGCTCAATCGGTGTAGTCAATTTCATGCCCTTGGCAGAGGAACATAATCAGAACTGAACTCAGGACGGGAAGGCCCTGACCTCCTGTCTCTGAGTGATGGCACACCAGCCTCGATGATCCCTCGTCCCTGTCCTGCACAGCCCTTCCCCTTCCTCCTAGCATGATTTCAGGGTTCAATGAGGCCCCTAAAGGTGGACCTCAGCATTATAGTTCAGAGTGACCAGAAGGGACTTTTAGCATCACCCAGCAACGTGGGCTATGATGCCCTTGGGCACCCAGTCAAGGCCAGATGCTCCCCAGCGCCTGGCACCTGTGCTGACCCACCACAGCATTTACTGAGCATCTGCTTTGCAGGATCCCACTAATAACAGCAAACACAGGCAAGGTGTTTACATGAGCTGGATGCTACTCACAGGTAACTCCTTTCTAGTTAATACTATTTTCTGGCCACACTCCACAGCATGTGGGGCCTTAGTTCCCTGACCAGGGATCGAACCCACCGCCCCTGCAGTGGAAGCTTGGAGTCACTGCCAAGGAAGTCCTGGATGCTAACTCCTTCAATCCTCCTGGCAGCCTTTGGAGTAACACTGATTATCATCCCACTCACAGAGGAGGAAGCCAAGGCCTCTGCAGTGAAGTCACTGACACAAGTCAGACTTATGTCAATGTTCAAATTCACAGGTCAGAATTTGAACTTGGCTGTCTGAATAGACACTGCCAGCAAACTACAGTGGGTGTCTGGGGCAACCCCTCCTGGAAATGAGATCCCTAACTTTTGGAGAACCTCTTTCCCACCCTCACACGATCCCTTAGTCACCTCACAGGCAGGAAGGGGTTCAGGGACCAAGTCTCGTCTACCCCTGGCTTCTGTGACTGGTTGGGGGATGGGCACGTGACCCAGCAGCCAGTGAGAATGAGCTCCTTCCTTTGGCTGCTACCTTGGAGCTGTAGGTACCATCTCAGTCAACCTGGGATGCCCCCGAAATAAAGCCAGCCCTGGGGGTGGGCAGAGTCAACAGAAGGTAAGAGAGACCAATTCTTATTACTAATGGGTGGCTGGATCCAGCCATGCCTGAAGTCAAGACATCCTAGACTTCTTCCCCAGGATGAGAAGCAATAAATTCTATCTTCCATCTCGCTGATTTCTCTAGCAACCCTGGGAGGTGAGGACTATGAATGGCTTTCTCATTTAACACAGGAGGAAAGCGAGGCCGGGATGCATTATGCCGCATCTCGGGACATGACCGCAGGACCCTGCAGCCCACGCCGCACCTCGTCCAGGAGTTCCACAGAAGCCCGCAGGATCTGCCTCCACTTGTGCACCTCGACGCTGTGGAACTGCTTCTGCAGGGCCAGGATCTCGGCCCACTCTGCGGCCGTCTGGGGGAACTTCCTGTGGGGAAGACAGGGCCCAAGTGGGGTCTTGGCCTCCCCCCGACCTGCCCAAGCTCCCAACCCCTGGGGGCTACCCACTCACCCCTTGGCCAGGGCCAGACTGTGCCAGGACTCAAAAGTGTGAGCTGTCCTCTCCAGGGACCAGAGGCGGTAAAAGAGGAGGACGTTGAGGGCGATGAGGACGATGAGGCTGGGCAGATGAGGTCAGAGGTCAGGGGTCAGGACAGCAATGCTCCCACAAGTGGGGGGCACCCACTTGACCATGCCTTGAAGGGGCACGCTGACTAGCCCTCTTTCCAGAGGAGGAAACCAAGACTCAGAGTGAGTGACATGCCTGGGGTCACACAAGCCAAAGCCAGGTGCAAACCCAGGCTGGCCTGACGCCCGAGCCCTTAACTGCTGCTCTGGTCACCTCGCTGGGGGAGCCGGGGGCACGGAGTAAGGAGAAGGGGTTGCAGCTAGGGGGCGAGTCACAGGGGAAGGGAGGGAAGGACGCAGGACCCTACCTCACACAGATCCTGAGAAGGCAGAGAAGGGGGAAGACAAAGAGATGAGAGCTGCCCAGCCTGTCCTGGCCACACCTTGACCCCCAACCCCAGCAGCCCCAAGCTGAGCATGCCACACAGCCCCTCATGGACCACTGTTACAGGCCAACCAAGGCCCACAGTCTGAGCACAAGGCCGATCTCTCACTGCCCATGGTCTGGCAGGAGCATGGATCTCATTTCCATCTCCTCAGAGTGCCCTGCTCCCAGCCCAGGCCTCTGTGCATGTGGGACCCCCCTACCAGGGCAGGATACTCCCAGGCAAGGCCTGTGTGCAGGTGGGTCCCCCCAGGCCAGGATATCCCCAGCCCAGGCCAGGATACCTCCAGCCCAGGCCTCCGTGCATGTGGGACCCCCAGGCCAGGATACCCCCAGCCCAGACCAGGATACCTCCAGGCCAGGCCTCTGTGCAGGTGGGTCCCCCAGCCCAGGCCTCTGTGCATGTGGGACCCCCAGGCCAGGATACCCCCAGCCCAGGCCTCCATGCATGTGGGTCCCTCAGCCCAGGGCTCTTGGCTTGTGGGTCCCCAGCCCAGGCCTCTGTGCAGGTGGGACCCCTCAGGCCAGGATACCCCAGCCCAGACCTCTGTGCATGTGGGACCCCCAGGCCAGGATACCCCCAGCCCAGGCCTCTGTGCAGGTGGGTTCTCCAGCCTAAACCCACTGTGGGTGGGGGGTGGTCTCAGCTCAGAATCCTCTGCTTTCCCAGGATGCCTTCCCCAATGACCCACTGTCTGGCCTGGAGGAAGCCTTCCCCGGCCTCCCAAGGCTTCCCTGTCGCCCTTGCCCTTTCCCTCCATCACAACCTCATCCCTCTGATCTGGTGCCAGACCTGTCTCGCCCCAGGACTGCTGGTCACTACTGTGTCCCTTGTGTCACACAGCTCAGGGCTGAGCACAGAAAACCTGAAACCTCCATGCGTAAACTTCTCCTGGCTCACCTAATTCTACCTCCCCTGGGAGCCAGCTCCCTGGGTAAGATCATACCCCCTCTGACCACTGCCCCCAGAGCCCCAGGGTTTCCATCTCCCTGCGGGGATGACCTCTCTATGACAAACTGAGCGATACAAGCTGAGGAGCCCTCCTGGGCACATCCCAAACATCGCCTCCTTTAACCCTTGCTGTGGGGTGACCCACAGTCCCACGTAAGCAGAGGCCCAGACAGGCCAAGCACTGGCCCAGGGTCGCACAGCCAGGGTGCAGATCCCCTGCACCCTGATCCCCCCAAGCCTGGCCCCCTTACTCACACAATGCTGATGAGAACCAGGGCACTGGGGGTGCCCGCCCCGGGGCCCTGGTCCACAGACGGTTCCGAGAAGCGGGAGCTGAGGGAGCCTGTGGGGAAGCAACTCCGAGTCAGATGGACTCATCTCTACTCACCCCACCCCGGCCCCCACCTCCTCCCCAGCCCCCAGCCAGGCCTGACGGGACCCACCCGAGGTGTGCATGCCAGTCCGGGCACAGGGGTCAGGGTCCGGGTGCGGGTTCCCATCACCGTGAGACCTCCAGCTCAGAGGCCGCTTCCGCCGGCGCAGGCCAGGCAGCAAGCCCCGCGCATCCTTTCCGCCTTCCTCCAGGGACAGCTTCTCGGCCTTGGCGAGCTCTCGCTCTGCGGACACAGGAGAGGGCTCTGCACGGCTGCCCCGGCCGGGCCCTGACCCCAGCTGCGGCCCGCCTGGCCCCTGCCCCCTACCCAGGTGGTGGAAGTAATCTTCGATGCCGCTCCATGAGTTCTTCTCAATGAGGGACTTCACGAGGCTCCAGGGCTGCTTCCGGTAGCGGATCTCGGAGGACACTCTGGGGAGCAGGGCCGGGGGAGGGGGTCAGGGGCTGACTGCAGCCTTGCTGTCCCATTCCCCAGGGGGTGCATGCCCTGTTCTAATTCAGAGGGGGCCCCATGTCACCCACACACAAAACAGACACCACCCCCACAAGGGTTCCCTGTGATCCCCACACAACACCCCACTCAGCCCACAGCCCCTTCTCTGTCCACACCCGCGACCATGGCAGGTCTCCCACCTTTGGAGATGCCCCAGCATTGTCCACCCAGACTTCCATCCTAGCCCACACCTCACCCTTGAAGCCCTTCCATCCTGTGGCTGTGTCCACCCCGACGCGGGGGTCTGAGAGACACCTCAGCATGTCCCAAGCTGAGCTCCCGGTCTTCCCCCAAACCCTCCCCGCCTTCCCCTCCTGGTAAGTGGTGACTCCACCCTTCTGGTGGCTCAGGTCAACCACCTCCTGACTTCTGCTCATCTGCCAGGGTGGCAACCAGCATTCTGCGACTGACTCAAGACGGGGAGAATGGGGCGGGGGGCCCGGGTGTCAGGTGGCGGGGCCAGGGCGTGGCTCACCGGAGGCGGGCCTTGTTCCGGGCAAGGCCCAGGATGCAGTAGCGGTGGGCAGTGTAGAAGTAGTCTTGGTAAGGGATGCCCTGCGTCAGCACCTCGGAGTCCACCACACACCCTCCCGCCTGGGGGCCGCGCCGGAAAAGCGTCTGCGGGGTCAAGGAGGGAGCCAGGAGTCAGCGCCATCCTTCCTGCCCCGACCCTCAGCCCCCCACCCACTGGCCACCCTGCTGGCTCACTTGTGTCTCCACCACAGAGGCGCTCTTGGGCCCCAGCGGGTTGCTGATGGGAATGGTGTAGGTCAGCACTCGGCGCTGGTGGCACTTGCTGTCCCCGCTCCAGGGGCTCAAGGTCACGTCTGGGGGGTGGAGGGGCAGAGTGAAGACACCATTCTCCAGTCCTCTGCCCTCAGGCAGTAGGAGACCCAGCCTTTTGGGGAAGGTTCCAGTTCTCTGGAGACTGGCTCCTAAACCCGCACCTCCTCCCTGCCCCCACCCCGGTGTCTACCCCATCTTCCTTCTAGATAACTAAAACTTTAGATGCTGATGATCCTTGGAGCCAGGACCTCTCTCCTGCCCATACTTCTCAGCCCTTCTGGGCCACTGCATCCACTCTGCACCCCTAGTCTCCATGCTGCCAGGCCTGGTTTCTCCCCTGAGCCTGAGACCTAGGGTCCTGCGACCTCCTGAACACCCCCAGAAATCCTCAGGACCCCGCAGGGCCACTGGCCTCCCCAACCCCTGAAACATGCCCCTCTTTTCTGGGCCCCACCGTCCTTCAGGCTCCCTGCAGAGCCCTGGGCCTCATCCTGGACACTATCTATTCACTGACTGCCTGAGCACTGTCCTGGTTCATCCCATCCTTGGCATTCCAGGGCACCTCTCCAGCCTCCCCCTGAGGTTCTGGCCTCCATCTGCAGCTCTGGTCCAGGGGGAGCTCCTAACAGCCAAGGCTGGCCCTGTCCCTCCCTACAACACTATGACTCCCCAGTACTGCTGGACAGAGTCTGAGCCTCTCAGTCTGATGTGCTACTCTCTCCAGAATATAAGCATAGTTTGGGGGGATTCGACAGCTCCCAACGTAAGGCACAGTCTTACCCACTCTGCAAAAGATGCTGCATGGTTCTTTTTCATCAATCAAGAAAAGACACAGGCCTCTCCCCTACTTGAACCTCTTTCGTAGCCTCCCGAGCTCCCTGCTGGTCTCCTGGTCAGCCCTTCTGCCTCCCCTGGTGCTGTGGTTTCCCCCCTCCACACCTGGCCTTGGGGGCCCAACCCCCGGGGCGTTCTTCCAGTGCCTGCCTCCAGCTTCAGGACCTTTGCAGGTACCCTGCTGGCCTCCCTGGACTTCCTCTCTCCCACCCCCTCCCATTTCCCTAGGAAAGTTCCTCCTTCAGGCCTTAGTTTCAATTCACATCCTTCCAGCATCCTTTCCTGATACCCCCTAGATCACAGCCACCCCTCTGATACTCATGCTTATCTGTGTCAGTATCTCTTCAGTGCTGTTCCCACTGGACTCATCTGTCCTGGGCTCTGCACTGGCCTGACAGAGCAGGCTTTATTCATATTTATTAAATGGCTTCCTATCTGCTCCTGTTCCAGGCCCTTCCCCAGGACTGACTCATTTAGTTCTCACGAGAACCTGACAAGGCAGGTATAGCATCACACCTGCCCCACACAGAAGAAACTGAGGCCCAGAGGAGGTCTGCCCCGGCCCAAGGCCACTCAGCTGGTAGGAGGTGGAGCCCCTCTGGTCTCACAATCGCTGCTTTTCACTCCCTGGCCCACCGCACCCAGTCTGCATGGCGGTTCCTGCCGGTCTCCTGGCCTGTGCCTCCCCGCGCCCCGCCCCGGGACCCCAGCCACCTCCGCCCCTGACCTGTGAACCTGCACTGCTGCAGGAAGTCCTGCAGGAAGGGCGAGTCTGAGAAGAGCATCTGCTGGAGCCGCTCGGCGCCCACATGGAAGACGGAGTTGATGAGGAGACGGCCGGAGAGGTCAGGCAGCAGGGCCGCCAGGTCGGCTGGGAGACAGAGAAGGACAGCACATGGGGCTGCCTGCGTTCCTCGGGTTCCCTCTGGGGGGGCCGCTCCTCCCCACTCCCAGCTCTTGCGGGGCGGTCGGGCAGCCCCGTCCTCCTGGACCAGAGTGGACACTGACATGGAGCGACTCAGCTCCCTCCACCACAGGATGGCTTCAGAGTGCGCGTGCGCCCCAAGCCAGACAGTCAGAGCCATCACTGTGGGTTCAAGGTGGAGCACACACCTAGACCCACATACTTGCAGTCCCAGTGACGATGGGGGTGGACCTGTCATAAGCCCACCCTCAAGCTCATAACCTTGAGCCTTTGGCCACGGTGACTGGTCCAGGGTGTGTGCGTGTGTGTGTGTGTGGGCATGCACAAGTGTGTGTGATCCAGGCCAAGCTATCAGCCACAGTTATGGGACTCGGGGAGGGGGGTGGTGGTGTGTGCGCATGCATGTGTGTCCCAGGCCAGCCACAGTGATTGGTTCAGGGTGTGTGTATATGTGCGTATACATGTGTGACCCAGGCCAGGCCACTAGCCACAGTAGTAGGGCTCAGGGGTAGGCCAGCTCTCCAATCAGAGCCAACCCTAGAGCTTGCTGCAGTCACTGGGAAAAGCAGGCTTTCTTTCCACTAGGCTTATCTGGGGCAGGGCTGGAGCTCTCTCTGCCCCCACAAGAGTAGACGCTACCTGAGAATGAAGTTAGTATGGAAAAAATGGAAATGCTGCTGCCGCTGATGGAAATAAGCCAACACTTACGGACTGGCCCAAGCATTCTACATGTATTAAGCCATTTAATACATAATGGCTTATGTCTAATGGTTTTCTCTTCATGACAACCCTGTGAAGTAGGCATTATTACTACCAACCCATTTTTCAGATAAGGAAAATGAGGCTCAGAGGTTGAATAATTTGCCCACGTCACACAGCTGGGAAGTGGCATGGCCAGGATTTGAGCCCCAGCCATCTGGCTTCAGATTCTATGCTCCTACCCACCTTGCTAAGCTGCCTTCGAAGCAGAGCGAAATATGGACAGATTTCTAACAAGAACACGTGAATGCCTTATCTGCCCATGCTGTGGATTTTTCAGTCCTGTGAGGCAGCAACTCCCTTGGTCAGCCAGTCTGAGTAAAGTCTGTCTCGTGTAGCCAAAGCAAACGAGTCGGGCCACGTGCCTTACCTTCCTCCCCCGTGGACGAGGAGGAGTTACTCGTGTCTGTCAACAGCTCCTCACTGGGCAGCAGATCCAAGGGACCCAGGGAGGTGGGCCCGTCAGGTGGGGTGGGCTCTGCGCTCGGCGGTTCAGCCACCGGGGTCACTGTCTGGCTGGAGGAGGCGTCTGGCTGTCTGTCTGTCTGCTCCTCCTTGTCCTCCTCTGCCTGCAGAGAAAAGCTTAATCCAAGCTTATCCCTTGGGTGCCCACATCCACCAGAAGGCTTCGAGACTGCAGGAAAACCAATGCTGGGGAGGTTGTGTGTTCCGAGGGCCCATAGCTGAGCGGCGAGGGGCGCTGGGGCCACCCAGAGGAGGACCCCTCTCAGCTTCTCAGTCAGGCGTGTCGTGGACGCCTGGGCCACAAGCCTGTCCTGTCCATGCCTCATCTGACTGCACCCACCTCACCCAGCCATCCATGCATTTCTCTCTTGGCTCTTCTGTCTCTCCCCCTTTCCATCTATCTACCTGTCCCTCCTCTCTCTGTCTCTCTTCCCCTACCTGTGCTTATTTCCCACGCCCCTCTTCCCAGCTCCATCCCAGTCCTCCATCCATCCGCTCGCTCACCCCTGCAGCCCCCTCTTCTCTGTCCATTCCCTGCTGGTGCCCTCAATCTGTTAGTCCATTCCTCTCCCCAGCCCCACCCAGCACCCTCCTCTCTCCTCTACCCTCCTGCTCACCCCATGGTCTGCATCACTGCTGGCCCGGGACAGGGTGGGGGTGATGCGGCCCCGGCGTGAGCCTGCGGGGCTTGGCTCCTGGCTGTGGTCAGCTGCCCCCGAGGGGGTGATGTCGCTCAGGGCGATTACATCGCCCACATCCTTGGGGCTCCTGAGGAGAAAGAGGGAGTGAGACCACTGTGATCTTTGAGATCCCACACACCCTCCTGGTCTCCCAAACTTTTGTACACCTACCTTGGTCCACCCAGGATTCCAGGAGCTATGGACACAGTCCCTTGTGTCTCCTCCCAACCCCCCGGAACCAGCCACCAACCATCAACTCACCCTAGGCCATTCAGCTGCAAGGGGCAGACATAGTCCTCGTCCTCGCTGGTGAGGCCCAGCTCTGAGCCATAGCACTGATGCACCAGGTGCCAGAGCTCGCGGGGACTCAGCGTCTGGATGGGCAGGATATTGGGTTGGCCTCTACCTTGGTCAAAGCCCTTCCCTCTCACCCACACCAGCCTCAGCCTCAGCAGTTCCCCAGGTGTCCACAAGGGGGAGCATGACCTCCCATCGCAGGCCTCTCTCAACCCACTGGGTAGGAGCCAGTGTACTGGGGAATTCTCCCTTGAAAGTGAAAGTGAAGTCGCTCAGTTCTGTCCGACCCTTAGCGACCCCAGGGACTGCAGCCTACCAGGCTCCTCCATCCATGGGATTTTCTAGGCAAGAGTACTGGAGTGGCCTACCATTGCCTTCTCTGAAACAAGCTCCTCCTTCCCCTAAAACAGTAATGGGATAGCTGCCCCTTTATATTTTTTTTCCTACAAAAATCAGTTTACCACCTGCTGGAATCCAAGCCCAGGAACAAGCCTGTGAAAGTATGTGGCTCATGACCCTGTTTTATGATGGTCCTCACAATACTTTCACAGCTACAGGTTAAACGTCTCAGTTTTATAGAAGAGAATATGAGGCCCAGAGTGGAGAAGTCATGCCTGAGGTCAACTCTGAGGTTCAAACCCAGCCAGGCTCCAGAGCTAATGCTCCCACCCGCCATGTGGTCCTGCCCCCAACTATCAATACTTCTCCCAGGCGTCCTCAGGAGCTACCCACGGCCAGAGGGGCTAGATGAGACTGATGAGATAGTAATATTAATAATAGCAGCAGCGACAACTGACATTCACTAAATTGTTACCACGTGCCAGGCATTCTTCTAACTCTTCACGTGTGCCAACTCAACAAGTCTTCAAAACAGTTCTGTCAAGTAGGTGCTAATATTATCATCATTTTAAGATAATGACAATGAGGCACAAAGGTGCATGTGTGTGTGCTCAGTCGTGTGACTCTTTGCCACCCCATGGATTGTAGCCTGCCATGCTCCTCCGTCCACGGGATTCTCCAGGCAAGAAAACTGGAGTGGGCTGCCATTTCTGACTCCAGGGGATCTTCCTGACCCACGGACTGAACCCACATCTCTTTCATCGCCTGCACTGGCGGGCGGGTTCTTTAGCACTGGTGCCCCCTGGGAAGTCCCACAGAAAGTGGTGTAACATCATTCAGTTAGAAAGTGGAGGTACTGAGATGATCCCAGAGTGTTGGGCCAGCCCTGAAGCTAACCACTGGACAGCACTGCCTCCCAAGAGCTGACGTGATGGAGCACTTATTCTGGGGCCAGCTCAGGTGCTCCAAGGGAGGAATGGTCCCCATGTGATGGATGGGGTTCAGTGACTTGCACTTAGTGATAGGGCTGAACTCCATCCCCAGCAGTCTGGCTGCCCTCAGCCTCCCTGAAGACTTTGATGCTGCCCTGTCCCTCCCTCAGGCTCCTGCTCCAGGACTCTTGCCCCTGAGGATGGCTACAGCTGCAGCCCCCTTGGAGGACAGGATGTGAGTGAGCCCTGCTAGAGGAGTGTGTTTGGGCCTTCTGAGGTGCTGCATGCCAGCAGTAGCAGGCCCCAACATCTATCCACCCTCCCTTCCTGCCAGCAGGACCCTGATATGTCTGAGGTGAAAATCTTCCCCAGCCCCAGAGAATTAAAACTAGCTTATACCAATTCATTTTCTCATTTGCCATATAACCCATATAACTCTGCAACCAAAGGTGATTGTGACCAAGTTTTAGCCAAAGAAATGTAAGGAAAAGTCTGCTGAAAGAGCCTTTCCCTTCCTGATAAAGGAATGCTCACTTTCCATCCATCCCTTTCTTCCTTCACATTTGGGATAGTTAAGTGAGAGCACGACATCTGGAGCTGTAGCAGCCATATTGCAACCATGAGGCAATAAGCACGTGGACAAAACATCAACAGCAGAAGGATGATGGTGTGAAATAACGGATAAGAGTTTGGGTCGTGAATGACGCAGGGAGCCCTCAACCACTCCCCCCTCCCAGGATTGCCTACCTCCAGACCTCTTGTTACATGGGCATCAGTGTGATTAAGTGGACTCCAGAACCTGACTACAATGGGTCAGAACCCCCACTCAGCCACAGAAAAGCATATGTGACCATGGGCAAGGCTTTCCCTCTGTGCCTCCTTGGTGAAATAAAGATAACCATATTGCCTCGAAGGGTGGCTGTGATGATTAAGTAAGTTAATTCATGGAAAGCTCAGAACAGTTCCTGGCACCCAGTAGCTCTGTTAAGTGTCAGCTATTATTATTACTACCTGAAGTACCTCAGCATCTGTTTGCCTAAACCATTGTCTGGTTGGGTTTTTAGCTGCTTGCTGCCAAACTCATGCTACATAAACTCTTTTAACAATAATGGGCATCCCAGGAGAGCCCACTCAGAGCTGGCCCATAACAGACTATCAGAATGTGATAAGGAATGGTCTGAAATCCCTTACTTAAAATCTTTGGGGTAAAACTTGATTCAAAATAAAGAAATTTGGGGATATAAGAAATATTTTACAGTGTCTATACTGTAATACCCAAAATATCTGTATTATATTAGCATCCAGTAAGTGCAGAGTCTACCAGAGGTTCTCAAAGTGTGGTCCAATTTCTGGGTGTCCCCTAGACCCTTTTAGGGAATCCATGACGGAAAAATTATTTCCATTAAGTGTGACAAGTGTTAGTAGCATAAGATATTAGATATTACTTGCCTTTTTCACTTTTATTCTTTTATGAGTATACAGTTGGTTTTCCCAGAGACTGTGATATTATCATTGTTCTGGTGGCTAATCCAAGTATATTTGTGTATCTTATGTTTAAAAAGCTCCCAGTTTCAATTTCTAATCCAGTATATATTGACAGATATACTGCACTTAAACAAAACCTCCTTGGAGTCTATAATTAAAGAGTGTAAAGGGTTCCTGAAACTCTGGTTTGAGAATCATAGGTATATTCTACACTGGATACTATAATTTTATGTTGAATCACAGTTACATTTAAGATTGACCCCAGTCATACACATAAATATTTTGTGGCCCATTAATTGAGATAAATACAGACCTGTGTTATATAAGAAGCACACAGAATGTTTTAAGTTTAAATTAATTCAAACTGAAATTAAATTAAAAATACAGTTCCTCAGACACACTAGCCAAGAGTTCAATAGGCGTGTGTTGTCAGCGGCTGCCATATCAGACAGCATAGCATCAAGTTCTGTTAGAAAGTGCTGACAGGGATTGTAAATCTCCATGTTAGTGCAAGCCAGGTTTTGTTGCTAAACATACCCCAAATCTCCCCATTTTCAGAGTTTTTTTTCTCTTTTTTTGGCCATGCAGCATAAGGGATCTTAGTTCCCTGAGCAGGGATTGAACCCACGTTCCCTGCATTAGAAGCTCAGAGTCTTAACCACTGGACTTCCAGGGAAGTCCCTTCAGAGCATTTCTGATTCACTGGTGGTTACTAAGGGGCCGTGGGTGTGCATTTCTTGTGGGTAGGCTATGGCACTGGAGCCCGTGGAGGCCCTCTGGGCAGTGGGGGGTGGCCTATGGAGAAGCTGCAGGTGCGTTGGACCTGCTGCCCATGAAGAAGAGCTGGAGGGGTCCCCCGAGTCCTAGCATCCCTGGCTCTGTGGCCCCCCCCTCCCCCGTCTGGCCTCTAGCCCCCTTGTCCAGGACTTGCCCAGGCCCACCTTTTCAAGCAGCGCATTCTGCCAGAGGCGGAAGATGAGGAGGAAGCAGCGATCTCGGGCCCCAAAGGAGGTGAAGAAATGCTGCAGGAGAGAGAGGGGTATGAGCGGTGGGGAAGACACCAGGCCAGAAGGAGGAGGAAGCTCCGCCTGTGCACACACTGTGTTCCCGGCTCCCCAGCCCAATGTAGCTATTCAGTCATCCCCTCGCTCACCCCACAGAATGTCAGTTCTGTGGCCAGCCCAGCAGTGGACAACTCTGGAGTCCCAGTGATGAGGAGATGGCCCCTAGCCCTGCCCTGGGACTCACAGTCCAGGGCAGGAGACAGGGTCAGTCCAGAGTGGCTGGGCTGCTCGGGGGAAGCCCAGGGCACATACCCAGTCTCCTATGCCCACTTAGGAATGGATAACAGATCCCCTTTTAGCCAAGAAAACACAAAGAGAAATCTGCTGTGAAACTTTCCCTCCCTATTTCTTTCTCCTGTCTGGGCCACTGGTGTGAGGCAGCCATCTTGGACCACGAGGCAACAATCACAGACGGAGCAGCAGGGAAGCCTTCCTGGCAGAAAAGGCCTCTGAGCTGATAGAATTTTGCTATTAAAACTATCCCTGAGCAGCTGGGTGAAGAGAGATGCAGGGCCTGAGTCAGGAGCAGGTGCAGGGTCCAGGCTAGAGACGATGGGAGCCCAGGCTGGGGTAAAGAGAACGGGTATTCCCTGCGAGAAGTTGGGTGCAGAGTGAACAGGGCTCTGGGTGGTGGGGAGGAGAGAGGAGCCAGTGAAGATCAGGGACCTGGGGCCCCTGTTCACCGCTCCTCTCACTCACCTTCTCGTTCTCCGTGCAGATCTGGATGGCATTGGGGATCAGCTTGGCCGTCTTTTCCTTCTTCAGACACGTCACTTCCTTCAACTGGATGGAGATCTGAGGATGAAAGGTGGGTCAGAAGGGGCCAGGCCACTGCCCGCCCCGGGGCCCCTCCTCGTCCCGGTTGGGTCGGCTCACGGTTGTCTCCCAGCGGAAGATGTTGCTGTAGAAGCAGATCCAGTTCTCGGAGAGATAGAGGCGGCCCTGGAGGAGGATCTCGCGCTGCAAGGCACAGGAGTAATCTGAGGCGGCCGAGAGGAGAGACGGGCAGACACCCGAGTCACAGGCTGGCCTGGCCAGGCCGGCGCACGCGGGGAGGGTCAGGAGGGCAGAGCTGGGGGCTCAGGGTCTGGCTGGGGGTGGGGTGGGGGTATGACTCACCCACAATGAGGCGTTCTGCTTCAGGGAGTTTGCTGAACAGTTTCCGGAAGTCCTCGTTCCGCTGTTTGTACGTGGGGCTCAGCATCTGGGGAATGTTTGGGAGGTAAGAACTGGGATGGATTTTCACACCCCTAAAATTCTGCCCCTCAAAGCTCCCAGCACCCCTCAGTCTCAGCCCGGGACAGCCTCTCTGAGGCTTCAGTGTCTAGCTCACTTCTGGCTCCCACTGCCCGTAACACAAGAGTAACCATGATGAGAGCCATTTACTGATCGCCACAGAAGCCAGGCGCTGTGTCAGGTACCCACCAGCATCACTGACTCTCGGGGAGTGTTCCCTTCAGTCTAGTAAGGTGGCTACTGGGTTTCTCAAGGAGGTTAAGCAACTCACTCAAGGTCACAGAGCATGTAAGGAGCAGCACGGGATGAGACCACCTCCCAGGTCTCCTGACCCCAGCGCCCACTCTCTGACAGTGGCAGCCAGCGGCCCCTGGGCCCAGTACCTGTCCCCCTCCCTCTCATCCCTCCGGCAAGGCCCCCTGCCCAGATACTTACACTGTACCAGCTCTGCATCTTCTGCAAGAGAAAGGAACGGAGTCAGAAGAGCCCCTGAATCCCCCTGTGCTCCCGCCCCGCCCCCACCCCACCTGAGCTGGCACCAACCTTGCTGTTGCGGATGAAGTTCCGGCTGCCCAGGCTCTGGGTGCTGGGTGTCCCGGGCACCCCACCCTTCTCTGAGGAGCTATCCGACCCCTTCTCCACCATGGTGCCTGGTTCCGGCTCAGGCGGGGGTCGGCTTGGGGGCAAGAGCTGCAGGCGCTTACGGAGGGATGGAGAGCTGCTTGGCGTGCTCCGGCCAGAGTGGGGCGCTGTGCTGCGGGGAGAAGAAGGTTCCTATGGGGGGAGGTGGGCTGGGGGATGGCAATGGGCCTGTTTGGGGGGCCCCCTTCAGCCCACTGATTCTCACCCACCCACCCTGTTCCACCTCCTCGCAGAATGCTCCAGAGCAGGCCCCCCAGCTCCCTGTCCTCGGTGAGTTCATCTATATCACCCAGGGGTAAGAAACACATGTCGTTTTCTTCTTTGGAGGGTTAAACAAGCCCATACGTGTAAAGGGCTTCTAACAGAGCCTGGCACAAAGTGAGCTCTCAGTTATGCCTGCTGTTTTTCAAACTAACTTATTCATTCATTCATACAATAAATATTTATTGAACAAATAGTTTCCACTCAGTTGCCTGAGCTAAAAACCTAAGCTGCTGCTTCTTTCCTACTTACTCTTCATTTTTAATCTGTTAGAAGGTTCCCCTGTTCCAGCTCTGAGATCTATTTCCATTGTTTTTATGTGGACTACTTCCTCCTGCACCAGGACCCTGGCCCAGCCTCCAGGCTCTCCCTCCTGGACATCTCAGCAGCCTCCTCCCCAGTCAGGTCAGGGCCCTCCTGTCTAAGCTCTCCCCACCACTGCACTTCACTCCAGGGGAAGGCGTGGTCCTCACCCCATCCCCTGCTCAGGGCTCGCTTCTCTAAGACGCCTCCTCTCACCTCTCCATGTAAAGCACATTCTTCTTCCCAAGCCCCTTCCCTCTCCACTATTCTCCTCTTCACTTCTCCTACACTTCTGTATTTTCTTGTTTCAAATCCTCCCACGCCAGTAGGTGCACTTCACAGGGGGAGGGGGTTTCGTCCCCAGGTGCACCCCCCTGCCTAGAAGGAGGCCTGACATACAGCGGGTGCTCTGCAAGCTTCTGCCCTTGTGGACTGAATGAGTGATTCAGTCCACCTACCCCCACCTACCCCATCCCCAAACTTGGATTCCACCAAGTGTATGACTTGCCCAAACCTTGGCAGCCTGAGACCACTACAGTTGGGCCACTTTGCTGTGTGACCTTGGGCAAGTGTCTGAACCTTTCTGGGCCTCGGTTTCTTCTTGAGTATAATGGGACTAATAGCAACATCCACCTTACAGGGTTGTCTGGAGGAGGACATAAAGCCGGCCACCTGGAAGGCACCTTTATTAAGAACTGTTAGACTGAAATGGAGCACACAGCCCTGCTGTCAATGCAGCCCATTTGCTGCCAAAGTGCCACGTTGATTCCAACAGGTACTGCACAAACACCTCAGCCTAACCCAACTGACCCCAACTGCAGCCATTCACTCTCTGAGTGCACACCGAGCCCCTGCCCTGCACCAGGCGCTGGGGACACAGAAGGGGGCAAGACAGACGCACCACCTGCCTGCAAGGACCTGGCATTCTGACTGGGGAACAGGGATGATCAATAAGAGAACAGGTAAATGAGGATGATGACCTCAGACACTGGTCAGTGCTACCAAGAAGCGCTGCTCACAGGAAGTGCCCAGAAGTGGTTAGAAATGCAGAGTCCGGGACCCACTGCAGACCTCCTGAATCAGGAAGTGGGGGTGGGGCCCAGGAGACTCTAATGCAAGTTCAAGTTGGAGGACCCCAGAGATAAAGAAGGACTAGGGCGGGGCGGTGTTCAGGGCACACTTGATCTGAGCCCCGAGGACAAGGATCTGGCAAAAGGCCGGGGAAGGCTGTTTTAGGGGCAGGAACAGTGAGTTCCGGAACAGGACTGAGCTTGGCAAGGCTGAGGAGGAGTGAGGTGGAAAGGGGGTGCTGGGGAAGGAGGATAGGAGGCCCCAGGCCCACCCACAGGCCCTGTGGGCCCTGGGCAGGAGTCTGGGCTTCACCCTGAGGGCCCTTGTGGGCTGGGGGAAGGGTTTGAAGGAGGGGTGATCATATTCCCCCCTTGCCTCATCTTCCTGCCTCTCCAGCCTGAAACGATCCCCTGGAGAAGAAAATGGCTATCCACTCCAGTATTCTTGCCTGGAGAATCCCATGGACAGAGGAGCCTGGTGGGCTAGAGTCCATGGGGTCGCAAGGAGTCAGACATGACTGAAGTGGCTGAGCACAAGACCTCCACCCCTCCTACGCTCCTGCAGCCGCAGGTATGGGGAGGGCGCCTGCAGACAGATTCAGCACATGCAGCCAGGGCACAGCCTGCGCCCCCAGTTGTTGCTCTGCGCCCCCAGATCTTGCTCTCGGCAGGACAAAGAGGAAGTGCTGACACCCTGCGGCTGCCCCACCAGGCAGGCTGCAGCAGTGGGGGGGAGGGGCCCCGCCATGGTGACAAGGCTGGAGGGACTTGGAAGAGAATGGGGTTCTGCCACTGCAGACACCTCACCTCCGGCCTCCTGGGCCTAAACGAGCCAACGGCTCCCTCTGGGCAGAGCGGGGCAGGGGCATTTTGTGCACGGGTGTGCACAAAAGGGAACCTCCACGTGGGTCACACATAGCCAGGGTCCCAGGCGAACCGCAGTCCCCACAGTTGTAAGACATCTCCCCCACCCCCTCACCCCCACACACCCAGCAGCAATATCACAGGTATATTACAGTCACACACAATGCCCCAGAAGTCACACACACAGCTGCATGCATGACAAAGACTTGCAGCTGCAGAGGGTGACAGAAACAGAAAAGTCCCAGGTACGTTCACACATACAGCTCCAGGGAAGTTTCGGAGGAGACTTGAAAGTAACATCTCCACAGTGAGAGAGAGGGCCACACAGTGAAAGAACAGTCCCAGAGGCCCCCAGCTAACACGTGCACCATGCAGGTAAATTAAGGCCAGGCTCAGCTCAGTTCTCATGGCACTCCCCGTCAGAAGCAGAAGACAGAGCGGAGACCTGCTCTTACGTGGCACGAGATGGACGTGGCAAATGCTGTTGCCGAGTGACTGAGAGCCCTATACACACACAGCCGTGAAGGACTCAGGAACAACGCAGCCCCCGAAGGCTGTGGACACACCTCGACAACACAGTGGCCAGGGATTGAATTTGAAATCATGCACAGGAGAACTTTCATAATAATGTCAGCTATTATTATTGCTCCAGATTGTCAAGGGTACACCCAAGGTCTCGAGAGGGAGGGTCCCGGGCTCACTAAGAGCCACAAGGGGTCTCTCTCTCGTATTCTTCACACACCCTTCACACACACAAAGCCCCAGAGGATCCCAGATGCTCACATGGAAGCCAGGGGCGTACAACAATGTCATAAAGGGACACACACAGGAACTTTCACACAAAGACGGAATCAGACGTAGATTTAAGATACAACCCCAGAGGGCTTCAGTCATACTCACCAAGGCCGAGGCCAGACAATAATGTCACACATGGACACACTGGTGACTTACGTTTGCACACTATGCTAATAGGTACAGAGGTAAATTACAAGCACACACAGAGGTGAAAGGTCACAGCAGCAAACAAAGAGCCCCTGACACAGGCACACACACTACAAAGTCACAACTGAACACACAGGCAACTTACAGTGACACTTGGAGCCACACAGATGGAATCTGAGATAATAAATTCACACACACAGGCACACGGCCAAGGAGGACCACAGCTGTTGCTGCACACTAGGAGGCTTAGACACATGTACACACACTCTAAAGTCACAACTAAACACGCGGATGTCTGATGGAATGAGGTACAGTACACACACACAACCACGGAAGGTCACAGCCACACACACAAAGCCCCAGACACACACTACGATCCCAGTCAGACACACACACTGAGCTTACACCACCACATGAAGCCACACACATACACACACAGAGCCAAAGAGGATCACAGCTGCCTGCACACCAGGAACACAGATTGCATACACACGTCCAAGACACCTACAATGCATAATCTAGAATACTCTGGGCCCGGACAGGGACTAGGTCAATTCCGTGCTCAGGACCCCAGAGGATCTGAGGCACGCGGTCGGCCGGCCACGTAGAAGACCCCATCTGAGCAACCTCGAGACTTGAGACAGACCAGAACCGAGGGAGGGGGCCCAGACCTGGAGAGGCTGCTCCCGGGCCTGCCCCGGACTCATGGGCCTGGGAGCCCGGTCGGCGGGGGCTCGTCTCCGCCCAGCCTTGACCGCAGGCCCGAAGACCCGGGTCAGCCTCGCGCCCACTCCTCACCTCCCAGGCAGCAGCAAAGGAGGCCCGGGGCGCTCCCGGCAGGCCGCGCTCCTAGCGCGATGAGCCCCGGACCCCCAGGCAAAGCTCCGCCAGGCTGGCGCATCGCGTCCGGGCAGTGCCGAGCAGACCCGGGGGGCTACCCCGCCGTCAGCGCCCCACCCCCGAGTGCACCCCTGGGCCCCCGAGGCCTCCCTCCCTTCCCCTCCGGCCGACCGCGGTGCACAAGCTCCGGGACCTCGGCTGCGATCGCGCCACGCCGGGCCGAGCCCGTGGAGCCCCCGCCCCAGCGACCCCCCGGGGCCTCCCCGCGCCCCCGCCCCCGCCGCGGTCCTCACTCGAACATGGATGCGGCGCGGCGGGCGCGCCCAGCCGCAGGGCAGGGCCGGGCCGGGCTGTGCGGGGCTGGGCGGCGTCGGGCGTCCCCGCCGGTCAGCCGCCTCTCCTTCTTCGGCTGCCGTGCCCCCCACCCCGCCCCAACCCCGCCGCCCTCTGCCCGCACAAAAGGCCGGGGCCGCGGGACGCCGCCGCGGCGTCAGCTCCGCTTTGCTGCCTCCGCCCCGCGCGTCACGGCGCCGCCCCCCGCCCGCGGGAGGGGGCGAGAGGGATCGGCCCGGGCGGGGACCGGCGGCCGGGAGGGATCGGCCCTGGCGGGCAGGGCCGGCTGGGCCTCGAGGCAGAGACGCCGATCCCCAGAGGGAGAAAGGGACCGGAGGGGAGGCGGGAAAGCAGGAGGTGAGAACTAGACGGAGAGCCGGGGCGAGGGGTGGCTGATCAGAGGCGAGGGAAGGACGGCGGGGACCGAGCGAGACCCAGCGAGGAATCCGATGCTGGAGGGAGAGGAGAGGTGGAGCGACGGGGCGCAGGAGCAGGAGGAGCGAGACGGAGGTCGAGAGGGGCCGGCGGGGTCGTCAGGGCCCGGAGAGAGCTAGAAGAGGGGCGAAGAGAAACAGAGAGACGGAGGATCTGAGGAGACAGAGAAATGGACCGGGGTCGGAGAAAGACCGAAACGGAAAAACACAGACAGACTCGATCAGAAACACAACTCCGCCGCGGGAGCCTGGGCACAGGCCGGCGCGCTCGCCTGGTACCCCAGGGGGATCCTCAGCCCCAGTGAGGCCTCGGGCCGGGCGCTCTACGTACCCCTACTCCCCACCCGGGGCGGAACCTGAGAGAGGAGGCGGGGCTGGGGATGGGAGGGAGATTCGGGGAAACGGAGGTGTTGGGGCAGTGGGGACGCGGGGAACCGCAGCTGGCGGGAAGGAGGTGGGGCCCTAGGCCGCCTCCCTCTCCGCATCTCTGAGCGGCGTCTCTGGGGACCCCTTTCAGTGCCAGCCCCAGTCAGCCATGACGTCGAGCAAGTCACCCCAGTCCTGGGAACCCCACTAACTCTCTGTGGTCAGGGTTTTCCCACAGGATGGGGTTGGGAGCGGGGGAGGCGGGAGTGCTCCCCTTTTATAGACGGGGAAGCCCCGGCCTCAAAGATGGGAAGTGACTCGCCAACGTCGCTGTTGGTGGACGCAATCCTCCATTGATGCCCTAACCCACCTTTATCTCTGCAGCAGCTCCCCGGGTCTCTCGGTGTCTTGGACTCCTCCCCCGAGAACACAGATGTGTGCGCAGAACCTCACAGCTCCTGGTCACATCCCACCCCCAGCTCAGACTTGCTCCCCACCCCTCTCCAGGACAGGCTGTTCCTACCTCTTGAAAAAAACTCCATTCCCACGGCTTTTCCACACTCACACCCCTTCCCTCCTAAAACATCCACCGACTTCTGCATTTTGGTGGGTGTGTGCTCAGTCACTCAGTCTTGTCCAATTCTTTGCAACCCTGTGGACTGTAGCCAGACGGGCTCCTCTGTCCATG
Source organism: Moschus berezovskii (assembly GCF_049115385.1). Classification (NCBI taxonomy): domain Eukaryota; kingdom Metazoa; phylum Chordata; class Mammalia; order Artiodactyla; family Moschidae; genus Moschus; species Moschus berezovskii. Next base: position 17,796,298 of record NC_142481.1, read on the forward strand.
GGATTCTCCAGGTAAGAATACTGGAATGGGTAGCCATTCCCTTCTCCAGGGGATCTTCCTGACCCAGGGATCAAACTCACGACTCTTGCATTTCCTGCATTAGCAGGTAGAGGCTTTACCAATAGCTCCGCCTGGGATGCCCAAGTTGCAGCCTTTCTTGACCCCTCTCTTTCCCTCTAGTCTCTCAGCAAACCCTGTAGGCTCCTCCTACAAAATCTATCCAGTTTAAACTCTTCTCCCTCCCTGCCCCAACCCTGGCCCAGCCTCCATCCTCTCCCTCCTGGACCATCACACAGCCTCCTCCCTGGTCTCCCTGCTCTCTCCCAACCCCGACAGCCTGCTCCCCACACACAGCCTGAAGGAGCCTGGGAACCTGTGTCAGGTCGAAGCCCTCCAGCATAGAGCCTTCTGGCTGCACCTCAGTCCAGCTAAAAGCAAAGTTGCTAAAGACTCCACCCTTAACTTCTTTGGCTCCCTTTTGTTCCCTGCCTCTAGCTTACCCAGCCTCCCGGCTGTTGCTCTGACTCCCCAGTTCCTGTTCCTGCCCCCAGGCCTTTGCACTCCCTTTCCCTCTGTAGGAAAGCTCAGTTCTTGGACAACTGCCTCTCAAGGTCAGATCTCAGGGTCAGATCCCAGTGAGGCCCTCCTCCCACCATCTCCTTCTGTCTCACTGTTCTCTTTCTTTGTATTTCTCTTGGCCTGTTTCTTCTTTTGAAATACCTAAAAAATTTTAATTAGGGAATGTTTATTTCAAACAGGAAAAATGCAAGAGTTATCTTGGTTCCCCCCAAGCATATATAATAGATGTGGACATTTTACCATTTTTGTACATTTTTCTATCCTTTTTCTGCATCAAGATGCATCCACTAACAATATATATCCTGTTGTTCAAAATCTTTTAAAAAGATACACAATTAGGCTCCTACTATCATTTTGCAATCTGTTTTTCTCCATCATCTTCATTTCTGAGATTTCTCCACATTAACACATACAGCCCTACTTCATAAACTTTAACTCTTATCCAAATGTTCATTGTTGGAAAAAACACAATGACATTTCTGTTAAAGGCCAATGTAGTTCTTTCCTCCTATAGCCTTCAGCCTCCTTGTTCCTGTCTCCTTGTGCCAGAGGTAGTGTTTCTTTGTAGAAGTTTTGTTTAACCTTTTTTTTTTTTGCCCATGAGCTGCAACAGGAAATACCTTTTATATTGGTCTCCAAGTACACAATTAGAAATAGAATCGGCCCTCATATCTGCAGGTTCCACGTCCATGGATTCAACCAATCAAAGATCAAAACAGAATTTTTTTTTTAATTCTGGGAGAAATATACTTGAAACTAAGACAACATTGTAAATTAACTATGCTTCAGTTTTTAAAAACTGGAGAGATAATATTATATTAATTTCAGGTGTATAGCATAATAATTTTTGTATAAAAATTTTCCAGAACAGGAAAGCGATAAATTAGGAGTCTAGGATTTCCCTGGCTGTCCAGATAGGACTCGGTGCTTTCACTGCCGGTACTGGGTTCAGTCCTTGATTAAGGAACTGAGGTCTTGAAAGCCCTGTGGCTTAGCCAAAAAGAAAAAAGATAAACGGCAAGGATGTACTGTATAGCACGAGAAACTATATTCACCATCTTACGATAAATAACCTGTAGTAGAAAATAATCTGAAAAATAACAGATATATATATATGTATGTATAATTGAATCACTTTGTTATATACCTGAAATGAACACAACATTATAAATCAACTGTGCTTCAATTTAAAAAAAATTTTTTTCAAAAAGCAAACTTGAGTTTGCTGCCTGGCAACTGTTTACATTGTATTTGGAGCTTCCCTGGTGGCTCAGACAGTAAAGAATCTGCCAACAAAGCAGGAGACGCCAAGAGACACGGGTTCAATCTCTTTGTTGGAAAGATTCCCCTGGAGCAGGAAATGGCAGCCTACTCCAGAATTCTTGCCTGGAAAATTCTGTGGGCAGAGGAGCCTGGCGGGCTATAGGCCACACGGTTGCGAAGAGTTGGACACAACTGAAGCAACTGGGCACAGCACAGCACAGCACTGCACAGAAACATGTAAGTAATCTAGAGGTATTCTAAAGTATACAGGAGAGTGTGAGTAGGTAATATGCAAATACTACACCATTTTATGTAAGAGATTTGAGCATCTGCAGAGTTTATCCACAGGGGTCTTAGAATACTCACATGGGTATGGAGGGTCTGCTATATACGTAATGTCACAAAATTGGTAGGAAACCATACTTGTTTACTGCCTGCTACACTGTCTTATTTTCTTATTCTTTTTATTTTTTGTTTTTTTTACACTGTGTTATGTTCAGTTCTCTCCTGATTCTATTTGGAAAAAAAAGTGTTCACTGCAGTGTACTAAATTGGTTTCATGGCCCTTAAATGGGTCATGACCTAAAGTTTGAAAAACACCAGTTGGTGAGTATTTGCGTCTGGTCTTAGTAAGCAGTGCTCAGCTGAGCATAGCTGATTATCCCAACACATTCCAGTTTCTATCTGCATATATTTCACAACTTCCAGTCAGGCCCCTGTGGGGCTAAAGCCACATTCTAACTGACCTTCAACCCCCCACCAGGACAATGCCAGCCACAGGGAACCCACCCTTGAGCTTGAGTCCTGAGAGAGAGAACCCCTTTCCCATCCCACCACCTAGGGCTGACCTGTCCTGGGGCGAACTCTCCAGGTCTGGGGTCCTCGGCAGCTGCAGGTGCTGGGGGGGTGGAGTGCAAGGGGGTGACTCCCCATTGCTGGCTGGTGTTATCTGAATGGTGGGCACCTCCAGGAGCTTCCAGTGCTTAGGGGCCGGGCCCTGGACCCTGCCACCCTGTGCCTCCTGGCTCAGCTCCTCGGCTGGGGGCACCCGTGAGTCCTGGGCACAGACATCCTGGGTCAGGAGGGGTGCACAAGGCAGCAGGGGCAGGAACTCAGCCATGGGCATAGCTCTGCCACCCAGCCGGGGGTCTTGGACCGTGGTGTGGCCTCTGGGGAAGAAAGAAGAGGTGAAGGGGTGAAGGGGAGAGTTCCCATGCAAACCCTGCCCCTCACCACCTCCCGCTGCCCAGTGGGAGGAGGGGTCAGCTGAGCTTCAGAGCATAGCATGGGGGTCAGAGAGATCTGGGTGGGATTCCCATCTCGGCCAACATCCTCCCTTGTGACCCTGGTTCCTCTTCTGGAAGCTGGAGAAGCTGATGGTGACCTCCGAGGGTGGCCGGGCAGTGTCAGGGAGCTCTGACAAGTGGAGGGCTAGCCCAGGGTCTGGCACACAGCAAGTGGTCAGTGAACTCTCTTCGTGCCCCTGGACTGGGGTTTATTTTTTCTAGCATGAATGTACTATGGTCAAGCCCTGGGTTCTCTATACACCCGCCACCCCAGCTCCCTTCCTGATACACAGGGCCAGGAAGGAGCCAGGTCTGAGAGGGCCCCAGAGGCCCAGGGGCCTGAGTAACAGCTGATTAAGGCCAGGATTTCCCTTCCCTCTTTGCTCAGCAATTGCCCCTCCCAAGACAAACAAAGGGAGGCAACAAGGCCAGTTCCTGCCATTATGATTGTGATACTGGAGGCCACATGGGTCTGGGGAGATGAGATTAGTGTCTGTCTGTCCTCACTGCAGGACACTGTGAGGGCTTCTCTGCTGCTGGGAGGGGGGGACAGAGAAGGATGACCCATGGGACCCAGAGAGGGTTTCCCCTGGTCTGGGAAGAACCTGACCCTTACAGGCCAGCCTGGGACCCCAGAGTCCCCAGACACCCCAATGTCCCTACCTTATGGCTTCCTTGTCCTTCAGTCCTCACAGGGTGTGCTGTGGCTCCTAAGGTTAGGGCAGGTGACCAGGCCCTATTCTTTCCCCGGGGGAGTCCTGGCTGGGCCAGGGAGTCACGACCTTGTCAGGCGGAATAGAGTGTCCGGCTGGAGTCAGGTTCCCCTCTGGCCAACTGTTCCCGGGAGAAAGGGCTGAGTGGGGGTGGAGGTGTTCCGACCTCAGAGGAGGCCCTTCCCTCTTGACTCTGCCCTGGGGCTCTGCGGCTCCATCTTTCCTGCTGGCTGCAGCCAGTCACAGAGTAGCTTCTGTCCCCATTTCTCCCCCAGCGCTGCTCCTCCAAGCCCAGACGTCACCCCCAGGCAGCCAGGTCTGACACTCTTCCCCGTCCTCATCCTCCCGTCCTGCTCTTTGCGCCAGGAACCTTCAAGACTCCAACTCCTTCCTTCTGGTGGGTTCTCTTGGCACTCCAGGGCACCCCACTGACAGCTCCTTGTCACTCTGTGCACAGCTCTGTTTTCTCCACCCGGTTGGTGAAAGCTGGCATTCCCCACAGCTTAGCTCTTTTCCAATGTCCTTACATGTTAACTGACACACGCTAAAGGCTGTCTGGAGCCTAGTTGTGAGGTAGCAAGTTTAACAGTAAAATGAACCCCTCAGACACAATTTGAGAGCCAGCATATCACTGTGATTCCCAGCCTGCCTCCCTTCTAGAAGTCTCCATCACCCCTCATTTATCAGATATCATTCCCTCTTTTAATAGTTTATTTTTAAAATCAGATCGGCATGCATTCCTAACTATTATTATAATTTTAGCTTTACTCGATTTTGAGCTTTGTAAAATGGAACATTCTGTGTTCAGTCACCAAATCGTGTCTGACTCTTCTCGACCCCATGGACTGCAGCACACCAGGCTTCCCTGTCCCTCACCATCTCCTGGAATTTGCTCAAGTTCAGGTCCATTGAATTGGTGATGCCATCCAACCATCTGCGTGTCATCTTCTATGACTAGCTTTTCTCCTTCAGCTTTATTTCTAAGATTCCTCCCAGGGAAGTAGGTAGTTATACTTTATCCATTTTTGCTTCTGCACAAGGGTCCCTTGTGGAATTAACACCACAATACATTTATCCAGTTTTCCTGTCCATAGACCCTGGGTTGTTTCCAGCTCTCTGCTCTGAGGAGCTGCCCTGAATGTTCCTGGATCTGCTTCTTGGGTATCTCGTGGGTAGCCAGCATCCCTCTGATTGCCTGGCCATCTGTGTCTCACTTGTGTGGCTCTGCCTCTAAATGCCCAGGCTGGTTCTGTGGATCTGCCTAACTCTGAATCTATGAGGTATTGCCTCAATTGCTTCATCTTTAAAGTAAGTCTTGATATCTGGTGAAACAAGTCTTTCTATCTGGTCCTTCTTCTACCAGTGTTGGCTTGTCAGACTCCAAGGGGGAAAAGTCAACAATGGGAGTTTAATTGTTACGCTCTAACCAACAATTCGGAGAAGGCAATGGCAAGCCACTCCAGTACTCTTGCCTAGGAAATCCCATGGATGGAGGAGCCTGGTAGGCTGCAATTCGTGGGGTCGCTAAGGGTCGGACAGGACTGAGTGACTTCACTTTCACTTTCACACATTGGAGAAGGAAATGGCAACCCACTCCAGTGTTCTTGCCTGGAGAATCCCAGGGACAGGGGAGCCTGGTGGGCTTCCGTCTGTGGGGTCACACAGAGTCGGGCATGACTGAAGTGACTTAGCAGCAGCAGCAGCAGCAACCAACGATTGATATCTTTACAACACTGAGTTTTCCAAAATGTTCACACGGGGTTACACTGAATGTATTTAGGTATGTCTTAATGTCCCTCTTTGAGTGTTTAGGTTTTTTTTTTTTTTTAAGTTGTGGCAAAATGCACATAAAAGTTACTGTCAGTCTTTTTTAAGTGTACAGTTCAGTATCATTTTCATTCACATTGTTCTGCAAACACAACTACCATATGTTAAGGTACTTTTGAAGCATGTTTCTTGGGACTTCCCTGCGGCCCAGTGGTTCAGACTTCATGCTTCCACTGTAGAGAGGTGTTTTCAATCCCTGGTCGGGGAACTTAGATCTTGAATGCCATGCAAAGTGGCCAAAATAATAATAATAATGTTTCATGTAAAGTTCTTTTAAATCTTTTCCTAGATTTTTTCCTTTGGTCTTTTATGTTTTTAAAAAACTTTCTGTGACAGATATTACACACAAGAAATGGCATAATAAATGGACTTAATATATAATTATAAAGGAAACTCCCATGGACCCACCACCCAGGTCAAGAAAAAGCATGTTGTTCCCCCCGCCCAACCTCACCCCTGTCAGAAGCCACCAAGTGCTTCCCAACCAAATCTCTCTCCCCTCCAAAGATAATACGCCCTGATTTCTACGTTAATTCCTTCCTTTTGTTTTTCTTTGCTGTTTTATTACCTGCACACATATTCTTCAAAACCCTCATTTAGTTTTGCCTGTTTCTGAACGTCATATAAATAGAATAGCACACTTCAAAGTCTTTTGTGTTTGGCTTTTTCCTTTCAACATTTTGTTTGCAAATCATCCACTTTAGTGTGTGTGGCTGAAATTTGTTCATTTTTACTATTGTACAGTATTCCACTGATGAAATAAATTGGAGATAAATACTACTATTTACTTACTGATTATGTTGAAGGATATTTGAGGGCTTCCCAGTGTGTGTGTGTGCACGCGCGCACGCACTAAGTCACTTCAGTCATATCCAACTCCTTGTGGCCCTGTGGGCAAAGAGCTTAGCTAGCCAGTCTCCTCTGTCCATAGGATTCTCCAAGCAAGAATACTGTAGTGGGTTGCCATCCCCTCCTCCAGGGGATCTTTACAACCCAGGGATTGAAACTGTGTCTCTGGGCTTCCCAGTTTGGACTGTTAAAAATAGTGCTACTGGGACTTCCCTCGTGGTCCAATGGGTCAGACTCCATGCTCCCCATGCCGGAGGCCCGGGGGTTCAATCCCTGGTCAGGGAACTAGATCCCACATGCCATAACTAAGAGTTCCCATGCAGCAACTAAGATCTGGTGCAGCCAAATAAATAAATATGTATGTTTAAATAGCACTGCTGTGAATACTCTTTTACATGTGTTTTTGTGTTCCTCTCTGTCACACCGCAGGTGTCTATCTATCCACCCAACCCCATCTGTCCATCTATCCATCCATGAGCGCTTCATTGGTCCATTTGTATAATCCCTGTGCAAGAACCACACAATCTTAATTATATACACCTAATTATCATATATATAAACACATACACAAATACTAAATATATATATGCATATGTATTTTATATATATATATTTGTACATATATACATGTGTAGTTTTACAACTAGTCTTGATATCTGGGATGGTAAATCTTCCCACTTTGCTCTTCTCTATGAGTCTCTTGGCTTTTCATGTTAGAGGTTTTCCTCAAATGTGCATTATCCTTGTTTCATATTTAGAAGTGGGGATCACCCTGTGGTTTAACAACTGAGGGGGCAGAGGATGACCAAAATAAGAAAAGGCTTTGCAGAAAAACATCAAGAATTCTATTTAGGACAACTTGTTGGTGATGCCTATGGAAGCTCCTAATGGGGAAGTCCAGTGGGCAGCTGACAAACAGCTCAGGGCTGGCCCGGGGAGTCCCCAGCATGTGATGTGATCACCTACCCCAAGACACCTGGCATCAAAATATCCCTCCCCTCCCCTGGTGCATCTGGTCCCGGAACTCAGCCTCTCTTCCTGCACAAGATCACTGTCTTCAGAAAACACTGAGTTTGACCCAGATTCCCTCTTTGGGGTTGAGTAATGTGGGGGACCTGGGCTTTATCTTTCCTGATCTCTGCTTTTGCAGACAGATCTCTGAGGGAAGTTCATGGCTGGGTTAGGACTGTGGGGAGAAGGAAGCTCATTAGCACCTAATGTCCTTGGAAACACCGGAAGGGCTTGTGTATGGAAGTGAGCAGGGTTACCTAAGAACACCCCACACGAGGCTCCCACGTGAAGGTCCCTGTGTTTCCCCATTGGAAAAATACTGTGGGTTGAAAATCACTTGTTTCTTTTTTTAAAAAAGTGGATTTAAAAAAATATATATATATTTTGGCTGTGCTGGGTCTCTGTTGCTGTGTGCAGGCTTTCTCGAGTTGCAGTTCGTGGGCTTCTCTTGTTGCAGAGCAGGAGCTCTGGAGAATGCAGGCTTCAGTGAGCAGTCTTAGTTGCTCTGAGGCTTGTGTGTTTCTGACACATAATAAGCAATAAAGTGATATTTTCGTTCCCCAAATACTTCAGGATTTCCTGACTCTTTCCAATGAACCGTGACTTCTGGTTTCTTCTCTGAGTGTATCCACACGGGTCTGGTTAAGTTTTGACTTCTTACCAAATCTCACCCACTCCCTCTGAATATGCAGGGTATCTTCCCCCAAGTGTGTCTGATCTTAACAAATTCCTTCCCACACCCTCCACCCTGGAGAGTCCCAAATTATCTGGTCTTCTCCCCTTCAGTTCTTTGTTTGCACATCGAGAGTTCTCCCTTTGGGCTAGACTGAGCTCCATTTCAACAAAATAGGTGCTAACTGGCCGTCTGTGGGGCAGGCTGGACAGTCCCTCCCAGCCGCCTCTGCCTTGACCTCCCACACTGTGTCACTGGAGCATCTTTTCTCTTGCACTTCTGCTTTGTCTTGCCACCAACTCGGGTCTGTGCTGGTGCTGCTGCTGTTAGAGCAAAGACGCCCACTCCGAGACCATTTCCTGCCCTTAAACTTGGGTTTATCTGGGAGGAAGCTTGGTGGACCTTGAGTTCCCAAGGAATCAGAACCTTGACAAGGACGAGATAGGAAGAAGATGGGCTTTTTACATTTTGTCAACTAGAGCATTAAGGACTGGGCCTCCCAAGGGTTTCTTCCTTCTCCCAATTTCCTGCCTAGCACTTATTTTTCTGTTCTGCCTTCTAATTTTTTTTAGGATAGTTTTTTTTTATTTTTTTGGAATTCTTTTCTGTTTGCTTTTTTTTTTTTTTAACTTTTTATTTTGTATTGGAGTATAGACAATTAACAATGTTGTGATAGTTTCAGGTGGACTGCAGATAGACTCAGCCACACATATACATATATCCATTCTCCCCTTCTACCTTCTAATTTTATATACTTTATTCCCACCCTGAAAACTAGAAGGGGGACCCAAGACCTGGTGGAAGAAAAGATGCATACTAAGCCACTTCAGTTGTATCCAACTCTTTGCAACCTTATGGACCATAGCCTGCCAGGCTCCTCTGTCCATGGAATTCTCCAGGCAAGAATACTGGAGTGGGTTGCTGTGCCCTCCTCCAGGGGATCTTTCCAACCCAGGGGTCGACCCACATCTCCTGCATTGACAGGTGGGGTCTTTACCTCTAGCGCCACCTGGGAAGCCTTATGGCCTGTCCTAAAAACCTAATTACATTTTTTTTCTGACCATTTGGTTTCATTTCTGCAAGGACTTTTTAAGACTGAATAAGAACATTTTCTGTAGAAAATAGCTGTTTGGGACATAAAAAGCCAACTAATGGTTTCCAAGGGAGAAAGAGGGGAGGGGAGGAGGAATAAATTAGGCATTTGTGGTTAACAGATACTACCATGTACAAAATAGACAAACCATAAGGACGTCCTGTGTAGCATAGTAATCTAGATTCAGTATCATGTGATAACCTCTAATGGAAATGAATCTGAAAAAGAATATATGTAAGTGAATCAGTTTGCTATACACCTGAAACACTGCAAATCAACTATACTTCGATTTAAAAAATAAATAAATAAAACAAATAACTGTTGGAGGGAGGGCTTATAAGGCCCAGTAGACGTTCGATTCTGTATTTCATCTGGATTGGGACATCTTCAAGGAAACTTACAGATATCGAAGGCTTCATTTCAGCAGTGATGTCAGGGGAGGCTTTTGATAAACTGCAGTGATTTTGGAGGCTCTCTTCCTATGGACACACACATTGTTGGCTGTTCTCCTAGAAAATGAAAATTAAGCCACTGCCAGACATGGTCACTGTGGTTGGTGTGCTTACAGCCCTCATCTGTGAAGTGTGAAAAGGGTTATGACCCCCCCTCCAAGGGTTTGCAGTGAACTAACGAGATAATACAAGCATGGTGCTGAGCCTAGGTTTAAGCCACAGTGTATACCAGTCAGGATTTCAGCTGTTACTATATGTTCACGGATGGTGTTTGGATGAGCATATCTGCTTCATGATTTTAACAACCACACTATCCAAGATGCTAGAACCCAGATGCTGGGGAAATAGAGCTGGAAGAAGTATAAGAATCCTAGAATGGGGATTTCCCTGGTGACCCAGTGGCTAAGAATCCACTCTTCCAATGCAGGGGGCATGGGTCCAATCCATCAGGAAACTAAGATCCAGCCTAATAAATGAATAAATTTTATGGTACAGCCTAATAAATAAATATAGCACTTGCTGAGTGCTTATAGAAAGAAAAGAAAAAGAATCCTAGCATGCTTTTCCTGTCAAAAAGAAATGTTGGTTTTGTTGCGCTGTGGGTGTTTCTTCACATCACATACTAGACAGATCTTAAAGTGAGAGGATGATGCCTGCTTGCTCACAAAAAGACCAAAGAAGGAGGAACTAGAAAGATTTCATTTTGCTGCACCGCCAGGCTTGTGAGGAAGGGAGCCCTCCAAACAGGACAGGTTTAATATGGCTAACTTTTTTTTCTGTTTATTTTTTTGCTTTTTATTTTAAAACACTTAAAAAATTTTAAGAAGAAAACAGTTAAATTTTAAGTATGGCTAATTTTAATACGAAAAAACTGGACTTGCCCCTGCAAAGGTGAGTAAGGGAAGGGCAGTGGTAGGGGAACTGGCTGCCCAAGCAGGGGAAGTGCGGCTGCTCAAGGGCCAGCTAGCCGTCTCTAACGGAAACCACACACACACACACACACACACACAGAGACGAGTGGGCTCGCAGATAAGCCTGCTGGCGGCACCACAACTCTTGCGAATTGAACAAATACTACCTGTTCTCAGAGAGGGGGAAAAACTTAGTCTGGCTTGAGAAAGTCTGCCCTCAAAACACCTTAAAATGTTCCACTTGAGTATTGTGCATGTGACAAGCAAATGTATATGGGTATACATAAAGTTACATTTTAAACGCCATCTGTCTAAACTTTCTGGGTCTGCCATAACGCGGTACCATGAACTTGGTGGCTTACAACAACAGAGATGTATTATCTTGGAGTTCATTTCTGGGGTGTGGAAGCCCTAAGTGTTGGCAAGGCTGAGCTCTCCCCAGAGGCTCCAGGGGAAGATCCCTCCTTGCCTTCTCCAGCTTTCGGGGGCTCCCCGCAGTCCTTGGCTTGGAGCTACATTAACACAGTCTTTGATGCCACCTTCACATGTGTGTCCATTGTGGGGACACTTGTTGGATTTAGGGCCCACCCATATGATCCAAGGGGCTTCCTAAGTAGCTCTAGTGGTCAAGAACCCGCCTGCCAATGCAAGAGACTTAAGAGATGTGGGTTCAGTCCCTCGGTTGGAGGATCCCCTGGAGGAGGGCATGGCAACCCACTCCAGTATTCTTACCTGGAGAACACCATGGACAGAGTAGCCTGGAGGGCTACAGCCCACAGGGTTGAAAAGAGTAGGACAAAACTTATGTGACTTAGCACGCACGCACATATGATCCAAGATAATCTCATCTCGAGATCCTTAATTATATCTGCAAAGACTCTCCAAACAAGGTCACACTCACAGGGTCCGGGGGTTAGGCTGTGGATATATCTTTTGGGGAGACTGCCATTCAACCCACCTTATCACCCAAGAAAAAAGATTGCAAATATCCACTAAAAGGCATGTATTGAGTTGGCCAAAAAGTTCATTCAGGTTTTCTCCTAAGATGTTACAGAATACCCGAACAAACTTTTGACCAACCCAATACAAGAATGACAATGACATCATTTGACATTATTCATAGTAGCCCAAAACCTGAGACCACCCAAATGTCCAACAACAATAGAATGATCAAATAAATTGTGATAGAGTCATGACATGGAATACTATACAAGAATGAAAATGAGCCAACTATCAGTACAAGCATCAGCATGGAGGCATTTCCATGAATATGATGCTCAATAAAATTTGTATCCTACTGTTGCGTGAAAATTGTATAAATCTTAATTATGTTGAATTGGTCCACAGTGACTTTCAGGTCTGCTGTATCTTTCTACTTTTCTATATATTCATTCTATAAATTTTTAAGCATTTGATATTGAAACTCCAACTAAAAATATTAATTTATCTACTTAGGAAACTAATTGTAATATATGAGAATTTCTCAGTCATGTCCAACTCTTTGCGACCCCATGGACTATACAGTCCATGGAATTCTCCAGGCCAGAATACTGGAGAGGGTAGCCTTTCCCTTCTCCAGGGGATCTTCCCAACCCAGGTATCAAACCCAGGTCTCCCACAGTGCAGGCAGATTCTTTATCAGCTGAGCCACAAGGGAAGCCTAAGAATACTGGAGTGGGTAGCCTATCCCTTCTCCAGGGGATCTTCCCGACCAAGGAATCAAACCTGGGTCTCCTGAATTTACCAACTGAGCTATCAGGGAAGCCCATTGTAATATATAGTGGAACTATATGTAACTTTGTTCTGTATTTGTCAAATCTCCTGTAAATGTGTTACCATATTTTCAAATAGAAAATACAATTTTTTTTTTCCTGAGTTTCACCTTTATATCATTAGGTTACATTTTTTGAAATAACAATTTATAGTTTTTCAAATCTTGTTGTTTTCAAAATTTTGGAATATATGATCCATATAAATTTTGATTGATGTGTATCTTTCCAGATTTTTCTATGCATGTATTGAGATATTTACATCATATACTAACACATTATATCATAAATCTATTTATACTGTTGCATTTCCCTTACTTTAAATCAGTATGTCATGCATGAGAGATTATAAACATTTAACATTTTGCCAACTTAACTGTAAAAAGTTTTATTTTATTCTGCTTTAATTTGCATTGCTCTCACTTTTATTGTGGTTGAGCATTTTTCATTTGTTATTGGTTATTTGTTTTCCTTCTTCTAAAAATGGATAGTGTATATGCTTTGCCAGTATTGCTATCTTTTTTTATTTATTTATTTTTTTAATTTTTTTTTCCTGAGCATCTGAATCTTTATTTTATTTATTTTTTTTAATGAGGCTTTTAATTAATGTTTGACAGAGCTGATTCAAGTTGAACAGACTAAATTTCTTTAAACAAACTTACTTATACTCCAGAGTCCTTTAAAAACTTAATAGCATTTATACATTGAAGGTATTTGATTTTCTTGTAACTAGCACTTCAAATGCAACAAGCATTTGAAGCAACAAGCATTTGACCCAACAAGTAAAACTTTCTACAGATCATAACTTTTATAAATAAAATAAATTAAATGTACAGTGAATAAATTCTCTGAAATATTTCAATATTTCTGCAGGTTTAGTAACATCATAAAATACATTTCAACTAAAATTCACAAATCTAAAAACCTGTTAGGCATTTTTAGGCGTTTTAAGTTGGAAATGAAGACCAATGTTACATCGTAATATGCAATTACAAATAGTACTTCAAATAGCAAATACTACAGTTTGTCCCAAACTTTAAAAACTATTCATGAACTCAACACTGAACTATTGATGGCTATGAGAATTGTTTCCTAGCCTTTTTGAAAATTTCAACCCATTTACGTTTAAGGTAATTATTGATAAGTACGATCCCGTAGCCATTTTCTTTATTGCTTTGGGTTCAAGTTTATACACTCTTTCTGTGTATCCTGTCTATAGAAGATCCTTTAGCATTTGTTGGAGAGCTGGTTTGGTGATGCTGAATTCCCTCAGCTTTTGCTTGTCTGTAAAGCTTTTGATTTCTCCTTCATATTTGAATGAGATCCTTGCTGGGTATAGTAATCTGGGCTGTAGGGTATTTTCTTTCATCACTTTAAGTATGTCTTGCCACTCCCTTCTGGCCTGAAGAGTTTCTGTTGAAAGATCAGCTGTTATCCTTATGGGAATCCCCTTATGTGTTATTTGCTGCTTTTCCCTTGCTGCTTTTAGTATTTGTTCTTTGTGTTTGATCTTTGTTAATTTGATTAATATGTGTCTTGGAGTATTTCGCCTTGGGTTTATCCTGTTGGGGACTCTCTGGGTTTCTTGGACTTGGGTGATTATTTCTTTCCCTATTTTAGGGAAGTTTTCAACTATTATCTCCTCAAGTATTCTCTCATGGTCTTTCTTTTTGTCTTCTTCTTCTGGGACTCCTATGATTTGAATGTTGGAGCGTTTAACATTGTCCCAGAGGTCTCTAATATTGTCCTCATTTCTTTTAATTCGTTTTTCTTTTTTCCTCTCTGTTTCATTTATTTTTACAATTCTATCTTCTAGTTCGCTTATCCTGTCTTCTGCCTCTGTTATTCTACTGTTTGTACCCTCCAGAGTGTTTCTGATCTCATCTATTGCATTATTCATTGTATATGGACTCTTTTTTATTTCTTCTAAGTCCTTATTAAATCTTTCTTCCATCTTCTCAGTCCTTTTCTCCAGGTTATTTATCTGTAACTCCATTTTGCTTTCAAGATTTTGAATCATTTTCACCATCAAAATTCAAAATTCTTTATCAGGTAAATTCCCTATATCTTCTTCTTTTGTTTGTGTTGGTGGGCAATTATCTTGTTCCTTTACTTGCTGGGTATTTCTCTGCCTCTTCATCTTGCTTATATTGCTTTGCTTGGGGTGGCCTTTCCCTCTTCTTGCAGTTTGTGGAGTTCTCTTTATTATGTAGTTTCTTCGCTGTGTGTGGGGTTGGACGGGTGACTTGTCCGGGTTCCCTGGTTAGGGAAGCATGTGTCGGTGTTCTGGTGGGTGGAGCTGGATTTCTTCTCTCTCCTTTAGAAGACAATGGGCTGCTTTTCTGGGAGCCTGATGTCCTCTGCCAGTATTCAGAAGTTGTTTTGTGGACTTTACTCCATGTTCAAATGTTCTTTTGATGAATTTGTGGGGGAGAAAGTGGTCTCGCCGTCTTATCCCTCCGCCATCTTGTTCCTTCCTCCCCAAAACACTGGATTCTTATATTCCACTTGGTAGTGGAGTATCTCTTCCCAGCTGCTCCAGCAAGGCGCAGCCGCTGTACCTTACCTTGGACGAGGGGTATCTCCTCAAGGCCGCCCCTCCTGCTTTGAATGTAGATCAGCTCCTCTCGGCCCTCTGGTGCCCAAGCAGCCACCGCCTCCTGGACGTGGTACAGCTCCTCTCGGCCACCGCCCTAACCCTGGGGGCGGGGCAGCTCCTCTCAGCCACGATTCTGCACGTGGTCGGTTGCGCTGGAGCCGGGCGTCTCCCGCCTACTTTAGTTCAGATTTTTTCACAATTTTTTAAGTATATAAAAAATATGAAGTTCAAGAACAGGCAAAGCTAATCTATGGTGCTAGAAGTTGGAATAGTGCTGGCTTCTATGGGGTAATGACTGGGAGGGCACAAGGGCACTTCTGAGTTGTTGGAAGTATTCTATATTCTCATATGCATAGTGATGGTATACATGTGAAAAATTACTGATCCCATATGCACATGAGACCTATACACATGAGAGATACAATGAGAAATAAGTTCTTTGTATTGAAGAAACTTATAGTGAAATCATTATCATTATTGCTAACACACTTTAAGAATTTATTCCATACCTGGTGAACCATCTATCAAAAATGAGAAGTCATATAAATCAGTGGACATCAGGTAGGAGATAAATAAAAAATTCCAGAATGACAAAACAAACCCTCCACTTGGGGGAGGAGAATGGAGAAGGAAAAACAAAGACAAAATCCCCAGAAACACTCCCAGTGAGGAAAGAGAGGTCAGAAGTTGGATATTGCCACATCCTGAAGCCACCAATAATTTTTTTTTTTCAGTCACACAGACAGGCATGTGGGATTTTAGTTCCCCTACCAGGGATTGAACCTGTGTCCCCTGCAGTGGAAGCATGGAGTCTTAGCCACTGGACCGCCATGGAAGTCCCTGGCTATTGCCACATCCTGGAAATAGCACTTAGAAAATCAGAGAATTTAGGAAAGCAACATCTTTTTCTAATTCTGACTCATTCCACAAATTTCAGCATATCTGTTGACCCCCCTGTCACTCAGTTTTCCACTACTGTTAATCGACTCTCACTTAACACAGATGGGTACTGTGAAAACGAAAGAATGTACATAATAGTGTACTGGACTGTAAAGCTCTATGTAAATGGGGAAGAAAAAATATTTCAAAAAGTCTGTCCTAACACTGCCAAGTTCCTTTAACCTCCAGGCAGTTTCTTTCTTGAAGTTGGGCTCACCTGTTTCACCACCAGTGGAGAGATCTGCCCAGCTAACCTTAGCAATTGTGGAGGGTGCTTCACTGAGCAAACACTCCGCAGAGGGGAAATGACACACGTGCTGCTCTCAAGAAGTCCCTGGTGGAGATTAGGAGGCCCCATCATCAATCAGGGAGCACCCTTCAGAGAATATCATCACCAAGCACGGCGGTGGGGAGGGGGAAGGGGGTGCGGAGGGGTGGGTAGAATTTTTGCCTGAGAAGCCGATGGTTTGACCTGGGTCTCTGAAGCACTTTGAAGACAAGGGCTTCATCCTGGGAGATCCCCAAGGGTGGGTATGTCCTTCTCCAACGGCTACATCCAGGTGGACTCCATTGCATGCCCAGGGTTCTTAAGAGTGTGAAAGGCGCTGCAGCAATTCTCAACCTTAGCTGCGCATTGAAATCCTCAGGGAACTTTCACCAGTCCAGACTCCAGGACCGTTATAACCAGAATTCCTGGGGTGGGGGAGGGTGGTGGTACCTCTCCATCAAAGGGTTTTTAAAGCTTCTGGGGTGATTTCAACATGCAGCTGAGGTTGAGAAGCACTGAGCTGGAGTGCCTCTCAAACTTCAGTGTGAACACAATTTGCCTGACAGAATGCAGATTTTGATTTAGTGGGTCTGAATTGGGGGCCTGAGCTGCTGACTTTCTATCAAGTTCCAGATGCTGCTGGCAACTCTATCCAGGTGGCAGAAAGGAGCCGGAACGCAGGCCCCCTCCTTCCCTCCTCCCACCTTCCACGCCCCAGGAACTGTGGTTCTTGCGCCATCTGGTGGTCAGAACCCCCCTAGCAGCATCTAGCAAGAGAAGACCGGGTGATGTTGGAAACCTGCCTAACAAGATACAATTTCCGGAGTTCTGCAGATTCTTCCCCAGAGCCCAGCCACTGACATTTTCATTTCAACTTTGTAATAACTTGAATACAAACCTGCCTAGACTACTCACCCTGGACTCCTGGATTGCAAAATTTTGAAGTAATAAATGGGTATTGTTTAAGCTGCTAAATTTGTGGTAATATGTTAGCCGCAATACAAAAGTAATACAGAGAATTTTATAGGCTTTGCAATAACAGGCCAAATGAGAAACCCAAGCCCACAATTATGCACAATGCCTATTTTCTATTCCAGGCCAATGGATCTGCTCTTTTCTTTCTTTTTAAAATTTATTTTGTTTATTTGTGAAAGAGTCACAAAGAGTCACCCATGACTTGGCGACTGAACAACAATTTATCTGGAGGCACAGGGTCAGAGTTGCAACATGTGGGATGTTTTACTTGGGGCATATAGGATCTTTAGTTGTGGCATATGGGATCTAGTTCCATGACCAGGGATTGAACCCAGGCCTCTGCACTGGGAGCTCAGTGTCTTAGCCACTGGACCACCAGGGAAGTTCCCAGATGGATTCGTTCTTAACCGCCAATACAATGGCAGAAGAGGCAGAAAGGATTGTATTTCTCATTTATCATGGTTATACCTGCTGTCTTCTTTCTCCATGACTGCACACTTCTTTCCACCTTGTGATGTGTGTTGTCACTGACACTCATGAAACTCTAGGATGGGCCCGGGGGCTAGTTTGCTCTCTGTGGCAGATTGCATTTTTTCAAAGATGAATTCCATCCTAAGTGCACTTCTTATGATAAGATCTTGAGGCTCCTCCATCACAATATAGGATCTAAGCTCCCTCCCTGTGAAGCTAGCAGACTTAAGACTAGGGTCAGAGTGGTACTAGGTGACTTTCGAGGCTAAGTCATAAAAGGTGATGTACCTGCCTGACTTGTTCTCTCAGGGTGCTCATCTTTGGAACCCAGGCACCATGCTGTGAGGAAGCCCAAGCAGCCACCTGGAAGGGCCCCCTCTAGGTGTCCTGGCCACAACCCCAGCTGACAGCCAGCATCAGTTGCAGACATGTCAGTAAGAGAGCATTCAGAAGACTCCAGCTCACTTTTTTTTTGGCCATCCCCATGGGCTTCCGTCTAGTCAAGGCTATGGTTTTTCCAGTGGTCATGTATGGATGTGAGAGTTGGACTGTGAAGAAAGCTGAGTGCCGAAGAATTGATGCTTTTGAACTGTGGTGTTGGAGAAGACTCTTGAGAGTCCCTTGGACTGCAAGGAGATCCAACCAGTCCATTATAGAGGAGATCAATCCTGGGTATTCATTGGAAGGACTGATGCTAAAGCTGAAACTGCAATACTTTGGCCACCTCATGCGATGAGTTGACTCACTGGAAAAGACTCTGATGCTGGGAGGGATTGGGGGTGGGAGGAGAAGGGGACGACAGAGAACGAGATGGCTGGATGGCATCACCAACTTGATGGACATGAGTTTGAGTGAACTCTGGGAGTTGGTGATGGACAGGGAGGCCTGGCATGCTGTGATTCATGGGGTCTCAAAGAGTCGGTCATGACTGAGCAACTGAACTGATGGGCTTCCCAGGTGGTGCTAGTGGTAAAGAACCCGCCTACCAATACAGGAGACTTAAGAGACTAGGGTTCGATCCCTGGGTCAGGAGGATCCCTTGGGGGAGGGCATGGCAACCTACTCCACTATTCTTGCCTGGAGAATCTCATGGACAGAGGAGCCTGGCGGGCTACAGTCCATGGGGTTGCAAAGAGTCAGACATGACTGAAGCACCTTGGCATGCACGCGTGGCAGTGAAAGCACAGAGTCCTATCCACTGGACTGCCAGGGAAGTCCTTTCAGCTCCCTATCTTCAAGTCACTCCAGACATGAACTGCTCCCACTGAGACCTGGGAGCAAAATTAATGTTGCTTTAAATCACTGAACTTTAGTTTATTGTTACTGGGCAATAGGTGACTGAAACGCCCTCAGACTCTCACTTGAGGACAATTGCTGAATTTGACTGGGCGTCAGATTGGGGATGAGGAGCCTCTGGCTTTGATTAACCATAGGTAAGTGACCTATTTTCCATTAGTTACTATTTTAATCATGTTTAATTTTTAAAAATTTTTTTATTTATTTGGCTGCACTGGGTCTTTGTCGTGGTTGCAGTGCCTGGGGGCCTCTGTCTAGTTCCAGTGTTCAGGCTTCTCTCGTTTCGGAGCATGGTCTCTAGAGCACGTGGGCTTCAGTACTTGTGACTCAGTGGCTTAGTTGCCCTGCAGCATGTTGGGATCTTAGTTTCCCAACCAGGGGTAGAACCTGAGTCCCCTGCACTGGAAGGTGGATTCTTAACCACTAGACCACCCGATAAGTCCCTGAAGTGAAAGTCACTGAGTCATGTCCAACTCTTTGCGACCCCATGGACTATATAGTCCATGGAATTCTCTAGGCGAGAATACTGGAGGCGGTAGCCTTTCCATTCTCTAGGGGATCTTTCCAACTCAGGGTTTGAACTCAGGTCTCCTGCATTGCAGGCAGATTCTTTACCAGCTGAGCCACAAGGGAAGTCCAAGAATGCTGGAGTGGGTAGCCTCTCCCTTCTCCAGGGGATCTTCCCAACTCAGGAACTGAACTGGGGTCTCCTGCATTGCAGGCAGATTCTTTACCAACTGAGCTCTCAAGGAAGCTGTCAAAGAAGTCCCTGTTAGTTACTATTTTTAAAAGGCAGTCTCATGATAAATTAAGTTCAGTGCTTATAAACTATTAGGAAATCAGCCCTAGATCTTTTCAGGGAAGTTGGCATTTTTATGACTTTTCCTCTCTGCCATTTAATTCATTTAAAACGCTGTGGCCTCATATCACTTTTCAGCATCAGGACTAATGGTCCCTCCACAGACCATGGCCAGGGCTGGCATTAGCCCAAATGTGGCCTGTCCTGGGGACTCACAGACCTGAACCTGAATCTGGAGCTGAGGGGAGCTGGGGAAGGGGGTGGTCTGATACCTCACCGGTTGGTCGCCACCAGGTGCCTTCAACACAGAGGAATCTGACACCTCCCTAGCCTCCCCCCAGCTCATCTTGTCTTAGCTTGGAATCAGGTCAGGTGCAAGCAAGAAGCAGTGCCAGATTGGTCAGCCCCCACCCACCACCCACCCCCGACCACACGCTGGGGTGATGGTTCTCAGTGGTCCCCAGGACTCAGCCATCCTAGGGCATCTTTCCTGGATGAATTTTACAAATGATACTGCAATGATCTTTCAAAATGAAAAGTAGCAAATTAAAGTGATTTTATACAAAGCTAGTGGAGGTGATGGAATTCCAATTGAGCTATTTCAAATCCTGAAAGATGATGCTGTGAAAATGCTGCACTCAATATGCCAGCAAATTTGGAAAACTCAGCAGTGGCCACTGGACTGGAAAAGGTCAGTCTTCATTCCAATCCCAAAGAAAGGCAATGCCAAAGAATGCTCAAACTACTGCACAATTGCACTCATCTCACACGCTAGTAAAGTCATGCTCAAAATTCTCCAAGCCAGGCTTCAGCAATATGTGAACCGTGAACTCCCAGATGTTCAAGCAGGTTTTAGAAAAGGCAGAGGCACCAGAGATCAAATTGCCAACATCCGCTGGATCATGGAGAAAGCAAGAGAGTTCCAGAAGAGCATCTATTTCTGCTTCATTGACTATGCCAAAGCCTTTGACTGTGTGGGTCACAATAAACTGTGGAACATTCTGAAAGAGATGGGAATCCCAGACCACCTGACCTGCCTCTTGAGAAACCTGTATGCAGGTCAGGAAGCAACAGTCAGAACTGGCACTGGAACAACAGACTGGTTCCAAATAGGAAAAGGAGTACGTCAAGGTTGTATATTGTCACCCTGCTAATTTAACTTCTATGCAGAGTACATCATGAGGAATGCTGGGCTGGAAGAAGCACAGGCTGGAATCAAGATTGCTGGGAGAAATATCAATAACCTCAGATATGCAGATGACATCACCCTTATGGCAGAAATTGAAGAGGAACTCAAAAGCCTCTTGATGAAAGTGAAAGAGGAGAGTAAAAAGTTTGGCTTGAAGCTCAACATTCAGAAAACAAAGATCATGGCATCTGGTCCCATCACTTCATGGGAAATAGATGGAAAAACAGTGGAAACAGTGTCAGACTTTATTTTTTTGGGCTCCAAAATCACTGCGGATGCTGATTGCAGCCATGAAATTAAAAGACAGTCGCTCCTTGGAAGGAAAGTTATGACCAACCTAGATGGCATATTAAAAAGCAGAGACATTACTTTGCCAACCAAGGTCTGTCTAGTCAAGGCTATGGTTTTTCCTGTGGTCATGTATGGATGTGAGAGTTGGACTGTGAAGAAAGCTGATCGCCGAAGAATTGATGCTTTTGAACTGTGGTGCTGGAGAAGACTCTTGAGAGTCCCTTAGACTGCAAGGAGATCCAACCAGTCCATTCTAAAGGAGATCAATCCTGGGTGTTCATTGGAAGGACTGATGCTGAAGCTGAAACTCCAGTACTTTGGCCACCTCATGCGAAGAGTTGAGTCATTGGAAAAGAGTCGGATGCTGGGAGGGATTGGGGGTGGGAGGAGAAGGGGACGACAGAGAATGAGATGGCTGGATGGCATCACCAACTCGATGGACGTGAGTTTGAGTGAACTCCGGGAGTTGGTGATGGACAGGGAGGCCTGGCGTGCTGTGATTCATGGGGTTGCAAAGAGTTGGACACAACTGAGCCACTGAACTGAACTGAACTGATTGTTTTCTTAAAAAAAAAAAAAAAGCTGTTTTCTTAGATATTCCTCAAGAATAGTCTAGACCCAGAGGGAAGTATACTTTTAGGTATTTTTCTGCAAGTATTTCCCCACTTGTGGGAGGCAGACTTTCTTCAAGGGCCTCCAATGACCCCCACCTCCTGTTACTGGTACACTTGTGTAATCTCCTCCTTTGAGTGCCAGCCTGATTTCATGACTTGCTTACCAAGAGAATATGGCAAAGCTGACAGAATGATTAGGTTACAAAAGACTGTGACTTCTTTCTTACTAGCTGACTCTCCAATGGCCCCCTTGGCTTGCACACATTGATGACGCATGCTGCTGGGGTGGGGAAGAGGAGGACCTGAGGGCAGCCTCTGGTCAACAGCCTGTGAGGAAAGACATGAACTTGCAAGTGTCTCCTTCCCGCTTGAGCCATGAGGTGAGGCACCACGTGGCTGGCACCTTGATTGCAGCCTTGAGAGAGACCCTGAAGAGTGGCCCCAGCTAAGCCCTTGCCTGGACGCCTGACCCACAGAAACTGGGAGATAATAGGTGTGTGTTGCTCTAAGCTGCTAAGCTGAGGGATAACTTGTTATGCAGCCACTGGTAACAAATAACCGCTCATGTGTCATTTCTTTATCAGGATCCCCAGTCACGTGCAAGCTGAACGTGTGCCTGTACTCCCTAGCCTCTCTCCCCCCACCAACACACACACAACAGGGTTCTCAGCCCAGTGTGCCAGCCTATGTTCAAGTGAAGGCTGAATTTCAATCCCACACTGGCTTCTGGCTTCTTTCTTGGTACCGGTACCTGTGTTTGCTGAGCCTCAGTTCAGTTCAGTCCAATCACTTGTCGTGTCCAACTCTTTGCGACCCCATGGACTGCAGCACGTCAGGTTTCCCTGTCCATCACCAACTCCTGGAGCTTGCTCAAATTCATGTCCGTTGAGTCAGTGATGCCATCCAACCATCTCATCCTCTTTCGTCCCCTTCTCCTCCTGCCTTCAATATTTCCCAGCATCAAGGTCTTTTCCAATGAGTCAGTTCTTTGCATCAGGTGGCCAAAGTATTGGAGTTTCAGCTTCAGCATCAGTCCTTCCAATGAACATTCAGGACTGATTTCCTTTAGGATTGACTGATTTGATCTCTGGTTTGCTGAGCCTAACTTGGAGCAACTGACTGGGTGCACCCCGCCCCCCCAAATCTCCACCCCGGGGCCTGGGTCAGATTCTGTCTGAAACAAGTAAGGCCTCAGACACAGGCTCCACCCTGAATACTGCAAATTGAGTCTTCTCTCTATGGACCAGGCAGAGCTCAGGTTCTGCAAAACCTGTGGTTTCCTCAGGAAATGCCGACTCTTCCTGTGGCAGGAAGAGCCACTTCCTCTAAGTCATGAACTTTCTCTCTTTCGCGTTCCTGCCTCTTGTTGTCCAGTTGTTCTGAACTGGGATCCTCAGGCCAGATGTCACTTTTGCTTCTCCATGTTGCGATCTGAGGTCTTACCCAGTACAATTGATGGAGGAACTGATGTAGGAGATAGATGAGCTCCAGGTTAGACATTTACAACTGGCCTCCTGGTTACATTTCATGGGGCACCAGGAAGTGGGATTTGGGCTGGATACTTAACAACTGTTTGCATTTCTTGAGCCAAGAGAGAGGTGGGCTGCAGTAAGGCATTTACAATTAGCCTCCTGTTTGCCCTCCGAAATGGAAGTAACAACAGAAACAGGGTAAATAGCCAGTGTTTGTCTCTTGTAAACACCTTAAGGTAATAGTCATGGCAATAGACAAGATATCAGTCATGGCAAGGACAAAGAGGGGCAAAACTCTGTTTGAGTAAAGGATTAAGGGATCTCTGCTCCCCCCTCTTTTGGGACAAGGGAGACCCTACACATGCTCAGAAAGGCTCCTTGTGGGTCAAACATCAGGGAATAATTCCAGGCCATAATGAGTCTTGTTCCTCCCAGAAGCCTTCACTTCGAGATCCATCTTGGCTGAGGGGTGTGTGCCCACTCCAGGGACATGTCAGTTGTGGAAAATAATTGCCCTGAAGGAGGAAACACTGGCCTATATAAATGACTTAACCTCTTCTTTAGAAGGTTAAGTGCTCCACCTCACTAGGAGGGACTCCCACACTCTTTCTCTCTGGGTGTGTATCTCTGCCTTGCTTCTATGTTAACTAAACAAACTGCTTCTCCATGTGCTCTCCTACTTGTTGTTTTGCTTTGTATCTAATAATAAACTTTGTACCTGCATTTACAATGAAGAAAATGTCTGCAATACAGGAGCCACAGGAGACACTGATTTCTGGGTTGGGAAGATCCCCTGGAGGAGGGCATTGGCCACCCACTCCAGTATTCTTGCCTGGAGAGTCCCATGGACACAGGAGACTGGCAGGCTACAGTCCATATTGTCACAAAGAGTTGGACACGACGGAGATGACTGAGCACACATGCACGCATTTACAGTTTCTGCCTCCATGATAAATGTATTTTTCACTGGGGGCAAAGGTCTAGGGAATAATAGCTTCTAGCCTCTAGCCCTTGCAGGTCTGGTGGCTAAGATTCTTGGTTCTCATCCAGGCTACCCTGGTTCGATTCCCGGGCAGGGAATTAAGATCTTGCTTCACTCCACTGCTCACTGTTGCCTCGCCAAGATCACAACTCTTTATTTTTTAAATTCAATTTTAATTTTATATTGGAGTATGTTGTTGCTGTTCAGTCACTAAGTCATGTCCGACTCTTTGGGACCCCAATGACTGCAGCACACCAGACTCCCCTGTCCTTCACTATCTCCTTGAGTTTGCTCAAACTCATGTCCATTGAGTCAATGATGCCAATGACTCAACCATCTCAGCCCCCTTCTTCTTCTGCCCTCAGTGTTTCCCAGCATCATTGTCTTTTCCTGTCAGGTGGCCAAAGTATTGGAGCTTCAGCATCAGTCCTTCCAATGAAAATTCAGGGTTGATTTCCTTCAGGATTGACTAGTCCCTTGCTGTCCAAGGGACTCTCAAGAGTCTTGTCTATGCTACAATTCAAAAGTCTCAATTCTTCAGTGCTCAGCCTTCTTCATGGTCCAACTCTCATATCTGTACATGACTACTGGAAAAACCATAGCTTTGACTATTGGAGTATATTAGAGTATAGATGATTTACAATGGTGTGTTAGTTTCAGCTGTACAACAAAGTGATTCAGATATACATATAATCATTCTTTTTCAGATTCTTTTCCATATAGGTTATTGTAGAATATTGAGTAGAGTTCCGAGCTATACAGTAGGTTCTTGTTGATTATCTACTTTATATATAATCATGTGTATGTGTTAATCCCAATATCCTAATTTATCCCTCCTCTGACTGAAGGTTTTTTTTGACCCTGCCCATGGCATGTGGGATCTTAGTTCCCCAATAAGGGATGGAATCCATGCCCTCTGCAGTGGAAGAGCATTGAGTCTTAACCTCTGGACCACCAGGGAATTCCCTGATTGAGGAATAGTTGATTGGAACAGGTCAGAGAGCAGGAGGAGCAGAAGTGGATTTCTGGGCTGAGTTTTACTGGGAGAAGAACAACTTGCAGCAAAACATGAAACTGGGGCCACTTGAGTATTTCTGCCTGATCGCCCTTTGCCTGCTATCTGGTCCCACAGCTATGTACTTATAGTGTGTGACAACACAAGTTGTTTTTCCTACCTTCATACCTCCGATCTTTCATTCTGCCATCACACATCACATTTTCAATTTGGATTCTGTAAACCAGAATCAAGCACTGCAGACCCAGAAAAACAGATTTGCCTTGGTTCTCAAATACTAGAGGAAAGAATATTTTCCCAGGACTTTTGGGTTCACATGTGTGATGGTTTTAACAACAGACATAGAAGGTGTTTTCTGTATTCTGGAACTAGGCATATTTTAGTTACCAACTAGTTACCATCCCATATTATGAAAAAGGATTCAGCAAGACTAGGTAGGTAACCACCACACTGTTTTTAATCCAATGCACTTTTTGTGTATCAGACTCCTGTCCGGAATACCATATTACATTTAGCTGTCATGTCTCCCTAAACTCTTCTTGTGTGTGTGTGTTAGTCACTCAGTCGTGCCCGACTCTTTGTGACCCCATAGACTGTAGCCCACCAGGCTCCTCTGTCCATGAGATTTTCCTGGCAAGGATACTGGAGTGGGTTGCCGTTTCCTTCTCCAGGGATCTTCCCAACCCAGGGATCGAACCCTGGTCTCCTGTACTGCAGGCAGACTCTTTACCGAGTGAGCTACAAGGGAAGCCCAAGCTCTTCTTAGCCATGACAATAACTCACTTCTGTTGTTTTTGATGACCTTAACAGTTTTGAGTAGTACTGGTCAGGTGTAGTGTAGGGTGTGCCTCTGTGAAAATTTATCTTGTGATTTTCTCCTGATTAGACTGAGTTGATGGGATTTGGGGAAGAAGAACATAGAAGTAAAGGGTCATTTTTCCCTCATCATACCAAAGGTACTATGGTATTATATAAGAAGAAATACATTTGATCTTTGTCTCTGGTTCCTGTAAAAATCTTCCAAAGCCCTTGGAATTTCCTGAGTGATGGAATTATCTTTGTTATTCGTCAGTTCAGTTCAGTCTCTCAGTCGTGTTTGACTCTTTGTGACACTATGGACTGCAGCATGCCAGGCCTCCCTGTCCATCACCAACTCTCGGAGTTTACTCAAACTCATGTCCATTGAGTCGGTGATCCCATCCAACCATCTCATCCTCTGTTGTCCCCTTCTCCTTCCACCTTCAATCTTTCCTAGCATCAGGGTCTTTTCAAACGAGTCAGCCCTTTGCATCAGGTGGTCAAAGTATTAGAGTTTCAGCTTCAGCATCAGTTCTTCCAATGAATATTCAGGAATGATCTCCTTTAGGATGGACTGGTTGGATCTCCTTGCAGTCCAAGGGCCTCTCAAGAGTCTTCTTCAACACCACAGTTCAAAAGCATTAATTCTTTGGCGCTCAACTTTCTTTATAGTCCAACTTTCACATCCATACATGACCACTGGAAAAACCATAGCCTTGACTAGACAGACCTTTGTTGGCAAAGTAATGTCTCTGCTTTTAAATATGCTGTCTAGGTTGGTCATAACTTTCCTTCCAAGGAGTAAGCGTCTTTTAATTTCATGGGTGCAGTCACCATCTGCAATGATTTTGGAGCTAAGGAGACCCTTTTGAGCACACCTGAGTTTCTGCTAACAAGGTGACTTAAGGTAAGTTCCCTACAAAGGCTTAGGATGGTACTGATCACCAGAAAGATAAGTGATTTAAGCCTGGAACTTTCAGCTCCATCCATCAACCTCTGGGAAGGAAAAATGAGGGAAAGTGGTGGTGGCTTGGAGGGTTCAGACTAAACTCTATAAAAACACTTGAACAACAATATTTGATGAAATTCCAGGTTGGTGAACTCATCCATATGCCAGGAAGATGTCACATTCCAATTTCATAAGAAGAGAAGCTCCTGCACTTGGGACACTTCCAGACCTCACTCTGTGTATCTCTTCATCTGACTGTTCATCTATAGCCTTTCTAATAGCCTTTGTAATAAACTGGGACACATGAGTAAGTTTCCCAGGTGCCACTAGTGGTAAAGAACCCACTTGTTAATGCAGGACACATGAGAGATGTGGGTTCAATCCCTGGTTCAGGAAGATCCCCTGGAGGAAGGCATGGCAACCTACTCTAGTATTCTTGCCTGGAGAATCCCATGGACAGAGGAGACTGGCGGTCTACAGTCCATGGGGTCTACAGTTCATGTGTCCAAAGAGTCAGACACAACTGAAGCAACTTAGTACGCACGCATGGGACACATCAGTAAATGTGTGAGTTCCATGAACCATTCTAACAGATGCTCAAATCCAAGTAGGGAGTTGTAACTTCTGATTTATAGCCAGTTGGTTAGAAGCACAAGGGACAATTTGAACACACAAATGGGTGTCTGAAGTGGGGGCACTCTTGTGAGTCTGAACCCTTAACCTGTGGGATTTGATGCTATCTCCAGGTAGACAGTGTCAGAATTGAGCTAAATGTGTAGAGCACCCAATCAGAGTCTGCTGAGAACTGGGAAACGGCTTGGTGGTGTTGGAAAACACACATCAGAACTCAAAGTACATGCTGTCAACTATACTGGTTTTGCCCAACCTCAGCAACTTGTAAGACTGATAATTAAATAAATCATGATAAACCTAAAAAACAAATTCATGAGTAGAATACACATTCTTTTCAAGCTTCCAAACAACCAAGATAGATCACATCCTGGGCCATAAAACAGAGCTTAAAATTTTTAAAGACTCAAATTTAAAACGAAATCATGCAATGTATGCCCTCAGACCACAAAAGATTTAACTAGACGTCATCAACAGAAACATAGATGGAAAATCCTGAAATAATTGGAGATTAAACAATGCAATTTTAAATAACATGCAGATTAGAAAGTATGTCTCAAGAGAAATTAAAATATATTTTGAACTAAATGAAAACAGAAATACATCAAAATTTGTGGAATGCATTGAAGGCAGTGCTTAAAATTTTATAACACTGAATTTATACATTAGAAAAAAACAAATACTTAAAAGTCAGTTTAGCTTTCACCCTAGGGGTAAAAAAAAAAAAAAAACAAATCAAAAGCAAAGTAAGCAGAAGAATGGGACCTCCCTGGTGGTCCAGTGGTTAAGAATCTGTCTACCAATGCAGGGGATACAGGTTTGATCCCTGGTTCAGGAAGATCCCACAAACCACGTAGCAGCTCAACTTGTGTACCGCAACTACTGAGCCCACGGGTCTGCATGCCTGGAGCCTGTGCTCAACAGCAAGAGAAGCCTGCACACCACAATGAAGACCCAGCGAAGCCAAATAAACAAAGAAAATAATTTTTTTGAATAGGAGGGAAGTTCAAGAGGGAGAGGATATTGGTATACCTATGGCTGATTAATGTTGTTGTATGCCAGAAAGCAACATGCATTGTGAAGCAATTATCCTCCAATTAAATATATTTTTTTTAAAAAATGACGGGGCTGCGCGCAGGGCTAAGTGGCTTTCGGCGGCATCGGCCCTAGGGAGGCCGCGGCGCCATGGCGGGGCGGTAGACGGGCTCGGGCCGGCGAGGCAACGGGGAGCGGCGTCGATCCGGTCCGCGGCGACCTTCGGCGGGGCGCGGGGGTGGGGAGGCCCTGGGCGGGGGTCGTCCCGGGCAGCGCGGGGCCGCGGGGCGGGGCTCGAAGGCCGTCGGGGTGCAGGAGGCCTGGGCCGCCGCGAGGAGCCGTCGCCGCCGCCGGTCGCTGGGCCCCGCCGCCGGGCCGCTCGACGACGACGCTCCCGAGGGGGCCCCACCTGAGGAGGACGCCGCCGCGGAGGCCGCGGAGGATGGAGGAGCGGAAGGAGGAGGGCGAGGCCGAGATTCAGGAGCACGGGCCCGAGCACTGGTTCTCCAAGTGGGAGCGGCAGTGCTTGGCCGAGGCTGAGCAGGACGAGCAGCTGCCCCCGGAGCTGCAGGAGGAGGCGGCGGCCGCCGCGCAGCCCAAGCACAAGCAACAGAAGCTGTGGCACCTCTTCCAGAACTCGGCCACCGCCGTGGCCCAGCTCTACAAAGACCGGGTGTGTCAGCAGCCAGGACTTTCTCTGTGGGTTCCCTTCCAAAACGCAGCCACCGCCGTCACGAACCTCTACAAAGATGTGGGGAAGCTTTCTCCAGAACTAGCCAGACAGACTTGGAATACCTTCAGGAGAGGGAGGACCCAGACTGGACGGCAGGCGGTGGGGTCACTCTCGTCCTCCCTGAGCCCTGCCATTCTCGCTAGAAAGCGTGGATACTCATCAGCGAAGTTTTGATATTGGAATTCAGATTGGCTATCAGCGACACAATAAGGATGTGTTGGCTTGGGTTAAAAAGCGCAGAAGAACTATTCGTAGAGAAGATTTGATCAGCTTCCTGTGTGGAAAGGTTCCTCCACCACGAAATTCTAGAGCTCCCCCAAGACTGACTGTAGTGTCCCCTAACCGAGCTACTTCAACGAAAACTAGCTCATCTGTAGAGACTGATTTGCAACCCTTCCGGGAAGCCATAGCTCTGCATGGTAAAGCCGTTTAAACATATTTCTTTGGGAAAAAAAATAAATAAATAAAAAGAAATGACTGTGCAGAAGTCAGTGAAATTGAAAACAAAAAGACAAAATCAACAAAACTAAAAGCTGACTCTTTTGAAAAGATTGACAAAATTGATAGCTAACTTAATAGGCAAAGTTTTTTTTATAGGTAAAAAACTTTTTTTATAGGCTAAAAACTTTTATTGATAGCAAAATTGATAGGTAAACTTTATTAATAGTCTGCTTGTGTTGCTGTACCAAAATAACACAGAGTGAATGACCTAAAGAACAGAAATTTATTTTCTCAGTTCAGAACAGAGTTTATTTTCTCAGAACTAAGAGGAAAGTTATTTTCTCTTAGTCTGGAGGCTAAAAGTGCAAGATCAAGGTGCCATCAGAGTTGGTTTCTGGTGAGACTTCCCTTCCTGATTTGTAGATGGCTTCCTCCTTGCTGTTTTCTCACATGGTATTTCTTCCATGTGCTTGTGGAAAGAACGTTATCTCTGGTGTCTCTTTCTCTTCTAATAAGAACACTGATCCTATCAGGTTAGGGCTCCACCTATATGACCTCATTAGACCATCTGACCTGCCTCTTGAGAAACCTGTATGCAGGTCAGGAAGCAACAGTCAGAACTGGACATGGAACAACAGACTGGTTCCAAATAGGAAAAGGAGTGCGTCAAGGCTGTATATTGTCACCTTGCTTATTTAACTTATATGCAGAGTACATCATGAGGAACGCTGGGCTGGAAGAAGCACAAGCTGGAATCAAGATTGCTGGGAGAAATATCAATAACCTCAGATATGCAGATGACACTACCCTTATGGCAGAAAGTGAAGAGGAACTCAAAAGCCTCTTGATGAAAGTGAAAGAGGAGAGTGAAAAGGTTGGCTTAAAGCTCAACATTCAGAAAACAAAGATCATGGCATCTGGTCCCATCACTTCATGGGAAATAGATGGAAAAACAGTGGAGGCAGTGTCAGACTTTATTTTTTTGGGCTCCAAAATCACTGCAGATGCTGATTGCAGCCATGAAATTAAAAGACGCTTACTCCTTGGAAGGAAAGTTATGACCAACCTAGATAGTATATTAAAAAGCAGAGACATTACTTTGCCAACCAAGGTCTGTCTAGTCAAGGCTATGGTTTTCCCCGTAGTCATGTATGGATGTGAGAGTTGGACTGTGAAGAAAGCTGATTGCCAAAGAATTGATGCTTTTGAACTGTGGTGTTGGAGAAGACTCTTGAGAGTCCCTTGTACTGCAAAGAAATCCAACCAGTCCATTCTAAGGGAGATCGATCCTGGGTGTTCATTGGAAGGACTGATGCTAAAGCTGAGACTGCAATACTTTGGCCACCTCATGCGACGAGTTGACTCACTGGAAAAGACTCTGATGCTGGGAAGGGTTGGAGGCGGGAGGAGAAGGGGACGACCGAGGATGAGATGGCTGGATGGCATCACCGACTCTGTGGACTTGAGTCTGAGTGAACTCCAGGAGTTGGTGATGGACAGGGAGTCCTGGCGTGCTGTGATTCATGGGGTCGCGGAGAGTCGGACACGACTGAGCGACTGAAATGAACTGAACTGAACTGAACTGAATCTTAATTATCTCCCTAACAGCCCTATCTCTCAATACAGTCACTTTGGGGTCTAGAGCTTCAACATATAAATTTTGGGTGCAGGGGGACACCATTCTGTCCATCAAAATTAACAAAGTAAAAAAAAAAAAAGACAGATTATTAACTCAGAAATGAAGGACAGACTATTCACTACTGATCCCATGGTCATTAAAAGGATCATAAAGGAATATTATGAACAACTCTGTGCCCATGAAAATTTGATAACCTATATGAAATGAACCAGTTTCTTGAAAGATATAATCTTTCAAAACTTTCAAAACTCACACAATGGGCTGTGTAAATTAGATAACTCAATTAGATCTACATCTATTAAAGAAACTGAATCAATAATTAATAACCTTTCAGACTTCCATAGTGGTCCAGTGGTTAGGAACCTGCCTGCCAGTGCAAGAAACACAAGTTTGATCCCTGGTCTGGGAAGATTCCACATGCCTTGGATCGACTAAGTCCATGCTTGCTCTACAACATGAGAAGCCATTGCAATGAGAAGCCCTTGCACTGCAATTAGAGAGTAGCACCCCTGCTCACTGCAACTAGAGAAAGCCTGAGCCACAACAAAGACCCAGCACAATCAAAAATAAATAAATTAAATAAATGTTTTTAAAGTAATAATCTTTCAAAACAGAAAACAACAAAAATAAAGAACAAATCCAGATGCACTCACTGCTGAATTCTTCCAAACATTTAAGAAAGAAATTATACCAGTTCTCTAAAATTTCTTCCATTAGATAGAGGTAGAGGGAATATCTCTTAACTCATCCTATGGGTTCAGTTCAGTTCAGTCGCTCAGTCGTGTCTGACTCTTAGTGACCCCATGAATCACAGCACACCAGGCCTCCCTGTCCATCACCAACTCCCGGAGTTCACTCAGACCCATGTCCATCGAGTTGGTGATGCCATCCAGCCATCTCATTCTCTGTCGTCCCCTTCTCCTCCCACCCCCAATCCCTCCCAGCATCAGAGTCTTTTCCAGTGAGTCAACTCTTCGCATGAGGTGGCCAAAGTATTGCAGTTTCAGCTTTAGCATCGGTCCTTCCAATGAACACCCAGGACTGATCTCCTTTCGAATGGACTGGTTGGATCTCCTTGCAGTCCAAGGGACTCTCAAGAGTCTTCTCCAACACCACAGTTCAAAAGCATCAATTCTTCGGTGATCAGCTTTCTTCACAGTCCAACTCTCACATCCATACATGACTACTGGAAAAACCATAGCCTTGACTAGACAGAGCTTTACCTTAATGTCAAAACCAGACAAAGACATTAAAAAACCAATTATAGACCAATACTTACTATGAAAACAGATATAAAACTTCTCAAAAAAATTATCAAATGGGATGCAACAATATATAAAAAGAATTATATGCATGGTCAAGTGGGTCATACACTGCTGGTTCACTACTGGAAAATTAATATAATCAATCTCATCAACCAGTTAAAGGAGAAAAATCACATGATCATATCAATAGATGCAAAAAAGGCATTTGATAAAAATCTAACACCCAATCGTGATTTTTAAAAAAATCTCAGCAACCTACAGATTGGAATTTCCTCAATTTGATAAATAACATCTTAAACATAGCATTACCTAGCGTCAAAACTTATAGCTGGGGCTTCCCTGGTGGTCCAGTGATTAAGAATCTGCCTTGCAATGCAGGAGACATCAGCAGACGTTGGTTCGATCCCTGGTCCAGGCAGATCCCACATGCTACGGGGCACCTAAGCCTGTATGCCACAACTCCTGAAACCCACGTGCCCTAGAGTCTATGCTCTGCAACAAGAGAAGCCACCACAATGAGGGCCTATGCACTGCAATTAGAGAGTAGCCTCCACTCTCCAAAACTAGAGAAAGCCCTTGTGCAGCAATAAAGACCAAGCACAGCCAAAAATAAAGTTTTTTTAAAACTTAGCAAATAAAAAAACACCCCCAAACCCTATAGCTAACAACTTACTTAATGGTGCGAAAATAGATTCCTTCCCACTAAGACAGGAATAAGGCAAGGATGTCCCCTCACATCAATTCCAGCAAGGCACATGGTTAATACACAAAATATACAAAAATAAATTGCTTTCCTATAACTCTGGGAGTTGGTGATGGACAGGGAGGCCTGGCGTGCTGTGATTCATGGGGTCGCAAAGAGTCGGACATGACTGAGCGACTGAACTGAACTGATACACTAGAAATGAACAATTGGAATTTGAAATTAAAATGAATACCATTTATATTAGCACCAAGAAAAATGAAATAGATAAGATACCTAGCAAAATATGTATAAGATCTACATGAGGAAAACTACAAAACTCTGACGAAAGAAATCAAAGAAGAAATAAATGTAGAGATACTCCATGTTCATGGATAGGAAGACTCAGTTTTGTCAAAATGTCAGTTCTTCCCAACTTGATATATAGATTTGAAATTGCGCATCTCAGATTGGGACATGAACTCACTGTCTTTTAATTGATATCACACACCTGGTCTCAGGACTTAATGAAGCTCAGGTTCTGTATGTCTCATCACAGAAAGAATTCAGTGAGAAACAAAGTGATAGGTAAGAAGTGGACTTATTTAGAGAGATACACATTCCAAAGACAGAATGCAGTCATCTCAAAAGGTCAGAATGGCTTTGGGAGGAACACACTCCATAGACAGAGTGTGAGCCATCTCAGAAGGCAAAAGGCCCTCAAATGTGGGGTGATTAGTTAGTTCATAAGGGCTGGGTAATTTCATAGGCTAATGAGAGGAAATGAGTTGACATGTCCGACCAATGGACATCAGTTTGAGCAAGCTCCAGAAGTTGGTGATGATCAATGACTGAGCGACTGAACTGAATGAGATCATTCCACCTCTCTGGGAATAATTCTTTCCAGGAGAAGGGGCAAAGATTTCCAGGAATTGGGCCACCACCCACTTTTTGATCTTTTACAGTCAGTCTTGGAACTGTCACAATGTTGTTGTTCAGTCACTAAGTCATGTTTGACACTTTGTGACCTCATGGACTGAAGCATTCCCGATTCCCTGTCCTTCACTGTCTCTCCAAGTTTGCTCAAACTCATGTCCATTGAGTCAGTGATGCCATCCAACCATCTCATCCTCTGTAATCCCCTTTTCCTCCTGCCCTCAATCTTTCCCAGCATCAGGGTCTTTTCTAATGAGTTGGCTCTTCACATCAGGTGGCCAAAGTATTGGAGATTAAGCTTCAGCATCAGTCCTTCCAATAAATATTCAGGGTTGATTTCCTTTAGGATTGACTGGTTTGATCTTGCTGTTCAAGGGACTCTCAGGAATCTTCTCCATACCACAATTCGAAAGTGTCAGTTCTTCAGTGCTCAGCCTTCTTTATGGTCCAACTCTCACATCCGTACATGACTACTGGGAAAAACAAAGCTTCAACTCCATGGACCTTTGTTGGCAAAGTGATGTCTCTGTTTTTTAATACGCTGTCTAGGTTTGGCATAGCTTTTCTTCCAAGGAGCAAGCGTCTTTTAATTTCAAGCCTTCAGTCACCATCTGCAGTGATTTTGGAGCCCAAGAATATAAAATCTGTCACTGTTTCCACTTTTTCCCCATCTATTTGCCATGAAGTGATAGGACCAGATGCCATAATCTTAGTTTTTTGAATGTTGAGTTTTAAGCCAGCTTTTTCAGTCTCCTCTTTTACCCGCTCTTTAGTTCCTCTTTATTTTCTGCCATTAGGGTGGTATCATCTGCATATCTGAGATTGTTGATATTTCTCCTGGCAATCTTGATTCCAGGTTGGGATTCATCCAGCCTGGCATTTTGCATGATGTACTCTGAATAAGATGATGCTGTAAAAGTGCTGCACTCAATATGCCAGCAAATTTGGAAAACTCAGCAGTGGCCACTGGACTGGAAAAGGTCAGTCTTCATTCCAATCCCAAAGAAAGGGAATGCCAAAGAATGCTCAAACTACCGCACAATTGCACTCATCTCACATGCTAGTAAAGTCATGCTCAAAATTCTCCAAGCCAGGCTTCAGCAATATGTGAACCGTGAACTCCCAGATGTTCAAGCAGGTTTTAGAAAAGGCAGAGGCACCAGAGATCAAATTGCCACCATCCGCTGGATCATGGAGAAAGCAAGAGTGTTCCAGAAGAGCATCTATTTCTGCTTCATTGACTATGCCAAAGCCTTTGACTGTGTGGATCACAATAAACTGTGGAACATTCTGAAAGAGATGGGAATCCCAGACCACCTGACCTGCCTCTTGAGAAACCTGTATGCAGGTCAGGAAGCAACAGTCAGAACTGGACATGGAACAACAGACTGGTTCCAAATAGGAAAAGGAGTGCGTCAAGGCTGTATATTGTCACCTTGCTTATTTAACTTATATGCAGAGTACATCATGAGGAACGCTGGGCTGGAAGAAGCACAAACTGGAATCAAGATTGCTGAGAGAAATATCAATAACCTCAGATATGCAGATGACACTACCCTTATGGCAGAAAGTGAAGAGGAACTCAAAAGCCTCTTGATGAAAGTGAAAGAGGAGAGTGAAAAGGTTGGCTTGAAGCTCAACATTCAGAAAACAAAGATCATGGCATCTGGTCCCATCACTTCATGGGAAATAGATGGAAAAACAATGGAAACAGTGTCAGACTTTATTTTTTTGGGCTCCAAAATCACTGCGGATGCTGATTGCAGCCATGAAATTAAAAGATGCTTACTCCTTGGAAGGAAAGTTAAGACCAACCTAGATAGCATATTAAAAAGCAGAGACATTACTTTGCCAACCAAGGTCCGTCTAGTCAAGGCTATGGTTTTTCCCATGGTCATGTATGGATGTGAGAGTTGGACTGTGAAGAAGGCTGATCGCCGAAGAATTGATGCTTTTGAACTGCGGTGTTGGAGAAGACTCTTGAGAGTCCCTTGTACCGCAAGGAGATCCAACCAGTCCATTCTAAGGGAGATTGATCCTGGGTGTTCATTGGAGGGACTGATGCTGAAGCTGAAACTGCAATACTTTGGCCACCTCATGCAACGAGTTGACTCACTGGAAAAGACTCTGATGCTGGGAAAGGTTGGGGGTGGGAGAAGAAGGGGACGACCGAGAATGAGATGGCTGGATGGCATCACCGACTCTGTAGACATGAGTTTGAGTGAACTCCGGGAGTTGGTGATGGACAGGGAGTCCTGGCGTGCTGTGATTCATGGGGTCGCGGAGAGTTGGACATGACTGAGCGACTGAACTGAACTGAACTCTGAATATAAGTTAAATAAGTAGGGTGATAATATACAGCCTTGACGAACTCCTTTCTCAATATTGGCTCAGTCCATTGTTCCATGTCCAGTTCCAACTGTTGCTTCTTGACCTGCATATCGGTTTCTCAGGAGACCGGTAAGGTGGTCTAGTATTCCCATTTCTTTAAAAATTTTCCAGTTTGTTGGGATCCACACAAAGGCTTTAGCATAGTCAATGAAGCAGAAGTAGATGTTTTCTGGCATTCCCTTGCTTTTTCTATGATCTAATGGGTATTGGCATTTTGATCTCTTGTTCCTCTGCCTTTTCTAAGTCCAGCTTGGACATCTGGAAGTTCTCGGTTCATGTACTGCTGAAGCCTAGTCTGAAAGATTTTGAGTATAACTTTGCTAACATGTGAAATGAGTGCAATTATATGGTAGTTTGGACATTCTTTGGCATTGCCTTTCTTTGGGATTGAAATGAAAACTGACTTTTCCAGTATTGTGGCCACTGCTGAGTTTTTTAAATTTGCTGACATAGTGAGTGCAGCACTTTGATAGCATCATCTTTTAGGATTTGAAACAGCTCAGCTGGAATTCTATCACCTCTATTAGCTTTGTCTGCAGTAATGCTTTCTAAGGCCCACTTCACACTTTAGGACATTTGGCTCTGTGGTGAGTGACCACACTGTCATGGTTATCAAGGTAATTAAGACTTTTTTGTGTGTGGTATATTTCCTCTGTGTATCCTTGCTACCTCGTCTTAATCTCTTCTCAGTTGTGAATGTGTCTGGTGGTGCAAGTAAAGTCCAATGCTGTAAAGAACAATATTGCATAGGAACCTGGAATGTTAAGTCCAGGAATCAAGGTAAATTGAGCATGGTCAAGCAGGAGATTGCAAGAGTGAACATTGGCATTTTAGGAATCAGTGAACTAAAATGGATGGAAATGGGAGAATTTAATTCAGATGACCATATATCTACTACTCAGGGCAAGGATCCCTTAGAAGAAATGGAGTAGCCTTCATAATCAACAAAAGAGTCTAAAATGCAGTACCTGGGTGCAATCTCAAAAATGACAGAATGATCTTGGTTCGTTTCCAAGGCAAACCATTCAGCATCATAGTAATCCAAGTCTATGCCCCACCATTAATGCCAAAGAAGCTGAAGTTGAATGGTTCTATGAAGACCTACAACACCTTCTAGAATTAACACCAAAGAAAGATGTCCTTTTCATCATAGTGGATTGGAATGCAAACATTGGAAGTATAGAGACACCTGGAATGATAAGCAAGTTTCACTTTGGGGTACAAAATGAAGGAAGACAAAGTCTAACAGAATTTTGCCAAGAGAACACACTGATCATAGCAAACACCTTCTTCCAGTATCACAAGAGACGACTTTACATATGGACATCACCAGATGGTCAATACCAAAATCAGACTGATTATATTCTTTGCAGCCAAAGATGGAGAAGCTCTATATAGTCAGCAAAAACAAGACCTGGAGCTGACTGTGGCTCAGATTATCAGCTCCTTATTGCAAAATTCAGGCTTAAATGGAAGGATTTAAGGCCATTCAGGTATGACCTAGATCGAGTCCCTTATGATTATATAATGGAGGTGACAGGCATATTCAAGGGATTAGATCTGGTAGATAGAGTGCCTGAAGAAATATGGAGAGGTTCGTAACATTGTACAGGACGTGGTGACCAAAACCATCCCCAAGAAAAAGAAATGCAACAAGGCAAAAATGGTTGTCTGAGGGGACTTTACAAATAGCTGAGAAAAGAAAGGCAAAGGAGAAAGGGAAAGATATATCCAACTGAATGCAGAGTTCCAGAGAATGGCAAGGAGAGATAAGAAAACCTTCTTTAATGAACAATGCAAAGAAATACAGGAAAACAATAGAACGGGAAAGACTAGAAATCAAGGTTTAGATTGCTGACGGAGAACTTGCGTTTTTAACGAATTCCCAGGTGATGCTGACGTTACCGTTTTGAGAAGCACCGAATCGAAGCAACTTTATATGTCAGTACACAAAGAACCCATTTATTAGATATTATCTTCGTTTTTTAAAGTTAATCTAGGTCCCCGGGAACCTGCCGGATCAAGAGACCAGCCTACACCCACACAGACACGTGTGGGTCTCATATTACAGACTTTTGAGGGCAGGCGGCACTTGACCCAGGCAGTCCCAGAGGTCTGGAGACCGCCCCGTAAGGAGGAAAAGCTCGCGGTGCCTCCCGGCCAATGTCAACGACTAGCCGCAAGGTCCACTCTCCTCCCCCGCCCGCCTCCCTCCCGCTCCTCCCTGCCGCCCCTGACCCGCCCTGCCGGATGCAGGACAGAAAACACTGTCCAGGAGGCTGTGCCGGTGCGTCACCGGCTGGCGCTGGGCCAATGACAGCCCGGGAGAGTGTCGTTTCTTCTGGCCGGGGAGGTGGGGGCCGGAACTTCCTGCGTTTCTGCCCAGCTAGTCATTTCCCCGAGCTGGGTCGGTGCGCCCCGAGCCGTGGGTCCGGGGCTGGGGGTGGGGCTGGGCGGGTACAGCTTCCCAGGCGGTTTTCGGGAACGGGAGGGGGAAGGACACGGAGGCCAGGACCCTCCTCTGCGCCTTTGAACTAGCAGTGACCCCCCTGGAACGCGGTGTCCACCAGGGTCCCGCAGCGCCGCGCGCTCTCCGCTGCAGCCGGCCCTGGGCGCACTTGACCCCGAGGAGACTGAAGCCCCACCTCGCCCGGGGCCAGGCGCCGTGGCGCTACGCTGAGCCCGCGACACCCGCCTTGGTCACCCGCCTCTGAGGGTTCCTGCGTCCAGGGGCTGCGATGGCGGCGGCGGCGCTGATGGACACGGCGCAGGTGAGTGGTTGGGCTTCAGGCCCGCAGCCGCTCAGCCCTTCATCCTCACGTATTCGGAGCCGGGGAGTCAAAGATGGGCCTTGCTCTAAGACTTGACGTCTTTTTCATCTCTCTGCTTTTGAGTCTGGGGTCCTGAGGGTTTGAGAAGGAGCAAGTGGTCACTTCCAGCCTCGGGTCCTGAATCCAGGGCAGGGATCATAGAGAGCGGGTCCCATTTCTGAACTCTAGTGGATAAGGTGGGAAACGGTTTCCTAGGCAATAGGAACCAGCAGTATGCAAGTACAGGACGGAGCTGGGAGTGTTCAGAGAGCAGGTGGGCTGAAGTCAGCCTGGAATGGCCGGCTGAGAAGCCGGGCGTCTATTCTGAGAGTGTTGGGAGCCACAGAAGCCACAGAGCATGGGAGGAAGGTGATATGACTTACATTCTAACAGGGCCACCTGGATGCCAAGTGGAAAACTTGGCTGAGGGTGAAGGTGGGGAGAGCAACCAGTAGCTGCTGCAGTACTGCTGGCCAGGTGAGGAGGGCAGGTGATGGTGGTAGAAGAAGCGATTGGATTCTAGATGGGTCTTCTAAGTGAGGCTGACCAGATTTTCTGAGGTGGAAACTGAGAAAGAAAAGCAGCAACTCGATGGATTTGGTATTAGCAGCTGGAAGGATGGATGAACCATCGACTGAGAAGGGAACTTGTTTGTGGGAGGAATTTTCACTGGAAATAGCAGAAG
Source organism: Moschus berezovskii (assembly GCF_049115385.1). Lineage (NCBI taxonomy): Eukaryota > Metazoa > Chordata > Mammalia > Artiodactyla > Moschidae > Moschus > Moschus berezovskii. Next base: position 17,836,628 of record NC_142481.1, read on the forward strand.
TTACATTTGGGCCATGTTCTGATGTTCCAGGGACCCCTGATTGGAGTTGAAGCTTGAGCAGCTAGACACACAGTTATGGAGTTTGGGGGAGGCTTAGTTTAGGTTAAGAGACACTGAATATATAAAGGGACATTGGCAGACTATACATAAAATAGAACTCTGACCCACAACCTGCAGCAACCTACCCAGGAAACATACCTCCTTATCTACAATAAACAACCCAGGAAGCCATTCTGCTGTAAGTTAGACTTGCAGGAACCCAGATTTCTATCTCTAGTGACAATCCAGGAAGTTAAACAATAATTTCTATAACAGTTGGCCTCAAATAACCAGGACTTAATAACTGACAACTGCTCTCGTTTTTGTTCCAACTTAAGACCAACCAGAAATAGCCAAATATGCACCTCTAACTGATCACTTAGGATGCTCTGCTTCTAGTTAGTTTGCCTACAGCTTTCCCAGGCCAACAGGGCGTACCTGAAGCCTTCCATTTTTTCTTTTTTCCACTTATAAAGCTTTCCCATTCCTCTGCCTGCCTTTGAGTCTCTGCCAACATAGGTGGTTGGGAGATGGGGATTGACACATATGCACTATTGATACTATGTATAAAATTGATAACTAATGAGAATCTACTGTATAGCACAGGGAACTCTACTCAGTGCTCTGTAGTGACCTAAATGGAAAGGAAATCCAAATAAGAGGGGATATATGTATACATATAGCTGATTTACTTTGTTGTATGGTAGAAACTAAACATTGTAAAGCAACTATTGCCAATAAAATTATTTTTAATAAAAATATTTAAAAATAAAGGCACATGAATTAAAAAAAAATAAAACTTAAGTGGCTAACTCCCTTTCTATAACAAACTCAGAATAAATAGCCTTTGCTTTTCTTGTTCGGTTGGTCTTTGTTTATTTTCACAGTGAGAAACACCAGGGACTTCCCTGGCAGTCCAGTGGTTAGGATTCCAGGCTTTCACTGCAGGGGGCTTGGGTTTGATCCCTGGTCCAGGAACTAAGATCCCACAAGCTGCACTGAGTGCTTAGTCGCTCAGTCATGTCTGATTCTTTTATAACCCCCATGGACCGTAGCCCGTCAGACTCCTCTGTCCAGGGGATTTTTTCCAGGCAAGAACACTGGAGTGGGTTGCCATTTCCTCCTCCAGGGGATCTTCCCAACCCAGAGATTGAACCCACATCTCCTGTGTCTCCTGCATTGCAGTCTAATTCTTTACTGCTGAGCCATTGGCGAAACCTGTGTGACAAAAAAAAAAAAAAAGAGAAGCATCCAAAATGTAGCATCAGGTGTGTGGACAAAGGTGTAACTGTGTGTCTGATTTAGGAGGGTGGCAGTGACCTTAGGGGGAAGGAGGAAGGAAAGTGGAGCCTGAGAACTGGGCATCTTGCTTCGGTACTTTGGCTGGCTTGTTTGGCATCATAGAGACAGATGAGGGAGAGTTAGTGTTTGTGGTAGTAGCTGGGTGGGGGGAGGGGGTCTGTGTGTAGGGAAAAGTGTGTCTGGCAGCTGGCCAAATTTTCCTGGGGGCATAGATATGAAAGGACGTCTGAGGCTTAGTAGTGATGGAAATAGTTTTTCATTGAGGCCTGGGCTGGTGCTCATTTGGCCATCTGCGTTCTCACCAGTCCTTTGTGGACCCTTGAGGGAGCCCTGGGATTTTCAGTCAGGCTGGAGAACCAAGGGGCAAATGGGGCAAGCTGGGAGAGCTATTAGACCCTGGTGGGTGGGGCAGGAGCACCAGAGAGGTTGGCTTTGAATGAGTGATTGGTGAAGGGACAGAATGTGCCATACAGAGAAGCGAGGTATAAGTGGGGGAAAAAAAAATGGAAGGCTTCAGGTATGCCCTGTTGGCCTGGGAAAGCTGTAGGCAAACTAACTAGAAGCAGAGCATCCTAAGTGATCAGTTAGAGGTGCATATTTGGTTATTTCTGGTTGGTCTTAAGTTGGAACAAAAACGAGAGCAGTTGTCAGTTATTAAGTCCTGGTTATTTGAGGCCAACTGGGTAGCCTGGGGAGAAGACAATGGCACCCCACTCCAGTACTCTTGCCTGGAAAATCCCATGGATGGAGGAGCCTGGTGGGCTGCAGTCCATGGGGTCACGAAGAGTCAGGCATGACTGAGTGACTTCACTTCCACTTTTCACTTTCATGCATTGGAGAAGGAAATGGCAACCCACTCCAGTGTTCTTACCTGGAGAATCCCAGGGACGGGGGAGGCTGGTGGGCTGTCATCTATGGGGTCGCACAGAGTTGGACACGACTGAAGAGACGCAGCAGCAGCAGCAGGGTAGCTTGGATTGAAGCCAGGATCATTGCCAGGTCAGGAGGCCTTCACCTCAAGGGTGGATGTTGCCCTTGGCAGTGGGAGTCATAGAAGGTTTGGGGCAGGGTGGGATCGTGGTTGTATTTGCCTAGAATTCTCTGGATACCTCTTGTTTGAGTTCTCGTGGCTGCACTAATAAATAATTAAACTAATAAAAAATTAGCATAAGACACGTTAACAGGAGAAAAATGTAAGTGAAGTCAGAAATGGGACCTAAAAAGTGGCCAAAGTCAGCATCTTTTACTTATTAGACAAACAATACCTTTGTGAGTAATCAACTGGACAAAGAAACTTAGATTTTGGGTGCCCAATTAGTGAAGAATCTAAATAAAGTTTGGGCTTCAGGTAGTAAATTAAAGAAGTAACAAGGTTTATTTATATAGGTTTCTTGGTCCAAATTCCCTCCCTTTGGCAATAAGGGTGTGCTTTACCTCCAGATACAGGGGGTGCACTTTTAAATAGTTTTGTTTTTTTAAAAAAATATCTTGGCCCAGTTTATTTTATGTATTTATTTATTTGTACTTTTTGGCCATGCGTGACATGTGGGATCTTAGTTCCCTGACCAAGGGAACCTGCGCCCCCTGCAGTGGAAGTGCAGAGTCTTAACCATTGGACCTCCAGGGAGTGCACTTTTTATGTAGAAATTTATTTTCTGTTTTCAGGGAGACAGAAATGTGAGTCACAGTGTCCCTCTTGCGTTGGCTGTTTCTTCAGTAACTTTAATTCAAAATAATCAATAGGCCATTGAGGCATATTTTAGGGAGGCCTACGCTAGGCTCCAGTAGTTCCCTCCTCTGGAACTTCCTCTGTGGAAAGAGAACAGGTAAGAGGAGTCCTCCAGCTTATTAAGGGCTTCCCAGGTGGTGCTAATGTTAAAGAATCCACCTGCCAATGCAGGAGACATAAGAGAGGTGGGTTCAGTTGCTGGGTGGGGAAGAGCCACTGGAGTAGAAAATGCCACTCCACACCAGTATTCTTGCCTTGATAATTCCATGGAGAGAGGAGTCTGGCAGGCTACAGCCCATGGGATCACAAACAGCTGGACTCAACTGAGCGTCTGAGCAAATTGTTAGCTCTGAGAAGAGGTCAGTTAAGGCAGTGATATAGATGGGCTCCAGAAGCTAGGCCTATGGTACAAGCAATCAGGAAGTTAACGAGACATTTCTAGGAAAACAAAAGAAAACAAAGGGTTAATGTTTGGAGCCAATTATAAACCAGTTTCTGACATCAGGATTCAGTCAAGAAGATTTCTAGATGTCAGGGTCGACACATCTTTTGCAGTTTGAAATGTCTCTGATGTCACCAGGTGTTCAAGAAAACTTTCTTAGTGGCTCATACAGCAGCAAACATGAGGATTGTTTAAATATAAGCAGTTGTGGCAGTTTCTCTGAAATTTGTATCAAGTCATCTAGCTTCAATTTTCAAGGCATCAGGAAAAGGGCAATTTTAGTTTTCAATGATTCCAAGTCAAAAGGGTGGGAGAAAATTGGAAACATTAAAGAGCTGTAGCCAGATATTGGAGGAAATTAGAACACTTCAGGATCTAGTCCAGATTTCAGGTAAACAACAAAACCTCAATGAAACTAACAGTGCTAGAATCATACATACAAGGGTTCAGTTTAGAACCAGGGTTTAATCCCTGGTCAGGGAACTAAGATCCTGCAAGCTATGGTGCAGCTAAAAAGAAAAATAATGAAATAAAGTCAAGTCCTTTCAGATTGTTTGGTCGTATCTGAGTCTGTTTGTATCTCTCAAATATGACTTTCCAGTCAAAAGCCTTGATAAGATATCCAATATTTCTAATTGTGTTCTATAGATTCTTGTTGAACTTTTCCAAATGTAACTATATTATTAAGAAAATAAGAATACTCATGAGAGTTTCTGAATTCTGGAGCAATCAGGTGGGGAGAAAAAAATAAATGTTTCATTTTTGCTTACAAAGGTATGCTGTGCCATGTTTAGTCACTTAGTCGTGTCCGACTCTTTGAGACCCTGTGGACTATAGCCGGCCAGGCTTCTCTTTCTATGGTTATTCTCCTGGCAAGACTACTGGAGTGGGTTGCCATTTCCTTCTCCAGGGGATCTTCCCAACCCAGGGAGGAACCCAGGTCTCCCACATTGCAGGAGGATTCTTTACTATCTAAGCCACTAGGGAAGTCCAAGAATACTGGAGTGGGTAGCTTATCCCTTCTCCAGGGGAAATTTCTGACCCAGGAATAGAACCAGGATCTCCTGCATTGCAGGTGGATTCTTTACCAGCTGAGCTACCAAGGAAGTCCAATTCACCAAACTGCTGTAAATCTTTTTAAAAGAATTCCTTGCATTTGGAAAAGAAAAGATTAAAAAATCAGTAAAGTCATAAAAACTATAATCATATTCATCAGTTCATTCAATTCTGTGTAATTAATTCTTGTTCCGCTCTGAGTCTAGTTCCTCCATTAGTTCTGTTGACTTTGCCTGATGATCAAGCATGAGAGTAACTGTGATATTCCAAGGAGTTTGTGAGATTTTTGTTAAGGCTTGAATGATTTGCCCAGTGAGGTGGGTGCCTTGATCACTGGAGATTATGGAAGGTATACCCTAAATAGAAAACACATTTAAAAAAAAATTGTTTCTTTGCCCCTGTGATGTCATCCTTCTTGTAGCAAGGGAAGGCTTCAACCCATCTGGAAAGCATACATGTAATAATAAGAACATTATGATAAACCATACTTAGTGGAAGTTGAATGATGTCCAGCTGCAGGTGCTCCCTCTTCCAGAGAGAAGAGGTTTGAGGCATCTGGGGCAAAAATAGTTTTTCCCAGGCTTATGGACCTGAAAGGTCAGACATCACTCATAGGCTGTTTTTTCAGTTTTATAGAAATCTCTCTGCCAATGTCTATTTAAATGCACCTTAAATGCACGATGGTGAGTGAAGGAATGCAGGGGGGATAAATGAGATTTGCCAGGGAGCTGGGGAAAACTAAGTAGCCATCTTGGTTTTCCCATAGCCCTGACTGTTTGTTTAGTTTGCAACTATTGTTTACCTATTTTAGTTTCTCTTATTCAGTAGCATACTGTTGCAAGGATATCAGGATGGCAAAAGTCTGGCAAGAAGGGGTCAGGATTTTTGCAGAAGCAGAATGGATTTTGTTCACATGTGCCACAGTCTTTATAAATTCTGTTGCTACTGCCTTTGCCTGAAGATCAGTTAGGACATGTCTCTGATACTTGGGTTCAATTCCTTTAGTCTGAACCTCCATTTTGATGACAGATAACATTTTATGCCAGGACATATATGACTTCAGGAATTTCACCTAATTTCCGGAACACTTAGAGCACATACATATATAGACACAACATAAAGAAGATGATAACAGATTCCACATAATTTAATATCTTTTTATAAGGAGAAAGAATAAATCTTTGAGGTATTTTAGAGGGCCCCCAAACTATCTCATCTCTCAAAGTTGTAAATCAAAAAGATTTCATTTACAATTTGATTTGAGGGAAGTTTGTCAAAAATATTTTTAAAAATTCGACTTTGTCAAATAGATCTTCACAGCAATGCTTTGGTATCCATTCAACAAAACTAACAATTAAAATCTTAGGCATATATAGATGGTTATATAGTTCTGAGCAAAATTTAGCACTTTTAGTATTAATAGAACTAGAGTTACTTAATGAATCAAAGAACTGATAAAGACAACAGAACGTAAGTACTTATTTTGACAAGACAGATGATCTTTGTTTTTTTCCTAAGTATATTATTTAAAGGTAAAGAAAAGCCTTTCATAATCTCTTATTATCAAGAGCAGACCAACTGGAAAACAAAACTTTGTTCTTTTAATAGAGAGAAAACCAAATCCCAATTTTTACTACTTTACTTTGATATTAAAATACATTTGCTTAACTAAATCCATTCCAATCTTATTCAATCATGACCACATATAAAATTCCTTTCTAAAGACTCCTTATTCACAATCCTACAGAATTTCATTTTAGTTTATCCCTTGTTTTCTTTCCCATTTAGAACTAACTAGCTTTAAGACAAAATTACTTTCATTTTCCTTAACAAAAACATCTCCACACCTTATTTTTTCTCATCCCAAAACACATTCTATTTCTATTATTGTATCTGGTAGCTTTAACCACATATATTAATTAGAATCCTTAATCCTTTGAAATCTTAATTTTTTAGTGAAAATAAAGAAGTAAACATTGTAAATTTTGTTAACATTTTGTGGCTTGGCAAATTTATAAGTACATTGTATACTTTCTAGAAATATATGCTATTTCCTAGTACAGTCTTTCAATAAATCGCAAGATATATTCACTAGAGCCAAACATACTTAATCTCTCTGTAATGAGAGGCCAAAAGTACATATAAACTTAGACTTTAGCAATTAATGTTTCAGTACTTTATCTTACTTGGAAATGATCTAGGCATCCAACAAATTCCCATCATTTAATTTAACATAGCAAAAACATAGGGTATAACTTACAAATGGATTTATGGAGTTATTTAAGTGGACATACTGTAACACAATTATTGTTTAAAAATCTACCTAAAAACTCATCACATTTACATATATTTTATATAATATTTTTATTTATTTTTCCTTCCAAGTTGCATGGTTTACAGGATCTTAGTTCCCTGATCAAGGATTGGCCCGGGGCCATGGCAACAAATCCTAATGACTGGGCTGCCAGGGAATTCCCTAATTTGTTTGTTTTTAACAATCATACTTAGATTACTCATAAAAATCTCATCAGACTTTAAAATAATCATTATCCTAAGTTTGTTTGTTTGGTGACAAACTTTGCAACAGAGACAAAATGAGCCCATTTGACTAATAAACCCAGGTAGAACAAAAGTTATTTATCTACATTATATTTAATGTTAAATCTGAGATATACCTGTATTAATTTAACCAACAAGTTTGAAAGTAGCTCTTATTTACTAAAGATTATCCTAGATATATGAACTTGAAAAATATTTGGTTTTTTATTACATATTTGAGAATTTTTATATGTGCTTATTTTTATAAGCCAATTAAACAGAGGTCTTTTACAAGTTAATTTTGGCAGTGCCATCCAGAGATAGCATACACATATGGACTTACAGACAGATACAACCAAAGAACTCATAGTTCTCATTTTAAAACTTTAATCATGAATCAAGTACAACATAAAACTTACACATGTGTGCTCAGTCTATCAGTCATGTCTGACTCTCTGCAACTTCACGGACTGGGGTCTGCCAGGTTCCTCTGTCCATGGAATTTTCCAGGCAAGAATACTGAAAAGGGTTACCATTTCTTACTCCAGGGGATCTTCTCGATCCAGGGATCAAACCCAAGAGACTTGAGTTTCCTGCATTGGCAGGTGAATTCTTTACCACTGCACCACTGGAGATGCATATAAAATTTACTAGTTTATAAGTAACAGTTGGAATAAGTTATATTATTTGTTCAGATTTTGTTCTTTGAGGAGAAGACAAATAAGATATGATTTGCCCTTGGCAAACAATTTTAAGGAGGCTGTGACTTAGAGTTTCAGCAAGAGAGGATTTTTAGCAGTTGGTGTTTTAAGAAGTCTCTTTCTCTCTCTCTTTTCAATTTCAAGTTCTACTGATTGAGCTAATCCAGGCTCAGGCTCAGTGGGCTGTGTTTACATTCAAAAAAACATGATAAGGTTTATAACTTGAAGAGACAGAAAAAGAAAATATGCTTTCTCCTAGGAGTTTTGGAGTATCTTTGTCCATTATCATATGCCTTAGGGTAATTATTAGGGGACCTGCATTTCAGACCCAGAGCTCAACTGGTATCTCTCTGCCTACCTGCCTGTGGGCATTGCTTTGGGCTGACACAGCAGTCATAGAAGGTGTGGAACCGGGATCTGAGATCTCCTCTGTGTTGGGGAGCTGGGGAGGAGGGTGAACAGTGAACAGAGAGGGAGTCCTGAGGAAAGAAGCTGATCATGGAATGAACTGTCCCCATCATCATGGCAGGGCTGTGTGACCTTTGAGGACGTGACCATTTACTTCTCCCAGGAGGAGTGGGGACTCCTTGATGAGGCTCAGAGACTCCTGTACTGTGATGTGATGCTGGAGAACTTTGCACTGATTGCCTCACTTGGTAAGGCTTTTACACCCACCCAGGTGTCCTGAGCTCATCTCTGTCCATTCCCTTTTCCCAAGAGGTGGTTCTTTCCTTCCCACAGCTGGGCTGTGGGCACTGCTTCCTCCCTTCCACCCTGCCTTTGTTTTTTGGGCTGTGCTGGGTCTTCGTTGAAATGTGCAGGCTTCTCTAGTTTCAGTGAGTAGGTTTCTCTAGTTATGGTGTGCAGCATGTGGGTTCTTAGTTCCCTGACCAAGGATTGAACCCAAGTCCCCTGCATTAGGAGGTAGATTCTTAACCACTGGACCACCAGGGAAGTCCCCCCACCTCTTCAGGTGTATGTGCTGTGGGTCCAAAGCTGAGCTGTGTGCAGGGTCCCATGCTGTCCCCAAGCATCCTCAATACCTACTGTCTCAAAGCCTTGTGGGGAAGTGTCCTAGAAGGAGGAGTCTTGCAGTCAGCCCAGCAGATCTTGTCTGATTCAGCCACTGATCTCCTGGGTGATTGTTCAGATCTCTGACAGTTCTGTTTGGCTCCTTTGCTTTAGCTAATATTCCCTAAGGCCTGACTGCCAGGAATTCTCGGCACTGATGTAGTCACTGTTTGCCATGACCACTGGGATGTTCCTGCCAGATCTCCCTTGTGTGTTCCTTTTGTAATTATGTTTCCTTTCCTGTGTTCTATTGTGGGATAATTCACCTGGGCAAGTGCTGGTCCCTTACCTACCCCATCTTCCCCTTAGGACTTACATCTTTCATGTCTCACATAGTTGCCCAGCTGGAGATGGGGGCAGAGCCCTGGGTGCCTGACCAAGTGGACATGACTTCAGCCATGGCAAGAGGGATGTATAGAAGGCCTGGCTCAGGTAAGTGTGGATGGAGGAGCATGTGACATCACTACTGACTTCAAATCAAACCTGCCACTTTTCTTGTGTTCATCATTCTTTTGGTGCCAAGCCAATGGTCTTTTATCTCTTCTACCTTGCCTTTCCTATTTTTGGTATGTTGACCACTGGTCATTTCTTCTCTGATTGGGGATTCTGTCTGTGCCCCTCACTTTTTCCACAGTTCTCTCTGCAGCACTCTTCAGCATGGGCCTGCACTTCATGTGTCATAAGATGTGCACATTTCCTCTGATAGTCCTTGAACAACAGTAAACCAGTTGCAATCAGGTTTTTCCAGATCTGGACATACCCTTCTGCACAGCCCTCACAGATTATCAGCAGCTGGAGCCCCCAAGAAAAGCCTTTGTTGAGAACAGAGCTGAAGACCTGCCTTTCCATCTGATATTGTGCCCATCTTTGTGTCCTGGCTCCTGGTATGGCCTCCCTTATTTCATGACCTTACCAGCACAGGAATGCTGGGAAGACCATTCCTTATCTTGACCTTAGGCCTCTCATCTTGCCACCAGTCCCATGGACTCATTCCTGGGTCAGACTTGCATTTGTGATTGGATTGTTTCCTTCCATGAAAATTAGCATGAATATCACCAGCATTTCTCTACTTTCAGATTTTTACTGTGGAACAGAAGGTGAGGAATCACCTGCTGAGCTCAGTGTTTCTGTAGAAGTGTCACAGAACTTGAACTCCAAGGCAGTTCCATCCACCCAGAAGGGCTACCCCTGTAACCTGCATGGCCTCCACTTGAAAGACATTCTGCATCTGGCTGAACATCAGGCAACACATTCCAAGCAGAAACCACACGTGCATGAGGCACATAGAGAAGAATTCAAGTTCAACGCCCACTTTCACCAGCCACAGATGCAGCAGAATGTGGACAGTTCTATTGGAAGGAATGAAGGCAGGGCCTTACTTGTGAAGAGCTTCAGATATGACACATCAAAGAAATCTTTTGCATTCAGGGAGGATGGGAAGGCCTTTGTGGACAGGTGTGGTTTCCTCCAGCATCAGGTCACTACCACTGTGGGGGAGCTAGAGCAGAGCTCTGAAATTGTGGTGGATTTTCCCACTGTGCAACTCCATAAGAAGTACAGTGAATTTGAGAATGCTCTCAGTGACAAACTTTCGCTTGTTCAGCAAAGAACCCACACTGGAGAAAGGCCTTATGAGTGCAACAAATGTGGGATATTCTTCAGCTATGCTGCTGGCCTCTATCAACACCAGAGAGATCATAATCAAGGAAAGCCTTATGAGTGTGGCGAATGTGGGAAATTCTTCAGCCAGCGCTCCAGTCTCATCAAACATCAGAGAGTTCACACTGGTGAAAGCCCTCATGTGTGCAGCGAGTGTGGCAAATTCTTTAGTCGAAGTTCTAATCTTATTCAACATAAGAGGGTTCACACTGGAGAAAAGCCTTATGAATGCAGTGAGTGTGGGAAGTTCTTCAGTCAACGCTCCAACCTCATTCATCATAAGAGAGTTCATACTGGTAAAAGTGCTCATGAGTGCAGTGAATGTGGGAAATCCTTCAACTGCAACTCCAGCCTAATTAAACACTGGAGAGTTCACACTGGAGAAAAACCTTACAAGTGCAATGAATGTGGAAAATTCTTTAGCCACTTTGATGGACTTGTTCAACATCAGATAGTTCATACAGGTGAACGACCGTACAGATGCAGCGTATGTGGGAAAGCCTTCAGCCGAAGCTCTGACCTCATGAAACATCAGCGAGTCCACACTGGTGAAAAGCCTTATGAGTGCAGTGAATGTGGGAAATTGTTTAGCCAAAGCTCCAGTCTCAATAGCCATCGGAGACTTCACACGGGTGAACGGCCTTATCAGTGCCCTGAATGTGGGAAATTCTTTAGCCAACGCTCCAGCTTTAATAACCATCGAAGACTTCACACTGGTGAGCGGCCTTATGAATGCCTTGAATGTGGGAAAACCTTCAGACAAAGTTCTAATCTGAGGCAGCATCAGAAAGTTCACAAACCAGATAAGCCATATAAGTGCAATGAATGTGGAAAAGCCTTCAGCCAAAGGTCTACTCTCATCCGGCATCAGAAAATTCACACTAGAGGAAAGAGTACAAAGGATGTTCTCCCGCCTTCATCAGCACAACAGCACCTCCTAGATATGAACTCTGAGAGTGGTCTTTATGGAGGAACTGTCAGCCAGAAGTTGGACCTTGCTGATCCAAATATCTATGCTGGAGAGATTCCCAATGGATGCTGAATAAATTGGAAGCTTTATGGAGAAAGGCTACATTTTCTGATCCCAAACTTTGTCAGAGTTTTTGTCACTGCTAGTGTCTGTGGTAGAAGTCATCTTAGCTGTATCCACTGGCAGGTCTCCAGAGTGTGTGCCAGCCACTTCCTGTTCTCAGGGAAGACAGGCCTCTGTTTCCTCTTTCAAGAGGGAATTGTGAGTAGCCTGAGGCCATAAGAAGATGTCTTCCCTTCCTCTGTGACTGCTTTAGCTGTGATCATGACTCATCTTTGCTATGAAGACCTGATCTGGGTCCTACTGGCAGCTTGCAGAGGTTTCCCTTTTCCAAGGACATTGTTGATCTTGTATGATACTCGTGATAGATTCATCCAGCTTCCATATTATCCATCCTTGACTTTACATTGCTCTGGTTTGGGTGATAAGGGCCTTATTGATAAAATCACCTTTAATCTCCTGTATCTGATAACTGTGTGGAGTGGGTTGAGAACAGAATGAAGGTTTTCCAAACCAAACAAGTCTCCAAATTTATTGCCTCAGTGAAGAGTGGGGTGGCAGAGAACAGTTCTCAGTCCAGAGTTGCCCTCATTTGTGTTGCTACCTGAGGTCTCCTAAGAAAGATTGTAGGGCTTGGTGGGCCTAACGTTGTGACCTAAAGGACATGAATTTTTGTAGATCAGAGATTACTTTGAGGAAGGGGAGGTTGTGCAACAGCCAGTGCATCTGGAAGCAGCCTGATTTAGGCCCCTTTTTTTATCCTGAGGATGCCTCCTATTCCTTAGCACTGTCAAGTAGACATTGTTTACCTGGCCTCTGCCAAGGAGTCATATGCCTTGATGTCTAAAATCCAGTATATGTCACCTACTGTAAGACTTACTGGGTCCAATTGGCAGATTAGAGGGAATGTATCTGTTACAAAAGTGCATCCACAAATGTTCCCTTAAATGTAACTATGCAGGATTCAGGACTTGCAGAAATTCTCAGGCCCTCCAGACCTCTGTCCTATGACTAAGGCCACTGGCAGAGGAAATCAGCCAAAGGTTTGGATTATTGCAGGCTGTCTGCATTATTCATGTCAAAACCAGTGTTGTGTTGGCAGAGAAATGGAGACTAAGAGAAGGTAGATCTTGTAAGCCAGGGACGAGGCATTTGTGACACAGCCAACCATTTTTGGTGCCAGCATATGAGGAGAGGGAGTAGAGTCAATATGGGGATGCCAAATCTTAAATTTTCTAAAATGAGTGGGAGAGCAGATTTTTACTTGCAATAATTTCTTTTAATGCTTTGTTGAAAAATAATTTCTATGCAATAATTGACTTTACATATTTAATGTGTACACTTTGATAAGTTAATATGTGTACACTCAGGAAACCAACACCACAACCATAATAATGAACCCATCCATCACCCACACGGCTACCTCATGGCCCTTGACAATCCATCCTTGCCTTCCCCAGATAACTGTTAGCTACATCCCAAGGAAACCACTGATTTACCTTTTATTCACTGTGAATTTGTTTGCCTTTCCTAGAATTTTGTACAATTGGAAACATAAAGTATTTATGCTCTGTTTTTGGTCTGTTTTCTTTCATACAGCATAATCATCTTGAGAATCATCCATTCTGTATACATGAAGAGTTCATTCTTTTTACTGCTGAGTAATCCTCTCCTGGGACCTTCCCAGGTAGCAGAGTTAGTAAAGAATCCATCTGTAATGCAAGAGATGTGGGTTTGATTGCAGGGTCAGGAAGATCCCCTCAAGCAGGAAAAAGCAACCCACTCCAGTATTCTTGCCTGGAAAATTACATGGATTGTGGAGCCTGGCAGCCATCCATCCATGGGGTCGCAAAGAATTGTACATGACTGAGTACGCACACACACACACAGAGTTCTCTGATGAGTGAATATCTTAACTTTTGTTTTTTTAATTAAAAATATCTCATAAAATACACAGCATAAATTTTCCTATCTTAAGCATTGTTAGGTGTACTGCTGCTGCTGCTAAGTTGTGTCAGTCATGTCCAACTCTGCGACCTCATAGATGGCAGCCCAACAGGTTTTTCTGTCCCTGGGATTCTCCAGGCAAGAGTACTGGAGTGGGTTGCCATTGCCTTCTCCGTTTTAGGTGTACAGTTTAATGGTATTAAGTATAGTCACATTGTGCAACTATCACTACTATGCATCTCCAGAATTCTTTTCATTTTGCAAAACTGAAACTATATTCGTTAAACAATAACTTCTTATCCCCCCACCCCTGCCCCAAGCCCCTAAAAACCAATATCTAACTTTCTGTAATGGAGTTTGACTACTCTATTTACCTCATATAAATGGAGCTATATATTATTTGTCTTTTTTGATTGGCTTATTTCACTTAGCATAATGTCCTCAAGGTTCATCTATGTTATAGCATGTGCCATTCTAAAGGAGATCAACCCTGGGTGTTCATTGGAAGGACTGATGCTAAAGCTGAAACTCCAATACTTTGGCCACCTCATGCGACGAGTTGACTCACTGGAAAAGAGTCTGATGCTGGGAGGGATTGGGGGTGGGAGGAGACGGGGACGACAGAGAATGAGATGGCTGGATGGCATCACCGACTCAATGGACAAGAGTTTGAGTGAACTCCGGGAGTTGGTGATGCACAGGGAGGCCTGGTGTGCTGTGATTCATGGGGTCGCAAAGAGTCGGACACAACTGAGAGACTGAACTGAACTGAACTGAACTGAAGAATTACTTTCCTTTTAAACTGAATAATATACCATTGTATGTATATATCATATTTTGCTTATTCATTCATCCTTTAATAGATACTTAATTTGTTTCCACCTTTTGGTTATTGCAACTAATGCTGCTATGAACATGGGTGTACAAATATCTCTTTGAAACCTGCTTTCTATTCTTTTGGGTATATACCTGAAAGTGGGATTACTGGATCATATAGTAATTATATGTTTAATTTTTTGAGGAATCTCTGTAATGTTTCCCACAGTGTCTATACCAATTTACATTTTCAACAAGGGTTCTAATTTTTCCACATCTCTACTGACGCTTGTTTTTTCTTTTTAAATAATATCTATCCTGATGAGAATGAGGTGGTATCTTGTTGAGAAACTGAGGAAGAGGTTGCCTGAGGAGAAGGTCCTCACCAGAGGCCTTGGCGGAGGGCTGGCCTCGCTCTGCGTGTCTCCAACGTTCTCATAAACATCTTGTCCCTTGAAGCTGTTTCACTCAGCCCTTAACAATCCCTGGCATGCAGCTGAAGAAACACTCCTTAGCCTAAGAAACACTTTCTTTGTTCTCTTTTAAATTAGCCTTAGAAATACTCCCGGAGCACACAGTCCTTGAGGTAATCAAAAGCCCTGCTGGTAGCCTTGATTGATAGCTGACTTGAGGCTTAGGAAACTGATTATGCTTAGAAGTGGAGCCAGCATGTCTAGTAAAGCTATGTAAATCTGAGTTTATCAACACTCCGCAGGTGTCCTGGTTTTTGTCCTGCTGCTATAGCTGTTAAAGTCTTACTTCCTTGTTAAACGATATAATAGCGCTTGCAAAATAAAGCAAATTGTCAGTTTCCAAGAAGGCTGGCCGTGTCCTCTTTTCAGAGGCATCTCTGCCGAGCTCTACAGTATCTCATTGTCATTTCGATTTGTATTTCTGTTAATGATTCATATGCTTCTTGGTCTTCTTTAGAAAAATGTCATCTCAAGTCCTTTCCATTTTTTGAATAGGATTGTTTGTGTTTTGTTGTTGAGATTAAGGAGGTCTCTATATATGCTGGCTATTAATTTATTAGGTGTGTGATTTGCATATAATTTCTCCCATTCTGTGGGTTACCTTATTACTCAGTTGATAGTGTCGTTTAATGCACAAACGTTTTTAATCTCTCATGAGATTCAGTTTGTCTTTTTGTTGTTGTTGTTGCCTATGCCTTTGGTGTCATATCCAGGAAATCATTGCCAAATTCAATGTTATGAAACTTTTGCCCCAAGTTTCCTTCCCAGAGTTTTATATTTTTGGGTCTTACTTATATTCAGTCTTTGATCAACTTTGAGTTAGTTTTTGTGTAAGGTGTTAGGTAAGGGTCCAACTTCATTCTTTTGCAGGTGGATATTCAAGTTTTCCCATTGGTTGATCTTGTCAAAAATTATTTGACCATATACTGAAGAGTTTATTTCTGGACTCTGTTCTATTCCATTAGTCTGTACTTTTATCTCTATGCCAGTAACTCACTGTTTTCACTAATGTGGCTTTGTATTACGGTAAGTTTTGAAATTGGAAAATGTTGAGTCCTCCAATATTGATATTCTTTTTCTTTAAAAAACTTTTTTTTTTTTCTTCTAATTGTCAGTGCTGGGTTTTCATTGGTACGCCTGGGTTTTCTCTAGTTGTGGCAAGAGGGAGCTATGCTCTGGTTTTGTTGTGTGGGATTCTCATTGCAGTGGTTTCTCCTGTTGTGAAGCATGTACTCCTGGGTGCACGGGCTTCAGTAGTGCAGCTTGTGGGTTCTAGAGTGCAGGCTCAGTAGTTGTGGAACATGGGGTTAGTTGCCCTGAGGCATGTGTGATCTTCCTGGACCAGGAACAGGAATCTGTGTTCCCTGCATTGGCAGGTGATTTTTTAACCACCAGACCACCGGGGAAGTCCTTTGATCTCCTTTATCAAGAATGTTTTAGCTAGTCAATGTCCCTTGAGAATCCATATGAATTTTTGTATAGATTTTTGTTTCTTACTGGGTTTTTGATTGGGATTCATGAAATCTTTAGATTGTGTTGGGTAGAATCAACATCTTACAACAATCAGTTATCCAATCCATGAACATGGGTTATCTGTGCCTGCTAAGTTGTTTCAGTCATGTCCGACTTTGCAACCCCATGGGCTGTAGCTCACCAGACTCTTCTGTCCACGGAATTCTCCAGACAAGAATACTGGAGTGTGTTGCCATGCCCTCCTCCAGGGGATCTTCTTGACCCAGGGATTGAATCCACATCTCTTATGTCTCCTGCATTGGTAGGCAGGTTCTTTATCACTAGTGCCACCTAGGAAGCCTGAACGTGGGATATTTCTATTTATTTATGTCTTTAACTTTTTTTCAGTGATGTTTTATAGTTTCTATAGTAAAGTTTTTACCTCCTTGGCTAATAACTAAGTGTTTTATCATTGATGCTATTGTAAAAAAACAAAATAAAACTGTTTTCATCATTTTCTACTCAGATTGTTCATTGTTAGTATATAGAAATGTAACTGAGTTTCCAGCATTGGTTTTGTACCCTACTTTGTTGATTTAATTTACTCTAATGGTAATTTTGTAGAGTCTTGAAGGTTTTCTAGATTTAAGATTATTTCATCTGTGAACAAATATAATTTTACTTATTCCTCTCCAGTTTGGATGCCTTTTATCTCTTTTTCTTGCCTGATTGCTCTGGCTAGAACTTCCAATACTATGTTGAATAGAAGTGGTGACAGTGGGCATTCTTTCCTTATTCCTGTTTGAAAAGCTATTAGTTCTTCACTGTTGAGTATGATGTTAGCTGTGGGTTTCACACATGTATCTTTTATTATGTTGAGGTAGTTTTCTTCTATTCCTAATTTGTTGAGTGTTTTTATTGTGAAATATTGTTGAATTTTGTCAAATACTTTTTCTGTGGCAAGTAGATGATCATGTTGTTTTCCCCCTTTATCTTGTTAATGTGATGTTAGATGATTTTCAGATGTTGAATGATCCTTGCATTCCAGGGATAAATCCCACTTGAACATGGTGTTTAGTCCTTTTAGTATGTTCCTGAATTCTGTCTGCTAATATTTTGTTAAGGATATTTGAATCAGTGTTCATAAGAAATATTGGTCTGTACTTTTGCTCTAGTATATCTTTTTCTGGCTTTGCTGTCAAAGTAAACGAATTGGTGTTCTCTTTCAAGCTTTTGGAAATTTTTGACAAGGATTGGTGTTAACTTTTCCTTAAATGCTTGATAAAATTCACCAATAAAGCCTTCAGGTTCACAGCTTTGTGTGTTGTTGGGAGATTTTTGATCACTCTTTCATTTTGCTTAGTACTTAAGAGTTTTATTCAGATATTCTTTTTTTTCATGACTCTGTCTTGATAGATTTTGTTTCCAGGAATTTGTCTATTCCATTTAAGTTATCCACTTTTTGCATACATCTGTTCATAGTACTCTTGTAATCATTTTAATTTCTGTAGAATCAGTTGTAATGTTTCCACTTTTATTTTTGTTTTTAGTAACTTGAGTCTTCAGTCATTTTAGCTAACAGCTTGTCAATTTTGTTAATCTTTCTGAAACACCATCTTCTGGATTCATTGATTTTTCTCTATTGTTTTTCTATTCTTTATTTGATTTATCTTTAAATCTTACTATTTCTTTCCTTATAGCTTTTAGTTTAGTTTGTTTTTTATTCTAGTTCCTTAAGTTGTACAGTTGGGTTATTGATTTGAGATCTTTCTTCTTTTTTAGTACATGCTTTAAAGCTGTAAACTTCCTTCTTAATACTGCTTATGCTGCACCTCATAGTTTTGGTGTGGTATGTTTTTGTTTTCTTCCATCTCTAACTAGTCTCTAATATTCTCTGTGATTTCTTCTTTGTTCCATTGACTGTTTAAGGGTGTATTGTTTAATTTCCACAAATTTGTGAATTTTTCAGTTTGCCTCTTATTATCGATTTCTACCATCATCTGGTTGAGATTGGAGAAGACACTTTGTGTGATACCTACCTCTTAAAATCAACTAAGCCTTAATTTGTGGCATAACATGATCTATTATCGAACTGTCCCTTGTGCGCTTGAGAAGAATGTGTTTTCTGCTGTTGTCCGGTATAATATTATGTACATTTCTGTTAGAGTTAATTGGTTAATTGTGTCATCAGGTCTTCTGTTTCTTTATTGATTATTTTTGTCTGGTTGTTCTATCCATTACTGAGAGTAAGTATTCAAGTCTCCAAGTATTATTGTAGAACTCTTTTGATTCTGTCATTTTTTGCTTTGCATATTTTCTTGATGTATTATTAGGTGCTTAAATGTTTATAATTGTTATATCTTCTTGCTGTGTAGAACCTTTTACTGCCATGTGAAGTCTCCTTTGGCTTTTGTAACCTTTTTTTCCCCTATAAAGTCTGCTTTGTTTGCTATTAGTATAGCTACTCTGACTCTCTTTAGTTATTATTTGCTTGGAATATGTTTTTCCATCCTTCACTCTCAACGTACTATAGTTGGTTTATTTTTTAAAAATCTATTCTGTCAATCTCTGTCTGTTGATTGGATAGCTTAATTCATTTACATTTAAAGTAATTACTGATAAGGATTTACTTCTGTTATTTGCTATTAGTTTTCTATATGCCATATAGCTTTTTTTTGTCCCCCATTTCTTGTTTGACTGTCTTTTTAAATTTTAATGTGAATTATTTTAATTCCCTCATTTCCTTTTACATATATTCTATAGCTATCTTCTTTGTAGTTATCCTGTGGTTACCATCCTAAAGTTATAACACTATAATTTGAATTTATACCAGCCTAACTTCAATAACATATAAGAACTCTGCTTCTATACAGTTCCATCTCCAGCCTTTTCAGTTACTGATGTCACAAAATTACATCTTTGTATTTTGTATATCCAAAAACATAGACTAATAATAATTCTTTTTAATGCATTAGTTTCTCAAATGTACAAATTTTTAACTGGAGTTACAGACCAAAGTTACAATAATAGTAGTTTAAAAAATTGCCAATGTATGTACCTTTACCAGAGATCTTTATTCCTTCATATAGCTTTGAGTTATTCTAATGTCCCTTTATTTCAACCTGAAGTATTCCCTTCAGCATTTCTTGCTAGGCATGTCTAGTGGTAACAAACTCCCTTAGCTTTATTAAATTTAGGAATGTATTAATCTTCACTCCCTTCTGAAAGACAATTTTGCCAAATGTAAGATTCTCGATTAACAGGTTTCTTTCCTTCAGCAGTTTGAACATAACATGCCCATTGCCTTCAGGCTTCCAAGTCTTCTGATGAAAAAACTCTTGTGTATAATCTTATTGTGTATCTTTTGAATGTGACAAGTCACTTCTCTATCATTTCTTTCAAGGTTCTTCATCTCTGTTTTGACTGTGATTTCTTTTTCTTTTTGACTGTGCTTATCTTTGTTGTGGTGCTAGGGCTTTCTCTTCTTGCAGTGCATGGGCTCTAGAGGGCATGGGTTCAGTAGTTTTGGTCCAGAGGTTTGTGGGATCTGAATTCCTCAACTAGTGATTGAATCCGAGCCCTCAGCAGTGAGAGCTTGGAGTCTTCACTACTCGACCACAAGGGAATTCCCGAAAGCAGTTCACTTTAGAGATCAAAGGGCAATCTTTCACCATGGTAAATGACGTAGATGAAAGATCAAAAGCTAAGATTATATTTAATGGTAAAGAACTATATGTTTGCTTCCTAAGATTAGACAAGAGCCAAGATGTCCATGCTCATCCCTTCTATTCTACATTATACTAAATGCCCTAGGAAATGCAGTAAGAGAAGGAAATTCAGACTAGACAGGAAGTAGTAAAAGTGTCTTTATTCACAAATGACATGGTTTTGTATGCAGAAAATTCTAAGAAGTCTAAAAAACTTATTAGAACTCCAATGATATCATAGGAAAGAAAGTCAATATGCAGGAAAATTATATATATAATTTTCCAGTTATTCAGCAATAGAATTTATCATAATATTAAAAATTATGACATACTTAAGGCTAAGTTTAACAAAATATGTAGAAAACCTGAGCACTGAATATTATAAGGCATTGCTAAGAAAAATTAAAGGCCTAAATAAAAGGATATATATATATGTTTATGGACTTGTGGACCCAACAGTGTTAACATATGAATTATCTCCATATTGATCTATAGATTCAATGCATTCCATGTTATAATCCTCAAATCCATTTTGCCCTATAGAAATTGACAAGCTGATTTTAAAATGTATAAGTGAAAAGGACCTTCAACAAAGCAATTTGAGATGAGCAGCAATTAATACTTCTCGGTATTAGAAGAACAAGAGACACATGGTACCATGGCATTGGGGAGTTTTCAGAAATAAGAGTATATTTATATATTTTGCTGATTTTGAACAAAGCAACTCAATGGAGAAAGGTAATCTATTCAAGAAATGGCCCTAGAATAAATGAATATTCCTTCTTTTAACGGATATATTGATTGCATACACTATGACAATTATTGCACAAGTGGTAGGGATAAAGAAGTGAACTATCAAATTCTGGCTTTTAATCCTGGTTTCCCGCAGGCATTATTTTTCTAATTAATTTTGTTATCTTAAAATTAATGTTCCAATTACAGTTCTTTCTTCATAGCAAAAGTTCTGCTACATAGGTATCTCATTATTATTCTTTCCTGAATAGGCTACAATTTCAAATTTATACATACACACATGTGATCACTTCCCAAATGGAGATGTTAAAAATATCCCTATTCAGATCACTAATTACAAAACAGGAACTGTATGATAGAAAACTCCAGCAGTGATTACCTCTACCAATTCCAATTAGTATTACTAATTACTATCAGTAATTTAGCAATTAGTATTACTAATTATGGGAAACTCTGATATTACTCGTTTGCAAATATATGTAGTATTACCTTGGAAGTGTTCTTCAGAATCCAGTGAAATCTTTTTAACTTACAATATAGAAAAAAGTTGAGGAAAAAGTTAAATAACAGTGTGAGGAAGCAAATATAGAAAGTGAGGCATTCAGTAAAAAACTTCCTTCAAGAAAAAGGTGGGGTTTAAGTGCAAAAGAGTAATATTCAGGGGCAAAATCTGTAGCTTCCTCTTACATGCAGAAATAACTACATACAAATAGTAAAGGAGATAGAAATAAAATGTTACCAATAATGTCAGCAATTTCACTATTCCTTCTATTTTTCTCTATGTTGAAATTTTCATTTAAAAAAAGTTACAAAAGAAATTTCCAAATGGACAGTTTAGTTTTCCTTCGTACTATTAATTTCCATCATATCCTGAATTTTGGACAAAGAATGCAGACTATAAGCTATTCTCAACAACTTTACACACATTAAAAGGTTGGGTGTCTTTCATGAATTGTTTGATTCAACTTAAGAGGTGAGTTCTAAATGAATGTCGTCTCATGTTTCTTTCTTTTTACAAAGTATTATCCAGGAAGATTTATCTAACATTCTAAAATGGATGCATGGAGCGACAGGCATTTCTAAATTAATTACACCTGTAGGGTTTTACTCTCAAAATTTCACTACCAGCTAAAAACTACAATAATAATAAAACTAATAAATTTTGAAAATAGGTTTTTACAAGTATGTAGATTCTATTGTCATCACCATCTTAAAACAATGCCCTGAGAAAGTATGGTGCTTGGTGTCAAATAGGTTGTTAGGTGTAGAATGACAATGATGAGAGTTAATGTGTGACATGGCTGCTGCTGCTGCTGCTAAGTCACTTCAGTTGTGTCCGACTCTGTGCGACCCCATAGATGGAAGCCCACCAGGCTCCCCCATCCCTGGGATTCTCCAGGCAAGAACACTGGAGTGGGTTGCCATTTCCTTCTCCAATGTGTGAAAGTGAAAAGTGAAAGTGAAGTCGCTCAGTCGTGGCCGACCCTTAGCGACCCCATGGACTGCAGCCTATCAGGCTCCTCCATCCATGGGATTTTCTAGGCAAGAGTACTGGAGTGGCTTGCCATTGCCCTCTCCGGTGACATGGCTAAAGGCTTTCTAATATGTATCACATTCAGTTCAGTTCAATTCAGTTGCTCAGTCGTGTCCAACTCTTTGCAACCCCAAGGACTGCAGCATGCCAGGCTTCCCTGTCCATCACCAACTTCTGGAGCTTACTCAAACTCATGTCCTTAGAGTCAGTGATGCCATCCAACCATCTCATCCTCTGTTGTCCTCTTCTCCTGCCTTCAATCTTTCCCAGCATCAGGGTCTTTTCCAATGAGTCAGTTCTTCGCATCAGGTGGCCAAAGTATTGGAGTTTCGGCTCCAGTGTCAGTCTTTCCAATGAATATTCAGGACTGATTTCCTTTAGGATGGACTGGCTGGATCTCCTTGCAGTCCAAGGGACTCTCAAGAGTCTTCTCCAACTGGTTTTTAAAAATTAGGATGAATTATCTGATGTTCCAAATAATTTAAAAGCAACTGGGAGGCTTTTTAATTCACTTATTCAATCATATTAGAACATGTCATAAATGCTGTCAATATTATGAGCATTAATAATGTTTCCCACTTTCTCTGAATTGGCCACCAGTATGATGATGATATTCTGATAATCTAAACACAGGAATGACAAGTGAAGGCTTTCTTACCTTTTCTGAATTATATATCATGAATTCTCTAATAAAAGATGAGAATATTTTCTAAAAGCCTACCAAAATATTTTATATTCAAAAGATTCTCACTAGCACAAATTCTCTGATGCTAAACAATGTTTGAGCCATAAAAGCATCACTTCATCAGGAATACTGAAAACTGCTAACCTTGTCTAAGGATGTCCATGCTTTCCTTTTCAGTTCTAATGCTTCATTCTTGTCATTCCTACCTGTTTCGATTACACAATTATTTCTCTTTGTTATGATTTTTATTTCCCCCAAACCTCCCTCTAGTAGGTAGTATTAAGGCCTTCATGACCTTTGCTTTCATCATGCCTATGAAGATATTGCATCACATGGAAAAAGGTATAGAATCAAGTTTACCCCATTAGCTGACATATCACAAGGTGATTATCCTGGATTCTCTGGGAAAGCCCTTCAAAGAGCTTTCTCTTGTCTCAGGAAAGAAGGGGAATCAGAGAAATTCAAAGTGAGAGGACGAAACTTTGCTGGCTGTTGGCTTGAAGACAGAGTGGACCACATGGAAAGCTAGGAAAATAAATTCTGCCAATAACCAAAAAGAGGTTGAAAGAGGACTCCATGTGCTAAAGAACTGCAGCCACAGCTGGTACTTTGTTTAGCCATCACATGCTGAGCTTCTGATCTACAGAACTATGTGATAATAAGTAAGTGTAGTTTTAAGCTACTAGTTTCTGGTAGTTTGTTACATAGTGGTAGACAGATAAAATACTTCCCAAGAGCAAGCCCAACCCCTGTTTCATTCAGCACTGAGTGGACAGATAACGCTCTAGCACAAAGTAGGAACTGATTACAAAAACAAAATAGAACCAAATACCTATACTGAAGAAATGAATTAGGATATTATTAAAAACACACTATTACAAAAATAATTAACTGATAATCCATTAATATGAAATAGGGAATCCTTGAAAAAATAAACAGTCTCTGGAATGAGGCAGGGAAAATACAAGGTGAGCCTGAGAAAGTGAGGAAAATTTCAAAGATTCATGGCTTTGGCCAAGAATCAGAGAAGACAACATGAAGCTCTGTATGGCAAATACAATAGCAAAAGAAGCATACATGATTATTTTGAATTATACATTCTTAATCTATGAGAATAAAAGACAAATCCATGATAACTTCTGTAAAAGGATAGAAAAAGTAATTTTTAATCCTTTTCATTATTGAATAGCCTTGTACTTAGTATTTAACTACTAGTAAAGAATCAAATACTTTCTCTTCTGCTTTTCACTGGTACCATGTTTTCAAGATAACCAAAAAGTGCTAGTTTAAGAGATAAGAAATAGTTACAGAAGAAACAATTGTAACAGAAAGCTCAGTTGCTTCAGTGGTGTCTCACTGTTTGCAACCAAGTGGACAGTATCCCGCCAGGCTCCTCTGTCCATGGGATTCTCCAGGCAAGAATACTAGAGTGGGTTGCCATGCCCTCCTTCAGGGGATCTTCCCCACCCAGCAATTGAACCCATGTCTCTTGTATCTCTTGCATTGCAGATGGATTTTTTACCGCTGAGCCACCAGGGAAGCCCAAGAAATAGGAATAGAAAAAACAATAGTAACAATATCTTACTATAAATAATGATATTTTTTTCTGATGAGGATTAACAGTCATTGTTAAAATAATTATGACAAGTTGCTAAAGAAATGAATACTCCTTGACAACATAGTAAAAACATAGATTACTCTTTAGTCACAGGGAGAAAAATTATCTGAACTAAAGCAGGCATGGACTGTTTTCATTCTATTCCTGTGGTCAGTTGTAATAATGAACACAACCAGATGTCTTCTTAAAAGTACGTATCACCTCCTGTGATGTATTCCAGACAAAAACACTTACCTTTAACAACAGGGAATATAGCACAGAGAACTAAATTCAATATCTTCTAATAACCTATAATGGAAAAGAATCTGGAAAATAATTAGATATATATATATGCACAACTGAAACACTTTGCTGTATACCTGAAACATTATAAATCAACTATACTTCAAGTAAACAAAAAAGTTTTTTTTTTTTTAAGTTTGCATTTTAAAAAATACTGTCATGCTATGTGATAAACCCTTAAGGGCATTTTGACCAAAATCAGGCCACTCGGATGACCAATAAAGATAAGCACTGAGTTTGTACACAAAAGTTGACTGGAAACTTGGACCAGATATGTTATCTCATTAAACTAAATAATATCCTTTAGGGTAAGCGTAGTATGTTAGTCGCTCAGTCATGTTGGACTCTTTGGGACCCCATGGACTGTATATAGCCCACCAGGCTCCTCTGGCTAAAAGTTTTCCCGGACAAGAATACTGGAGTGGGTTTCCATTTTCTACTCCATTGGATTGAACCTGCTTGTCTGAATGTAAACTAGGCTGCACAGTTCTGCTGTGAACAGATTCTCCTTCCTCCATCCCTACATTTTAATTGAAAAAAGAGACCATATCACCCAAACCAGAACTTACTTTGTGGCTTCAGGATAAAATTAAACCATGGGAGAAGGAAAATATAAACAATATTCATCTGGCATTTACAAACATCTCAGTGGCTCAGTTTTCTCATCATTAAAATAAGGATTTTAAAGAATACCAGCTACTATATACGGTTTCCTTGAAGAATAAGAAGAAAATTCAGTTAAAACACTAGGACAGAATAATTGCTTAACATGGGCTACCTATTATTTTTGCAGAACTAATATTCTGCAATAATATTAGATCTAGACAGGGAACAATGGACTGGTTCAAAATTGGGGAAGGAGTATGTCAGGGCTGTATACTGCCACCCTGCTTATTTATATTCAGAGTACATCATGCAAAATGCCGGGCTGGATGAAGCATGAGCTGGAATCAAGATTGCTGGGAGAAATATCAATCACCTCAGATATGCAGATGACACCACCCTTATGGCAGAAAGTGAAGAGGTGAAAGAAGAGAGTGAAAAACCTGGCTTAAAACTCAACATTCAAAAAACTAAGATCATGGCATCTGGTCCCATCACTTCAGGCAAATAGATGGGGAAACAATGAAAACAGTGACAGACTTTATTTTCTTGGGCTCCAAAATCACTGCAGATGGGACTGCAGCCATGAAATTAAAAGACACTTGCTCCTTGGAAGAAAAGCTATGCCAAACCTAGACAGTGTATTAAAAAGCAGACACATCACTTTGCAGACAAAGGTCTATATAGTCTAAGTTTGGTTTTTCCAGTAGCCATGTACAGATGTGAGAGTTGGACCATAAAGAGGGCTGAGTGACAAAGAATTGATGCTTTTGAATTGTGGTGCTGGAGAAGACTCTTGAGAATCCCTTGGATTGCAAGGAGATCAAACCTTAAGGAAATCAACCCTGAATACTTATTGGAAGGACTGATGCTGAAGCTCCAATATTTTGACTACCTGATGCAAAGAGGCAACTCATTGGAAAAGACCCTGATGCTGGGAAAGATAGAAGGCAGGAGGAGAAGGGGATAACAGAGGTCAAATGGCTGGGTTGGATGGCATTGCCGGCTCAGTGGACACGAGTTTGCGCAAGCTCCAGGAGATGCTGAAGGACAGGAAAACCTGATGTGCTGCAGTCCGTAGGGTCACAAAGAGTCAGACATGACTGAACAACAGAACAACAACAAACACATATATGTGGAATCTAGGAAAATGGTATAGATGAACGTGCTTGCAAAGCAGAAATAGAGACACAGACATAAAGAACAAATGTATGGATCCTGGGGCGTGGGAGATTGAGATTGACATATATACACTATTTTGTATAAAATAGATAACTAATGAGACCCTACTGTAGAGCACAGGGAGCTCTACTCAATGCTCTGTGGTAATCAAAATGAAATCTGAAAAAGAGGAAATAAATGTATATTTGATTCACTTTGCTACATAGCAGAAACTAACACAACATTTTAAAACAACTGTACTCCAATTAAAAAAACAACTCTGTTTTTATTATAGATTGCTTACTGGTTATTTCCTACCACACAGGGATCCTCTAGTATGATGGCTAGGCCTGAAATTAATGAGCTCATTTAAGATGCTTTCACTTTGTAACTCAAGATGTCTTCTGGGTGGTTGGAATGGAAATTTCCCTTCAGAAGCCCAGGACTGCATGCATAAAAAGCCACTTCAGTAGCGTCTCTTTGAGACTGTTAGTTAGGAAGTTAGGCATGAGCAACAAGGGGAGGCCTGGCTGAAAGGGATGCAAGCAGATCTCTAAACTCCATCCCAGACACACCCCGGAGAGCTCACAGATGTGCCACAAAATAACCATAGAGACTTTTCAACTCCTGCACACAAGATACACAATGACCACAGGGACTTCCACAAGTAACCTTAGGCAGTTAGGTGTCCATTAAGGGCTCATGAATATTCTACATTTAATTATAACAGACAGAATTATGGGAAGACACAAACAATACAACTTGCTGTTATATAACTTATAATTGTCAGTTAGCCTTGAGTATATGCCTGTTTGCATTCTCTTCCATTGACTGGTGGTGGGTGCAAGCCCTACTTTGCACTGGGCATAACCAAAAGGAGGAGAATGGAAGTATAAAAGGAGGAAGCCAAGCAGGATCAATACAAAGGATGAAGAGGACTCCTTTGGGAATGTCAGACTAATAAAAAATCTGTTTCAATTGAACTCGGCTATAACTTATCTATTGTTCTACATCTTTTGGTCCATTACTTCAAGTTTTTGTACCTAGGAGACAACTGAGGAAGAGAAATAAACCAACCTGACAAGACCCTATGGACTGCAGCCCACCCAGCTCCTCTGTCCATGGGATTCTCTAGGCAAGAATACCAGAGTAGGTTGCCATGTCCTCCTCCAGGAAATCTTTTTGACTCAGGAATTGAACCGGTGTCTGTCTCCTGTATTGGCAGGTGGGTTCTTTACTACCAGCACACCTGGGAAGCCCAGGACTGCATGGGAAAGAAGTTAAGATTTCATTGTGTCCAAGGGTAGATGTCAATGGTACACTCCCACTGTTTTGATGAGGCCCCTTCTGGGTTGTCCTGACCTTCAACCACTGTTTAATCTTCCTTGACCTTCACTATCCCTTCCTAGTCTTTCCGAGGGTGCTCAGCTCATCCTCCTTTGGGTCTTGATGGCACCCAGTCTGATCTGGGAGACTGCCTGCTCAGATGGCAATTAGAGAGTCAATTTGCACCCTGGACAACGGGTCTTAACTTTTCTGAGTGGCTGAACATCTTGGAACTGCCAGGAGACAGCACTGGCTTCTTTTGAGAGTCCTGCCTGGACCCGGAGGAAAGGACTCCAGAGGGAGGCATTCTGAGCCTTTGGGATCAGAAACTGCTCCTTAGGGGCGAAGGAAAAACTGGAAACCAACGTCATCACGACCTGCAATTGCAGAACTGTATTTGAACAGGGGCGAAGGTGGGGTGCAGTCTCGAGGAAAGGTGTGGGTTGGTCGGGGCAGGGGGTGATCCCAGACTGTGGAGACGCTAATGGTCTGAGACTGAGGAGAGGCCTGGGGGCAGGAGGGCCGAGCGCCAAGGTTGCTGAGAAGCGCAGTGTGCGCGTCGTGGGATCCTTGGAGTGGGCGGGGAACCTCAGACGTTCCATCTGCCTGGGCCTTCCTCCCGGAAGCACTCGTTCTTCAACTGATGCTGGGTGCCATCTTAGGAACGGGCAAAACGGGCAACAGAGAAAGTGCGTGCGCAAGGGCGCGAGGATTATGACAACAAAAGGCAAAGGGCGAGGTCCAACGGCCCAACCCCGGCTGAACACTCTGAGCTTCGGGCCTTCCCTGACCAGGTTACAGGCGTTTGCTACCAAACGCGCCCCTCCAGGTGTGGAGACTGCCTGGGCAGGACAGCGGAGGCTCACTTGGCAACCAGCATCTGTGAGCCGCCAGCCTTTCCCCTTGGTCCCTGTCTCCGGAGGCGGAGGCTGGAGCCACTCTGATCCTCCCAGCACAGGGAGCCCCTGGTAGCGGGAGGGCGAGAGTCTTGAAGCTCCTGGGGAAACCAGCGTCCGCCCAGGCAGCCCTGGAGGTCGCAGAGGGCGGGGCGCTGAGGTGGGGAGGAGAGACCAGGGCAGCAGGGGCGTTAAGACCCCTCAGCGTCTTCCTTTCAGGCAGGTGCTATAAAGGACACGTTTTTCCTTCCTCTCCTCCTCATACAGTAATTCAGAGCTCCCGACACTACCTCCTCCCTGGCGGTCTCCAGCCCCTCTCCATGCCCTGGTGCCAGGGAAAGGTATGAGCCAGCAGCATTACCATCTGGGCACTGAAGCTTTCTGAGGACGCTGGGACGCTGCTTTCCACAGCATCTTTTCCTGGTAACCATGGTCTCTTTTCCTTCCTTCAGTTCAGTTCAGTTCAGTCGCTCAGTCGTGTCCGACTCTCCGCGACCCCATGAATTCCTTCCTTTAAATTTGGTAAAAAAGCATATAAGCCTTATACTTTTTTCTTAGGCGGTATAGATGATAGCAGCAGCCCAGAATTTGAACCCAGTCCATCTGATTCTAAAGCTCTTGAATTTAACCACCTGGGCTGTGGCACCTCATCATGCCAGCATCACTTACAATTAAAGAAATTAGTCTTTATGGTACTTATTGCAAAATTCAGGCTTAAATTGAGGACACTAGGGAAAACCACTAGGCCATTCAGGTATGACCTAAATCCAATCCCTTATGATTATACAGTGGACGTGACAAGTAGATTCAGGGGATTAGACCTGGTAGACAGAGTGCCTGAAAAACTCTGGACAGAGGTTCATAACATTGTACAAGAGGCAGTGACCAAAATCATCCCAAAGAAAAAGAAATGCAGCAAGGCAAAATGGTTGTTTGAGGAGGTTTTACAAACAGCTGAGAAAACAAGAGAAGCAAAAGGCAAAGGAAAAAGGGGGAAATATGCCCAACTAATGCAGGATTCCAGAGAATAGCAAGGAGAGATAAGAAAGCCTTCTGAAGCAAACAGTGCAAAGAAATAGAGGAAAATAGTAGAATGAGAAAGACTAGAGATCTCTTTAGGAAAATTGGAGATACCAAAGGAACATTTCATGCAAATCAGTTCAGTTCAGTTCAGTTCAGTCGCTCAGTCGTGTCCGACTCTCCGCGACCCCATGAATCACAGCACGCCAGGCCTCCCTGTCCATCACCAACTCCCGGAGTACACTCAAACTCATGTCCACAGAGTCGGTGATGCCATCCAGCCATCTCATTCTCGGTCGTCCCCTTCTCCTCCCGCCCTCAACCTTTCCCAGCATCAGAGTCTTTTCCAGTGAGTCAACTCGTCGCATGAGGTGGCAATATGGGCATGATATTTGCATGAAACCACAGAAACCACAAGGACCTAACAGAAGCAGAAGAGATTAAGAAGAGGTGTCAAGAATACACAGAAGAACTATACAAAAAAATATCTTCATGACCCAGATAACCATAATGGTATGATGTCTCACCTAGAGCCAGACATCTTGGAATGTGAAGTTAAATGAGCTTTAAGCATTACTAACTGCTAACAAAGCTAGTGGAGATAATGGAATTCCAGCTGAGCTATTTCAAATCCTAAAAGATGATGCTGTTAAAGTGCTGCACTCAGTATGCCAGCAAATTTGGAAAACTAGGCAGTGGCCTCAATACTGGAAAAGGTCAATTTTCATTCCAATCCCAAAGAAAGGCAATGCCAAAGAATGTTCAAACTACTGCACAGTTGTGCTCATTTTACATGATAGCAAGGTGTAATGCTCAAAATCCTTCAAGCTAGGCTTTAATGTATATGAACCAAGA
This sequence comes from Moschus berezovskii, assembly GCF_049115385.1. NCBI lineage: Eukaryota > Metazoa > Chordata > Mammalia > Artiodactyla > Moschidae > Moschus > Moschus berezovskii. Next base: position 17,867,323 of record NC_142481.1, read on the forward strand.
AGTTCCAAATGTCCAAGCTGGATTTAGAAAAGGCAAAGGAACCAGAGATCAAATTACCAACTTCCAATGGATCATAGAAATTCAAGGGAATTTCAGGAAAACATCTACTCCTGCTTCATTGACTATGCTAAAACCTTTGATTGTGTGGATCACAACAAACTGGAAAATTCTTAGAGATGAGAATGCCAGACCACCTTACCTGTCTCCTGACAAACCTGTATGCAGGTCAAGAAGCAACAGTCAAAACCATACATGGAACAATGTTCAGTTCAGTTCAGTCACTCAGTTGTGTCTGACTCTTTGTGACCCCATGAATCGCAGCATGCCAGGCCTCCCTGTCCATCACCAACTCCCAGAGTTCACTCAAACTCATGTCCATAGAGTTGGTGATGCCATCCAGCCATCTCATCCTCTGTCGTCCCCTTCTTCTCCTGCCCCCAATCCCTCCCAACATCAGGGTCATTTCCAATGAGTCAACTCTTCGCATGAGGTGGCCAAAGTATTGCAGTTTCACCCTTAGCATCAGTCCTTCCAATGAATACCCAGGATTGATCTCCTTTAGAATGGACTGGTTGGATCTCCTTGCAGTCCAGGGGACTCTCAAGAGTCTTCTCCAACACCACAGTTCAAAAGCATCAATTCTTCGGTGATCGGCTTTCTTCACAGTCCAACTCTCACATCCATACATGACCACGGGAAAAACCATAGCCTTCACTAGGCGGACCTTTGTTGGCAAAGTAATGTCTCTGCTTTTTAATATGCTGTCTAGGTTGGTCATAACTTTCCTTCCAAGGAGTAAGTGTCTTTTAATTTCATGGCTGCAATCAGCATCCGCAGTGATTTTGGAGCCCCCAAAATAAAGTCTGACACTGTTTCCACTGTTTCCCCATCTGTAAGTGATGGGGCCAGATGCCATGATCTTAGTTTTCTGAATGTTGAGCTTTAAGCCAAACTTTTCACTCTCCTCTTTCACTTTCATCAAGAGGCTTTTTAGTTCCTCTTCATTTTCTGCCATAAGGGTAGTGTCATCTGCATATCTGAGGTTATTGATATTTCTCCCAGCAATCTTGATTCCAGCTTGTGCTTCAACTAGCCCAGCGTTTCTAGTGATGTACTCTGCATATAAGTTAAATAAGCAGGGTGACAATATACAGCCTTGACGTACTCCTTTTCCTATTTGGAACCAGTCTGTTGTTCCAGTGCCAGTTCTGACTGTTGCTTCCTGATCTGCCTATGGGTTTCTCAAGAGGCAGGTCAGGTGGTCTGGTATTCCCATCTCTTCCAGAATTTTCCACAATTTATTGTGAACAATGTACTGGTTCAAAATTGGGAAAGGAGTACGTCAAGGCTGTATGTTGTCACCCTGCTTATTTAACTTATATGCAGAGAACACCATGTAAAATGCTGGGCTGGATGAAGCTCAAGCTGGAATCATGATTCCCAGGAGAAATATCAATAACCTCAGATACGCAGATAACACCACTCTAATGGAAGAAAGCAAAAAAGAACTAAAGAGCCTCTTGATAAAGTTGAAAGAGGAGAGTGAAAAGGCTAGTTTAAAACTCAACATTCAAAAAACCAAGATCATGGCCTCTGGTCTCATCACTTTATGACAAATAGATGGGGAAAAAATAGAAACAGTGAGAGACTTTATTTTGGCAGGTTCCAAAATCACTGCAGATGGTGACTGCAGCCATGAAATTAAAAGACGCTCATTTGAAGAAAAGCTGTGACAAACCTAGACAGCATATTAAAAAGCAGAGATGTCATTTTGCCAACAAATGTCTGTGTAGTCAAAGCTGTGGTAGTCATGTACAGATATGAGAGTTGGACCATAAAGAAGGCTTAGCACCGAAGAATTGATGCTTTTGAATTGTGGTGCTGGGAAAGATTCTTGAGAGTCCCTTGGACAGCCAGGAGATCAAACCAGTCAATCCTAAAGGAAGTCAACCCTGAATATTCATTGGAAATACTGATGCTGAAGCTCCAATATTTTGGCCACCTGCTGGGAAGAGCCATCTCATTGGAAAAGACTGATGCTGGAAAAGATTGAGGGCAGGAGGAGAAGGGGGCAACAGAGGATGGGATGGGTGGATAGCATCTTTGACTCAATGGACATGAGTTTGAGCAAACTCTGGGAGATAGTGAAGGACAGGGAAGTCTGGTGTGCTGCAGTCCACGGGGTCACAAAGAGTTGGACTTGACTTAGCAACTGAACAACAGCAAAACTTTTCTTTCAGCAATGTTTGTAGTAAAGGTCAGTTAATTACAACCTAAAAGAAGAATATATGAGATCATATGTTTGAACGTGTTCGTGCTCAGTTGCGTCCAACTCTTTGTGACCCCATGGACTGTAGCCCACCAGGCTCCTCTTTCCATGGGATTTCCAGGAAAGACTTTTGGAGTTGGTTGTCATTTCCTCCTCTAGGAGATCTTCCTGACCTAGGGATCGAACCCATGTCTCCTGGCTCTTCTGCATTGGCAGGTGAATTCTTTACCACTGAGCCACTAGGAAGCCTGAGATTAAAATGTTCACCACAAAATTTATGTTATTTTTTATCTGGCCATTTCATAGAAAGCTTGCATGTGTTATAGTTTTCTGTATACAGGTCTTGCTTGGCTTTTTGCTAGCTTATTCCTAAGTGTTTTCCAGGATTTGTAAATGTTAAACAATGTCTTTAAAGTAGTTCATTGGTAGTACAGAGAACATATATTTATCTATCTAAATCTATCTAATGTTAACCAAAATTTCAGAAATGGAGACCTAATTGAAATAAATAAGCTTTTATTTGTGGTTTGTTATGACTGCAGCCCTTGAGGAGATTTATAAAGGCAAAAAAGAAAAAAGATTACAAAAATTATGTGCCAAGAATTAAGATTGGACCTGGCACAAAGTGAGGGTGTTTGTAAAGCTAGAATAGATTGAGGTCTGAAATGATTACCCAGTTGCAAAAGTTGGGGGGTTGGCATGGAGAGAGACTTTGAAACTACAAGGTTGCAGCTAGTAGCTTTTAGTAGATATTGTTTTGAAAAAGTCTAGTGGTGTCCCTGAGTTTGATATAGTTCAGAGAACATTTAAATTCCCAGTGATGCAAGAATGTGTTTAAATTGACTTTCACAATGGCCACCCAACTCCATTTTGGATGCCTGAACCAGTTACACCGTTTTGATTTTTAAATGCTTTTTAAAAGCATTTAATCATCATTTGCAACTATGCTATAATTACATGTACACCTGGGGTGGATTCGTGTCAATGTAGGCAAAACCAACCAATATATTAATGTAAAGTAATTTGCCTCCAAAAAAAAAAAACCTCAGCATGGAAATTGAAAAAAAAAATTACATGTATTTTCCAGGAGTTTTATATGATGATTCTTTGATTTTTGTATACAGATGATCATGTCTCTAAACAAAAACAGTTTATCTCTCTTCTTAATCTGTATACCTTTTATTTTATTTTGTTGTCTTGCTGCATTAACTAGTATTTCAGTATGGTGTTGAGATGGAGTGGTGGGAAGGGAAATCTTTACCTTGTTTCTGATCTTAGTGAAAAAACTTCAGGTTTCTCACTGTTAGGTATGCAGATATACCTATACCAATAGCTTTAAGTTTTGTAGATATTCTTTACCTGATTTAGGAAGGTCCTTTCTGTTCTTAGTTTACTAAAAGAAAGTGTAGTTGCTCAGTCTTGTCTGACTCTTTGCGACCCTATGGGCTGTAGCCCGCCAGGCTCCTCCATCCATGGGATTTCCCAGGCAAGAATCCTGGAGTGGGTCACTATTTCCTTCTTCAGGGGATCTTCCCGACCTAGGCATCGAACTTGGGTCTCCCGCATTGCAGGCAGATTCTTTACTGTCTGAGCCACCAGGAAATCCCGTTTGCTGAGAGTTCTGATTTCAAATGGGTGTCAGAGTTTGTCCAGTGCTTCTCCTGCATCTATGGACCTGATCATTTGATTTTTCTTTTTTAGCCTGTTGATGTGATGGATTGTATTACTTGATTTTCATTTTGCTGCTGGACTGGTTGTTGCCATCTCTCCCGTCATGACCTCTGCTGCGTCTGCTCTGCTGCCACTTCCTTTGCTCTGTCACCTGCTCCATGGTCCAGTCTACCCACTTTTGGGTGCACAGATGGATGGATTGCTCAGATGTCCTGGTATGCTGGGCAGAAGCATTTTTTCCTCAGTTTTAGAGATCTGATGTGTTGTAAATCAAAGGGGAGAGAAAAAAAGAACAGCTCTCACTATCATGATGCTGATGTCACTCCTTTATATGTTGAACCAGCCTTCCATGACTGGGCTAAATCCCACTTGGTCATGGTGTGTAATACTTTACATGCATGTTAAGTTGCTTCAGTCATGTCCAGCTCTTTGCAACAGCTTGGAGTGTAGCCCTCCAGGCTCCTCTGTCCATGGGACTCTCCAAGAAAGAGTACTGGAGTGGGTTGCCATGCCCTTCTCCAAGGGATTTTCCTGATCCAGGAATCAAACCTGCATCTCATGTCTTCTGCATTGGCTGGTGCTTCTGCAGTAGCACCACCTAGGAAGTCCAGTACTTTATATACGTTGTTGAATGTGGTTTGCTTATAGTTTGTTGAGGATTTTTAGGGCTATGTTCATGAGACATTGCTCTGAAATTTTCTTGTCATAGGTGTCTGGTTTTGGTGTTCGGGATGCTGGCATCAGAGAGTGGATTGAGGAATTCTTTTCTCTGCTTCTGTCCTCTAAAATAGATTGTAGAGAATTGATGTAATTTCTTCCTTAAATGTCTGGCAGAATTCCAAGTGAACCCATTTGGGCTTCAGGCTTTGTGTTTTGGAAAGTAACTATTGAATTCATTTCCTGAAGAGATTTAGGCTTATGCAAATGGTCGGTTTCTTCTTGTGTGAATTTTGGCTAATCGTGTCTCTTGAATAATCGGTCCATTTCATCTAGCTTATCAAATTTGTGGGCCTAGATTTGTTTATGGTATTCCTTTATTATCCTTTCAATGACCATGTAATCTTAACAATGTTTCCTCTTTTATTTCTGGTATGTCTCTGGGGAGGCCTCCTACTGAATGGGTCTCCATAGAATTGTTGACTTTTCAGATTTGTCCACACTGAGCTTCCAGAAGCTTGTCAATGATAGTTCAGGTTTTCCTTCTCTGGCACTGGTTCCCACAGTGGTTTCTGCTCCTGAGTCTTTGTTCTGGTAAGCTGTGACTCCTCAGAGTCACCTGTGTCTCCAGTCTCAGGGGCAGCGGTTTGCCCTGTGTGCTCACCTGTTTCCCAGGTCGAAGAAGAGCTGTTGATTGTTCAGTCTGTTTAGCTCTTTCCTTGTTAGGACAGAGTGGCAACCCCCAAGCTCCTTAAGTGTGGAACTTGAAGTCTCCTTGTCTTCTTCTTTTTTAAAAAATATTCCATAGTCTGGCCATCCAGGCATGGGACTATGGTTATTTTATTTTATTTTGCTGCACCAAATGGCTTGTGGGATCTTAGTTCCCCAACCGTAGATCAAACCTGGGCCCTCAGCAATAAAAGTGCGGAATCCCAAACACCCAACCACGACATAATTTCCTTGTCTCCGTTTTTGGAAGGAGTTTCTGAAGAATTGCTTATTAATTCTAAGTTTTATCTGCTCTTTATCTGTCCTTATCTGCTCCCACATCCCTAATAAGCCTTTCAGCTTTAACATATAGGCTTTGTCTTTCCTTCTGTATTGTAAATTCCTTTGGGGCAAGAGATGTCTTTAAACTCTGTATCATTTGGCCCTAGCAGAATGTTTAGTATAGAATCATCACTGGATAAATGTTTAACAAAACATATAACAGTTGAGGAAAATGTTCGTGTTTTTCTTTTTCTCCCAGCTTCGGATAGTTCTTATAACAGATAAATTGTCTTAGACAATAAATATTTTCAAGAAATAAGTCTAGTGGAGACAGCAGGATTATACAGTCAGCCAGATCTGGGTGTCGTTGCTGTTCAGTCGCTCAGTTGTGTCCGACTCTTTGTGACCCCATGGACTGCAGCATGTCAGGCTTCCCTGTGAAATTATTACTATTCGGATTTGCTATTTTAGGCCTTTAGAGTAATGCCAGAAACCAATTATTTTCCCAAATTGGTCTTTTCCAGTTATTTCCTTGAAAGAAGGAACTTTTCTGATTTTTATGGAGCATGAAGACATTTCCAGTATAATATGTGATATCCTAAACCTAAAACTGCAATGCTTACAGAGTGGCTGTGAGAGCCTCCATGCCACATCCATCCTCTCTGGCAGAGTTATGAATATGTGGGGATGAATTGCCTAAGTCTAGCTGGGAGGGATTGGGGGCGGGAGGAGACGGGGACGACAGAGAATGAGATGGATGGATGGCATCACCAACTCGATGGACATGAGTTTGAGTGAACTCCGGGAGTTGGTGATAGACAGGGAGGCCTGGTGTGCTGTGATTCATGGGGTCGCAAAGAGTCAGACACGACTGAGCGACTGAACTGAACTGAACTGACTGAAATGAAAGAGAAAGACACAGATGAGACATTTGATTATCTTTAAAAGGCCAGAATTGTTAAGTGTGTTTCCCTGAAACACACTTCAGTGTGATTTCACACTTCAGTGAAATCAGAGGGATGGGAGAGGAGCGCAGAGGGAAGAGGCAAGAGAGGCTCACCACCCTTTCTCTTCTCTGAGCTTCAGTTCCTCATGGGTTGTCATCCCTCACATTTAGAACATTTAGATTTCAGGGACTTCCCTGGTAGTCCAGTGGTTAAGGCTTGGCACTGCCAGTGTAGGGGATGCAGGTTGGATCCCTGGTCTGGGAACTGAGACTCCACATGCCATGGAGAGCGGCCAAAATTTTTAGATTTTTCGATAAAATATGAAGATTTCAGATTCAGCATGTGCAGTTGTAGAGTATGGCTATACCACATCTTATTTTTAGTATAGATATTTATATATATTTCGTATATAAACTTAATATTATAGTCTTGTTCTTATTAATTGAACCTTTGCTCATATATCTTTGCTCTTTTACCCAACTGTGGAGGAGAAATTCCCTTGTATGACTGGTGATGTGTTGAGCCTGATTTGACTTTTCAGAGTTCTGTAGTTCAGCAAATAGCATGCAGTATAGCCACACCATATATATATGTGTGTGTGTGTGTTTATAGGGGCTTCCCTGATAGCTCAGTTGGTAAAGAATCCACCTGCAATGCAGGAGACCCTGGTTTGATTCCTGGGTTGGGAAGATTCACTAGAGAAGGGATAGGCTACCCACTCCAGTATTCTTGGGCTTCCCTTGTGGCTCAGCTGGTAAAGAATCTGCCTGCAATGGGGAAGACCTGGGTTTAATCCCTGTGTGTTTATATAAAACCAGTCATATAATATAGATATATAACTGGTTTTATATACACTTTTTTAAATATATATGACTGGCTTTATATATGTGTATATAGGCTTCCTTGGTGGCTTGGTGGTAAAGAATCTACCTGCAATGCAGGACCACAGGAGACGTGGGTTTGATCCTTGGGTCAGGAAGATTATAATATATATATATATATATATATACACACACACATATATAATCTAAGAAAGAAAAGGACATATTGAGGCAAATGGGTAAGGAAAAGGTGGGAGCAGCTTTAAGCTGCAAGGGGATACTGTCCATCGAAGACAGTATCTTGGAAAACTAGCCTTTAGCTTGAACTGGCCAGGCTAACAATTGAAACCAGGTATGAATGACATGGTTGATACTTACTGATCTCTTTCTTCTCTCTACAGTGGAACTTCGCAAGGCCAGTGTGCTGACTTCTGGCCAGTCTCATCCGAAACCACACCCTTTTACACGTACATGAAAACTCTGAGGTGCTGGGCCTCCAGCTTACTCTAGGAGGACAGAGGGCAGGTTAAGTTTGTTTGACATAACTAGGAGGGGCTGAGCCTCTTCCCAGAAGAGCAAAGTCCATTCATGGCAACTACCATCACCCACCATTTCTAGATAGCATTTGCTTCTGGTTGCTGAGCCATTGTTTCTTTCATCAGAAGAAAATAAGTGGGTTGGTGACCCAATACTTCTATCTCCAAAGAAACATGCCCCAAGATGAGATTGCTGCTTGCTGTGGCCATTTCAGAGCTACGTTTGCTCTGAAAGATACCAGCAAAGGTACTGACATTTGTGTTTCCTTAGTGGTATTCACACCTCCACATCAGGGGAAGTGCTCTGGGTGGGGCCCAGGTATTCTGAGTGACGGTGAGAATAGAAGTAGCTTCCTAAAAGTGTATGGTGTTGTCCCATTAGACTGTGGTCTGACCATAAGCACCCAGCCAGTCTGAATGGTGGCGGGAACATAAATATCCAGAAGCACAGGTATGGTGCTGCCTTCTCCCATCATATAACCTGTGCTCTGAACTGTGTGCCCCAAGTACTCTTGCCAGTAGCCCTTCCAATCACAGATATGATGCTGGCCCATCAGACAGCAAAAGTTGTGCTGTGTCCAGATGGGCACGAGGTGTCTGGTGGAAGGCAGGAACAGCAGTGTCTCTGGCATGTGTTTCTTCTCAGTGGTGCAGGCTTCTCCTGGAGTAACGGATTTGCTCTTACTGGGTGGGCACAAGTATTCACATCAGATGCAAAAAGAGAAGATGCTAAACGCTGGGATGGTGTTGGCCCTCCCTGTTGCAAAACATGTGCTCTGTCCAGGTGGGACCTAGGAGTTCTCACTGTAGGTAGGGACATAAAGACCTCTAAGCATAGGTGAAGTGCTCACCCTTCCAATGGCTATCGACTATAGGCACAAAAAGAAGTGTCTCCAGCACAGTTATGGTTCTAAATCCTTATCTGCAACAGAGGTACCCTGGCTGGATGGGTCCCAGGCAATCTGGACACATGGAAGGACAGAAGTGTCTTCTGGCACATGTTCCTTCTCAATGATGCTATCTTACCCTGTGGTAGCAGGTGGCTGGGCTGACTCTGGGTGTTCTTATTATAGGCAGGAAGGAAAGTGTCTCCCAAGATAGATTTGCTCTCAGTAGTACTGGCTTCTCCAATTGTAACAGGAGTGTAGTAGGCTGACAGGACCCTGGTGCTCAGGTCTAAGCCTTCTTCCCCCAAATTAGCTGTGGTTCTAGGTGTCCCACTTGGCCTTGCTCCAAAGCTGAGTGTTTCAGACATGGAACTGGGGCCTGGGACATACACAATGACCCCAAAGCTGCCACTACCCACAGGTGCTGAAAATCCCTGAAATGCAAATGGGTCTCAAGGGATATTGGCAAAAAGTGAGCCAAAGGCCTCAGTACTGTGCATTCTGGTGGCAGCTCCAGAGCAAGAAAGAGTGAAATGAGGTGAAGTGCCACCAAAGGCTGGCTTGGTGCCCACAGGGATGCCAGAGTTGGAACACGGGATGTCAAACTCTCCAAAGCTGAGTTGTGCTACTCTGGGGTTCCAGGGATGCAGTAGATGCTAAGTGGGAGGATTAACTGGGGCAGCCAGGTTTCCCAAAGGGACAGAGCTCTTAAAGCTGTCAAGAGGAGGCAAGAAGATAATAGACTGGGAATTGGTTATGGTATCCACATCAATTTCATCAGAGTCAAAGGCAGGCTTGGATGCCATGTCTGAAGAGGTGCTGCTTATTGGATTGAGGTGACTGCAAAATCAGTGGTAGGTGAGCCAGAAAAGACAAGGTATATTGGGGAGAGTGGCCCTTTCTGCTGCCCATATAGGTCCCCAGCTAAATGATGGTTCCTGCCCCAAAGGGAAGGTTGAAATTCAGGTAGGGCTGTGGACCATAAAAGCAGGTGGGCAAGTGGTGACTGGCCTTTGCAGGGCATATCTGCTCCATACGGGGATAGACTTGGTAAAATGCCAGGGAGCTCACACAGGATCCTGATGGAGACCTGAAAATGAAAGCTTGGGAAGGCAGAGTGGTGTCCATGTCAGTTATACCAAAGTCCAAAAGCCCCTGAGAGGTCGAGTCTGCAGACGGGCTGACGGATAGAGGCAGTGATTGCAGAAGCAGTGATGGGCTGACTGACAAAGTCTGGGATGCTCATGAAAGGGATTTGAAGAGAAGTCTGTAAAAAAAGGGAGGAGAATCCACCCACCTAGGTGAAGGTGATTCAGTTCTACAGACGGTAGGCTTTGAGGAGAGAAGGGAGGTGCCAGAAGGTATAGTGAGAGCAGAAGATCCTGTGAAACTATGACTGAGGGACTGGATTGCTGATAGCATCTATTCATTCTCGTTAGTACATGGAACCCCAAATATGGGTTGGAATCTGAAGTGAGGGACAGCAGCAACAGCAAAAGAAGAGTTTGAAATTGTGCATCTCATTTCATGACTGATACCTGGTGTGGGGGATGGGCATGGGAGCAGACAGGTCAGTCAAATCAGTGGCTACTAATGGGGTAGTCTCTGGAATCTGCAAGGGGAGAGTGGCCAGTGGCAATGGAACTGCAGTCCCTGGCAACTAACAGGGCAAAGGAACAGTTAGGTTGAGTGGCACCGCTATCAGCAGCGGCCTCAGTTTTATCCTCTAACCTATGGGTTTGTTGGTGCTGCGTTCTTCTCCAAGCTCAGGTCTTCAGCAATGACCATACACTGGAAGGTAGGACGCAGAGCCTCTCGATCCCACGACAGCGGTAGTAGCGGCAGCGGTGACAGCAGTGGTGGCATTGCTGTGTTCTGTTTACAGAGTCCACAGCTGACGGATGTGGGTGGAGAATTTCTCCTTGACAACGTATCTGAAAGCCTTCCTCTCTGAGTCTACTTCTTTGACTTCGGTAAGGCTGAAGAACTGAGTCAGTGGTCTTCATCAAACTCTTCCTCAACCACTCCGGCTGTAGGAAACAGCAGACTGTGGCTGGGCCAGACAGGCTGGCTACACTTGGATCACTCTTGCAAAGAGGCCAGAAGCCTCCAGTAGGGCTGTGTGAGCTGCTGATGGTAGGGCCTTTGGGAAATGAGCTCACAAAGATGCTGGTAATACCTTACCTAAGCTCTCTTCTTGAAATACAGGTTTCCTTTCAGAGGCTCAGGACTGCTCCCAAATACGTGACAACTTGTCACCAGGAGCCTAGGTGCTGGTGGTATACTTTCACTGCTCTAAGGACCGCTTTTCTGAAAGTCCTGCATTTTGGACACTTTGTGACTCCTTCCTCCTTAGATATTCCCTTCTTTCACATTTCCAGTGTCTTCAGCTCAGTCTTCCGTAAGTCAGGCTTTGGAGGGTGATTGGATAGCCCATTAGGAGAGTAATTTTTTGCCCCCGAGGGAGAATATTGGCCATTTCTCAGTAACTAGACTCTCTGAGATACAAGTAGACACCAGAGGCTTCTTCAGAGAGCCCCTCCCACCCAATTCAGGACCCTCAGAGAGGAGCACTCAGGCTATCTCATCTGATACTGCCTGTTAAGTAACATGGAGGGGCAGAGGCACTGGATCCACATAGAACTGCCTAAGAAAAGGGCCAGGAGAGAGACAGGGCAGTAGGATTCCCTCAGCCAGAAGGGAAATACAGGTGTAGCCAGGGGTGGGGAAGAGGCCGGAGTGAAGCTTGCTGAGCAGGTTGCCCACAAGGGGTAGTTTGTGCACTGTCTGATCCCGGGAGTGTAGAGTTCGCGACTTGGGAGAGTTCTCTTAGCGACCTGCTCCTCCAACGTAAAGCATGCACTGTTCGGACTGATGCTTGAGACACAGCATTGGAACATGTGAGAGAGAAAGAGCACCAGCTGGGCACACACCAGCAAACGGCATAAGGAAAAAGTGCCAAAGGCAAAGGATGAGGCCCAGAGGCCAAACCCCAGCAGGACCTTCTAGCGCTTTCTGACTTTCTGCTGCTGGTTACAAGTGTTTGGTTTGACAAGATTGTTCAGTCCTGCGACTTCCAAGAGCATGCATACCTGTCATCCCCAGGTATGTGTCCCCGCGTCTGTGCACACTTCAGTGCCTGACTCGAGGGCAGCAGAGGCCGCCTGTGCCTTAAGGTCCACCAGCCCTTTTTCTGTCATCACTAGTGGGCAGAGGCTGCTCAAAGCCAGAACAGGAGAGGAGCCTAGATCCTGCCAGCGTGGGGGCCTTGTCTGTGGGAGGCTGGGGCAGAGAGACCGAGGTTGGGAAGACAGGGGTGGGAGGGAGGGATGCTCAGCCCTAGCCTTGTCCCATGTGGTTACCGTGTACCCAGACACTGTGGACGGCTACAGCAGGGCACATGCTGAAACGTGTGTGTGTGGTGGGGGTGGGGGGGCGGTGAATTTACCCCAGCCTCTTCCTTTCAGATGCCCCCAGTTAACTCCTGCAACCCTGCCTGCCCCTTCTGTGATGGTAGGTCAAGTCTCCAAATACTGCCTCCTCCAGAGGCCACTCCCAGCTCCACTCCAGCTCCTGGAGTCAGGTGTGCCTTTTCTGTGGCCACCCTGGAGAGGAGGCAAGAGTCATGAGCCTTACCAGCTGGACTATGAAGGTTTCTCATGCAGAGATGTGGCTGTTGCACAACACATTCTCTCCTGGCAGGCAGTTTCTTTTAGTTTTACAAATTTGGTAAAACAGCATTTAACCCTTGGACTGTTTTGCAAGTCACATAGGTGGTCAGTAGCTCAGCCAGAATTTGAGCTCAGGCTGTCGGATTCCAGAGCTCACAAACTTAAGCACCAGCCTATGGTACCTCCTCTGCAGGTTCAGTTCAGTTCAATTCAGTTCAGTCGCTCAGTCGTGTCCGACTCTCCGCGACCCCATGAATCACAGCACGCCAGGCCTCCCTGTCCATCACCAACTCCCGGAGTTCATACACATCATATATTTCCATTTTTGATACTTAATGTACAGTTACATTACATTACATCCCTGTAATGAACACTGTCACTGCCTATAACAAAGTCTTCTTGGGCTCACCTCATATGTCAGCCATTGGCCACGCTGAGCTCCAGTCTCTCAGGAGATGTAGGACAGCTACTGTCAGTTGGTAACACATCTGCATGATGCAGTTGTCTTTTATATGAGCCTGGCAGCCAACTCTACAACTGTGAGAGATCTTCTCCCATGTGCATAGACACCAAGTGGGTGATGGATCCACCCTGGCCACCTACAAGCCTTAATGCCCCAAGGGAACCAGTCACCCTTATAATTTATGATTCCATACACTAGCTTTCAGGGTCTTAACTGAGAGGAACAACTTAACTAACTTTTCTCATCCATGAGAGTATGGTATAACTTTCCCTATACTTCAGTTCAGTTCAGTCACTCAGTCGTGTTCAACACGCCAGGCCTCCCTGTCCATCACCAACTCCCGTTGCTGCACAGGTCTTAGTTGCGGCATGTGGGACCTTAATTCCCCAACCAGGGATCGAAACCAGGCCCCCTGCATTGGGAGCATGGAATCTTAGCCACTGGACCGCCAGGGAAGTCCCTCCCTATATATAGGTCTTTTGAAAAAATTTTCTCTCAGATAATATTTTGTAGCAGGGTTCCATAAATTACAGCTTGTGGGTCAGATTTGATCCACAGCATGTTTTGTTGTCCCCAATGAGCTTAAAATGGTATTAACATTTTAAAATCATTGTGAAAACAAAGTAAAACAGAGGAATATGCAACGGAGACCATACGTAAACCATAAAGCCTACAAGAATTCCTATTTGGTCCTTTAGAGCAAAAGATTGCCAACCCATGTTTTGTATTAATAGTTTTGGGTGCATAGGTCTTGTACAGTGTCTGCTAATTTGTACTTTAGTACTTCATGAGGTCTTAAAAATGCTGTTGTAAATGGTATCTTTAAAAATTTTAGTTTTCAATTGTTTACTGGTAGCATAGAGAATATAGAATTGGTTTATATATTGATTTTTGTATGCTGGAAACTTGTTAAAATCACTCTGTACTTCTGGTAGTATCTTTGTAGATTTCTCATGATTTTCTGCATACACATTCATGACTTCTGTGAATAAAGAGTTTTAAAAAATCTTTTTAATCTGTATTTTATTACCTTTATGTTTTTTTCTGACATCTAGTAAAATATCAAATACTGATGGAGAACAATGGACATGCTTTCCAGGTCCCAAATCTTAAGGGAAAAGTGTTCAATATGCTGTTAGCTGGGTTCTTTGTATATTTGCTTCATCACATAAAGGAAATTCCTTCAATGTCTGTCTGTCTCTCTGAGAGATTTTTTGGATAGGGGTTGGTATTACTCTGCACACATATTTGAAATAATCATATGGCTTTTTCCCCTTTATTCTCCTAATATGGTGAATTACATTGGCTGGTTTTTGAATGTTAAACCAACCTTAATTCCTGAGACAAACCCCATCCAAAGTGCTGGTCATGCTAGATCACCCTCTGTATTTGGTTGGATTTTATTTCCTAAAATTTCATTGAAGATTTTATGCCTGTGTTCCTGAGAAATACTAATTTTTACATTTCTGTATTGTTTTTGTTTTAGGGTAACACTGTCTTCATTGAATAAGTTAGGAAAAATCTCTTCCATTTTCAGAGTTTGTGTAACATTGGGAAAATATCTTAATTTTGTAATAGAACTTATGGGAAAACCCTACAGAAGTGACATTTTCTTCATGGAAAAGTGCTCATAGTCCCTTATTATCCCTACAGTGACTGTCCAATCCATAGTGATGCCTCCACTTATACCTGATAGTGATAATTTCAGTTTTCTCCTTTTATTTCCTGGTCAGTCTTTCTAGAAGTTGGTCAATTTTGTTAATCTTTTAAAAGTCCATTTTTTGGTGTTAATTTTTCCCTACTGTATATTTTCTGTTATCATTTCTTTAGCTCTGTCTACTTCGGATTTATTTTTCTATTGCTATACTCTTAACATGGAAAATTAATTCACTACTTTATAATATTTTAAAAAATTTTGTAGCCCTATTTAGTGTGAAAAAAGCCCAACACTTCCTGACAGACAAAACTGGGCCTATTCTACTTAGCTATTGATGAGGCACATTCTCTGCATCTGTTATTTGAGATTTATAATTGTAAGCAAAGAAACATACTCCTGACAATTTAAGTAGAAAGATAAGTTATTGAAAACCTATCAGAATCCCTGGAAAGCTATAGAACTGAATTCAGCAAATAGGAATGAGGGAGGCCAGGCAGCCAAAGCATGCTAAAAAGCTACTTGTTGTGTCTCTACTGTCCTTGCTTCTCTGGGGCAAGGTCTGTGGCACAGTCTGGGGCAGAGGTATCCGGTCGTCAAATATAGGTCAAGTGCCTACATCCACAACAAAGCAGAGCTTGGACATGATGAATGACTAACACTTTCATGTTTTTAAAGAAAAGGATAGTTCAGTTCAGTTCAGTTCAGTCGCTCAGTCGTGTCCGACTCTCTGCGACCCCATGAATCACAGCACGCCAGGACTCCCTGTCCATCACCAACTCCCGGACTTCACTCAAACTCATGTCCACAGAATTGGTGATGCCATCCAGCCATCTCATTCTCGGTTGTCCCCTTCTCCTCCCACCCCCAACCTTTCCCAGCATCAGAGTCTTTTCCAGTGAGTCAACTCGTCACATGAGGTGGCCAAAGTATTGCAGTCTCAGCTTTAGCATCAGTCCTTCCAATGAACACCCAGGATCGATCTCCCTTAGAATGGACTGGTTGGATCTCCTTGCGGTACAAGGGACTCTCAAGAGTCTTCTCCAACACCACAGTTCAAAAGCATCAATTCTTCGGCGATCAGCTTTCTTTATAGTCCAACTCTCACATCCATACATGACCACGGGAAAAACCATAGCCTTGACTAGACGGACCTTGGTTGGCAAAGTAATGTCTCTGCTTTTTAATATATTATCAAGGTTGGTCATAACTTTCCTTCCAAGGAGTAAGCATCTTTTAATTTCATGGCTGCTGTGATGGTATTTTATTATTTGGACTAAACTGTGAAATCACTGATTGTTGGAATTAAAGTTTTCTGGTGGTAAAATACATAGGTTGCCAAGTGCCAGGAAAGAGGACCTTGATTTTGGCATTGTGTTCTCCTCCTACCTCACACTACAACTTATTTTCAACTTCTGAGACATGTTAGTCGCTCAGTTGTATCCGACTCTGTGACTCCATGGACTGTAGCCTGCCAGGATTCTCTGTCCATGGGATTCTCCAGGCAAAAATACTGGAGTGGGTTGCCATTCCCTTCTCCAGGGGATCTTCCCAACCTAGGGGTCAAACCCAGGTCTCCCGCAATGCAGGTAGATTCTTTACCGTCTGAGCCACAGGGAAGCCCAGAAGAAGAAGGAATTTGGCTTAAAGCTGAAGACTTTGTTGTATGTGCTTGACTGAGCCTGAGGCAAGTCCTGTGAGCCTCTTTGTCACAGCAAACAGGAGACTGTGTGCCTGGGGCCACCTTCCTTGCTCTGGAGAAGATGTCATCTCTGATCCCTTGTTTGGCAGGATAGACTGAGATTGCCTGCCTCCTCCTTCTTGAAGGGTGTTAGGAGTACACTGTGAGAAGCTAAAGGTGGGGGCAGCTCTGGGAACTTACCTTAATCCAGGAACCAGGCCAGCCTAAATGGTTGTTGGTGGTGGGAGGAAAGGGGAGGGGACAGCGCTGGGCCTGAATACACTTAGGGAGGTGGTGCTAGGCTTCAACCAGACAGGAAAAGGAAGCAGAGTTATACCTTTCCTGCTAAAACAGGTTTTAATGAAGGATGGCATGTCAAGAGGAAGACTCAGGCTAGCTGAGCATGGGCCCTCTCTGAGACATTCCTGGAAGCTTTGCTCATCAGTTTTTCTTCTTCATGACCCTAAAGCTATACCGATGTACAGCATGGACCAAATTCCGCACCTGATTTGGCTCCAAATAATTGAGTATTTGACTATCCCACATGTACTCAGGGGAAAGGATCTTGGTAGGTTTGTGGTAAAGCAGGTATTTGTTCAGGTGGCTCTCGTCATTTTGCACGGCCTTGATGTGATTGGCCTGGTCAACCATCATTGCCTCATGGCAGGCCTTGGCAAGTCTGTAAACCTCTGGCATGGACCCCCCAAATAAGGCCCCTATGTAATAAAAGTCCCCCTTATCTTCAGGAATATGGGCCTGTGACTGAGGCCGGTGTTCATATTCAAAGTATTTCTGAGTCAATCCATAGAAGCCAGGATGGAGGGTGCTGAACAAGGAGGAGAGGATCTCCACCCCCACATCATCACTAAACTTCATGTCCACATTTGCACACACAAGGTAATCCACCTCCTGGTGGAAGCGCTGCTCAATAAAATTGCTGATCACCTCCATGAGGTGCATGGAAATCTTCTGCCAGAGGGCATACCTCTGGACCTTGAAGATGACCATCTGCCATCCTTTCTGAAGGGGAATGCGAGGAAAGTAGTCTGGCCAATCAGTGAAGATATAGTAGTTCACCTGTGGCCCACCATAAAGTACATCTCTGCCATCTCCAGGAACAGCTTCAGGTGGAAAATGTATTTTTTTACAGCAAACACAGTTAATCCAATGGTGATGTTCTGAAGCTGGAACTGCTCATTCAGGATGTCAATGTTGAAAGTCCCATTCCAGATGATGGGAGCCAGCCAGGGGGTCACAAGAAGGACCATCTTTCCTTGGTGGTACAAGCACATCTGGTGTGGGATACACCATCCTTGATAATTTTACACTTTGTGGGGTGTGATGCTCTTTAACAGTTATGCTTGCCTCAGTTGGGATGTTTTCCAGTTTCTGGTTTCTGGGGTTCAAGTAACAATAACCAAGAAAGGCTGTGATGAAAACTGTTAGAAGAAGTTCACTTGATGAAGCAAGCAGCATTTTCGTGTCCCAGCCAGTATTTGTAGTGCCTGAGCCATGCCTGCACGACAGAAGAATGTTACCTCTTATCTTCTCCACAATATGGGGGCACTCATCTCTCCTGACCTTCCACCCTCAGTGTTCTCCCCAGGGCAGGGTGAGGCTGAACGGCCCCCACTCCCTCCTCACTACTCCAGCAGCGCAGTCTCCCCTGAGGCCTGACACCAGTGCAAGGGGACACCTTGACCCAAGGGCATTTTTGGGGGTGCCCTGTGGAGAAAGATAGGATCCTGGCAGGACCTCTATAGACTCAGTTTCTGTCTGAGGTGCTGTCAGAGTAACCAGGTGGCAGGGATTAGTCTACAGACTGCTGGAACTCAGACTAACGACCTGTGTGTAGGAAAGAAGTCTGGGCATGTGAAGCAGATTCAGGGCACTGGATCAAGGCAGTTCACTGAGTAGGTCAAGGACAGAGATTGTGATGAAAGCGGGGCAGAACAGTAGCCACCAGAGTGCCTGGCCAGGGGGTCAGAGCTTGTGCACTGGCTTACCATTGACACTTACTGTCAGTGAGCTAAGCACCGGGTTTCCTAAAGTCTGTTAAATCAAGATCAGACTGTCTTCACGATCACATCCACATAGGCTAACATGGGCCAGCCTTCGGGAGGCTTGGCTTGGGACCCATGATTCAGGTGGAGAGGAAAGAAGACCTATAGATCAAGGATTGTTTTCCTTTATCCCCTTTATAATGACTTAAAATCCATTGAGTATTTACTTCTTTTTTGACACCTACTTTCCACTCGTATTAGGATTAGACTACTAAGTTTGATGCACATTATCTTGTTCAATCCTTTCAAGTCTAGGGGATAGATGCTATGTTATCCTCATTGTACCGATGGAGAAATAGGCTCTGGGAGGTGGGTCTTGGTCCATGAATACAAAGCAGCTGTACTCCAAAATATCCTGCATTTTTACTCTCTGACTCATTTGTGCCTTCTCTGAGGTTTCCTTTATTGAGGTGGTTTTTGTTTGTTTTGTTTTGTTTTTGTTGGGTTCTTTTGGTTTTCTTCCTTAGGGTTTACATGCAGCTGTCCCTCAGACTAAGGCCTGAAGACAGTGAAGAGAGGCTGAGACAGTGCTCCATGCTAACTCAGGGCTCTACACATTGCCATTTCACACACTTCCTCCCTCTGATATCCTGCTACTGCTACTGCTAAATCACTTCAGTCGTGTCTGACTCTGTGTGACCCCATAGACAGAAGCCCACCAGGCTCCCTGGTCCCTGGGATTCTCCAGGCAAGAACACTGGAGTGGGTTGCCATTTCCTTCTCCAATGTGTGAAAGTGAAAAGTGAAAGTGAAGTCGCTGTCATGTCTGACCCTTAGCGACCCCATGGACTGCAGCCTACCAGGCTCCTCCATCCATGGGATTTTCCAGGCAAGAGTACTGGAGTGGCTTGCCATTGCCGGCAGCTCCAAATATATACCTCCCAGAAAATGAAGCTTCAGACACAGACCCCTCTTACCGCACTGTGGAACCAACCACAGGTTAAAAAAAAAAAAAAAATGGTCTCATGGCCAATGAGGAGTACCTGCCACCAGATCATAGAATGGGCTGGTGCTCCTGTATTGTTCTGTGATACCTTGCTCCCACCTTCCTTCAGAAGTGGGTGACTTGGACTTCCCTGGTTGTCCGGTGGTTAATAATCCACCTTTCAGTGCAGAGGATATTGGTTTAGTCCCTGGTCCAGGAAGACTCCTCATGCCATGTGGCAACTGAGACCGAGCTCTTCAACAAAGCCCACATGCCTAGGGCCTGTCCTCCACAACAAGAGATGCCACCACAATGAGAAGCCTGTGTGTCCCAACTAAAGAGCAGCCCCTACTCGATGCAACTAGAGAAAGCCCAGACTCAGCAAATGAAGACTCAGTGCAGCCAAAAAAAAATAATTAAATAAAATTTAAAAAGAGAAGTAGCTGGTTAGACAGTTGTCCAGGGGTTATGAAGTCTTCTCAGTAGAGTTCCGAGCATATTGGGAGGAAGAGTGTTCTGATTAGTGTCTTTTAATGGAGTCATCTCCTTATGATATAGATTGTGACTTTTGTTTTGCTGTGTACAAATATGTAGCAGATTTCTGATGATCACTCCTGACTGGAGGGCCCTCCCTAGGAAGTTTCAAAAAGGGTGCAGTGTGGCTTGTTTCTTTTATCCCTTGAGGCTTTGAAAGGTTGTTGTTGAACCACGAAAAGACGCTGGGATTCCTGGCCTCCAGAGGAGAAGAATTCAATCTGGGGCCAGAGACGAGGCTTGATCACTCAGAGCTTTTGTGTAAAAAAGTTTTATTAAAGTACAAACGAGACAGAGAAAGCTTCTGACATAGACATCAGAAGGGGGCAGAAAGAATACCCTCCCTGCTAGTCTGGATGTTATATAGCTACTAGCAGTCTGCTAATTAAAGGAAGGAAATGTCTCAAAACTCAGAGGATGGCACCAGGCCCCTCACCCACAAGATGCATTTTGAGATAATCTTGGCACCAGGTGAGTCATCCAGGGCCATAAAACGATTGACATGTATCTTGACGAAAGGCAGATTCCCATACAAATATATAGCTTCATTAACATAGGTTAAGAGAACAATGTATGAGTATAACATACTGGTTTGTCAAGTCAGTTCTGAGCCTTTAGGCAAATCGACTTGAAGACAGAGTCTGGGGTAAATGCACAGTACATTAACATAGCTTAAGACAAACATTTCCATAAGAAAAATTCATTGCTTAGCTCAAGGTTTGAGAATAGTTAAGTTCAGGTGCAACCAGGTGTCATTATGGCAACACAAAATTTTAACAGAAACCTCTTTTTAAATTTGTATAGAAAAGGGGGGGAAAATATATATATATATATATATCCCACTAGTTTGTTTCCTCCTGCCGCTTAAGAGAGAGATAAAAAATGTCTGACACTTGCAGCCTATTTCCTTTGTTTGGAGACCCCTGGTCTTCCTACCTGTTACCCTCTCAGCTTCACCAGGTTACTAACCTCCTTTCTGAAGAATAAAAGGTACTCAAGTGCTTTTGTGTTAATGGAGCCATCCTTGCAGGCATCCCAAGGAAACCAGTTGACTGAAAAGAAGTAGTCTTGGCCATGTCCACATATCTGACTGGAGGAGTCCAGTAATAAAGACTTGCAGTTCATTAGGAGAGAGTTTATTCCTTGAACTGGAAATCCAGCATTCTGGAGGGGTATGAGGTAGAGTGGGGTACAGTCTCCACCTGTGATTTTTGACAGGGACTGGGTTTGAATGCCCTCAGGATGCTATTTCACCTCTGAACTAGGTGGTGGTCTTATGGCATTGGGCAGAAGACAACACAGCAGCTTGAGTGTCTGCACATTTACAAGTTACAAGTTACACGATCTACAGTTACAAGCATTATCTACTATATTTCAGCCTCCTAGCAACCTTGAGAGATGAGAGTAAACCCTAGCATTATAGATAAGAAAACTGAGGTTCAGTGTGTTAAAGTGTATGCTAAAGTTCCACAGATGCTGGTCAGTGTTAGGAGCCCTAACATCTGAGTAGCTGTGATAGGCCTGAGATCTTGCTTAGGCCTAAGTTTCAATTTCCTGGAGATAGGGTGGAGGCTACGTTCATAGAAACTCCTCCCTAAGAAGATCCCGCCGGCGCCAAGAATTAAGAAACTCCTCCCTAGAAAAATCCCGCCGGTGCCAAAATCGGGCCAATCAGAAGAAAAAGGGAAATCCCCCAGAGAAAACCCCGCACGGGTATAAACTGGCCAATGAGCTTCCGCGTGCGCATGAATTGGCCAATGAGCTTCTGCCAGCTTGATCTTTTGAACAGAAATAGGTGCTTATGTAACCTGAGACTATAAAAACCGCTGTAAGCTGGGCTCCGGGCTCTTGTCCGCATTCCACTGTGCTGGGAGGGGCAGGAGCCCTAGCTCGAGCTAGACATAAACCCCATTCTTGCTTTTGCATTGCTGCGAGTGTCTTATTCTACCAGTTAAGGGGGACCGGACTCAGGGCATAACAGTCAGCAGAATCTGCTCCCACTGCACATTGCTGGGGAGACAGGCTTGGCTAACTCACCGTGTGCCTGTGTACTTGTTACAGTCACTTTCCTCTGAATTCCTCTGAATCCTATCTAAGGAATGGGAACAATGCCCCACCCCTTTACACATTAAATATAAAATATAATTATTTTAAATGAAAATACCAATATCTGAAATATTTAGGGACCTGATTTTTTCCCTTTTCTTCTGCTGATTCTTGTTTGTGGTGCCTTATTTCATTTTGTGTTTTCTGTTTTAAGTTTCCCTGAGCTCCTGTCTTTGGAGAATTTCTTGGTATTTCTTGGAGATTTCTCTTGAGGCTGGATTGAGATAGATTTCTTCCAGATTTTATACATATGCTTCTGTCAGGTGCTTCCAAAACCAGCATCATCTTAAACTGAATTCTTAGCTTGAGGTTTTATTTTGTTTTGTTTTTTGGGGGGGTGTTCCTCTCAGTTAATTTATATTCAAATTCCAAATTCATCTGAAGTCCTACTGATTGAATTTCAAGGGAAATGTTTTCCACTACACTTAATATTACTTATGAAACAGCAAAGATCGGGGAGTTTTTTGTCTCTTATTTTCTTCATTTTATTCTTAGATTAAGGGTATTGCATGCTGGGATTAGAATTTTATTAGATTTTTATGTTGTTGGATTCTCTACCTTGATGAGGCCCTAGGATATCTGGAGCTGCCCATACCCCATTAGTTAATGCAAACTAAAGGTCAGTTAAATAAGCAGGGTGACAATATACAACCTTGACGTACTCCTTTTCCTATTTGGAACCAGTCTGTTGTTCCATGACCAGTTCTTACTGTTGCTTCCTGACCTGCATACAGGTTTCTCGAGAGGCAGGTCAGGTGGTCTGGGATTCCCATCTCTTTCAGAATGTTCCACAGTTTATTGTGATCCATACAGTCAAAGGCTTTGACATAGTCAATGAAGCAGAAATAGATGTTTTTCTGGAACTCTCTTGCTTTCTCCATGATCCAGAGGATGTTGGCTATTTACATCATGAGGAACACTGGGCTGGAAGAAGCACAAGCTGGAATCAAGATTGCTGCGAGAAATATCAATAACCTCAGATATGCAGATGACACCACCCTTATGGCAGAAAGTGAAGAGGAACTAAAAAGCCTCTTGATGAAAGTGAAAGAGGAGAGTGAAAAGTTTGGCTTGAAGCTCAACATTCAGAAAACGAAGATCATGTCATCTGGTCCCATCACTTCATGGGAAATAGATGGGGAAACAGTGGAAACAGTGTCAGACTTTATTTTTTTGGGCTCCAAAATCACTGCAGATGCTGATTGCAGCCAGGAAATTAAAAGACGCTTACTCCTTGGAAGGAAAGTTATGACCAACCTAGATAGCATATTAAAAAGCAGAGACATTACTTTGTCAACAAAGGTCCGTCTAGTCAAGGCTATGGTTTTTCCCGTGGTCATGTATGGATGTGAGAGTTGGACTGTGAAGAAAGCTGATCGCCGAAGAATTGATGCTTTTGAACTGTGGTGCTGGAGAAGGCTCTTGAGAGTCCCTTGGACTGCAAAGAGATCCAACCAGTCCATTCTGGAGGAGCTCAGTCCTGGGTGTTCATTGGAAGGACTGATGCTAAAGCTGAAACTCCAATACTTTGGCCACCTCATGCAAAGAGTTGACTCACTGGAAAAGACTCTGATGCTAGGAGGGATTGGGGGTGGGAGGAGACGGGGACAACAGAGAATGAGATGGCTGGATGGCATCACCGACTCGATGAGTTTGAGTGAACTCCGGGAGTTGGTGATGGACAGGGAGGCCTGGCGTGCTGTGATTCATGGGGTCACAAAGAGTCGGACACGACTGAGCGACTGAACCGACTGACTGAAAGGTCAGTTTCCCTGAAGCTTGACAAATTCCTCCTTGGAAGAAGTCATCCTACCTCTGTGCGTTCCTGCTTTCTTTAGATTTTGGCTTCCTTCCTGTATGTCTTATCTTTATGCAAACTCAGTGATGTACTCAAAACATGGAGAATCTAAATTATTAGCTAAACTAATAGTTAAATTAATAATTTTCAACGGGAATGATATTCAAGGTAACCAGATAATCATAGTGCTGAAATCCAAATTCAGTATTCAATACTCTTATGTTTTCACTGTAGATAAGCATAACTTTGTGACTAACACTAGTTTTCTTCCCAGAGTAATTTTATTTTTTATCTCACTGAGCTATTATAATATTGACTATAAACAGTGATGCCAACAACTTATTTTGTTTCTG
The DNA here is from genome assembly GCF_049115385.1 of Moschus berezovskii. Taxonomy (NCBI): domain Eukaryota; kingdom Metazoa; phylum Chordata; class Mammalia; order Artiodactyla; family Moschidae; genus Moschus; species Moschus berezovskii. Next base: position 17,891,349 of record NC_142481.1, read on the forward strand.
ATTTCAAAAGGACTGCTAACATTTTACCATCAAGTATGTCTGATATAGCTTTTTAATTAATTTATTTTTTGTGGTAAAAAACATGTAATGTAAAATTTCCCATATTAACTACTTGTAAGTGTACTGTTTGGTAATGCTAAGTCTATTCAAACTATTGTGAAACAGATCTCTATAGCTTTTTCATCATACAAAACCAAAATTCTATCCATTGAACAATTCCTGATTTCTCCCTCCTCTGGTCCCTGGATAGCACTGTTCTATATTCTGTTTCTATTAGTTTGACTATCGGGTTCATAAACACTGGGAGAGATGACTGTTTTTTCATTGCTCAAATTTCAACAGAAGGTCACAAAGCATACAAAGAAAATACAGATCCTTGAATTACCTACAAAGAATTTAAAATAACCACCTTAAAGGTGCTCAATGAATAAAAAGAAAACACAGAAAATTAAATGACATCAGAAAAATCATGCATGAAAAAACAAGAATATCAACAAACTCTAAAAAAGAACTATCAGTAATTTTGGAGCTGAAACCAGAATTGAAAGAGACACTTGTACCCCAGTGTTCATTGCAGCACTGTTTACAATAGCTAGAACATGGAAGCAACCAAGATGTCCATCAGCAGACAAATGGATGAAGAAGTTGTGGTACATATACACAATGGACTATTACTCAGCTATAAAAAAGAACACATTTAAGTCAGTTCTAATGAGGTGAATGAAACTGGAATCTATTATACAGAGTGAAGTAAGTCAGAAAGAGAAACACCAATACAGTATATTAACGCATATACATGGAATTTAGAAAGATGGTAACGATGACCCTATATGCAAGACAGCAATAGAGACACAGATGTAAAGAACAAACTTTTGGACTCTGGGAGAAGGTGAGGGTGGGATGATTTGAGAGAATAGCTTTGAAATATGTGTATTATCATATGTGAAACAGATCGCCAGTGCAGGTTTGATGCATGAAGCAGGGCACTCAAAGCCAGTGCAGTGGGACAACCCAGAGGGATGGAATGGGAAGGGTGGGGGGTAGGAGTTCAGGATGGGGGGACACATGTACACCTGTGGATAATTCATGTTGAAGTAGGGCAAAACCCACAACAATATTTTAAAGAAATTGGCCTCCAATTAAAATAAATCAATTAAAAAAAAGATTATCAGTGAAATTCTCAGCAAAATTCTTTCAGATGAGAAGGAAGTGGGATGATATATTCAAAGTGCTGAATGAGAAAAAAAAACTGCCAAACACAAAAGTTATATCCAGAAAAACTGTCCTTCAAAACTGAAGGAGAAACTTAGGTGTCATTGATAAACAAAAGCTGAGGGAGTTAATCACACTGGACCTGAACTAAAGAAAAGTAAAGGGGATGTCTTTACATTGAAAAGAAAGGTGATGACACAGCAATAGAAAACCATATGAAAACATCAAGCTTTCTGATAAAGAAAAAATCAGACAAATATAGTCTTTTAGTATTATAATGTGTTCAGTTCAGTTCAGTTCAGTCGCTCAGTCGTGTCCGACTCTCCGCGACCCCATGAATCACAGCACGCCAGGCCTCCCTGTCCATCACCAACTCCCGGAGTTCACTCAAACTCATGTCCACAGAGTCGGTGATGCCATCCAGCCATCTCATTCTCTGTCGTCCCCTTCTCCTCCCGCCCCCAACCTTTCCCAGCATCAGTGTCTTTTCCAGTGAGTCAACTCGTCGCATGAGGTGTCCAAAGTATTGCAGTTTCAGCTTCAGCATCAGTCCTTCCAATGAACACCCAGGACTGATCTCCTTTAGAATGGACTGGTTGGATCTCCTTGCAGTCCAAGGGACTCTCAAGAGTCTTCTCCAACACCACAGTTCAAAAGCATCGATTCTTCGGCGATCAGCTTTCTTCACAGTCCAACTCTCACATCCATACATGACCACGGGAAAAACCATTTTCGGTACAGAATTTAAGGGACAAAAGCATAAAAAAACTATAAACTTAATAAATATACACTATAAAAATATATAATTGTGACAGCAATAACATAAAATGGGGGTGGAGAAGCAAAGGAGTGAAGTTTTTGTGTTCAACTGAGATTGTTATCAGTTCAAAATAGATTGTTATAACTTTAAAATGCTTCTTCTTATTATCCCTATGGTAGTGAAAAAGAGAGTATCTACAAAAGATACTTGAAAGGAATCAAGAAAGGAATGAAAGCACGTCGCTACAAAAAAAAATCAATGAAATACAAAAGAAGACAGTAAGAGAAGAACACGGGAAAAATGGATGGAGATGAACAAAATGGTAATATTAAATTCTCTATGATAACTAAGAGTAAATGGACCTAACTCTCCAATCAGAAGACATAGATTGGCTGAATGAGTTTAAAAATAAAACAAACAATCCAACTATATGCTGCCTACAAGACTCTCTTTAGATCTAAGGAAACATATAAACTGAAAGTGAAATAATGGAAAAATATATTCCATGTAACCAATAGAGAGCAGGGTGGCCACACTATACAACACAAAATAGGTTTTAAGTAATAACAACATAGAGGCCAGTGGAGAAATAACTCCAGAAAGAATGAAGAGACAGAGCCAAAGCAAAAATAACACCCAGTTGTGGATGTGATTGGTGATGGAAGTCAAGTCCGAAGCTGTAAAGAACAATATTGCATAGGAACCTGGAATGTTAGGTCCATGAATTAAGGTAAATTGAAAGTGATCAAGCAGGAGATGGCAAGAGTGAACATCAAATCCCTGAAATAAATGGACTGGAATGGATGAATTTAACTCAGATGACCATTCTATCTACTACTGTGAGCCAAATCCCTTAGAAGAAATGGAGTAGCCCTCATAGCCAACAAAAGAGTCCAAAATGCAGTACTTGGGTGCAATCTCAAAAACGACAGAATGATCTCTGTTTGTTTCCAAGGCAAACCATTCAATATCACATTAATCCATGTCTGTGATACTGTGTATCACAGTATACTGTATATTATATCATAGTATATACTGTATATATACTGTGATACTGCCCTGATCAGTAATGCTTTAGAAGCTGAAGTTGAATGGTTCTATGAAGACCTATAAGACCTTCTAGAACTAACAGCCAAAAAGATGTCCTTTTCATTATAGGGGACTGGAATGCAAAGCAGGAAGTCAAGAGATACTTGGAGTAACAGGCAAATTTTGCCTTGGAGTACAGAATGAAGCAGGGCAAAGTCTAATAGAGTTTTGCCAAGAGAACGCTCTGGTCATTGCAAACACCCTTTTCCAACAACACAGGAGAAGACTCTACACATGGATATCACCAGATAGTCAATACTGAAATCAGATTGATTATATTCTTCATAGCCAAAGGTAGAGAAGCTCTATACAGTCAGCAAAAGCAAGACTGGGAGCTGATTGTGGCACAGATCATGAACTCCTTATTGCCAAATTCAGACTTAAATTGAAGAAAGTAGGGAAAACCACTAGACCATTCAGGTATGACCTAAATCAAATCCCTTATGATTATACAGTGGAAGTGACAAATAGATTCAAGGGATTAGATATGATAGACAGAGAGTCTGAAGAACTATGGATGGAGGTTCCTGACATTGTATAGGAGGCAGTGATCAAGACCATTCCGAAGAAAAATGCAAAAAGGTTGTCTGAAGAGGCCTTACAAATAGCTGAGAAAAGAAGAGAAGTTAAAGGCAAAGGAGAAAAGGAAAGATATACCCATTTGAATGCAGAATTCCAAAGAAAAGCAAGGAGAGATAAGAAAGCATTCCTCAGCAATCAATGCAAATAAATAGAGGAAAACAACAGAATGGGAAAGACTGGAGATATCTTCAAGAAAATTAGAGATACCAAGGGAACATTTCATGCAAAGATGGACTCGATAAAGGACAGAAATGGTATGGACCTAACAGAAGCAGAAGATATTAAGAAGAGGTGGCAAGAATACACAGAACTCTACCAAAAAGATCTTCATGACCCAGAAAACCACGATGGTGTGATCACTCACCTAGAGCCAGACATCCTGGAATGTGAAGTCAAGTGGGCTTTAGGAAGCATTCCTATGAACAAAGCTAGTGGAGGTGACGGAATTCCAGCTGAGCTATTTCAAATCCTAAAAGATGATGCTGTGAAAGTGCTTCACTCAATATGCCAGCAAATTTGGAAAACTCGGCAGTGGCCACAGGACTGGAAAAGGTCAGTTTTCATTCCAATCCCAAAGAAAGGCAATGCCAGAGAATGTTGAAACTACACCATTGCGCTCATCTCACATGCTAGCAAATTAATGCTCAAAATTCTCCAAGCCAGGTTTCAACTGTATGAGAACCATGAACTTCCAGATATTCAAGCTGGATTTAGAAAAGGCAGAGGAATCAGAGATCAAATTGCCAACATCCTCTGAATCATAGAAAAAGCAAGAGTTGCAGAAAAACATCTACTTCTGCTTTATTGACTATGCCAAAGCCTTTAACTGTGTGGATCACAACAAACTGGAACATTCTTAAAAAGATGGGAATACCAGACCACTTTACCTGTCTCCTGAGAAATCTGTATGCATGTCAGGAAGCAACAGCTAGAACTGGACGTGGAACAACAGAGTGATTCCAAATTGGGAAAGGAGTACATCAAGGCTGTATATTGTCACCCTGCTTATTTAACTTATATGCAGAGTACATCATGTGAAATGCTGGACTGGATGAAGCTTACCAGGAGAAATATCAATAACCTCAGATATGCAGATGACAGCACCCTTATGGCAGAAAGTGAAGAAGAAACAAAGAGCCTCTTGATGAAGTTGAAAGAGGACAATGAAAAAGTTGGCTTAAAAGAGGACAATGAAAAAGTTGGCTTAAAACTCAACATTCAGAAAACTAAGATCATGGCATCCAATCCCATCGCTTCATGGCAAATAGATGGGGAAACAACTGAAACAGTAACAGACAGTAGAGACAAAAAATAGCATAATGATTAGAAAGTCAACTTACTAGGAAGATATAGCAAATATCAATATGAATGTATCTAATATAAGAGGTCTCCAACATGAGACAACAGACAGAACTGAAGAAATAGATAGTAATGCAGTCATAAGTCATAAGTGAAACTGTAAGTTGCTCAGTTGTGTCCGACTCTTTGCAATCCCAAGGGTTGTAGCCCACCAGGCTCCTCTATCCATGGAATTCTCCAGGCAAGAATACTGGAGTGGGTTGCCATTTCCTCCTCCGGGACATCTTCCTTACCCAGGGATTGAACCTGCATCTCCTGAGTCTCCTGCATTGGCAGGAGGATTCTTTACCACTTAGGTAAACAGGAAGCCCAAATCAACAGCTAGGGATTGGGTAAAATAACTTGCTTGGACCTCTGGATATTAGTCAAAGATCTATAGCAACAAAGTGAATGCCTTATCAAGAAAAAGTCACTCTCTGGGAATTCCCTGGTGGTCCAATGGTTAGAACTCTGTGCTCCCATTGCAGGGGGCACAGAGTTTGATTTCTGGTTGGGGTAGGAAGTTTTGTGCCATCTGCTTCTAAGTCTTACACCATCTCCTCCCCAGCACATCATGATGCACTTTGAAGAAGTGATGGTCAGTTCCCAGTTCCCTTCTGTGATGCACAGAGAGTAGAGTGGATCAAATAAGCAACATTCGAACCTATCTGGGAATCGCCTGACAGACTATTCTCTGGGTCACCTAACTCAGACCTCTTACAGTCAAAAATGGCATAGCTAATACCTAAGGCTAGAAGGCGATGGCACCCCACTCCGGTACTCTTGCCTGGAAAATCCCATGGACGGAGGAGCCTGGTAGGCTGCAGTCCATGGGGTGGCTGAGAGTCGGACACGACTGAACGACTTCACTTTCACTTTTCACTTTCATGCACTGGAGAAGGAAATGGCAACCCACCCCTGTGTTCTTGCCTGGAAAATCCCAGGGACGGGGGAGCCTTTTGGGCTAACATCTATGGGGTTGCACAGAGTCAGAACACGACTGAAGCGACTTAGCAGCAGCAGCAGCAAGGCTAGAAGAAGCATAGGGAATCAGTGGGCATGGCTTGTGAAAACCACAGGAACTACTGCAAACACTTAGGGCAAGAGATTATTAATTGATGGATACAGTAGAATAGATAAGAACCCAAGAAGAAGCAGGAGTGAGAATCTCAGGGAAATTAAGACATTGAGATGCAGCTATGTATATGGAGCAATCAGACAAAAAGCATACAGCCAGGCCCAGAGAGGGTACAGGCTTTGAAAAGGTCTGATAAAACCTTATATTTTTATATCAGGCTGATTGGAGGTCTTACCCAGTGCCTGACAAACTGCCAACACAAAGAGAGGTGACTATTTTTACAAATTAACATTTTTCAACAAAAGATCACAAGGCATATATAAAAAATGAGGAAACACAGGTCATTCAAAGGAACAGTTTAAATCTCCAGAAACAGTCCCTAAAGAAACACAGGCACCAGACTAACTATAAAAAAGACTTTATAATAACCATTTAAAAAAATAATAAAAGAGGTAAAGAAAGACACAAAAAACTAAAGTATATTTTAAAAATGATATATACACACAACTAGAATACCAAGAAAGCATAAAAAAAGACCCAAACAAATTCTTTTTTTTTTTTTCAAACAAATTCTTGAGTTAAAAAATAAAGGCATTGAAAAAACTGACAAATGGTTTAATAGTAGACTCCTTTCTAAGGAAATAAAGAATCAGCAAACTTGAAGGTAGATAATTTGGAATGAATAAATCTGAGTTATAAAAAGTAATTTAAAAAAATTTTTAATAAGAAATTAAAAAAGAAAAATTTAAGTGAACAGAGCCTAAAGGACTTATGGGACTCTGTCAGGTGGAATCATGTACACATTATGGAAGTCCTAGAAGGAAACGAGAAAAGGGCAGAGGACTTGTGTGAAGAAATAATGGCTAAAAACTTACCAAACGTGATGGAAGTCCTAATCTACAAATTCAAAAAGCTCAACATATTTTAAGTAAGATAAATCCAAAGAGAATCACAGTCATTATAATCAATTGTCGCATATTATAATCAATCACACATTATAATTAAGTTAGTAAAAGACAGAATTTTGAAAGCAGCAAGACAAAAGAAATTTTTCTTGTACAAGGGATCATTAATAAAATTATAATTTCTCAGGAGAAACCTATCCAGCAAGACTGTCCTTCGAAAATGAGAAATAAACACATTCCAAAATAAAGAGAAACTGAGAAAGTTTATTACCACTAGATCTCTGTATGAGATCTAATATCTAATGCTAAAGGGGGTCCTTAAAGTTGAAATATAAGAATGTAAGACTACCTAGGAGCCATAAAAAATATAAAGTTCTTCTATAATGATGAATAGACAAATATAAAAGCCAGTATTTTTAAAATATTAGATTATAATGCCAGCTTTATTTATTTATTGAAGTATAATTCATTTACAAAGCTATATTAATTTCGGGGATACAAAAGAGTGATTCAATATTTTTATAGATCACGCTTCATTTAAAGTTATGAAATATTAGTTATATTTCTTGTGCTTAACATAACTTCATTTTATCCTATGTATTTTATACCTAGTAGTGTGTACCTCTTAATTCCCCTTCCCCTATCTTGCCCCTCCCCACTAACCTCTCCAGACCAGTAACCATTATTTTGTTCTTTGTATCTATAAAGTCTCTTCTGTTTTGTTACATTCATTTTATTTTTTACATTCCACATATTAGCAAAACAGTGTTTGGTTTTCTCTAACTTGTGTCACCAAGTACAATACTCTTCAGGTACATCCATGATGTTCCCAAAGACAAAATTTCATTCTTCCTTATAGCTGAGTAATATTCAATCATGTGTGATTGTTATATCTTTCTTATCTATTCCTCTGCTGATGGGCCTGGTTGTCCATATCTTGGCTATTGTAAACAATGTTATGAATGTTGGGGTGCATATATCTTTTTGAATAACTGTTTTTATTTTCTTAGAATGTACTCAGGAGTGGAAGTGCTGTATCATATGATAGTTCTGTTTTTATTTTTTAAGGAACATCCATACTGTTTTCCATAGTGACTGTACCAATTTATGTTCTCACCAATTTTGTTTCCTTTACTGTACAAAAGCTTTTAAGTTTAATTAGGTCCCCTTTGTTTATTTTTGCTTTTGTTTCCCTTGCCTGAGGAAACAGACCTGAAAAAAAAAATGTTTCTAAGACTTATGTCAAAGAGTATACTGCCTATGTTGGCAGGTAAGTATTGGAGTCACATTCATTAAAACAGCTCCAAATAGTAGCAGATGCTTCTTGTATGTACCAGATCATACCTCTTTAGTCTATCAATTCAAGGAAAACATCCCCGTTAACCCTGGGTGATGGGATGGTTGTAGGAAGGTTAGATGCCCAGTATCCCTAAAAGATGATGCTGTTATTGTGCTGCACTCAATATGGCAGCAAATTTGGAAAACCTAGCAGTGGCCACAGGACGGGAATAGGTCAGTTTTCATTCCAATCCCAAGGAAAGGAAATACCAAAGAATGTACGAACTAACAAACAATTGCACTCATTTTACATGCTAGCAATATTATGCTCAAAATCCTTCAGGCTAGGCTTCAGCAGTATGTGAACCAAGAACTTCCAGATGTACAAACTGGGTTTAGAAAAGGCAGAGGAACCAGAGATCAAATTGCTAATGTCTGCTGGATCACAAAAAAAGCAAGAGAGTTCCAGAAAAACATCTACTTCTGTATTACCGAGTAGGCTAAAGGCTTTGTGTGGATCACTACGAACTCTGGAAAGTTTTTAGAGATGGGAATACATACCACCTGACCTGCCTCCTGAGAAACCTGTATGCAGGTTAAGAAGCAAGTTAGAACCAGACCTAAGACAACAGACTGGTTCAAAATTGGGAAAGGACTACGACAAGGCTGTTTATTGTCATCAGACTTAGCAGCTGAACAACAAACAACAAAAGTCTCCCTCATGGCAGACGTTGCAACCAACCGCTAAGTGGTAGTACAGCCACACCTCTTCTCATTTCTCTTGACTAAGACAGAAGCTCAGTAAAGTGTTTCCATCAATGTGTTCACTGCTTGTTTAACACAGTGGTTTGACCAAGCTCTTCCTTTCAAACTCCACCCTTACTGAATGCCCCGGTCACATGAACCAAACTCTCAGTGACAAATTAACATAGCACACATCTCTTTTAATAGATCCCATTCTTGATGTGTCATCCTCTGTGCATTTCTCTTACTTTAGGACCCTTCCTTGGTATACAGAGATAATATAACTCCTGCTCTTTTGCAAGATTCAAGCCCCGACCCATCAACCTACTCCCATGTGCCATTACCAACTAGGCTACCAAGGAAAAAAGCATTATGGTTGACAATGCAGCCACAACACAATTATTGGACTAATAACACATGATAGAACTTTTAATGTATTAATCCTGTAAACCAAAAGTATGAATAAATATTATGGGTTATTTGAACCCGGGAACGTTTTTTAAGCATGGTTATTTTTGACCAAGGACCATTTGGTATACAAGAGAGATGCTCATGGACATTTTCAACAGGCCCCACTCTGGGTATATATCCAAAGGAAATAAAAATAGGATCTCAAAGAGCAACCTTTACTCATGTTGCAGCATTATTCACAGTAGCCACAAATGAAAACAGCCTAAACTGCTCATTACAGTATGAATGGATAAAGAAGGTGTGATACACAGACACACACAAACACACGCATACATAATAGGATGTCATTCAGCTATGAAAAAGGGTAGTAGGGTAAAGAAACAGGTGTTTGAACAATGACAGTGGCCAGTGGTAATGGCTTGAACAAGATCCAGGTACTTATGTTGAACAGGCTGGAGTCAGGGAGGCTAAAGCCCAGGGCCTGACACGTTGGCCGGTGGTGCCATGGAGACAGGAAAACCTGGAGGTTCTCAGGCTAGTGCCCTGGCAGATATGCTAACAGTCAGGACCTACTCAAGTGGTCAAAAGCTACACTGAGTCTCTCTCCCTGGTTCTGTACCATTGGTGACTGCCCCATCCTCTGTACCTCTGTATTCTGTAATGTTCTTTAACTTCCAGGATACCCAGGGAAGTGCTATGATGGACAAACTCATGGATTCCCTCTTCTACTGCCCTGGGATAAGCCTATTTCCCAGACAGTCACCAAAGCCACAGGGCTAGACCCACAAGCACGTGAAGCCCATGCTCCTTATGACTAGAAAGCATCATAACTAGACAGACACAGAGACACTAGAGAGTGTCGTTTCCTCATCAAAGCAGTTGTTCAGTTTTCTGGCATTCACAACATCACAGTGTTGTCTACAGGTCTGCCACTACATCAGCATTATGACTAGGCATGACAGTCAAGATTATGCTAACATTCTGATGCACAGGTGGGTAAATGTCACAATCTGGACCACAAAGGCAACGTGTCAGTCCCTTAAAAGACACTTATTAAAATTCCCTCATCTTCTCCTCCTAAAATGCTAAGAACAACCCTGAGAAGGTTTCAGAAACCATGGCTCCAGCCACCTACTTCTATGGGAAGGCAGAAACAAGGTATCATAGAGCAGCACAAGAGCAGCAGGCAGCTTCAGGGTGCAGACGGCAGATGATCCCTACCCACCATGGGACTTTTATACCCACTGTTAGTCTCATAGCAGGCCGGTAGGAGTGTGTTTTAGAGGAGACATGTGCTTGGAACAGCCTAGGACCTCAGAGCGAAGTACATGTGTTGGCAGCATGATAAGCCTAGAGTCAAAAATGGCACTGGATCAGGTTCCCATGCCCATCTTAAGGACTCTGCCTCAACTGCTATTGGAAGCATATGGGAGAGACCCAAAGGCACTTGACTGAGAAAAGAGCCCAGAAAAAGAAAACTTCAAAGAATACACAAATGAAGCCAAGGATCAGAACACAGAGAAGCCAAAATCCCAATCCTGGAGTCTGGCTACTTAGCTGGCTTCAGCACTTAGCAGCTGGTCATGTGGTCATGGGCTAGTCACGCACCTCTCTGAGCTTGTCTTCCCATTTGGACCACGAGGATAATGTAGCATCCACCTTCCAGGATCACTGTAAGGAGTCAGCAATATAATGTACACAAACTTCAGCAGCATAATCCTAACTGTAACACAAGACCTAGGATCTCCATAGGAAATGTTCAGTGTAATTTTAAATGATTATTAAAGTGATTATTAGAGTAAATCAAGGCTATATATTGTCATCCTGCTTATTTAACTTATATGCAGAGTACATCATGCAAAAGGCAAGCCTGGATGAATCACAATTTGGAATCAAGATTGCTAGGAGAAGTATCAACAACCTCAGATATGTAGATGATACAACTCTAATGGCAGAAAGCGAAGAGGAACTTAAAAAGCCTCTAGATGAGGGTGAAAAGTGCAGAGTTAAAAAGCTAGCTTATGACTCAACATTCAAAAAACTAAGATCACGGCATCTGTTCCCATCATTTCATGGCAAATAGAAGGGGAAAAAAGTGGAAATGGTGACAGATTTTATTTTCGTAGGCTCCAAAATCACTGTGGACAGTGACTATAGCCATTAAATTAAAAGACACTTGCTCCTTGGAAGAAAAGCCATGACAAACCTAGACAGCATATTAAAAAGCAAAGACATCACTTTGCTGACAAAGGTCTATATAGTCAAAGCTCTGGTTTTTCCAGTAGTCATGTATGGATATGAAAATTGGACTATAAAGAAGGCTGAGTGCCAAAGAATTGATGCTTTCTAACTGTGGTGCTGAAGAAGACTCTTGAGAGTCCCTTGAACTGCAAGGAGATTAGATCATTCAAACCTAAAGGAAATCAACTCTGAATATTCATTGGAAGGACTGATGCTGAAGCTGAAGCTCCAATACTTTGGCCACCTGATGCGAAGAACTGACTCATTGGAAAAGACTCTGATGCTGGGAAAGATTGAGGGCAGGAGGAGAAGTGGGTGACAGAGGATGAGATGGTTGGATGGCATCACCACCTCAGTGGACATTAGTTTGGACAAACTCCGAGAGATAGTGAAGGGCAGAGAAGCCTGGTGTGCTGCAGTCCATGGGGTTGCAAAGAGTCAGACACGACTTACCAATGGAACAAAGAGTAATACAGGAAAACAATCCTTGACCTAAAGATCTTTTATCCGTTCCACTACAATTACCAAATGAAGCCTCCTGAATGATCGCCCACAACAGCCTTCATGCACGTGAACTTGAAGACAGTCTGTTCTCAACTTTATTGACTTTTCAGGAAATTAGTGCTTATGTAAATTTCTCACAGTCAGTAAGTATAAAGAGAAGGCCGGAGCACAAGCCCTCTGAGGTCCTGGTCAGGTCCTCTGGTGGCTCCTGCCCTGCCCTGCTTTCATCACAGTCTCTGTCCTTAACCTGCTCAGTGGCTGCCCTTTGGCTAGCCTCCTGAGCCTGTTTCAGGAGCCCTGCCTTCTCTCCTACAAGCTGGTCTGGAAGTTCTAGTAGACAGTCGATCGAATCCTACCACCTGGTTACTTTGACATGATCTTATATCAAACTTGAATTTATCAAGATTCTGCCAGTAGAGAAGTCTCACTCAGCTTGGTGGTCCTAAACACCAGGAGCCCCTGGCAGGTAGAATCTCAAGAGGACCAGGTAACATAAGCACCTTGTTGTCCATGCATTCTGCCTTCCTGTGCCCAGGAGAGACTGCTGTGAGTGGAAGAGTGAGAAAGGGCAGCTTCTTAGCAGCATCTAGGTGATTCTGGCTTTAATAGTCTGAAGTGGAGGCATGGCCCGGATGGTCAAGACATTGTCAAAGAACCCAATATGTTACTTACTTCATCGTGTGAACTTTCTTCTTTTAATAGCTCTTGCCTTGGCCTTCTTTGGCTATCGTTGCCTGAATCTAAGAAGCCAGAAGTTGGAAAGCATCCTAACCTGGGCAAGCAAGGTTCTTAGAAAAACCCATGGTGAACAATGTGTAAGATTATCAAGCATGCTGAATCTCCAGCCGGATGTACTAACACCCCCTAGGAAAGATGTCCTTCCTGTGACCCCCTGGCTGGCTCCCATCATCTGGGACAGGACTTTCGACACTGACATCCTGAATGAACAGTTCCGGCTTCGGAATATCACCATTGGATTAACTGTTTGTTGTAAAAAAAAATACATTTCCCACCTGAAGCTGTTCCTGAAGACAGCAGAGATGTACTTCATGGTGGGACAGAGGGTGAACTACTATATCTTCACTGATTGGCCAGACTACTTTCCTCGCATTCTCCTTCAGAAAGGACTGCAGACTGTCATCCTCAAGGTTCAAAGCTGTGCCAACTGGCAGGAGATCTCCATGCACGCATGGAGGTGATCAGAAATTTTACTGAGCAGCACTTCTACCAGGAGGTGAATTACCTTGTATGTGCAAATGTGGACATGAAATTTAGTGATCACGTGGGTGTGGAGATCCTCTCCTCCTTGTTTGGCACCCTCCATTCTGAATTCCATGAGCTTAGTCGAGAAAACTTCCCCTATGAACGGCAACCTCAGTCACAGGCCCATATTCCTGAAGATGAGGGGGACTTTTATTACACAGGGGCCTTATCTCGGGGGGTCTGTGCCAGAGGTTTACAAACTCACCAAAGCCTGCCACGAGATGATGGTGGTCGACCAGGCCAATCACATCGAGGCCACGCGAAATGATGAGAGCCACCTGAACAAATACTTGCTTTACCACAAACCTACCAAGATCCTCTCCCCTGAGTACACGTGGGCTGAACAGAGATCAAAGGGTGTCTGGTATGAGCAAAAGCCAGGCTTGCCTTACAACACAAAGAGGATTAGATTTAAAACTGTCAACTAATGGCCATGAAATCAGGACTTACTAAAGGAAGCTTCCAGAAAGGACTCAGAAAGAGGTGATGGCCAGGCAGTCGTCTTCCTCTGGACATTAAATTGAAACCAGTTTTATGAGAAAGGGTGTAACTCTACTTCCTTCCTCCCCCCTGCCCCCCACTTTTTGAGAGAAACTGCTAATGCCTCTCACTGTCCCCTGCAAATTCAGACAGGCCTGTCCTCTCTCCCCAACTCTTCATACACCAAAAATACACCTTTAGGTTGGCCTGATTCCAGAACTCAAGCACAGTTCCTGAGTTGGCACCACCTTTAGCTTCTGTGTGCTCCTGGCACCCTTCAGGATGGAGGAGGCTGAGGTCAGAGGCTGGGGCAAGGGGAGCGGGGAGTCTTAGCCTGCCCTAGTGTTTCAGGGATCAGAGATGAGATTTTTTTCCAGGACAAGTAAAAATGCTCCTAGACACAAAGGCTCTTGTTTGTGTCTAGACAGGAGTCTGTTGTGGTGTGTGTGTGAGTTGGAAAAGAATTTCCAGACATGAGGCAGAATGAGAGGAGAATAAAGTTTATTAGAGTGGGCCAGAAGAGTGGGCCAGCTCAAGGGAGAGCCGAACCCTTTTGCAGGCTAGCAGTCAATTTTTATAGCCTCAAGACAGAGAAAATTCCTATTGGAATGGTGGCATTAGGTGATTGATTAGGACGCTATAAGGTGGGTAATATGATAGGCATTTTACCTAGTATGGGGTCAGGGAACTGGCTGGTTTAGATCCAGAGGCTCATGGCAATGGTTGCTATGGGGCTTGGTCAGTTCCAGAGATTTTTATCCTGTGACCTTTGTATAGGGCTCAGACACCCTTCTCTGGCTACTGCTCTGGTCCAGACCTCATGGTTACTTTTGGATACAAGCCAGCAATTTTTTCTCAAGATCTCCCACTTTCACTCTCATTACCACCCCCACGTCCACTCTACCCTAAGCTGCCTTTGGGAACCTTTTATTTTTTTTAATGGGGTTGCCCCCAAATGTTTTAATTTCTTTTATAATGAGAGCTGATTTTTGCTGTATACTTTGTTGCATTTTCTTTTCTTTTTTAAAGAAAAAGAAGAAAGTGAAGTCATTCAATGGTGCTCAACTCTTTGCAACCCCATGGACTGTAGCCTGCCAGGCTCCTCTGTTCGTGGGCTTCTCCAGGAAAGAATACTGGAGAGGGCTGCCATTTCCTTCTCCATGGGATCTTGACCCAGGGATCAAACCAGGCCTCCTGCATTGCAGGCAGACACTTTACCGACTGAGCCACCAGGGAAGCCTTTTTTTTTAAAAAAAATAAAGTGTATAACTGCATTACAATGTTGTGTTAGTTTCTGCTGCACAACGGGATGAATCAGCTGCATGTATACACATATCCCTTTGCTCTTGGACCTCCCTCCCACCTCTGGGAAACTTAAAGCCCTAGCTCTAGGTTCAAAAGCCTCCATGTCTACCATCACATTCAGATAAAGCCCTAACTGCTCAACCAGCCAAGCCACTCCAAATCTGTTTCCTGTAGACAGGAGACTAGATAGGAGGCTGGCCCCAGGTTTCCCAAACACTCCACTCAAAATCCAAGCCTTTGCACACCGTGGTCCCTCTGCCTGTAACATTGCTTCACTTCAATCACATCCAAGTATCTGAAACGGGGGATACCCCCTGCCCCCAGGACCCCGCCACCCCCCACCACCATGTGTCAAGTCTTGCAGAAATGGCCTGACTTGAAATTGAAGGGGCAGGCACCACCCATTTGGGTCTTTAGGATTCAGAGGTGGCAGTTCCCATTGGCAAAGATTTGGAGAATGCAATTTATGCGATTTCCATCAGGGAAAACACCACCAGCCAAGCCCATTGGCAGAGCTGAGTGGGGCGGGGCGGGTCTCCAGGCCTGGATGCTCAGCCAGACTCTCATCCCCCCTGCCTCAGCCAAGCAGCCACCACTAGCAGCAATCTCACCAAGCCTCAGAACTACCTCCGTCAGTGGGGACACATTCACCTTCATGCTTCCAGTTCACTTTATCTTGGGCCTCACAAAGAATGCTCAAACTACTGCACAATTGCACTCATCTCACACTCTAGTGAAGTAATGCTCAAAATTGTCCAAACCAGGCTTCAGCAATACGTGAACTAGGAACTTCCAGATGTTCAAGCAGGTTTTAGAAAAGGCAGAGGCACCAGAGATCAAATTGCCAACATTCGCTGGATCATCAAAAAAGCAAGAGAGTTCCAGAAAAAAAAAAACATTTATTTCTGCTTTACTGACTATGCCAAAGCCTTTGACTGTGTGGATCACGATAAACTGTGGAAAATTTTGAAAGAGATGGGAATACCAGACCACCTGACCAGCCTCTTGAGAAACCTGTATGCAGATCAGGAAGCAACAGTTAGAACTGGACATAGAACAACAGACTGGTTCCAAATAGGAAAAGGAGTCCGTCAAGGCTGTATATTGTCACCCTGCTTATTTAACTTATATGGAGAGTACATCATGAGAAACGCTGGGCTGAAGGAAGCACAAGTTGGAATCAAGATTGCTGGGAGAAATATCAATAACCTCAGATATGCAGAGGACATCACCCTTATGCAGAAACTGAACAACTACTAAAGAGCCTCTTGATGAAAGTGAAAGAGGAGAGGGGAAAAGTGGGCTTAAAGCTCAACATTCAGAAAACTAAGATCATGGCATCCGGTCCCATCACTTCATGGCAATTAGATGGGGAAGCAGTGGAAACAGTGGTTGGACTCTTTGCGACCCCATGAACCACAGCACGCCAGGCCTCCCTGTCCATCACCAACTCCTGGAGTTTACTCAAATTCATGTCCATTGGGTCGGTGATGCCATCCAACCATCTCATCCTCTGTTGTCCCCTTCTTCTCCTGCCCTCAATTTTTCCCAGCATCAGGGTCTTTTCAAATGAGTCAGTTCTTCACATCAGGTGGCCAAAGTATTGGAGTTTCAACGTCAGCATCAGTCCTTCCAGTGAACACCCAGGACTGATCTCCCTTATGATGGGCTGGTTGGATCTCCTTGCAGTCCAAGGGACTCTCAAGAGTCTTCTCCAACACCACAGTTCAAAAGCATCAATTCTTCTGTGCTCAGCTTTCTTTATAGTCCAACTCTCACATCCATACATGACCACGGGAAAAACCATAGCCTTGACTAGACAGACCTTTGTTAACAAAGTAATGTCTCTGCTTTTTAATATACTGTCTAGGTTGGTCATAACTTTCCTTCCAAGGAGTAAGCATCTTTTAATTTCATGGCTGCAATCACCATCTGCAGTGATTTTGGAGCCCCCCAAAAGAAAGTTTGACACTGTTTCCTCATCTATTTGCCATGAAATGGTGGGACTGGATGCCATGATCTTAGTTTTCTGCATGTTGAGCTTTAGTACATCATGAGATCTTAGTTTTCTGAATGTTGAGCTTTAGTACATCATGAGAAATGCTGAACTGGATGAAGCACAAGCTGAAATCAAGATTGCTGGGAAAAATATCAATCACCTCAGATATGCAGATGACACCACCTTTATGCAGGAACTGAAGAAGAACTAAATAGCCTTTTGACAAAGGTGAAAGAGGAAAGTAAAAAAACTGGCTTAAAACTCAACAGTCAAAAAACTAAGATCATGGCATCCAGTCCCATCACTTCATGGCAAGTAGATGGGGAAACAATGGAAGCAGTGACAGACTTCATATTTTGGGACTCCAAAATCACTGGAGATGGTGACTGCAGCCATGAAATTAAAAGATGCTTGCTCCTTGGAAGAAAAGCTATGACCAACCTAGACAGCATATTAAAAAACAGAGACATTACTTGCTGACAAAGGTCCACCTAGTCAAAGTTATGGTTTTTCCAGTAGTCATGTATGGATGTGAGAGTTGGACTATAAAGAAAGTTGAGCACAGAAGAATTGATGCTTTTGAACTGTGGTGTTGGAGAAGACTCTTTAGAGTCTCTTGGACTGAAAGGAGATCCAACCAGTCCATCCTAATGGAAATCAGTCCTGAATGTTCATTGGAAGGACTGATGCTGAAGCTGAAACTCCAATACTTTGCCCACCTTATGCAAAGAACTGACTCATTTGAAAAGACCCTGATGCTGGGAAAGATTGAAGGCAGGAGAGGAAGAGGATGACAGAGGATGAGATGCTTGGATGGTATCACCGACTTGATCGACAAGAGTTTGAGCAAGCTCTGGGAGTTGGTAATGGACAGGGAAGCCTGGTGTGCTGCAGTCCATGGGGTTGCAAAGAATCGGACACGACTGAGCAACTGAACTGAACTGAGACTAAAGCTTAGAGTTCAATTTTGTGAGCCTCAATTTATTTGAACAAGAGAGAAAGAGCTCCAGACAATGTCAGGAAAACATTTTAAATTTAAGCACACCAAATTAAAACTTGTGGGATGCACTCCAAGCAGTACTTAAGGGAATGTTGCTGATTTAACGGCTCATATGAAAAAGGAAGTGAGCTTGAAAAACAAGGATTTAATTTTCAATTCTAAGATTAGAGAAAAGGAGAAAAAATTAAATACAAAGTGGAAATAAATAATAAAGGAGTAGAAATAGAAAGCATACCTTAGAGAAAATTAACAAAGTGGATTTTTTAAATATTAATAAAATTGATAAAACTCCAGCAAGTTGGATCAAGAAATAAAAAGGGAAAAAATCAAATGGCCAGTATGAGGAATAAAGAAGGGAGCTTCACTACAGTTTTGACAGATAATTTAAAGGATAACAAGTGACCTTAACTCCTTTTGTTGATGAAAATTGCAGATCCAGATGAATTTTATCAAACATGTAAGGATGATAACTGTACCAGTGTTATATAAGCTCTTTCAGAGAGTATCTGCTGCTGCTGCTGCTAAGTCACTTCAGTTGTGTCCGACTCTGTGTGACCCCACAGACAGAAGCCCACCAGGCTCCCCCGTCCCTGGGATTCTCTAGGCAAGAACACTGGAGTGGGTTGCCATTTCCTTCTCCAATGCATGAAAATGAAAATTGAAAGTGAAGTCGCTCAGTCGTGTCCGACCCTTAGCGACCCCACGGACTGCAGCCTACCAGGCTCCTCCATCCATGGGATTTTCTAGGCAATAGTACTGGAGTGGCTTGCCATTGCCTTCTCCGTCAGAGAGTATAGGAGTAAACATTTTCTGACTGATTCTACAAGGCAAACATGACACGAATACCAAAGTCCAACAGTAAAGAAATTTGCAGTTTAATATCCCTCATGAACATAGACATTAAAAATCTTTAACAAAATTTTAGGAAATAAAATCCAACCAGAAAGCAAAGGTTGATCTAGGGGTATCAGTGGGATTTGTCCCAGGTGTGCAAGGTTGGTTTAACACTCAAAAGCAATCAAAGCAATTCATCATATTAAGAAAATAAAGAAGGAAAGTCATGAGATTATCTTTAAACTGTGGGCAAGGTAATTGACAAAATGTAAGGGCCTCTTCCATCTAGACAAGGCTATGGTTTTTCCAGTGGTCATGTATGGATGTGAGAGTTGGACTGTGAAGAAAGCCGATCGCTGAAGAATTGATGCTTTTGAACCGTGGTGTTGGAGAAGACTCTTGAGAGTCCCTTGGACTGCAAGGAGATCCAACCAGTCCATTCTAAAGGAGATCAGTCCTGGGTGTTCATTGGAAGGACTGATGCTAAAGCTGAAACTCCAATACTTTGGCCACCTCATGAGAAGAGTTGACGTATTGGAAAAGACTCTGATGCTGGGAGGGATTGGGGGCAGGAGGAGAAGGGGATGACAGAGGATGAGATGGCTGGATGGCATCACCGACTCGATGGACATGAGTTTGAGTGAATTCCGGGAGTTGGTGATAGACAGGGAGGCCTGGCATGCTGTGATTCATGGGGTCACAAAGAGTTGGACACGACAGAGCGACTGAACTGAACTGAAGGGCCTCTTCAGAAAAATCTTTTGACAAAATAGAATTGGAGGAAACTTCAAGTGATAAAATGCCTCTTAATATAAAAAATTTCATTTAATAGCATACTGAACACTTTCTCTAAGACCAAGAAAATGATGTCTCTTTTTAAAATATTTTAGGTTGTAGCAAATAAAGACGGTAAGAAAAAATAAAGGCATACAAAGTAAAGAGGAGGAAATAGAACTATCTTTATTCATTGACAACATGATTGTGTAAATACAAAATCCTAAGGACTCTGCAAAGACTCTACTAGAAGTAAAGAATAAATTTAGTAAGGTTCCCACATACAAGGTAAATACACAAAAGTCAATTGTATTTTCCGCCAATGAATGACTGAAAATTAAAATTTAAAAGATAAAATTTATGATACCTTATAAAATATTTAGGAATAAATTAGCCAATGTTATATAGTACCTATACACTGAAACTGCAAAAGAGTTGTTGGCAAATTTTTCTGTAAAGGACCAGATAGTAAATATTACAGGCTTTACAGGTTACATCTTGTTGTACCTTCTTCTGTTTTTCTTTTTTTTTTAAAAAATTAATAGCTGTTAATACTATTCTCAGCTCACTGGCATTACCCATCCACATCCACATTTTACATCCACAAAAACACGCTGTGGACAGAACATGGCTCATGGGCTATCATTTGTCAATCTCTTCTACAAAACATTCTGAAAGAAAATTTAAAAGTCCTAAATATAAAGAAAATATGTACCAATCTGGTAGAGTGGAAAAATTAATATTGGTAAGTTATCAATTCTGATCATGATCCTTAAAGTGAACCTATAGAATTATTACAAAAGATACTGTGTCCTTGAGTTATAAGACTTTTCACCCAAGGTGAATCCTGCAAGAAATCTGTCCTGCACCCTGGAGAAGACACCTCACAGCTGCTTAGTTTGCTGCATGGCTCACTTAGAGAGATGCCTCAGGGGTAATTCTGACAATTTCTGTGCTCTGTCCTTCTCTCTGGTGTCCCCAGAAGATTCTGATACCAGAGCCCACTGTGGCCTGTGGGTACCTTGAGTTGAACCTATTCGGACCTTCTACTATGCACTGCATGTGCTCATCAGAGGTGTGCCATGGTGCTGAGTCCCCTAAGGACTATAAAAATGGTCACCCACAATGCCTATATGAAGAGGAGGCGCCACAGTCAGGCCAATAACGCATGAGCTCTGGAATCAGACTGAGTTCAAATCCTGGCTTCTCCACTAACATACATGTGAGCTGAGGAAGGTTCTAAGGGTTAAATGCTATTTGCAATTTGTAAAGTATACAAAAAGAATTGAAGAGAATCTGCCTGCCTGGAAAGTTACGTTGCAGGGTGCAGCATGTATCTGGTCAGGTCAGGCCTGGGTGCCCCATCTCAGAAAACTCCCCAGCTCGGGATGCTGGGGCCTTGCTCTTTTCCAAGGTGGCCACAGAGAAGGCATGCCTGCTCCTGGACTTGGAACAGTGATAGAGAGATCCCCCAAGGATGCACGTCTGGTAGCCCTGAGCTACTAGCATGAAAAGTGGAGCGTGTGGAGTAAACTGTGGTGGGTGGTGGCCACGTGAAAGGAAGAGGCTGGGGACAGAAGCTGCTCATCCATTCCTCCGCACCTTAGCACCCATTCTCCTGCAGCTATCCCAGGCCTCCTGGGCAATGACTGGGACAAAGCTGAACCATGGATCTCCAACTCCCATTTCTTTTACCCTGACTCCTTCTGGCAAGCCAGCCCTGACCCTGGCAGTATCCAGGTTGCTCTGGCACTTTGGCCTCTGGCTTTGGCAGGCTCTGCTCAGCAGTGACCGTGGGGAAAGGGCTGGAGGACTCACAGGGACTGGTTGCTGAGCCTCGGTGCGGAAGAACCTGCACACCTGCGGGTGACAGCTGTGCAGGCCCCGAGAGTTCACAGTCCTGAATAGTCCTCCAGTCCACAGGGGACACGTGGTGCCAAACACTTGCAAAGGGCTGCCTTGAAGAGCCAAAACACTCCGCTGGGACTCGGGAAGCTGGGCTTCGCTCTTTGCCCTCTTATCTTTTTCCATCACTCCCCTTTGCTGGAGGGCCCTTTCTCTGTCAATCCTTTCCAGCACTGTGTCATGAGAGTCAGGCTGATCTGTACACACCATACATTGGAGGAGCTGGTAGTGAGGAGAGCTCAAGTTGCGTACTACACTCTCAGGTTCAACTGCCCTCCATGGGCAATTTCCTCAGCAAGTTTCACACTTTCCTGTGCCAGTCCAGCTCGCCTTCCCCGTTCCCCGTTCTGGCAGGGATCTCTCTGGAGCACCTGTGTGCTTCCTCCACCCTGTTCCCAGTAGGTTCTACCCAGATCTAGGGCTGTTACCTCAAGTTTTCTATCACCCTGAAGAGGCCTCATCCAGTACAGCAGGCTAGGGGCTCCTCTCCAAGATCTTTCCCTTGGGATCCTGGTGGCAGTGGTCTGTGGTGGTTTCGTTGCCAAGTCACGTCCAACTCTTGTGACCCCATGGACTGGAGCCTGCCAAACTACTCTGTCCATGGGATTCTCCAGGCAGGACTACAGGAGTGGGTTGCCATTTCCTTCTCCAGGGGATCTTCCTGATCCAGGAATTGAACCTGGGTCTCCTGCTTTTCAGATTCTTTTTTTTTTTAAACTTTTATTTATTGGGCTGCATGGGGAGTCTTCTGTCTTCCCTGTGGCATGCAGGATCTTCAGTTGCAGCATGTGGGATCTAGTGGGATTGAACCCAGTCCCCCTGCATTGGGACTCAGAGTCTTAGCCTCTGGACCACCAGGGAAGTCTCTGCAGACAGATTCTTTACCGACTGAGCTGTGTCCTGGTAAGACTCTCCAAGTGACAGTGCTGTGTGCTTACACCTCAAAGATGTGTGGCCACTCAAGAATAGTAAAAAGCCCTCCTCCAGGGCCGGAGGGACTCCCCTTGCTTTGGTCCCTGAGCAGGCCTGCCTATATGAGGCCTGGGCCATCCAATCCGTCCCTAGATCCTTGCCCAAAGGAGATCAGGTTGATGGCACTAGGAGCTCAGAGAAAAGGGACAGCATAGGAGGATGATCAAACAGTGATAAAAAGGCAGACTGTCTGGGAGGAGCCACCACAACAGGGGGAATATCCTATCAGCATCTAGACCCCTTTGGGTGGTGGCAGCTTTGGGGTCACTGTGCTCATCCCAAATGCCAGTACCATGTCTGGGGCAGGCACCCAGCTTCGGAACTAGGCTTGGGAGAACATCCAGCACTACAGCTCACATTGTATAGGCTTAGACCTGGTACCTGTCAGCTTACAGCACCCGCCACTGCGTTTAGAGTGACCAGGTTGTATGTCCTGGGAGACCTTTCCTTCCTGCCTACAGTCAGAGCACCTGAGTCCCACTCTGCCCAGTGCACCTGTTCCTACTGAAGGAGACAGCAGCCCTGAGAACAAACTCACTCCTGAGGCATGGCTGCTCCTGCTGAAGTCTGGGTCACCTGGGTGCTGGGCTGCTGGAACACATGCAGTAGGAGGGGCCGGCATCGTAACAGTGCTTGGAGATGCCTCTGTTCCCACCCACAGTCAGACCACCTGGGACACACCTGACCAGAGGACATCCATGTGCTGAAAGGTCCAAAACCACACCTGTGTTGGAGGCCCTTTTGTTCCCACCTACAGTCAGAGCACCTGGCCACTACCTGTTCGGAACACATGTGTCCCAACAGGCAGGGACAGCACAATACCCATGATGGAGGATGATCAAATAAATGACCGAAAAGCAGGATTATCAGAGGGTGGGGCACCCCATCAGCATCTAAGCCCCTTTAGGTAGTGGTAGCTTTGGGGTCATTGTACCTGTCCCCAGACCCACTTCCATCTTTGGGGCACCTGGTTCTCTTCCTACAAATGGACAGAGCACTTGGGGCCCATTGAGCCAAAAAACACTTCCAGCCTTCCAGATACTGCTATTCATGAATCCAGTCAGAGCACAAGGGGCTTTCCAGTCGAGTATAGGTGCTGCAGTGGGAGGAGACAGAATCATACCCATGTTTAGAAACACTTCTGGTTCCACCAAAGTTCAGAGCACCTAAGGTACGATGGCCAGAGCATGTCTATCACAGTCAGAAGGGACAATGCCGTACATTTTTAGGAAGATTCTTCTATTCTTGCCTTCAGTCAGAACACCTGGGGCCTAGCCAACCAGGGTACCCACTTTTGACTTTGTAGGAGCTGACACCACTGAGAAAATACCCATAATTCAGGCATGCTTGTTCCTACCTAATGTGTCTCTGAGGTGGGCAGAGTCAACAGCAGCCTGCCTTTGAGGCGTCCTTGTCACCTGCCCAGTCTTCACTGGAGATGCAAAGTGTTGAATCACCAACCGAGTCATTTTCTTCTAGTGAAAGAGCCAGGAACTTAACAACCAAAACTTCCTCTGGAACAGGCAGCAGACGACCACAGTCCACCATGAGCAAACCTCCCTCTGTTGGGAAGAGGCTCAGCACAGACCATGCCAGTGATGATGGCAAACACATGGAACTGGTTCTTTTTCCTCCTACAGAAAGCTGGAGCCTCATTGCCTCCAGGTGCTTTTGTACAAGCCATAAGGTATGGATTCAGATGAGCCAGGTCAGAGGTCAATTCTGGCTTGAGAAGTTCACTGGGGAGAGGAGAGAGAGATTTGTAAGATTCAACTATGCTGCATTCCACTGTTAGCCTGGAAGACCCAAGCTCTGGGCCAGTTTTCCTCCAGTCTTGATACTGGTGAAGACAACCCATCCCCTGCTGCCTACAGCTGTCCCCTTTCCCTCTACCCATTTTGCTTCATGGTTCTTCCACTTTTCTTTCCAGATTAAATATATAAAGCCTTCTTTGAAAACTTATGTTTTTAATAGGAGTATAATTGCTTTACAATGTTGTGTTAGTTTCCGTTGTGCAACTACGTGAATCAATTACAAGTGTATACTTATCCTCTCCCTCTTGTGCCTCCCTCCCACCCACCATCCCATCACAGAGCACCGAGCTGAGTAAAGTCTTCTTCATATTAATTTATCCCATGTCTACGAGTCTTCGTTCTTTGACAAGTCTGTGGAAGAACTGACTTGTATGAGTGGCAACAGGTGGCACCTGACTTAACTTTTTCAAGTTTTCTGGGACTCAGCAAATATAGCTACATTTATGACTTAAAGTGCTGACTTCTGAAGTCCCAAGGGGAAGACAGGGTGACTCACCCTTGCTTCTTTCCTCTGTGCTTTTCCTTAACACCTGGCCCGTTTGCCAGATCATCCCCACTGTGCAAAGCACATTTTACAATTCTAGTCCTTTTAAAATGTTTGAATATCTCTTTTGTATCTTTTTCTTTAAATTAGACTTAGGCCAGGCATTCTACCACATTCACACTTTGATCAGAGAGGATGGGCTTGGCATCTACCTTCTTGGGCCTGGAAGAACAATGGAAGAAGGAATTCATGCCACGCTGTAATTACTGAAAATGTTAAGTCTAGGATAAAATATGTGACTCATCAATGATTTTTGGTCACTGGAACTATGGAAACAAATTAGGGAGGAATTCATAGAAGGGGAAGGTAAGAATGGAGAATATAGAGGGATGATGGAATCCTCAGTGCATATGGTTGAGATCATTGGCTCTGTGGTTGGGAGTAAATGCTGACATCCTCACCTCAGATCATCACAAAAAACAGATTCTAGAAGGATCCAAGATACCACATATTAAAAGTGAAGTTATGAATGTTTTAGGACAAAATGTAAGAGACTCTGATTATAGCCTTGGGATATGAAGGAGTTCCTTTTTAAAATAGTTCTTCAATTTTTAATTGAAGGATAATTGTTTTACAATATTGTGTTGGTTTCTGCCATACAACAGCAAGAATCAGCCACGGGTTATGTGGCTTGAACCTCCCGCCCTCCTCCCACCCAACCCTCTAGTTTGTCACAGAGCACTAACTTGAGATCCCTGTCTTATACACAAATTCCCACCGGTGATCTATTTCACATATGCTAGTGTATATGTTTCCATGTTACTCTGTCCAGGAGTTCTTTTGAAAATTTTTTTAAAATGTATTTACTTTTTTTCTGGCGACATGAGCAGCATATGGGATCTTAGTTCCCTGACCAGGGATCAAACCTGAGCCCTTTGCACTGTAACTGCAGAGCCTTAACCACTGGACCACTTCAGGGAAGTCCTGAAGGAGTTCTTAAGAATAAAAAGATCATAAAATAAATCAAGAAATAAAATTTAACAAAAACAAAAACCTTTTATTTAAAAACCATGTGTTGTTGTTGTTTAGTGGCTAAGTTGTATCTAACTCTTTTATGATCCCCTGGACTATAATCCTCTGTCCATGGGATTTCCCAGGCAAGTATACTGGAGTGGGTTGCTATTTCCTTCTCCAGGGGATCTTCTCAACCCAGGGATCCAACCTGTGTCTCCTGCATTGGCAGGTGGATTCTTTACCACTGAGCCACTGTTGCTGCTGCTGCTGCTGCTAAGTCGCTTCAGTCGTGTCCGACTCTGTGCGACCCCATAGATGGCAGCCCACCAGGTTCCCCCCTCCCTGGGATTCTCCAGGCAAGAACCCTGGAGTGGGTTGCCATTTCCTTCTCCAATGCAGGAAAGTGAAAAGTGAAAGTGAAGTCGCTCAGTCGTGTCCGACTCTTTGCAACCCTATGGACTGCAGCCTACCAGGTTCCTCTGTCCATGGGATTGTCCAGGCAAGAGTACTTGAGTGGGTTGCCATTGCCTTCTCCGACTGAGCCACTAGGGAAGTCCTTTAAAAACCATACGCAAAACTAAAAGACAAAATTTAGACTTAAAACTACTTCTCCAAAAAGATATAATTCAAAAAATGAAAAAGCAGGGCACAGATCAGGGGAAATATTTGTAAAATATATATTTAACAAAGGACTGGTATGAATGGTATGAAAAGATGTTCAGCATCACTTATCATTCAGTTCAGTTCAGTTCAGTCGCTCAGTCGTGTCCGACTCTCCGCGACCCCATGAATCACAGCACGCCAGGCCTCCCTGTCCATCACCAACTCCCGGAGTTCACTCAAACTCATGTCCACAGAGTCAGTGATGCCATCCAGCCATCTCATTCTCTGTCGTCCCCTTCTCCTCCCGCCCCCAACCTTTCCCAGCATCAGTGTCTTTTCCAGTGAGTCAACTCGTCGCATGAGGTGGCCAAAGTATTGCAGTTTCAGCTTCAGCATCAGTTCTTCCAATGAACACCCAGGATTGATCTCCTTTAGAATGGACTGGTTGGATCTCCTTGCAGTACAAGGGACTCTCTAGAGTCTTCTCCAACACCACAGTTATCATTAGGGAAATTCAAACCAAAACCAGAATTAGATATTTCACACCTACTAGGATGGCTATCGGAGAAGGCAATGGCACCCCACTCCAGTACTCTTGCCTGGAAAATCCCATGGATGGAGAAGCCTGGTAGGCTGCAAATCCATGGGGTCACTAAGAGTCAGACATGGCTGAGCGACTTCACTTTCACTTTTCACTTTCCTGCATTGGAGAAGGAAATGGCAACCCACTCCAGTGTTCTTGCTTGGAGAATCCCAGGGAGGGGGGAGCCTGGTGGGCGGCTGTCTACGGGGTCGCACAGAGTTGGACATGACTGAAGCAACTTAGCAGTAGCAGCAGCAGCAGAATGGCTATAACCAATGAAGCAGAAAATAACAAATGGTGGCAAAAATGTGGAGAAATTGGAATGTTGGTACATTGCTTGTGGAAGTGTAAAATGGTGCAGCTGCTAGGAAAACATTATGGAAGTTCCTCAAAAATTTAAACATATAGTTACCTATGATTTGATAGCTCAGTTGGTAAAGAATCTGCCTGCAATGCAGGAGACCTTGGTTCGATTCCTGGGTCGGAAAGATCCCCTGGAGAAGGGAAAGGCTACCCACTCCAGTATTCTGGCCTGGAGAATTCCATGGACTGCATGGGGTCACAAAGAGTTGGACACGACTGAGTGACTTTCACTTTCACTTTCTTTCAGCAGTTTCATTCCTAGATATATACTCAAAACAATTGAAAGCCAGGACTTAAACAGGTATTTGCACACCCATGTTCATGTGGCAGTAGTCACAATAACCAAAAGGTGGAAGGAACCCATGTCCATCAACTGATGAATGAATAAAAAAAATGTGGCATATACATCCAGTGGGATATTATTCAGTCTCAAAAAGAAATTGATACATGCTACAACATAGATAAACCTTGAACACCTCATGCTAAGTGAAATAAGCCAGACAGGACAAATATTGTACAATTCTACTTATATCAGGTAGCGAGAATAGGCAAATTCATTGACAAAATACAAAGTGGTAGCCATGGGTTTGAGGGAGAAATGAGGAACTATTGTTTAGCAGGGACACAGTTTCTGTTTGGGATGATGAAAAAATTCTAAAGATGGATAGTGGTAATGGTTGTACAATAATGGGAATGCACTGTGTTATGATTTGTTAAAATGATAAATTTTGTTATTAACATATATATATGTTAGTACCATTTTTAAAAAGCTTTATGGTAAATGAGGGAATCCAAATACAAAGAACCATATATTCTATGATTTCATTTACATGAAATGTCCAGAATTGGTAAACCCATAGAGGTTTTCATCCAGAAAGTGTGTTAGTGTTTTTTTGGGTCAGGGTCATTGGGAGGTAATAGGGGTACAAGGTTTCTTGGGGTGATGAAAATGTTCTAAAACTGATTCTGTTGATATTTACACACCTGTGGATACCCTTATAGTCCTTGAATGGGTGAATTTTTTGGTACATGAGTTATATCTTTAAAAAGCTATGACAAAAATCAGTGTAATTCATCATGCTCAGAAATTAAAGGAGGAAAGCCAAACAATCATCTCAATAGCTGTGGACAAATTAAGTTTAACATTCCTTTCAAAATATTTTCTAACAAAGTTGGAATTTGGAGTGAATTTCCTTCCTATGGTAATGTGTACATCAAAACAAAACTTAACAACCTCAAGTAACAGCATACTGCTCACATTTTCCAGAGACCAGAACTGGAAAATGGTGTTCATTGTCTACTACATTTTACTGGAAGTTGTGGCAAATGTAGCATGTAAGAAAAGTAAATAAAATCATACAGATTAAAAAATAAGAAGTAAAATTTCCTTAGATTCAGAGAAGTCATGATTGTGTACATAGACAATCTTATGCAATCTAAAAAGAAACCAGAGGAAGAAAGGTTTGAATTTAGCAAAGCTCTGGTATAGAAGATATATACATATATAAAACATTTTTGTCTGCCTATTATCATATGCCAGTACATGTATGTGTTTGTGTTATCTGTGTGTACATGAGTGTTTGTGGGTTAGTGGAGTGGAAAACTAATATTGGTAAACTGTCAATTCTGATCATGACTCTGAAAGCTGGTTTATTATATTATTCAAAGAGATATTGGTACCCTTTGGGCATAAGACTCTGCAGCCAGGGTGAACCTTGCATCCACCTGATATGCATCTCCTGTTCTTGCATCTGGGAGAAAAATCACTCACAGACAGCTGTGTGGTCTGTAGCAAGATGGCAAGACTCAGTCACCTGATGGTGCTATACTGACAATTGGTGCCTGCAAATGTAAAGGTAAGGAAGAGAAATTCAAAGACATGCAGATTAAAACAGAAGAAATTAAAATGACTTTAATTCTATGAATGTAATTCATAGAAAACCTTCTTGTGGGTGGAGAAAATCCTAAAGAATCAAAGAAGAAGCTATCAGAAGTCAAAAGAGAATTTACCAAGGCCTCAGCATGCAAATTAATATATTTTTAAATGTATTTTATATATACCATCAAACAACTACTGAAAGCTAAAATTGAAAATATATAGTATTTGCAAATCTCATAAATTTCTTGAAGATAAATTAACAAAATCTCTGCAAGATCTAGTTACAGAAAACTACAAAACAGCGGTTGCAAATTTTCTCTTCAAGGGCCAGATAGTGAATATTATAGGTTTTGTGGAACTGATGGTCTCTTTCAAATATTCTTTCATTTTTTAAAACGTCTTTTAAAATGTTAGCACTATACTTAGTCATTGGCCTTATTAAAACAAATGGGGGCCTAATTGAGCCTATAGGTCATAGCTTGTGGACACTGCTTCAAAACATTGCTGAGAGAAATACATGTGTATACACACACACACACACACACACACACATATATATATCATGGTGCTATGCTGTGCTTAGTCATTCAGTCATGTCTGACTCTTTGCAGCCCCATGGACTGCAGCATGCCAGGCTCCTCTGTCCATGGGGATTGTCCAGGAGAGAATACTGGAGTGAACTGCCATGCCCTCCTCCAGGGAAGCTGCCTAACCCAGGCCCCCACACTTCAGGTGGGTTCTGCACTGACTGAGTCACCAGGGAAGCCCCCATCTATCATGGTACTCTACTGGAAAAGTTAATATTGCTAAATTATAAATTTTGGCCAGAACCCTGAACAACAAGCGATACTGGTGCCTTTAGGGCACTAGGCTTTTAGGGCAAGACCCACCTCATGTACCATCTCCCGTCCTTGGCCTTAGAAAAAGACAGGTCACAGAGATTTTCACTGTTTGCAAACACTTAGAAATATCCTAAGGAAAGGTGCCAACAACAATGATGCCAACTCTACATCTTCTGGGGAGACCTTATAGCCAATGGTGACATCTAAGTTGAACTAAAAGAAAGACTTCCTAGTAGACTGTGTGTGTGTATTCAGTCATGTCTGACTCCTTGATACCCCATGGACTATTGCCCGCCAGGCTCCTCTGTCCATGGGATTTTCCAGGCAAGAGTACTGGGACAGATTGCCATTTCCTGCTCCAGGGAATCTTTCTGGCCCAGGGATTGAAACCATGTCTCTTGGGTCTCCTGCATTGGCAGGTGGATTATTTACAACTGAAGCACCTGGGAAGTCCAATAGACAGTGTGTATGCTCATTACATTAATAAGTGTGCCATGGGGCTAACATACCTATTGGTTATGAAAAAATGGTTACGCAGGAGGCCTCCATGATGAGAGGGCACCACAGTCTGGCCACTCCACCTGTGTGAGTGAAGAAAGTTATAGAACTAAATGCTGTTTTACTAAATTTGTAAAAGCAAGCAAAGAAACCCTGCTTCCCAGAAAGGAATGATGTGTCATACAGGCAGGTCAGAACTCAGTTCCTCACCTCAGACACCCAGAAAGCCTAGCTGGTGAGGCTCCAGGCTCAAGTCTCTCCAGGGCAGCCTCAGAGAAGTTGCCTGACTCCAGGATTTTGGGAGTCGACTTCAGAGGAGGGAAGAGAACAGGGTGCAGGACAAGGAGAGCCAAATGATGACATCAGTGGCAACTGCCAAAAAGAAAAAGGCTCCAGCTTCTTGTGCCCCATGGCACTCTGGTGTCTCCTTCCTCAGCACCTGTCCTGCAGAAGCCTCCCTGGCCCTCTGGGTGGGTAGTCACCCTAGGGGACAGTCCAGCCCTCCGACCCTCCATCATCGGGCTTCTCATACTCACCTATCCCAGTGAGCTGGGTCACCATCTGGATTTGGGCTGCTCCTCAGACTCGGGGGCAGCTTCTGCTTTCCCCGATGACCCCGGAGAAAGAGCTGCAGGAGGCTCCGCCACTGACTACAGAAGCCACTGTCCCCAGACCAGGAGCTCCGGGCCTGCAGACCTGTGCACTGACGCAGGATGAACGGACGCTGGCCTGAACGGTTCCTACGGTTCCTCCCGGCGCGCGGGCACGTCTGAGTCTGCACACCCACAACACTTCGTACCTGCGCGGAGTTCCAGAGGGGCAGAGGCCCGTTGGGGTTGGGCCGTTGGACCTCGCCCTTTGCCCTTTGTCGCTATTTCACGCCCTTCCTTCGCCACCTTCCTCTGTCACGTGTCCCAGGGGTGTTACCCTCGTTGTCTAGTAATCGGAAGCCAGGAGACCTCTCTGAGCTTCCCAGCCCTCTCGGAGGATCCCTCAGCGCGCAAACTTCTCTTCACCAGCAACTTCCTCAGCTAGCTCCACACCCCGCTCCCCACTCCGACGCCCCGCCCCCGCGTCCCCCTGTCTGGTCTGAATAAATTTCCTCCACCTGGGCTGTTGACTGAGATTACCACCCCAGTTTGACATCACAGCTAAGAGGCTAAGCTAAGACCTGATCTGGCAGGCTTAGTGCTCCTCTCTGTGAATCCGTACCTCGGTGTGGTGTGTGTGTCTGTTCTTCTGGTCTCAGAAGCCATCACTGTCTGCTTGCTCTTCCAAGATGTTCCTCCACTCAGGAACGTTGAAGACTCCTCCTGCAGGGTGCAAAATAGCTCTTGAGAAGGTCTCTGTGAAGCCTGGGGCATCCAGTCAGCCCTAGATCTCTGCCTGAAGGAAACTGAACTGAACGCCCTAGAAAAGGAGGGGCCGAGGAGGGCACAAAATAGCATAGAACAGATGATCAGAGAAGGGCTCCTGCCCTGGCCCAAAGCAGTGGGAGTGTACCAGCACCATGCAGGGCCCTGGAGACCAAGAGGGTCCTCACCCGCTTCTGGTAGAGTCCTGGGCTTCCTAAGGGAAACCTACATTCCCAGAGCCCAGAAGACAAGCTGAGAAAGAAAGTGAAGACAGGGACCTCCCTGCTCATCTAGTGGTTAAGAATCCACCTTGCAATGCAGGGGCTGCGAGTTTGATCCCTGGTCAGAGAACTGAGAGCCAACATGTCATGAGGCAGACTCAGCTGTGTGCTGCAACTGCTGAGCCCAGGCTCCAAAATGAAAGATGCTTCATGGTGCAAGGAGGATCCTGTGTGCCTCAACTAAGACTGGTGCAGCCATATAAATAAAAAGAAAATGAAAACACCTTCTATGAGCCCATCACCAGAGGCCATCAGAGCTCTTACAGCCCTGCTTGAGACTTTCTCTGTCTTTGGAGGACTGATCTGGGTGCAGCAGGGCTGTCTGGCCCACACTCATCCTGCCCCTGCTGCCAAAGAGGTCAGCAAAGAAAGAGCTTGATGAAGGCCGTACGCCCAGATGTCCAGCCTCTCTGAAGTCAGAGAAGACACAGGAAAGGTTCCAGATGCTCCATCCAAAAAAAACCCTCTCTACCCACATCTGTCAGTTTTAGGCTCTGTACACAAAAATTCCCACACCCCTGCTGCTGCCACTGCCACTGTTTTTAGAAGAAGGAGCCCTGCCTCTCCCTCCCAAGTTCCCTGCATACTTATTGGTGAGGCCCTAGGCTTTTAGGAGAAAGCTGAACTCCAATAGAACCACATGGAGATAAATCTGAGGCCACTGCAGATTGCAGTGCCACCCAGGCTGCCTCTTCTCTCTTCCTTTCAGTGGCAACTGCAGACACTCCTGCCACTGGTCACTTTCACCTTGCAGATTCTAGCTACTGCCTTATTGTGAGACACTGACCTACTGTCCCAACTGCCAAGCTCCCACCTGTCTGCCCCTGTACCTGTCCTCACACAAAATACTGATCATGAAATGAGATGCCTAAATCCTAACTCTCATTTTACTTTTCCTGCTGAATCTCTTTTCCCTTTAAGGATAATAATTTAAAATAATAATAATAAGACAAACCACTCAATATAAAATGGACAAAACATTTGAACAATCTCTTTCCAAATGGTGATTCACAAATGTTCAATAAATCCTTTAAAAAATTGCTCAACTCCATTAGTCATCAGGAAAATTAAAATTAAACCACAGAGATACCATTACACAACCATCAGAAAAGATAAAGGTTACAAATTGAACAGCTCCAAACGTGCTCAGGGGTGTGGAGCAGCTAAAACCCTTCTCACTTCTAATAAGAACATAAAATGGTACAACCACTTTGAAAAACAAGTCATGCAGTTTCCCATAAAACTAAACATACACCTTATTCTGACACCACAATTTCACATCTAATAATTTAACCAAAAGAAATGAAAACATGTGTACACAAAAATGCTTGCACTTTTTCAAAGAGCTTTATTTTTAATAAAATCTGGAAATACCTCTGGTGCCAACCCACAAGAGGATAGAAAAGCAAATCACAAAGAATTCATAATGCTCAACTATCAAGGAAAGAACTCCTGATAACAGGCAACAGCAGGGATGAATCAAAATAACAGTTTACTAAATGGAAGAAGCCTTACATAAGAGCCCATACTGCAGTCCCCATTCGTGTGGAAATCCAGGGCAGCTAAAACTAACTTATATTGGAGCAACTTCTGAAGGACTAGTGGGGAGGGGTTGACTGAATCCAGAGACACAGCAGTGAGCAGATCAGGGAACTGCCAGCCATGGGGACCCAGGACAGCCCACATGAGTGATCCTCCCCAAGGTCTGAACTGCTCTTTCTCTGTGCTGACCTGCCTGCTGGTAGGGGAGCGGTGTGTGTGTGTGTGTGTGTGTGTGTGTGTGTGTGTGTATGTGTGTGTCTGACTGACCTGGCTGAGATCAGATTCCCCAAGTCCAGACATGGGTCCTAGGAGTTGCGGGTCTCATGGCCCATGAAGTTTTTATTAGATGATGTTGGTATTGCTCTAAAAAGAGACTGTGGCTCTTGCCTGTCTAGTCATTTACCAAGTCTCATCCACTCAAGATTGCCTGCTGATTTGCTTCTTTCCTGCCTTGTTTTTACCTGCTTTCCATCTTCCTATTCTCTGCTACACCTCTACATTAACATTATTAACTTCATTGTCTCAATAATTTTTTAATGTCTGAAAACTTTTCTAACAGTCATGAAGAAAATTTAGCCTTCTCTGCCACGACAATGGTCAATTTCATCTGTGTATTAAAAATCTACTCATAAAACAATGACTTTAGGATGATACTCCTTAGTCTTGCTCCAATTTTTTCCAGTTAAGTCTTTGAGGTAAAATGTATATAAAATAAAATATAGTTATTTTAAATATAGAGTATGGTAAGTTTTGACAAATATATTCACTGGGGTAAATAACAGAGTATTTAAGATACAGATCTAGTAATGTTTCATCTTCTTAAAAATTCTCTTTTGCTCTTTTGCTGTCAGTCCCTCCACATATCTAGCTCCCCAGATGGATTGATTTGATTTCTGACATTACAGTTTTTCCATTTCCATTTCATACAAATGGAAGCATATGTTAGGTAGCCTCCTGTGTGCCTCTTTTTTGGGTCAGTATGATTTTTAGATCAGTCTAAGTTGTTACCTAAGTCCATCATTCATTCCATTTTATTTTGTACTGGTGACTCATTATATGGATATACCAGAGTTTGTTTATCCATTTTCTTTGGAGGAGGGACCAACTGCCACAGGAGTTTGTGAGGAGTCCAAGACCTGGCATCACAAAGCAGATTATAGAAAGGAAAGTTGGGAGGCCCACAATAATAACTAAATAATTAACATGACAACTTTAGAGGTTTCTTGTAATCTCATTTTTGTAAGGTGTTTTCCTTTGCATTATTTTGTGTTTGGTTTGCACAAAAAATTCAATTTAGGAGTTTCCCCTTTGATCTGGAGGTTGTTCATAAGTGTTTAAAAATTTCCAACTGTGTGGATCACAACAAACTGGAAAATTCTTAAAGTGCTGGGAATACTGGACCACCTTATCTGCCTCCTGAGAAACCTGTATGCAGGTCAAGAAGCAACAGTTAGAACCGGACATGGAACAACAGACTAGCTCAAAATTGGGAAGGGAGTATGTCAAGGCTGTATACTGTCACCCTGCCTATTTAACTTACATACACAGTACATCATGCCAAATACCAGGCTCGATGAATCACAAGTTGGAATCAAAACGGTTGGGAGAACTATCAACAACCTCAGATATTCAGATGACACCACTCTAAAGGCAGAAAGTAAAAAGCTTCTTAATGAAGCATCTGGAAGCTTTACTCCCTGTGTCTTCTTCTGACTTCAGGGAGGTGGGAGAGCTGGATGGCCTTCACTAAAACTTTTTAAAATACCTGTTTAGCAGTATGGGCAGGATGCATGTGTGCTCAGTTGTGTCTGGCTCTTTACGACCCCATGAGCCCACCAGGCTCCTCTTTCCATGGGATTATTCCAGCAAAAATACTGGAGTGGGTTGCCATTCCCTTCTCCAGGGGATCTTCGGGACCCAGGAATTGAAAAAGCATCTCCTGAGCATCCTGGTTTGCAGGCAAATTCTTTACCACTGAGCCACCTGGGAAGCTGAGAGCAGGCCAAACAACTCTGCCACATTCAGATTGTTACTGACTAGGGTTCTTGGCCTTCTTCAACTGATAGAAATTGACTAGAGGCCAGACAAGTAATTGAGGCAAGGCTTTACTGGGGCTACTGCTATAGCAGAGGGGAGTGATAACAAACAGCAGGTCCCCTTGCTTGCTTGCTCCCTGAATTTGTTTCTTATATGGGGTGCAGGGGACCTGGGTTCAATCCTTGGGTGGGGAAGATTCCCTGGAGAAGGGAATGGCTACCCACTCCAGTATTCTTGCCTAGAGAATTCCACAGACAGAGGAGTGTGGCAGGCTGCAGTCCTTGGGTTTGAAAAGGACACGACTGAGCAACTAACACTTTCAGTTTCACTGAAAGTACCCTGCTTTTGCTACTGACTCCTTGTTTTTGTTCCAGGCTCTTCAAAAGTGGCGAATTTTTTTGGCTCTCTTTTTATCTTTTGCCGCGAATTTGTCCCAAAGGTGCATGCATGAAGTTGTTTTTAGTCCCATACCGTTTCTTTGCATTTTGTTGCTTGAAGAGAACTGTGTCTAAGTTCAAGCATTTCAGCAGAGTCCCAGGTCCTAGCCTGTCTCACGATCAGTCCTCTAAAGGAGAGGGGAAGCCTCCAGCAGGGCTATAAGAGCTGGGGATGGCATGACCTTTGGTGATGGGCTCAGAGAAGATATTTTCACTCTCTTAGTGTCTTCTGGGCACTGGGAATGGAGGTTTCTCTTAGGAGGTGCAGGACTCTACCAGAGAGAAGTGGTCTCCAGTCTCCAAGGACTTAGATGCTGATGGTACTCCTCCTGCTTTGGGGAGGGGACGCTTCTCTCACCAAGCTTCTCTGTCATTTTTCATTCTCCTTATCAACCCCTTTCCTCCCCTATCCCAGTGTTCCTGGGTCAGTCTCATTTGGACAAGGTCTGGAAGGGTAACTGGATTGCAAAGACTTCACCTGCTCAGGTGGCAAACAGGAGAGGATTTGCGCCTTTCTGGAAGGATCTTTATCCCTCCCGTGTAACTAAACATGTGAGTGGTGCAAGTAGACAGCGGCTGCTTCTTCTGAGAGTCCGGACCCGGAGGAAAGGGCCCCAGGGAGGAGCACTGAGGCTGTGGAATCGGACACGGCCTCCTAGGGGCGATGAAACACCAAAAGGTGAAGACCTGAAATTGCCATAGAGGAGTCTGCAAGCAGAGCCGAGGTGAGAGACAAGGACGCGGTGGGGGTCGGTGGGTTGATCCAGGCCAGATGCGGAAACACCGGTGAGCAGCGAGGGGAGGCGGGGAGCGAGGCTGGCTGAAGAAGTTGCCCTGAAGAGCACTGTGGCTGCCGGCAAATCCCTGGAGTGGAATAAAGACTTGCGAGAGGTTTCCTCGCTTCAGACTCCTCCGCGGCGAAGCACGCGCCCAAAGCTTATGAGACCCCACTGGAGAGCGTGACAGCGGCGCGCGAGTCGAGCGCACACGAGCCGTGGGCTCGCAGAAAAGATGACAGACGGCAAACGGCGAGGCCCAACGGCCCCAGCGGGACTCTCCGTCGCGTCAGAGTTCCAGTACGTGCTTGCAGGTCTCTGGCACTAGATGTACCCCGGCTCTATATGGGGACTGTTCAGGACTGTGGATGCTCCGACGGCAGCAGAACTGGGGCTGCCCACCTACCGGGGCGCGGAGTTCTCAGCCTCAGAGACTGGCCAGGCGCATCACTGCCTCTGGATCTTCCAGCTCTTTCCCTCCGGGTAGCTGGAGGGCAATGTCAGCTCCGAGAGAGAGTCCTGGAGCCGCCCAGACCCTCCTGGAGTCGGGGACCAGGCTCACGGGGAGGGCTAGGTATGGGAGCCCGGATGGGGAAGGCGAAAGGGCCGCGTGGTCTCCCGGGTAACTGATGAAAGCAGGGGGCAGGGGAGGCTGCCGCAGAGCAAGTGCTGAGGCATTGAGAGACACTGGACAGAGCAGCACTGGGCGAGAGCCCCCCAGCCTCCTCATTGCAGTCAACCGCCACAGAAAACCCCAGTTTATGTCAACATCCCACACACCGCCCCAAAGCTTGCCCCCCACCCACATGAGTAGCTTGGGGCTCAGGACACCAACCTCTAGGAACCTCTGTATGTATATGTACGTTAGTCACTCAGTCATGTCTGACTCTTTGCCACCCTATGGACCAGTAGCCGGCCAGGCTCCTCTCTGTCCATGGAATTCTCCAGGCAAGAATACTGGAGTGGGTAGCCATTTCCTTCTCCAGGGATCTTCCCCATCCAGGAATTGAACCTGAGTCTCCTGCATTGCAGGCAGATTCTCTACAGTCTTTCCCCTCCAGGGAAGCCCTGGGAACCTCTGTAGTGCCCCTCCAAACCCTGAAGGTGAGCGCCTATGTGGCCACCCTGGAAAGGCGCCAGCCTAGAGTAGCAACAACTGGGCTGGGATGGTTTCTGAGGTAGGAACCAGGTACTCTGACTTGCCAGGATGACGCACTCCACATCAGCCCTTCCTGGAGGGCAGAGTCTCTTTATTTTTACAAATTGGATAAAACTATTTAAATCCTAGAACTTTCTTCAGCTCACAAAGATGGCAGTAACCCTGGTAGGACTTCACACAGGCTGACTAATTCTATAGATCATAATATCAACCATCAGACTAGGGTGCCTCCTTGTCATGTACATGTCATGTATTACTTTTCACTTTTAAAAATACTTTTCTGAGACTTATTTATTTTTGGTTGGACTGTGAGGCATGTGGGATCTTAATTCGCTGACCAGGGATTGAACCCGTACACCCTACATTGGAAGGCAGAGTCGTAACCACTGGACTGCTGGGGATATCCCATATATTAAGTGGTCCTTTGGAAACTTAGCACTATGATTCACCTGTAACAAACACATGCAATACCCACTAGGAGGTCAAATTTGGTTCAACTTGTGAGTGAATCATTGGCTACACTGGGCCTCAGTCTCCTCAGATGATGTAGTGAGGGACCACCAATTGTCAGCATGTCTCCATGGCAAATTATTTCTTCTAATTGACTCTTGCAGGAAATCACACAGCTGTCTGGGAGTTATTATTTCTTCTACTTGACTCTTGCAGGAAATCACACAGCTGTCTGGGAGTTATCTTCTTCCAGGAGATGCACATTAGGTAGGTACAGGAACTACTTGTCTTAAAAATCCTTATGTCCCAAGGGTACCAATATTTCTTACAATAATTCCATAGACTAGGTTTCAGAGTCTTTGTCAAAATTGGTAACTTACCAATATTAACTTTTCCAGGGCACAAGGATGGTATATGTCTCCATATATTTAGGTCTTTTTTCTTTCCTCTCAGTAACATTTTGTACTAGGGGCTCACACCAAGGCCATTGGGCCAATTCAACACATAGCCTGTTTTGATAAGACCAGTGAGCTAAGGGTCGTGTCAAAATTTTAAAGAGTTTTAATACACACAGAGGAGATTTTATGACAGAGAACATGTGTCCCATGAAGCCTATAATATTTACTATCTGGCCTTTTAAGAAAAAGTTTGCAACCATTGTTTCATAGTTTTCTGTCTATAGGTCTTCCATTGTTGTTGTTTAGCCATTCAGCCGTATCCAACTCTTTGTGACCCCATGGACTGTAGCCCACCAGGCACCTCTGTCCATGGGGATTCTCCAGGCCAGAATACTAGAGTGGGTTGCCATGCCCTTCTCCAGGGGATCTTCCCAACCCAGGGATGGAACCCCAGTCTCCTGCATTGCAGGTGGATTCTTTATTGTCTGAGCCACACATGTATATGATCTTGTATACTGAGACCTTCCTAAAATCACCTCACTTCTGTAGTTTCCTTGTGGATTTCTTAGGATTTTCTACATATCCAACAATGTTTTCTATGAATGAAGCTAGTTTCACTCTTGCTTTAATCTCCATGCCTTTTATTTCCCTTTCTTACCTTCACATTTGCAGAGGCCAACAGCTGTCAGCATAGTACCATCAGGCATTTCTTTTCTAATTAAGACATGCAGCTGACTCTGTGAGTGATCTTCTCCCAGGTACTTGGACAGGAGACACACATCAGGTAGGTACAGGATCTAGCGCAGAATCATTGCAGGCAGATTCTTTACCATCTGAGCCACCAGGGAAGCCCTGATATATACGAATACATATAACTGATTCACATTGTTGTACAGCAGAAATCAACACAACATTGTAAAGCAATTATACTCCAATTTTTTAAAAAAAGAGCAAAAACACCTGAGCTGGGAACCATTAACAAGAACAATTTACGTATAACATTTTATCTGGGAAGGAAAGATAACAACCATTGAAGCCAACGGGTAAGAGGAAAGGGGACACTTGTAAGTAGCAATGGCTGTCCTGTCAGTTCCAAGACTAGAGGAAAACTGAGCTATAGCTGAAGTCTTCCAGGCTAACAGTTGAAACCAGTGTTGCATAGTTGATACAAACAGGTCTGTCTCTTCTCTCTAGAGTGGAACTTCTCAAGTTGCTGACTTGTAACCAGTACACCTGGATCCACAAACCTTTGATACAGACACAGACATCACCCTGAGATGTCTGGCCTCTAGCTGGTTCTTGGAGAAAACAGAACAGGTTAAGTTTGTTTGATGTAACTAGAAGGACTGAGACTATTCCCGGCAAAGCAAGATCCATTTCTGGGGGACAGAGTTCACCTACCATTCTAGAGGAAACTTTCACTTCCTAGTGGCTGAGATCCTAGTTCTTGCACGAGAAGAAATGACTTTGTCCACCACACTTCTGTTTCCAGAGAACCCCTGGGTAGGTGATTAAGATGCCCCATAGGCAAGGCGACTGCTTGCTGGATCCACCAAAGAGGCACATTTGATCTGGTCAAAGGTAGGTGAAAAAAATGCCTGAAACTGGTATCTTCTCAGTGGTTTCAGCTCCTACAAAGTCAAAGGGGGTACCCTGGCTGGATAGGCCCCTGGTGTTCTGACTGAGGGCAAGACTAGAGGTGTCTTTCTGAAGGTGTATGATGTTGTCCCATCTGATTGCAACAGATACGCTCTAGTCAGGA
Organism: Moschus berezovskii; assembly: GCF_049115385.1. Lineage (NCBI taxonomy): Eukaryota > Metazoa > Chordata > Mammalia > Artiodactyla > Moschidae > Moschus > Moschus berezovskii. Next base: position 17,932,300 of record NC_142481.1, read on the forward strand.
GTATACCACCCTCTCCCCCCACCCCCCGCCACAGCTCTGAATGATGGTGGAACTAGAAGTGTGTCCAAATGCAGGTATGGTGCCGTCTCCTCCCATTGCACCACCTATACCCTGGACTCATGCACCCCAGATGCTCTGACTGTATTCATGGACAATGGTTTCTTCGCTATAGATGTGGCGCAAGCCCCTCACACTGCAATGGATATTCTGTGGCCACTGGCCCTGAGGTATCTGACAGAAGGCATGAAGAGAAGTACCTCTGGGTATGTGTTTCTTCTCAGTGGTGCAGGCTTCTCCAGGAGTAACAGGTTTGCTCTGGCCCTATGGGTCCCAAGCACTCTGACCAGACACAGCAAGAGAAGGCTGACTGCATCACAATTACTGTCCTGGCCTCTTCCATTGCATCTCTTGTGTTCTGGACAGGTGGAACCCAGGTGTTCTCATTGTAGGGAAATGTAGGGCCTCCAAATACAGGCAAGGTGCTGACCCCACCCACTGCAACTGATGTGCTTTGGCTGCATGGTTTCTGGGTGATGTGAACACAGGAAGGAGGCTGATACATGCTCCTTCTCAGTGATGCTATCTCCTCTAACAAGAACAGGTGTGTTTTGGCTGGGTGAGTCCCAGGTGGTCTGACTTTAGGCAAAAAGAAAAGTGTCTCCCAGGAAAGTTTTGCTTTCAGTAGTGCTGGCCTCTCTAATTGTAACAGAAGCACTATAGACTGGCAGAACCCTGGTGTTCAGGTCGTAAGCCTCCCCCAACAAGAGTGGTGGTGCTCAGCTCTGTCCTAAAGCTGAGTGCTTCAGACATGGAGCTGGGGCCTGGGGCAAACACACTGACCCCTGAGCTGTCATTATCTGAAGGAGTTGTATGTGCCATGAATAGATTTGGGTCTGGAGTGGTGTTAACTAAAGGTGAGCTGTGCCTGGTGCTGGGCATCCTGATGATGGCTTGGGGTGAGAAGTAGCAGGTGGGAAAATGGGGAAAAACACAAGATGTACCAGCAAAGGCTGGCTGGGTGTTGACAGTGATGCCAAAGGTGGAACATAGGGATGTCATATATGCAAAAACTGAGTTAAGTCCCCAGTGGGTACCTCGGCTGCAGTAGAGGTTAAGTTTTGAACTTGTACTGGGATTTCCATGTTTCCTAAAGGAGAAGTGATATCAAAACTGTTCGGGGGAGTCTGTCAGGAGGAGCCTGGGAAGGGGGCATTGTAGCTATACCAATTTCATCAAAGGTGGGCTTGGATGCCCAGTTGGCTGACTCCTTGTCTGCTGGAAGAGCAACTGCAAAAGCAGTGATGGATAGGCTAGTAAAGTCAGAGGCAATGGGGAGAGGGACTCCCTGCTGTAGGCTGTCAGGGACTTCAGATGTGATCGAGGTGACTTCTGAGCTAAAGGAAAGGTTCAAATTTGGGGGCAGGGGTCCTGGCGGAAATGCAGTCCACGTGGACTGGTAGAGGCTAGAACCTGTTCCACACTGGGTTGGGCCTGCTCAAATGGGAGAGAGCTGGCACTGGATCCTGGGGACAACCAGGAGATAAAAGCCTGGAAGAAGAGAGTGGTGCCCTGGTTGGTTACACCCAATCCCAGAGCAGGCTGGGAGGTAGGCCAAGTCTGCAGACTGGCTGACTCCAGCAGAGGAAGTGATGAGGAAGCTGGAGTCTCAATGAGTGGCTGGCCAGTGGAAGTGAGGGAGAAACATGGTTAGCTGGGTTACAGCTAGTCTGGAACAGGAGCTGGCAAGGGGGAGGGCAGAACCATGCTAAGAATGTTACCCTTGGAAAGCACTGTGTCTGCTGTCTGATCCTGGGAGTGCAGGACTCAATTTGGAGCTGCGTGCTAGATACTTGCCCTACCAAAGCAAACCATGCATTGTTTGCCCTGATACTGTGACACAGCATTGGAACAGGTAACTGAGTGGGGTCATGCTAGCAGAGGATGGGGAAAAGGTGCCAGAGGGCGAAGGGCAGGATCCAATGGCCCTTTCCTTGTCCCTTTGAGATTCCCACGCCTGTTTGCAGTTGTTTGGCACCAGATGCCCGCTGTGCTAAGTGGGAACTGCTCAGGACTGCTGATGCTTGATGCCAGTGGAATGGAGACCACCAGGGCATGGGGTTTTCAGCCTCCTCAGCACTTGACCTGGGACAGTAGTAGCTGCACTAGTCACTGCCTCTGGGTCTGCTGGCCTTTTCTCTGTGAGTCACAGGCAGAGCCTGTGTAGAGTGCTGGAGCAACCTGGATCTTGCCAAAGTGGGGCCTGGCTTACTCGAGGTCAGGGTAAGAGATGCAGTGATGGACAAGACCGGAGTGGGCTCTGTTTCCTGTGGATACTGCTATACCCAGGTGGCCCAGGATGGCTGCAGCAGGGCACATGCTGAGATGGGAAGGAGTGACCCAGCAGCATGGGGTGCAATTAGCCCCAGTCTCTTCCTTTCAGGTGGCCACCACTGACCACACAGTTTACCTCCACATCCTCCCATTCTCATGCTAGTAGCTAAGGGCTACCAGATACCACCCCTTCCTGGGACCTCTCTAGGTATGCCACCTCCATGGTCATCCTGGAAAGCCACAAGTCCCTAGCATCCTCAGCTGGGGAGTTTTCTGAGCTGGGGCGTTTTCTGAGCTGGGGCTATTGCGTCCAGACCTGACCTGACCAGATGCTACACCCCACAACATCCTTTCCAGGTACGCAGGTTCTCTTAAATTCTTTTTGTAAAGTTTACAAATTAAAACAGCATTTAACCCTTAGAACCTTCCTCAGGTCACACGCATGGTAGCGAAGAAGCCGGGTTTGAACTCTGTCTGTCTGATTCCAGAGAGATGGTGGTGCCTCATCATCATGTAGGCATCATGGGTGACCATTTTTATATGGGGACTCAGCACCATGGCACACCTCTGATGATCACATGCAATGCACAGTAGGAGGTCTGAATTGGTTCAACTCATAAGACACTCACTGGCCACCTCTTCTCTGCTCTTCTCAGATGTAGGACAGAGATCAATAATTGTCAGCATAACCCCATCAGGCCTTGTCTTCTGTTTGAGTCCTTTGGCCAACCACACAGCTATCTGTGAGTGATCATCTCTCGTGTGCAAGGACAAGATGCACAGCAGTTTAAAAGTTTTATGTTTCAAGGCATAATCTCTTGGAATTTGTGATAACTCCACAGCCCTGCTTTGCTCTGGGACAAAGGAAATCCTTCCAATTGCTACCTTCCTGAGAGATTTTTTTTTTGCAAGGGATGTTAAACTTTGTCAGTCACTTTACACATATTTGAGATATTCGCATGGCTTTTCTCTTTTATTCTCTTAACATGGTAAATTACACTGATTTAAAATATTAAACTAACCTTGCATTCCTGCTACAAATTTCGTTTGGCCATGGTAGATCATCTTTTCATTTTTGGTTACATTTGATTTCCAAAAATGTTAAAAATTTTTTTATATCTATGTTCATAATGTACATTAATCTGTATGTTTTGTTGTTATGTTGTAGTATTAATCTAATGCTAACCTCATAGATTGAGTTAGGAAAAGCTGCCCCTTTACCTATTTTCTGAAAGTGTATGTAACACTGGTAAAATATCTTCCTTATATATTTGATGAAATTCACCAGGAAAATTATTTGGACCTGTAAGTTTCTTCTTGGAAGAGTAATCACTTGTTATCCTTTTAATCCTCTATATCAGTAGCTATGCCGCCCCCCTTTCTTCCTTGATGTTGGTAATTTGAATTTTCTTTTTATTTCTTGATCAATTTTAGTAAATATTTATCAACTTTATTAATCTTCAAAAAATTCAGCTTTTGCTTGTTAATTTTCTCTACTGTAGATTTTCTTCTACTTTTATATTTGTTATTTCTTTATTTCTACTTTGGATTTAACTTGATTTTCTGTTTTTAAAATGGAAAACTAAATAATTGTTTTTAGATCTTATTTTTAATATAAACACTTAAAGCTTCAACATTCCCAGGACTTCCCTGGTGGTCCAATGGTTAAGACTCTGCATTTCCAATGCAGGGGGTGCAGGTTCCCTGTTTTGGGGAACTGAGATCCCACAGGATCTGGCTGTGTGGGTGGCCAAAAAAAAAAGTTGCAACATTCCCTTAAGCACTGCTTTAGCCACACTTCACAAATTTTGATATGCTGTTTTAAATTATCATTCATTTCGAATTTCCTAATTTTTCATGTTATATCTCTGATCCATTGGTTATGTAAAAGCATGTTTTGCTTGATTTATAAAGGGCTTTCTAGATATGTTAGCTTTTGGCTTCTACTTTCATTTCATTGTATGTATTCTGTCTTTTGAAATTTTCTGACTTATTTTTTCACCTCATATGTGCTATCTTTGTGAACATTCTATCTTTACTTGAAAAAGAATGTATGTTCAGGTAATGTTGATGAATTGTTTATATAAGCCATTAAGTCAAGATAAAATATTTGTACTTTTTTTTTGTCCACTTGTCATAACTGTTCATGAGAAAGAAATGTTAGCATCTCCAATTATGGTTGTAATTTGTATATCATCCTTTGGTTTGGTCAGTTTTTGCCTTATTATATTTTGAAGTTCTGCTATTAAGTCCATAAATATTTAAGATATTTATATCTCCCTTATGAAGATATAAACTGCTATAAAAATACATTTTGTAAATTGGAGAGTTTGTAAACTGTTGTAAAAATATGTTTTATATGAATCAGCATTCATGGACAGAAACTTTAGCAGCAGCATCATTATGATTACTGATAACTAAAAGCAATACAAAGGTGCATCAGCAGTAGAATGGATAGATAAATTGCTTGCTCAACAGCAGTGAAAATGGATGGTACACAGATACATGGAATAACATGGACAAAGCTTACAAGCGCTTTTTTTGAAGAAGATAGAGGACCAAACTGAGCACATAATAGGTGATTCCAGTCATACAGTGATCAATAACAGCTGCAACTAAATTCTGTTTTGGGGACTCATAAATCGTAGGAAAAACTATTCAAAAGTCAAATAGTACTGACTTTTAAGATTAGGATATTGGATTTCTCTTGGTGTTGGGGGAGGATCCCATGGTGACTTGGATGGACCACTCAGGGACAATGTGCATGCTCCGTTGCTTCAGTTGTGTCCAACTCTTTGGGACCCTGTGGACTGCAGCCCACCAGGCTCCTTTGTCCATGGGATTCTCCAGGCAAGAATATTGGAGTGGGTTGCCATGCCCTCCTCCAGGGGATCTTCCCGACCTGGGGATCGAACCCACGACTCCTGCTTCTCCTGCATTGTAGGCACATTCTTTACCCACTGAATTACCTGGGAAGCCCACTCAGGACAGTGGGTACTGCTGATATTCTTTTGTATTGCCTTTAATGCTAGTTAGTTACATAGGTATCAACTTCAGAAAGATTCATTAAAATCCAAATATTTTAAAATTTCCTACATGCATGTCACATTTCCCTAGGTTATGGGTGAAACTGTGTTTCCCCAAATTTCATATGTTGAAGCTCTAACCCCTAGTGTCTCAGAATGTGGCTGTGTTTGGAGACAGGGCTTTTAAAGAGATAATTAAGGTAAAATGAGGTCATATCAGTCAGTCAGTCAGTTCAGTCACTCAGTCGTGTCTGACTCTTTGTGACCCCATGAATCACAGCACGCCAGGCCTCCCTGTCCATTACCAACTCCCGGAGTTCACTCAAACTCACGTCCACAGAGTCGGTGATGCCATCCAGCCATCTCATTCTCTGTCGTCCCCTTCTCCTCCCGCCCCCAACCTTTCCCAACATCAGAGTCTTTTCCAGTGAGTCAACTCGTTGCATGAGGTGGCCAAAGTACTGCAGTTTCAGCTTTAGCATGAGTCCTTCCAATGAACACCCAGGATTGATCTCCTTTAGAATGGACTGGTTGGATCTCCTTGCAGTCCAAGGGACTCTCAAGAGTCTTCTCCAGCACTACAGTTCAAAAGCATCAATTCTTCGGCGATCAGCTTTCTTCACAGTCCAACTCTCACATCCATACATGACCACGGGAAAAACCATAGCCTTGACTAGATGGACCTTTGTTGGCAAAGTAATGTCTATGCTTTTTAATATACTATCAAGGTTGGTCATAACTTTCCTTCCAAGGAGTAAGCGTCTTTTAATTTCATGGCTGCAATCACCATCTGCAGTGATTTTGGAGCCCCCAAAAATAAAGTCTGACACTGTTTCCACTGTTTTTCCGTCTATTTCCCATGAAGTGATGGGACCAGATGCCATGATCTTTGTTTTCTGAATGTTGAGCTTCAAGCCAACCTTTTCACTCTCCTCTTTCACTTTCATCGAGAGGCTCCTTAGTTCCTCTTCACTTTCTGCCATAAGGGTAGTGTCATCTGCATATCTAAGGTTATTGATATTTCTCCCAGCAATCTTGATTCCAGCTTGTGCTTCTTCCAGCCCAGCGTTCCTCATGATGTACTCTGTATGTAAGTTAAATAAGCAAGGTGACAATATACAGCCTTGACGTACTCCTTTTCCTATTTGGAACCAGTCTGTTGTTCCATGTACAGGAGGGGGCATCAGAGGGCAGACACACTGAAATCATAATCACAGGAAACTAGTCGATCTGATCACATGGACCACAGCCGAATGTGGTCCACTGGAAAAGGGAATGGCAAACCACTTCAGTATACTTGCCTTGAGAACCCCATGAACAGTATCAAAGGGCAAAATGATAGGATACTGAATGAGGAATTCCCCAGGTCAGTAGGTGCCCAGTATGCTACTGGAGATCAGGGGAGAAATAACTCTAGAAGGAATAAAGGGATGGAGCAAAAGCAAAACCAATACCCAGTTGTGGATGTGACCGGTGATAGAAGCAAGGTCCGGTGCTGTAAAGAGCAATATTGCATAGGAACCTGGAATGTTAGGTCCATGAATCAAGGCAAATTGGAAGCGGTCAAACAGGAGATGGCAAGAGTGAACATAGACATTCTAGGAATCAGTGAACTAAAATGGACTGGAATGGGTGAATTTAACTCAGATGACCATTATATCTACTACTGTGGGCAGGAATCCCTTAGAAGAAATGGAGTAGCCATCATGGTCAACAAAAGAGTCCGAAATGCAGTACTTGGATGCAATCTTAAAAACGACAGATTGATTTCTGTTCGTTTCTAAGGCAAACCATTCAATATTATAGTAATCCAGGCCTATGCCCCAACCAGTAATGCTAAAGAAGCTGAAGTTGAACGGTTCTATGAAGACCTACAAGACCTTTTAGAACTAACACCCATAAAAGATGTCCTTTTCATTATAGGGGACTGGAATGCAAAAGTAGGAAGTCAAGAAACACCTGGAGTAACAGGCAAATTTGGCCGTGGAGCACGGAATGAAGCAGGGCAAAGGCTAATAGAGTTTCTTCAAGAGAACACACTGGTCATAGCAAACACCCTCTTCCAACAACACAAGAGAAGACTCTACACATGGACATCACCAGATGGTCAACACCGAAAATGAGGTCATATGGGTGGGCCCTAATCCAATATGACTGCTGTCCTTATAAGAAGAGGAGATTGGGACACAGACAATGTAGACTGAAGGACAACCATGTGAGGACACAGCAAGCCAAGGAGAGAGGCCAATCTGCCAATAACTTAATATTGGACTTCCCAGGCTCTAGAACTGTGAGAAAATGAATTTGTGTTAGTTAAACCACCCAATCTATGGTACTTTATCATAGCAGCTCTAGCAAACTAATGCACAGACAGTAAGTCCCCTACATATTGAGAGGGTAACAGGCCGGAAGGCCAGGGTCTCCCAATGGAGGAAATAGCCTGTAAGTGTCAGACATTTTTATCTCTCTTAAGCAGCAGGAGGAAACAAACTAGCGATATTTTTTTCTTCTCTATACAAGTTTAAAAGGAGCTTTCTCTTAAAATACTGTGTTGCCATAATGACACCTGGTTTCACCTGAAGTTAAGTATTCTCAAACCTTGAGTTAATCAATGCATTTTTCTTATGGAAATATTTGTCTTAAGCTATGTTAATGTACTATGCATTTACCCCAGACTCTGTCTTCAAGTCAGAACCTACTTGACAAACCAATATGTTATACTCAGACATTGTTCCCCTAGTCTATGTAAAGGAAACTATTTGTATGGTAATCTGCCCTTCTACAAGATTCAAGTTAATCAGTTTATGGCCCGGGATGTCATGATTATCCCAAAATGCATCTTATGGGTGAGGGGCCTGGTGCCATTCTGGGTTTTAAGACATTCTTTTCTTTCATTAACAGACTGCTAGTGACTATATAACATCCAGCTGAAGACTAGAAGTGGGGCACTCTTTCTGCCCCCTTCTGCTGCCTATGTCAGAAGCTTTATCTCCTTTATACTTTAATAAAACTTTATTATACAAAAGCTCTGAGTGATCAAGCCTTGTCTCTGGCCCTGAATTGAATTCTTCTCCTCTGGAGGCCAAGAATCTCAGCGTCTTTTCGTTTAGCAACAACCTTTCAATATTTAAGAAGGAATTCATAGGGCTTGGACTCCATCTTAGGCCTGTTCATGCTCAGCCACATTTCCAATGGACTCTGAACTCTGTGTTTCGTGCCTATGAAAATGACAACAGAAGGGTAAGACCCCCTCCAGACGGGGGAACCTTGAAGACCATATCTAGGTTACTCATTGCCTAAGAGAAAACACACTAATCGCCCCTTCCTCCAGACAGGCTGTAAATTTTTCTGTATCTATCGGAGTGTAACCTCGGGCTTATTGATTATTGGCTAACTTGACTGATTGAGCACATTGAGCACATAGCACGTGAATGATGGGGTTACTGGGGTTGTATCTTCCTTGGTTTATGTAAGTCTCAAGAAATTTGGAGTGGTGGGTTCAGACATGTACACATGGGGTATAAAAGATTTTCACAAATGTTGGTCGGGCTCCTTGGCTAAGAGGAGACTCTGCCTTGGGCCCGCCGGTGTAATAAACTGCACTTCACTATCTGCTTTGTCCTTCTGAGCGAGTTTGTTTCCCGGAACGCATGGCTACAACAATATGAACCTTCAAGTAGCAAACTTTCAAAGATGCGAATGTGCATGCCGGCCCCTTATGCCAACTGTTGTACTGAACCTACTGTACTTCTCAAGGTACTGTAAGATTTAAAATTTTTCCTTTATTTTTTGTGCTTGTTTATTTTTTATGTACATATTTGTGTGAAAAGTATTATAAACCTATTACAGTATAGTACTATCTAGCCGATTGTGTTAGGTACGTAGGCTAACTTTTTGGATTTATGAACAAATTGGAATTATGAATGAGCTCTTGGAACAGAACTCATTCCTATGTAGGAGACTTTCTTTAAGGGAAAAATTGGTATGAATATAAATGTGGTTCTTACCTTAAGTGCAACCACTCTATGAAAACAAAAGATGTAAATTTTAATGCAGCTTAAAAAACACCTGACTTAATGCAATGAAAACAGGAAGAAAAAGAATTGTGTAAATGAAACATTGATTAAAAAACAAAAGTTTGTATAAGGCCTGGTGAGAACAGTTGCTGGTGGATAAGTGTTGAATGGAGGTTGCAGAGGCCTACCGTGTGCAATTCATTTGAATCCTGACCAGCCAGAGGGGAGAGACGTCCTCTCTGAAAACCGTGAGCATTCTGCAGAGACCCCAGAGAGACCACCCCTTAGAAGTAACACTGTGCCTTAACATGCATGCCCTTTCTCCAGAGGGCCAGCAGCTGACAGTTGCTGGTAGAAGGGTTCTGAGTTACTGGCCACAGGGACATCGGACCCACAGAAGACTTTAAGGTTCTTTTCAACTTTCCCTATCAGTTCTTGTGGATAACCTGCTAGTAGGGTACCAACAGGCCCCTGAGAGGGTGTTGCGCCTCAAGCCGCCTCAAGCCCTACCCTCCCTGAATAGGGTGCCATCCTAAGTTTCTGGCTCGTCTCGGCACCGGGCCTAACTCGCCCAGTGCTGGTCTCACCAGCTGAGCTCCCAGCACTCCCTCAGGAGCTGCGTCCTGAGACTAAATCTTGACCTTTGGCTCTAGAGGTTGAGTCTCCACATCTCCCTTCACAGGCCAAATGCTCCAGGCTGGCTCCTAGACAGAATCCCGACCTTGACCAGCGGCCCCCAGGAGGCCACCAAGGAGCGGCCAGCCAGCCGGCGACAGCCATCCCACCTTGTGACTTTTCCAACAGGTTCTAGCAGTGAATTTCGCTCTAAGACTCCAGAGAAAAGCAGAAAAGTATTAGGAAGGGACTTCCGGCACCCAGGCCCCAGCAGGGTCAGGTCAGCACGGCGGCGGAAGGCCTTCCCTGGGGACCCGTGACAGCCTGGCCACTCCCTGCCAGTAGAGGGCGCCCCCGAGCGCATATCGAGCGGCCCCTTAGCCCTCACACCTGACCATACAACCTCGGGAAACCTGGCCAGGACCGCAGGGCGCAGCCGCAGTGAGGTGATCAGACGTCACTGCCAGGCGCCTGGACGTGGAGATGGGGACCACAACGGAACACGAAACCAGTAGGCTAGGCCGGGGTGCATCTGAGCGCTGAGACATGAAAGGCGTCCCAACCGGCCTCTCCCACTCTCTCAAACCGCGTCCTTCACCTCTTGAAGGTTGGAGAGCAGCCGCCATTAACAGGATCTCCTGTTTCATGGCTTTGGCAGAGCGGTCCAGCGGATTTAAGCCACCGTCGCAAAGCCCCAACCGGGGCTGACCCCACCGCTTCTGGGCAGCCATGGTGCATACTGACAGTGACACGAGGCAGTTTTTAAAACGAGGAGGCGGCTTGTGGCGCACAAGGTGTCCGTCCATAAAGGAGATTTTGGGAGTTAAAGAGGTAGCTTTAGGTTGACCAAGATAAATGGAGAAACGCGAACTGCAAATCAGCATTCAAAGTATAACTTTATTTTTACTAAGAAAAACAATGTGTATAGGAATATATCTGAACATAAATACACACGCATAAAGCAAGATTTACATGTGAAGACTCAATTCTAAAAGGATAATAGAAGCTTGTAAACATTGCTCCAGAAGCTAAAATTATCAGACTTTTTACTTTGTATTTTAGAAATGTGTATAGGGTTGACATTTTATATGTTAAAGTATTAGGAAAAATAACCTTCTCAAATGCATTTTGCAACAAGCCACTCCAGTACTATTGCCTAGAGAATCCCATGGATGGAGGAGCCTGGTAGGCTGTAGTCCTTGGGGTCGCTAAGGGTCGGACACGACTGAGCGACTTTCACTTTTTACTTTCACACATTGGAGAAGGAAATGGCAACCCACTCCAGTGTTCTTGCCTGGAGAATCCCAGGGACGGAGGAGCCTGGTGGGCTTCCGTCTGTGGGGTCACACAGAGTCGGACACGACTGAAGTGACTTGGCAGCAGCAGCAGCAACCTCAGTTCAAAACTCCTGTGCCTTTAAAAGTGATTCCTGTTAGTAGCAAAAAACAAACAAAACCAGCGTGATTCCTATTCCTAGGAATCACAGCAGGAGGATACAATGTTCTTAAATTTGCATGAAATCACCTAAAGCCCCTTTAAGGCAGATTTTTGGACTTTAACCCTAGAATGTCTGATTCAGTAGGTCTAGGTTCAAACAACTGAGAGTTTGCACTTCCTAAGTATGCTCATGTGGGACTTGCCTGGTGGCTCAGTGGTAAAGAATCCGTCTGCCAGTGCAGAGGACACAGGTTTGATCCCTGGTCTAGGAAGATCCAACAAGCCTCAGAGCAAGTAAGCTCCTCCATCACAACTATTGAGCTTGTGCTCTAGAGCCCACGGAACCACAACTACTGAAGCCCGAGTGTCGTAGTGCCTGTTTGAAGCAACAAAAGAAGCCACCTCAATGAGAAGCCTGTGCACTCCAATAAGGAGTAGCCCCCGCTCTCCACAACTAGAAGAAAAAACTCTAGAGGCAGTAAAGATCCAGCACAGCCAAAAATTATTAAATAAATAAAATAATAATTTTTTAAAATCCTTAAAAAAAAGTGTTCTCATGTGATGAGAACCATCTCTGCTGGTTCACAGATCAAACTCAGAGAAGTGGTGTTCTAGGAAAGGCAATGCTATCTCATGCCCCAGACAACAGGGCTGGAGGTTTTGCTGACTCCACAGGGCAGATCCCAGAGTTCTCACTGACATCCCTGGAGGACTCGGGAGTGAGCAAAACAGAGAAATGTCCCTCTGGAGGTCCTAGTCCCTCCACTGCTAAGGAATCCAGTGAGGAAGCCCCAGGATGCAGGTGACCACAAACCCCCACCAGGCTCCACCCACTGAAGCCCCCAAATCACTTGTTTCTTTTGCCTTGAACTGCCTGAAACAATAAACCCAACAGACTCATTCCTCATCTCCTTCAAGTGTTTACTCAGTTATCTTCTTACTAAGGAGATCTCCCTTACTGCACAAATCTGCATGAAAACAAAATCCTGAGTTGTTAAAAACCAAATAAAAAAATCCCTGTTGGTGTCAAAAGGTCCTATTCCTAAAAACCAGCAGGTGGAGCAGGTGGGAGAGGGGTGCAGCCAGGCTGGTGGCTTCAGTCCTGCTCCTCCTCGTGGTAATGTTACAAACTACCTCCCTACTTCTCAGCACATAAACACTCCTCTCCATTCTGCCTACTACATTCTACTTATATGATTTAGTATTTCTTCTCTGTCTTTTAAAAAAATTATGTATTTGTTTAGCTGTGTCTGGTCTTAGTTGCAGCAGGTGCAATCTTCTTAGCAGAGCTCAGGTTTCTCTAGTTGTGGCACGTGGGTTGCAGAGTGTGTGGGCCTGAGGCATGTGGGATCTTAGTTCCCCAACCAGGAATCAAACCCATGTCCACCGCATTGAAAAGTGGATTCTTAACCACTGGATCCCCAGGGAAGTCCTCAAGTACTTCTTTCCTGTTGTCTGTCTGTCTTCCTTGAATATAATATAAGCTCCGTTGAATTGTTTCATGATGTCTCCCATGTACCTACAATACATCTTCAGTGAACATTTGTTAGATCAGTGCATAAACATAACACTATAGATCCCTGTTCACTTTCACTATTCTGGTAACTCTACATGTTCTCTTTACAAGATTTTCAAGAATGAAAAAGAATCACTTTTGGAAATACCATCCTCAGTGGGGTTACTTCTTTGAAGAGCCTCCAAACATCCTTCTTGCATCTTACTTGATCTGGCTTTTTTTCTTTTAGTTCCTGACAGAACATACTGAAATGCACAAAACTGATTAACACTTTAGGCTACATGCATTTGAAGAACAATAAGTTATGTTTATTAGCTCCCAGCTACGTATGGAAGCACTCTGAGTCTCAGTGACACCATGGAATTATCATTTGGATTTGCAGTCTTTGGAGCACCGGAAAAACCGTTTAGCCTCTAAGAGCATGCTAACCTTGATGAACTGTGAAATAATCTTTATCAACACTTTGGTGATCGACTGCAGACAACACTGCTCACAAATCCATGTGCCTTTCCTGTCAGAGAAACCAAAGCGCCTTTTCCGCAGCTTGGAATGGATGGCACATAAGCTCGTCGCCGCGTGCGGAGAGGTGACTGTATTACCCAGTGTGCTCTGCGCCGAACAGCGGCAGTGCTGAACCAATGAAGGCGCGGGAGAGGGGCGAGCCATGTTTGGCAACAGATAGGGGCGGGACTTCCGGTCTCCCTTTGTGGCCGTCGTTTTGGCTGGCTTGGGGCAGGTTCACCAGCTCCATAGCTCCTGATCGCTGAGTCGGGTCTGAGGCAACCAGAGACTGAAAGGTCGAGAGAAACTGTTGTCCTCACTGCACAGCGGTGAATCTGAGGCTTGGAGTGGGGGCTCCCTGGCAGGACCTCACGTTAGGGCTGGGCTGGAAGGGGTGATGTTGGAGTTCCCACACTGGTCACCTGTCATTCCCGTCCCTGTTCACCCACAGACTCAGATCACAGAGGCCTCACTGATGGATGGACCTGGCATGAGTTGGTGCTGAGATCTTCAGGCCCTCACTTGAACCACTCCCACTTTTGAATCCTAAAGTCCCACATATGGGGAGTATGGTCGAATTACCACAGCCTAGGTCAGAGGGTCCAGTACCTGCAGGGGTGTGAGAAGGGAGGGCCCATTTCCGAAAGTCAGTGTGATGAGATGTGGGAGTGTTACAAGCAGAGAGATCGCTTGTGCAAACACCTCGAGGAGCTTCTGGTCCAGGACTGTTGGGGAAACCTGGGTTTCATGTCCTGTCTGTACAGAACAGAGTGTGACTGGGGAGTGGAGCTTGGAATGGCAGGTGGAGAAGGTGTACCTAGGTTCTCATGGTGCTTGGAACCATGGAGGGTTGTGAACAGAGAAGGAACACAGTCTGAGTTAGAGTTTTTAAAATTTTCCCCCAACTGGAAAAGGGGTGATGAGGACAGTGAGTCACCTGAAGGTTGAGCCCTTCTCCAAAGTCATGCAGCTGGTAAGAGGTATTACTGAAGACTAGGATACAGAAGTTAACAATAAGGCTTCCCTGGTGGCTCAGTGGTAAAGAATCCACCTGCCAATGCCGGAGACCACAGGTTCAATCCTTGATCCAGGAAGTTACCATGTGCCTCAGAGCAACTAAGCCCATTTGCTGCAACTTAAATAGGAAAAGGAGTACGTCAAGGCTGTATATTGTCACCTTGCTTATTTAACTTTCATTCAATATTACAGTAATCCAAGTCTATGCCCCAACCAGTAATGCTGAAGAAGCCGAAGTTGAACAGTTCTATGAAGACCTACAAGACCTTTTAGAACTAACACCCAAAAAAGATGTCCTTTTCATTATAGGGGACTGGAATGCAAAAGTAGGAAGTCAAGAAACACCTGGAGTAACAGGCAAATTTGGCCTTGGAGCACGAAATGAAGCAGGGCAAAGGCTAATAGAGCTTTGCCAAGAGAACGCACTGGTCATAGCAAACACCCTCTTCCAACAACACAAGAGAAGACTCTACACATGGACATCACCAGATGGTCAATACCGAAATCAGATTGATTATATTCTTTGCAGCCAAAGATGGAGAAGCTCTATACAGTCAGCAAAACCAAGACCAGGGGCTGACTGTGGCTCAGATCATGAACTCCTTATTGCCAAATTCAGACTGAAATTGAAGAAAGTAGGGAAAACCACTAGACCATTCAGATATGACCTAAATCAAATCCCTTATGATTATACAGTGGAAGTGAGAAATAGATTTAAGGGTCTAGATCTGATAGATAGAGTGCCTGATGAACTCTGGACGGAGGTTTGTGACATTGTACAGGAGACAGGGACCAAGACCATCCCCATGGAAAAGAAATGCAAAAAAGCAAAATGGCTGTCTGAGGAGGCCTTACAAATAGCTGTGAAAAGAAGAGAAGCGAAAAGTAAAGGAGGAAAGTAAAGATATAAGCATCTGAATGCAGAGTTCCAAAGAATAGCAAGGAGAGATAAGAAAGCCTTCCTCAGTGATCAATGCAAAGAAATAGAGGAAAACAACAGAATAGGAAAAACAAGAGATCTTTTCAAGAAAATTAGAGATATCAAGGGAACATTTCATGCAAAGATGGGCTTGATAAAGGACAGAAATGGTATGGACCTAACAGAAGCAGAAGATATTAAGAAGAGGTGTCAAGAATACACAGAAGAACTGTACAAAAAAGATCTTCACGATGAAGGTAATCACAATGGCATGATCACTCACCTGGAACAAGACATCTTGGAATGTGAAGTCAAGTGGGCCTTAGAGAGCATCACTACAAACAAAGCTAGTGGAGGTGATGGAATTCCAGTTGAGCTATTTCAAATCCTGAAAGATGATGCTGTGAAAGTGCTGCACTCAGTATGCCAGCAAATTTGGAAAACTCAGCAGTGGCCACAGGACTGGAAAAGGCCAGTCTTCATTCCAATCTCAAAGAAAGGCAATGCCAACGAATGCTCAAACTACCACACAATTGCACTCATCTCACACGCTAGTAAAGTCATGCTCAAAATTCTCCAAGCTAGGCTTCAGCAATATGTGAATCGTGAACTTCCAGATGTTCAAGCAGGTTTTAGAAAAGGCAGAGGCACCAGAGATCAAATTGCCAACATCTGCTGGATTATGGAGAAAGCAAGAGAGTTTCAGAAAAACATCTATTTCTGTTTCATTGACTATGCCAAGGCCTTTGACTGTGTGGATCACAATAAACTGTGGAAAATTCTGAAAGAGATGGGAATCCCAGACCACCTGACCTGCCTCTTGAGAAAGCTGTATGCAGGTCAGGAAGCAACAGTTAGAACTGGCCATGGAACAACAGACTGGTTCCAAATAGGAAAAGGAGTACGTCAAGGTTGTATATTGTCACCCTGCTTATTTAACTTATATGCAGAGTACATCATGAGGAACGCTGGGCTGGAAGAACCACAAGCTGGAATCAAGATTGCTGGGAGAACAGAGGGAGGATAAAGGGAGGAGGGAGGTGGGAGGGGGGTTCAGGAGGGGGAACTTAGGTAAACCCGGGGCGAATTCATGTCAATATATGGCAAAACCAACCAATATAATATTGTAAAATAATTTGCCTCCAATAAAAAATAAATTAATTACAAAAAAAAGATTGTTTGGAGAAATATCAATAATCTCAGATATGCAGATGACACCACCCTTATGGCAGAAAGTGAAGAGGAACTCAAAGGCCTATTGATGAAAGTGAAAGAGGAGAGTGAAAAGGTTGGCTTGAAGCTTAACATTCAGAAAACGAAGATCATGGCATCTGGTCCCATCACTTCTTGGGAAATAGATGGGGAAACAGTCGAAACAGTGTCAGACTTTATTTTTTGGGGCTCCAAAATCACTGCAGATGCTGATTGCAGCCAGGAAATTAAAAGATGCTTACTCCTTGGAAGGAAAGTTATGACCAACCTAGATAGCATATTAAAAAGCAGAGACATTACTTTGCCAACCAAGGTCCGTCTAGTCAAGGCAATGGTTTTTCCCGTGGTCATGTATGGATGTGAGAGTTGGACTGTGAAGAGAGCTGATTGCCGAAGAATTGATGCTTTTGAACTGTGGTGCTGGAGAAGACTCTTGAGAGTCCCTTGCACTGCAAGGAGATCTAACCAGTCCATTCTAGAGGAAATCAATCCTGGGTGTTCATTGGAAGGACTTATGCTAAAGCTGAAACTCCAATACTTTGGCCACCTCATGTGACTAGTTGACTCACTGGAAAAGATTCTGATGCTGGGAGCTATTGAGGGTAGGAGGAGACGGGGACGACAGAGAATGAGGTGGCTGGATGGCATCACCAACTCAATGGACATGAGTTTGAGTGAACTCCGGGAGTTGGTGATGGACAGGGAGGCCTGGCGTGCTGTGGTTCATGGGGTCGCTAAGAGTTGGACTGGAGAAGGCAATGGCAAGCCACTCCAGTACTATTGCCTAGAAAATCCCATGGATGGAGGAGCCTGGTAGGCTGCAGTCCGTGGGGTCGCTAAGGGTCAGACACGACTGAGCGACTTCACTTTCACTTTTCACTTTCCACTTTCACACATTGGAGAAGGAAATGGCAACCCACTCCAGTGTTCTTGCCTGGAGAATCCCAGGGACGGGGGAGCCTGGTGGGCTTCCATCTATGGGGTCACACAGAGTCGGACACGACTGAAGTGACTTAGCAGCAGCAAGAATTGGACAGGACTGAGCGACTGAACTGAATTGAACTGAGAGTACATCATGAGGAACGCTGGGCTGGAAGAAGCACTGGCTGGAATCAAGATTGCTGGGAGAAATATCAATAACCTTAGATATGCAGATGACACTACCCTTATGGCAGAAAGTAAAGAGGAACTAAAAAGCCTCTTGATGAAAGTGAAAGAGGACAGTGAAAAGATTGGCTTGAAGCTCAACATTCAGAAAACAAAGATCACACCATCTGGTCCCATCACTTCATGGGAAATAGATGGAAAAACAGTGGAAACAGTGTCAGACTTTATTTTTTGGGGCTCCAAAATCACTGCAGATGCTGATTGCAGCCATGAAATTAAAAGACTTAGCAAGGAAAGACTTGGAAGGAAAGTTATGACCAACCTTGATAGTATATTAAAACGCAGAGACATTACTTTTCCAACAAAGGTCCGTCTAGTCAAGGCTATGGTTTTTCCCATGGTCATGTATGGATGTGAGAGTTGGACTGTGAAGAAAGTTGAGCGCCGAAGAATTGATGCCTTTGAACTGTGGTGTTGGAGAAGACTCTTGAGAGTCTCTTGGACTGCAAGGAGATCCAACCAGTCCATTCTAAAAGAGATTAATCCTGGGTGTTCATTGGAAGGACTCATGCTAAAGCTGAAACTGCAATACTTTGGCCACCTCATGCGACGAATTGACTCACTGGAAAAGACTCTGATGCTGGGAAAGGTTGGGGGCGGGAGGAGAAGGGGACGACAGAGAATGAGATGGCTGGATGGCATCACCGACTCTGGACATGAGTTTGAGTGAACTCCGGGAGTTGGTGATGGACAGGGAGGCCTGGCGTGCTGTGATTCATGGGGTCATGGAGAGTCGGACATGACTGAGCGACTGAACTGAACTGAACTGAACTGAACTTTGAGCCTGTGCTTTGGAGCCCCTGTTCTGCAACAAGAGAAGCCAACATAATGAGAAGCCCTTGCTCTGCAATGAAGAGTAGCCCCTGCTCTCTGCAACCAGTGGAAAGTCCACACAGCAGGAAGACCCAGCACAGACAAAAATAAATAAAATTTAAAAAAAGAGAAGTTAACAGTAAGCCCAAGGTCACTTGGCCCCAGCACTAGGCAAGGGTACAGTGGAGGTTTGAGCCCATGGAGCCCTTCCATGGTGACTTGTTTCTCACAGCCTCCCTCTTCCCACAGGTTCCATGGCCACAGAAGTGCTTAAGGACCCTAGCGAGGTGAGTGGGATCTCACCAGTCCCAACTTTCACACAGAACACACAGGTTCTCTGAGATTGTGATGCTCTAGGATGCAGACTGTAACTCTCCTAGTCCTTTGGCCTGGGGACTCTTGAGAAACCCCAAGCCCTAGGTCAGTGTTTGTGTGAAATAGTTCTTATGTCTGGCAACCAAGGGAATGAGGTGGGGTAGATTATTCCAGGCACACGTAGCAGTATTCCAAATGCTTGAAGGTAAGGTTGAGCTGGGAGTGTTCAAAGAACCACATTTCTCTTTCCTCTGGTGATCAGGAAAGAAACAGTCAGACCTGAAATGGCAGCCTGAGAAGTTGAATGTTTTCCTGGAGAGGATAGGAGCAATAGTACAGGAACAAGGAGGTTATGTGACTCAGGTCTTAGAAGGCTCTGTCAGACTTCAGAGTGAAGAACAGATTTAGGGGAGTGAGGGATGAGGCAGGAAGACCAGGGATGACGTTACTACAGTAATCCAGATGAGTTTTGGTGGTAACTGGAAGGAGAAGTGGTTGGATTCTGGATCTGTTTTTTCATATATGAGTGAGTGGGTGAGAGGGATGTGTTTATAGTCACTCATTTGTGTTCGACTCTTCGACCCCATGGACCATATCCCCACCCCACCCCACCCCCCAGACTCCTCTGTCCATAGAATTCTTCAGGCAAGAATACTTAAGTGAGTAGCCATTCCCTTCTCCAGGGCATCTTCCTGACCCAGAGATTGAAGCCAGGTCTTCTGCATTGCAGGCAGATTCTTTACTCTCTGAGCCACCACAGAAGCCCCTTTAATGTATGACTGACTGGATGTTCTAATGTTGAGGATGAGCGAGAAAATGGTAGGAGTTGGGGATTACTCTGAGGTTTTGGAGGGAAGAAAAGAAAGCTGGCAGTAATTTTTAATAGGAATATCAGGAGTTTTTTGTTTTATTTTTTGGGGGGAGGCAAGCCATGTTAAGAATCTGAGATGTTTCAGAAAATACTGCTTGAAGGCATTAAATTGGCTGCTGCTGCTGCTAAGTCACTTCAGTCATGTCCGACTCTGTGTGACCCCATAGACGGAAGCCCACCAGGCTCCCCCGTCCCTGGGATTCTCCAGGCAAGAACACTGGAGTGGGTTGCCATTTCCTTCTCCAATGTGTGAAAGTGAAATGTGGAAGTGAACTTGCTCAGTCGTGTCTGATCCTTAGCGACCCCACGGACTGCAGCCTACCAGGCTCCTCCATCCATGGGATTTTCTAGGCAAGAGTACTGGAGTGGCTTGCCAGTGCCTTCTCTGATTAAATTGGCAGTTAGACATAAATATCTGCAACTCTGTGGAATGATTCAAGGTGGAGACATCAAAATGGTGGTGGTTACTCTGTGTATCCAAGATGAGGTGGAGTTGTGGGTCACATTTGGGAGGAGGTTATGGTGGTAATGCTATTAGCAGGCCAGGATAGGGAAGATGGTGCCCCAGAACAGGGTCTCTTGTTTGAGTACCTGGTTAGGGGTAATGTGCAATCACAAGCACTGTTGAGGGAGACAACTGGCCATGAAAGAGGGCTTGGGAAGAGGATGGTCTGGCAGGTGGTCAAGGCTTCCAAGGGAAGAGTAGACATTGAAACAATGCAGAAGCCTAGATATAACTGAGGAAACACGACGCTAAGGCTGAGGCTGATTCCTATGCTCAGGTCTATGGACTTACTAGGATTCTGGGTGACCCTGGAGTGTTTCAGTCAGGCTGGTGGATTCAGTCTGGGAAAAATGTGGTTGTTTCATCGAGTCACTAAGCTGTAGGAGGAGAGCCATGAGGTTGGCCTTTGAATGAGTGCTAGGTTGAAAGAGGAGTGTTGTGACTAACAAGGGGACAGTAAGTGCCACACGGAAGTGGAAGAGGACCAGTGGGATCTGAATGCATGTGGTTCTGAATGACTGAGGGTGACACAAGCAATAAGCCAGGAAGTGAGGATGGGATAGCAGGATTCAAGGCTGCCCCTGGCAGTGGGAGCCAATGAGTGTCTGGAGTAGTGCTGAATCCTGTTTGCATTTGCATAATCTTGACACCATGAGGTAAGTAGCACATGGGGAAGCCAGGGAGAGGCTTACAGCATGGGACAGGGAGGTGGTGGTGGTGGCAGGAGGGACTGGAGATAGAAGAGAGGTACAGTCTAAAGTATGATATGCACATGAAGAAGAAGTATGAAGTGATGTCACCAGTGTCCTGGTATTAGGGACTGAAGGATGAAGGGCAGGCCCAAATTTGGTTGTGCTTGGGAGGCACCATCTGGGGGACTTCCCGGGAATTGCCTGGCAGGACAGGTAGAGCCTTGCATGGCAGGCCTGGATCTTAATGGCATCCTTGTGCCCACCTGCCTAATGTTGCTGAGAGCTAGACACAGTAACTAATGGGACCACTAGGAGGGAACAGACACAAACAGCACCAGGGTCCGATGCCTCATCTGAGTTGTGGAGCTGGGGAGAAGTACGAGTGTGGAATACATATGTGGGGATATGGATTGGGGATCCTTGACCCCTGTTCATGATTTCCTCTCTCCTCATCATGGCAGGGCAGCATAACCTTTGAGGATGTGGCAGTGTACTTTTCCCGGGAGGAATGGGCTCTCCTTGATGAGGCCCAGAAAGTCCTATACTGCAATGTGATGCTGGAAAACTTTGCACTTATGACCTCTCTAGGTAAGACCCTCATACCTGCCCCAGTATATTTTCCTTTTCCCCATGGACAGATCAAATCTTTCTCACATCAGGGCCACAGGCACTGCTTCCTTCCCCAGTACCCTGAGTAGGTGCTCTGGTTGCTAGGACTGAGCTGTCTGCAGTGTCCTGTCTTTCTCACTCAATCCCAGTACCTGCTTCCCCAAAGCCTTTCAGGGAAGGAGTCAGAAGTCTTGCAGTTAGCCTTTAGATCCCACCTT
Organism: Moschus berezovskii; assembly: GCF_049115385.1. NCBI lineage: Eukaryota > Metazoa > Chordata > Mammalia > Artiodactyla > Moschidae > Moschus > Moschus berezovskii. The sequence goes on from NC_142481.1 coordinate 17,954,080, forward strand.
GGTTTCCCTTTCTTTGGCCAGGTGTCACCTCTGCCCTAGGTTCTACTCCCTTCCTCTAGCTTCTGTATCCTCGTTTCTGCCTATGCTAGTAATTGTAGTCACTGATATGGTCACTACTTGCGTGGCCTATAGGCTATTCTTGCAAGATCCTCTGCCGAGGTTAATTTTGGTAATATTGAATTTTCTTTCCTATGTCTGTTGCTCTGAGTTGCTCTAGGCCAGTGCTGGCCACTCACCTGTCCAGTCTTTTCCTTAGAGCTTGTATCATCCAGGCACTATCTTTACATGGGGGGTCAGGGGAGACCTATGGATGCTTCTCAGGGTGGACATGACTCCAGCTCCACAAAATCGGCTCAGAGGGTCCCTGGCACTATTGAGTGGCAAGTGAGGGGGAGTGATCTCAGGACTGTGTGTTCAGTTCATACCATGATTCTGTTCTGTTTCCTCTACATTTTGGTGCCAGTACCAGCGGCCACACTTTATTTCTACCTTTCCTCCTCCATTCTTGACACGTTACTAACTTGTCATTTCTACACTGACTCTCTGTCACGGTGAATCCTAACTCTCACAATGGATTCCCCCCATTCTTCTCCACTGCTTTTTCTCACAGTGTTCTCCATCACTGCCCCCCGCATATTGTGTTGTGAGATGTGCACATATCTCTAAGTAGTGTTTGAACAAGAGCTACTCTGATGCTGTTGGATTTTCTTGGGCCCAGACACACCCCTCTGCATAGCTCTCTGTGTCATCAGCAGAGATGTGCTAGAAACCATTCAGAGTAAGTTGTAGACCTGCATCTCTTTGTGCTGTACCCCACCCTTTCTCCTGAACTTGGTTCTTCACTGTGTCCTTTATGTCCCCCATGCTGTGACCTTTAGAGGACCATTGCTGCACAGCAGCTGCTTCCTCAACCTGACTCCAACTCCCTCCTCCTGACAACAATCCTGTGGACTCACATGCACTCATTCATTAGTGTATCAGATGCACTTTTGTGATGGAGGTTGCTCCTTCCCACCAGAGTCAGCTGTCCTTCAGCTGTGTTTCTTTGTTTCCAGGTTATTGGCATGGAGGGGAAGACAAGGAGGAACCTTCTGGGCAGAGTGTTTCTGTAGAAGGAATGTCACAGGTCAGGACTCCCAAAGCAGGTCCCTTTCCCTACAAAGCCCACTCCTGTGAGATATGTGTCTCTGTCTTAAAAGACATTTTGCACTTGGCTGAGGAAAGGGGCACACATCCCAAGTCAAAACCGTTTACTTATGGGGCATGTGGGAAACCATTCTTTTAGTATAAACCTTCACCAGAAGCAGCACAGTAGAGAAAATTTTTCAGAAGGGATGTGGCAGGGCCTTGTTTGTGAAGAGCTACAAACTCCATATACCAAAGAATTCCTTTACCTGAAACAAAGTTGGGAAGTGCTTCCTGGTCAGTTCAAGCTTCCTGTAGCACCAGTCCACTTACAACAGAAGAAGCCATGCAGCAGCACTGAGTGTGGGTGACCATTCATAGTAGAAAAATTCATTAGAAGTGTGATGGATGCAGGAAAGCCTTCAACCACAAATACCAGAGACTCCACAAAAAGGAAAAAGTACTTAAACTTTCCACAAATGTGGTAAAATCTTCATCTGCAAATACAGACCTGTTCTCTCCCATGAATTTACACTGAAGAAAGACCTTATTAATGCAGTGAATATGGGAAATTCTTTATCTAGCTTTCTTGAACACCAGAGATTTCATCTTGGAGAAAGACTTTCTGAATGCAGTGGGTATGGGAGAGCCTCTAGGAAAGCTTCAACCTCATTAAATATTGGATAGTTCACATTAGAGGAAGGTTTTATGAGTGTAAAGAATGTGGGGAATTCTTTAGCTGAAGCACTCACCTTATTTAGCACTGGAGACTGCACACTAGAAAAAAGCCTCATGAAGTAGAGAAGCTTTCAGTTCAAAGTCTGCTCTGATTTATCACTGAAAGCTTGTCTGAAGAGAAAACTTTAGGCCAAAGGCCTATCCTTATTTAGCAAGAGAAAAATCCACAGTGGAGAAAGGTGTCACAAGTGCCATGAATGTGGGAAAGTCTTCAGTCAAAGGTCTTCTCTGATTCAGCACCAAATATTCAATCTTATAGGTCTTATGAGTACAGTGAATTAAGAAAGTCTTCATCCAAAGATCTAACCTCATTTAACACCAGGGAAGTCCACACTACAGAGAGACCTTACGAGTGTAGTGAACATAGGAAAGCCTTCAGGTGATAGTTTAACCTCATTGAACAGCAGGAATTTCACACAGTCACCATAGACATACAGGGACGGTGCAGTCTACTTGCTCAACATAACAACACTAGAGGAGAGCCTTTGTGATGAAGACATCTGCCTAATGTTGAATCTTTTATATATGAACGTCCACAGTGAGATTCTCCATAAGTTACAAATTTGTGGCAAGCTTTCTTGTACTGTCTCGCCTATCCAAGGCTCTTGCCCGATATGTCACTACATGTTTCTGTTGTAGAAGCCGTCTTACCTTTACACCGGGCAGGTCCCCACAGTGGCCAATTTCAAGACGCCAAAATGATGCCACTGAATATGGAATAAGAAGAGATGCACAGTAGCTCATCATTTTATTTTTTTTCCACCATACTGATAGAGTTTTCGTAAGTAAACCCAAGAACATACATAGTAGTAACATGACTAGGAAAGACAAGTTTTGAGTATTTAGTACCTTTGGTTTTTTAACAGCTTTATTGAGGTATGATTCACTTAAACTGCACAAAGAGTGTGCAATTTGATGTTTTTGATATATGCTTATACTCCTGAAACCAAAATATTTCCTCCTACTCTTTTTAATCCATCTTATTAACATAAAATTATTATTGCAAGGACATAATCTTCTTTTTGTAATAGATATTTTTCATATATATATATACCCACACATACAGACATGTACATATAACTGGAGGGAACTGTTATAAAGCTCCATGAACTATTCCTCAATCTTCCATTATTTATCATTTCATGGCCATCCTTTTTTTAAAATTAATTTAATTGGAAGCTAATTACTTTACAATGTTGTGGTGGTTTTTGCCATATCTTGACATGAACCAGCCACAGGTGTACCTGTGTCCCCCTCCCCATCCCAAACCCCCTTCCCACCTCCCTCCCCATCCCATCCCTCTGGGTTGTCCCCTGTTTCATGCATCAAACTTGGACTGGTTATCTATTTTGCATGTGGTAATATACATGTTTCAATGCTGTTCTCCCAAATCATCCCACCCTCACCATCTCCCGCAGTGTCCAAAAGTCTGTTCTTGACATCTGTGTCTCTTTTGCTGTCTTGCATATAGGGTTGTTGTTACCATCTTTCTAAATTACATATATATGCATTAATATACTGTATTGGAGTTTCTCTTTCTGGCTTACTTCACTCTGTATAATAGGCTCTAGTTTAATCCACCTCATTAGAACTGACTCAAATGTGTTCTTTTTTATAGCTGAGTAATATTCCATTGTATATTTGTACCACAACTTTATTTTCCATTCATCTGCCAATGGATATCTAGGCTGCTTCCATGTCCTAGCTATTGTAAACAGTGCTGCAACGAACATTGGGGTACATGGGTCTCTTTCAATTCTAGTTTCCTTAGTGTGTATGCCCAGCAGTGGGATTGCTGGGTCATATGGCAATTCTATTTTCAGTTTTTAAAGGAATCTCCACACTGTTCTCCATAGTGGCTGTACTAGTTTGCATTCCTACCAACAGAGTAAGAGGGTTCCCTTTTCTCCACACCCTCTCCAGCATTTATTGTTTGTAGACATTTTGATGGCAGTCATTCTGACCAGCGTGAGATGGTACCTCACAGTGGTTTTGAATTGCATTTCTCTGATAATGAGTGATGTTGAGCATCTTTTCATGTATTTGCTGCTGCTGCTGCTGCTGCTCAGTCACTTCAGTCATGTCTGACTCTGTGTGACCCTATAGACGGCAGCTCACCAGGCTTCCCCGTCCCTGGGATTCTCCAGGCAAGAACACTGGAGTGGGTTGCCATTTCCTTCTCCAATTTGCTAGTTCATGGCCATTCTTGATTCATCTATACCCATGCTTATTACTGAGTTATTTATAAGCATACACATCGTGTCATTTAATTGTAATCTCTTCAAGATGCATTTCTAGGGACTTCTCTGGTGGTCCAGTGGTTAAGAATCCACATTCCAGTACAGGGGATGCAGGTTTGATCCCTGGCTGGGGAGCTAATATTCCACGTGCTGCAGGGAAACTAAGCCAGCACACCACAACTAGAGAGTTCGTGTACCACAGCTAGAGAAGCTAGCGTGCTGCAACTACTGAGCCCTTGCACTCTAGACCTGTGCTCCACAATAAAAGAAGCCATGTACCACAACAGGAGAAAGCCCATGCACCACAACAAAGCCTATGCGCCACAACAAAAACCTAACATAGCCAAAAACAAAGATGCATTTCTAAAATGTAAGGGCTATATCACCCAAAATTAAAATACTTTAAAATCTTATATGTTATCAGTACTCAGTTTTCTCAGTTGTTTCCAAAATATGTTTGTTTTTAAGTTGATGAAGTGTAATCAATATCTAACACATACCCATATTACTTTTAATAGGTATGTTTCATAAGTCTCTTAACAAATAGGTGCCACTTACTTCCTTTTATTCTGATTTATTTGTTGAATTTGCTGGGTCACTAGTCTATTAGAATTGATCTCATTCTAGATTTGGTTTTTTGCACCTTTTTGATTTAACATACTTAACCTTCTCCCATCTTTCCTATAAACTAAATATTGAAGAGATGGATAATTGGGCTCTACTCCTGGCTGACAGATGTGTAATGGTAACAGTTGGAGATACAACCTAGATAGCATATTAAAAAGTAGAGACATTACTTTGCCAACAAAGGTCCATCTAGTCAAGGCTATATCCAGTAGTCATGTATGGATGTGAATGTTGGACTATAAAGAAAGCTGAGTGCCGAAGAATTGATGCTTTTGAACTGTGCTGTTGGAGAAGACTCTTGAGAGACCCTTGGACTGCAAAGAGAGCCAACCAGTCCATCCTAAAAGAAATCAGTCCTGAATATTCATTGAAAGGATTGATGTTGAAGCTGAAACTCCAGTCAACTTTGGCTACCTGATGTGAAGAGCTGACTCATTTGAAAAGACCCTGATGCTGGGAAATATTGAAGGCAGGAGGAGAAAGGGACGACAGAATATGAGATGGTTGGGTGGCATCACCGACACGATAGACATGAGTTTGTGTAAACTCTGGGAGTTGGTGATGGACAGGGAAGGCTGGCATGCTGCAGTCCATGGGGTCTCAAAGAGTCAGACATGACTGAGCAACTGAACTGACCTGGAGATAAAAAGAATAGGACAGGTGTGATGGTCACACACCTGGAAATGTGGTATGACACTGTGTTTTGCTAGCACACTGAAGCACAGTCTAGAAACACAAATATTTCAGGTACTAAATGTGCCAGATGCGTGGTGAGACTGCAGCAGAGCCAAGAGTCATACACATATATTTGGGGGTCATGCGTGATGGGTTTGTGATATACCTGAGTACAACCTTGGAATCCTTGGGACACTGTATGACAGGTGTTGGATGTTTACACTCTTCAAAACAGACAGGACCCAGACACAATTACCATACTGGTGGAGGAAAGATGTGTGACAGACATCAGACACATTCAACTGACATATAAAATGTACCAGTGATCTATGAGACAGGATGGAAGTACTGACTCATGACAGCAAGTATGATGACACAGATACTCTATGGAGACTCTAGAGACAGGCATATGATAGGAATGCCACATGCTGTGATCACACAGTTCCCATAGATTGATGAGACAGGAACCCTCTAGCTTGGAGAGGACAAAACTTCCTCCATCCCTGAAGATTTGATGATGCACTGATGGGGGTTATAATAGGGAACCAGGGCTTCCCTGGTGGTACAGTGGATAAGAATCCAGCTGCCAATGCAGGGACATGGGTTTGATCCCTGGTCCAGGAAAATTCCACATGCTTTGGGGAAACTAAGCCCATGCACCACAACTATTGAGCTCAGGTGCTGCAACTACTGAAGCCCTTACACCTAGAGGCTGTGCTCCACAACAAGAGAAGTCACTGCAATGAGGAGCCTGTGCACCAAAGAGTAGCCCCTACGCACTGCAACTCGAGAAAGCTTGCAAGCAGCAACAAAGACCCAGTCCAGCAAAACATTTTTAAAAAGAAAGAAGGAACCACGATATACATCATGGCACAACCCAGAGACTCACCCATAGTTGTTGACTGAATGTGAGCACAGTAGGACACATGGTGGGAAGAGAATAGCTTGAACCAGTCAGCAGAAGCCTTTACTTTGAAATGCCAGCTGAGAAGGCCTGGAAGTAGCAATCTGATCAGGACAATAGTGCAGGGACGTCATGGCTTTCCTGGAGAGGTCAGTCTACATTCAGCCAGTTTGGGAATCATTGGTCAAAGGTGGTTCTAGGATAGAGGCAAGGAATGTTTTTACAGATTAAAAGTCATTTTTGGCCTTTTTGCATCCTACCCAGAAGGATAGGTATGAGCACGAAGGGGTAAAGTCACATATAATGGGTACATGAAGGAACCAACACATGTCAGGGCCACATCAAAAATTCTTGGTCCTTCAGACTCTCTCCCAACATCCACAGTGTTAACAGTGATAATGAGTGACTGCTGGGTATTGACACCTGTAGGGTAAGGTTCCCTGAACTAGCATTTGGGGGATGACCAATAGGACTTTAGAAATGAATCATTACATGTGACAGTGAGAGCAAAGGATGCACTTGGGTGACATCAGTGGCCCTGTTAGGAATGTCCTGGAGGTGGTGACACCATTCATGGAAATAGTTTTCAAGTGAGGGTAGAAAGTTTTCAGAAAGACTCATAGAAGAGGGGCTAGAGAGCCCAAGCTGGAGATGTTGCAGTATGACTAGTTAGTGGTCTGAGACTCAGCAGATAATCTGAATAGGAGAGGAATCTGGGAGTCCCAGGAAGCAAACAGGTCCTGGGGAAGAGAAGGAAATGTGTTTATAGCTCAAGGGCCCTCCTGGGGCTGTGGGTTTCCCACTGCCTCTCCATGCTCTTCCCTCCATTCTAACCCAGTTGGACCCAAGCCTGGTGGACAGTGGACATGCAATTGGCTTCATGGCCAGCTGACACCTGAGTAAGGGGCAGCCTCATCTAATCCCTGAGATTAGGTCCATTTCTGCACCATAGCTGCAACCACATTCTCTGTCCTCCATGCCCCTGGCCCCTTGTGTTCCCCATATTTCTCCCAGTCCCCTGTTCTCTGTGCTGCCTCAGCCCCCTCACTTTGCTGGACCCCTCATCCCCAGGATACCAGAGAGAGAGATGGGCATCCTCAGAATCCTCTGACTACACAGTCTGCTGGGGATGAGCTGCAGAGAAGAGCACAAGCAGTAGTCTGGAAAATGCAGGGTAGATTTTGGCTATGCACCTTTCCTGGCCTGTGATCTTGAAAAGTTCCCCTCTTTGTATTTGGCCTCCATTTCCTCAGGTCTAAATGGGGATATTAACTCTTCCTCTGGGGTGAGGAGACCAGAGAGGTCATGAGTGTGATGTGTGTTGTGTTGTGCTCCCCCATGGCAGGTGTCAGCCCACCTCAGGTGCCTTTTCTGTGAGGGGTGTGAAGACAGATCTACTCCTTTGCTCATGTCCATAGAAATATGCTTAAGGGTGGCTGAAATAAATATGAGAACAACAGATAATTGAAATGCTTCACATGCTTATTCTGAGGAGTCATGGAATTTACACACACAGACTATGGACCAGAGAGACCTGGCTTCAAGTATTCCCTCTGCTAATCAGACTAAGGACACGGACAACTTACTAAGGTCATTGGTTGTGATGTGGAAAAGATGCTGGGTGTTTATCCCAGAACTGTGGAGGATTGATAAAAGTAGCACAGACAACATATAAAAACAGATGGGTAATATAATCAGAGAGATGGAAATGCTGAAAACCAAAAGGAAATGCCCCAAATAAAAAACATTGTGACAGTTGAAGAATGCCTTTGATGGGCTCATCAGTAGGCTGGGCATGGCTGAAGAAAGAATCGATGGGCTTGAAGATATGTCAATAGAAATTTCCCAAATGGAACTGCTAAAAGAGTAAAGAATGAAAATGCAGAATGAAACATCCAAGAGCTATGAAACAATTATCAAAGATATAAATGACACATAGTGGAAATACCAAGAGGAGAAGAGAGAGGAGCAGAAGAAATACTTTAAGTAAAGGGCTGAGAATTTTCCAAAATTAATGATGTACACTAAACCACAGATCCAGGAAGCTCAGAAAACCTGTAGCAAGATAAATACTAAACAGTTTACACTTAGGCATGTCACATTCAAACTGTAGAAAATCCATTTTAAAAAGAATAGGATAAGAATTACACTGGAAATTGTGCGTATAAGAAAAGACTTGAGTGAAATGTCTAAGAGAGAAAAAACACATTAAAACTGTTCCCAATAATTTTTTAAATGTATTGGGTATTTATAACACATGGGTAAGTGGGAAAATGTTAGCAGTGTCATAAGGGATTAGATAGAGGATTTGAGAATACTCTGTTACAAGGTACCTGCACTACCCATGAACTAATATAGTGTAATTTAAGAATGGATTTAGATTAGAAGGAAATATATATTGTAAACTCTGAGGTAATCACTAAAAATTTTTTAAAGAAGTATCATCAACATGTTAAGAGAGGAGAGAAAATAGAATGATATAAAATGCTCAGTTAAAATCAGAGAAGAAAGAGGAAATAAAAAAGAAAGTACAACAAACAAAACAGTTATAAACATGTTTTTAATCCAACTATATCAATAATTAATTTAAATGTGAATGTCCTAAATACACCAAATATAGACTCAGAAACTGAAGAATGGATAAAAAAACAAGATCCAGTTAAAACACACTTTAAATATAAAGACCCTGATAGATAAAAAGTTAAGGGATAAAGATATACCATGCTATCACTAATCAAAAGAAAGCAGGAATTGCTATATTAAATCAGACTTCAGAGCAAGGGAATTTTCTTTAGAGGGGTATTACATAATGACAATTGAGTCAAATCCCTAAGAAGATATAAATAATCCTTATTCTGGATTTTGCTAGCAATGGAGGTTCAAACTATGTGAGGTAAGGAACATTTAAACTCAACTATAAGAAAACAACACAGCTGAAAAATGGGTCAAAGATCTGAACAAAGAAGGTATAGATAGAGCAAACAAGCATATAAAAAGATGCATATCATACGCCATTAGGGAATTGCAAACTAAAATATTAATAAGGTACCCACACACATCTTTTAGACCGAATACATGGTTTAAACCTGATAATACCAAAGTTTGGCAAGTACATAGAGCAACAGGGACACTCATTCATTGCTACTAGGAATGCAAAATGGTATAGCCAATTTTATGGGTTCCCCAACTCATATGTTGAAGCCCCAACTCACAATGTGACTGTATTTGGAGATAGGGCCTTTAAGGAGCTAAATAATTAGAGTTAAGTGAGGACAGAAGAGTAGAGTACTATTCCCATAGGACTGGTGTCTACATTAGAAGAGGAAGAGACAGCACATGTATCTCTCTCTCCCTCCTTCTGCGCTCACACAGAGGAAGGCCATGGGAGCACAGAGTAAGAAGGTGGCCATCTGAAGCCGGAAGAGAGTGCTTACAGAAACTGAATTTTCTGACATCTTGATCTTGAATTTCTAGCCCCCAGGGCTGTGAGAAAATAAAGTTTTGTTCTTTAAGCCACTCAGTCTGTGGTATTTTGATATGGTAGCCCAAGCAGACTAATGCAGCCACTTTGCAAGACAGTTTGGCAATTTCTTAAAAAGTTGAAATAGTCTTACCATACAATCCAGCAGTCATGCTGCTATGTATTTACTGTATCGAGTTGAAAACTTATGTCCACACAAAAACTTGCACATGAATGTTTATTGTAGCTTTAGTCATAATTTCCCCAAGCCAAAAGCAAATAAGATGTCATTCTGTATGTGACTGAACTAAAATAACAACAATAATGCTTTTGAACTGTGGTGTTGGAGAAGACTCTTGAGAGTCCCTTATACTGCAAGGAGATCCAACCAGTCCATTCTAAAGGAGATCAATCCTGGATGTTCATTGGAGGGACTGATGCTAAAGCTGAAACTGCAATACTTTGGCCACCTCATGTGACGAGTTGACTCACTGGAAAAGACTCTGATGCTGGGAAAGGTTGGGGGTGGGAGGAGAAGGGGACGATGGAGAACGAGATGGCTGGATGGCATCACCGACTCTGTGGACATGAGTTTGAGTGAACTCCGGGAGTTGGTGATGGACAGGGAGGCCTGGTGTGCTGTGATTCATGGGGTCGCGGAGAGTCGGACACGACTGAGCGACTGAACTGAACTGAACTGAATGCACACATGCAAAATGAACAAACAAAACTGTGGTACATACATACAATGGAATTTGGTGTTCTTTTTTATTAAATGAGTTATCAAGGCACAGCAGACATGGAGGCATTTGTCTGGTTTTTTCACTTAGCATAATAATACCATTCATGTTGCAAATGACAGAATTAGATTCTTTTTATGGCTAAGTGGTATTCCATTATATTCTTTATCCATTCATCCATTGATGAATATTTAGGTTGTTTTCATGTCTTGGCTATTGTCCATAATGTTTCCATGAACATATAGGTGCATTTATCTTTTCAAATTAGTATTTTTGTTTTTTTCAGATAAATACCCAAAAGTGGAACAGCTGGGTTATATGGTACCTTTGTTTTTAAGGGGAGAGGATTAACAGTCAGGTAGGAAGGCCAGAGGTCCCTAAGTGGCATGAGGAAATAAACTGCAAATGGCTGATTTTTTTTCTTCCCTCTACAAAATTAAAGGAGGCTTCCTTTAATTCTGTGTTGTCATGATGACACATGGTTCTGCCTGAACTTAACCTTGAGGGGCTACTAGCTCAACAAGCCAATGCGTTTTTCTTACGGAAATTTTTTCTTAAGCTATGTTAATGGAATTATGTATTTGCTTTGGAATCTGCCTTTCTTGAGATCAGTTCTGCCTAAGACTAACCTTTTTTGCAAACCTTGAACTGATAATGGCTCAGCAAACCAGTACGTCTTACTCATGGAAATGTTTTCTTAAGTTATGTTAATGAAACTATGTATTTGCTTGGAAATCTGTCTTTCTTCAAGATTCACATCAGTTGTTTTATGGCAGGAGATGACTCCGCTTGTGCCATTCTATCTCAAAATGCATGTTGTGGGAGAGGGGCCTGGTGCAACTCTCTCAGTCTTGAGGCATCTCTTTTATCTGATTGCTACTGCTACTGCTAAGTCACTTCAGTCGTGTCCGACTCTGTGTAACCCCATAGATGGAAGCCCACCAGGCTCCCCTGTCCCTGGGATTCTCCAGGCAAGAACACCGGAGCGGGCTGCCATTTCCTTCTCCAATGTGTGAAAGTGAAAAGTGAAAGTGAAGTCGCTCAGTCGTGTCCGACCCTTAGCGACCCCACGGACTGCAGCCTACCAGGCTTCTCCATCCATGGGATTTTCTAGGCAAGAGTACTGATTATCTGATTTATCTGATTAGCAACTTGCTAAATCCCATGGACAGAGGAGCCTGGTAGGCTGCAGTCCATGGGGTCTCAAAGAGTCGGACACGACTGAGCGACTTCACTTTCACTTTTCTCTTTCATGCTTTGGCAAAGGAAATGGCAACCTACTCCAATGTTCTTGCCTGGAGAATCCCAGGGACAGTGGAACCTGGTGGTCTGCTGTCTCTGGGGTTGCACAGAGTCAGACACGACTGAAGTGATTTAGCTGCAGCAGCAACAGGTATATAATGTCTTGGTGAAAGCTAGCAAAGGGGTATCTTTTCTCCCCCCTTCTGATGTCTGTGTCAGAAGCTTTCTCTATCTCTTTTATACTTTAATAAAACTTTGCTACACAAAAGCTCCAAGTGATCAAGCCTTGTCTCTGGCCTGAGGTCAAAACTCCTCTCCTCTGGAGGTCACGAATGCCAGCATAGCTCACAGCTCACTGCCATAACCTTTTGCTGTTTTCCATAGTGGCTACATAGTGGCCCACTAACAGTGCACAAGGGTTTCCCTTTCTCTGCATGCTCTTTAACATTTGTTATTTCTTGTCTTTTCAATAATAGCCATTCTAACAGTGTAAGATGATGTCTCATGCTTTTGATTTACATTTTCCTTATAATTAGTGATGCTGTACATCTTTTCATGTGCCTGTTAGCCATATGTTTGTTCTTTTAGGAAGAATATTCAGATCCTCTGCCCGTGTTTTAATTGGGTTGTTTTTTTTCCTGTTGTTGATGTGTGCGAATTCTTTACATATTTTGGATGTTAACCCCTTATCAGATCACTGTATGATTTCACTTGTATATGGACTCTAGAAACAAACAAGTGAACAAAATAAAAGTCAAATGCAGAAATAAGATTAGTGGTTAGCAGAGGGGAATGGGGATGTAGAATGGGCAAAATGGATGAAGAGAGTCAGCTGTATGGTCATGGACGGCAACTGGACTTGTGGTGGTGATCACTTTACAGTTTGTACAGATATTGAATTATAATGCTGTATACCTGAAGCTTTTTTTTTTTTTAAAGAACCACCTGGAGGGCTTGTTAATACAGAGATTGCTGAGCTCCATCACCAGAGTCTCTGCTTCAGTAGGCCTGGGGTGGAACCCAAGATATTACATTTCAAACAAGTTCCTATGTTATGCTGATGCTTTTGGCTCAGGACCACACTTTGAGCATGGCTTCTGTAGGCTAAGCCATTTGCACATTTTCTGCACAGATTGTAGTGTTGAGTGAATATGATGCACTAATAATGCAACACCAGGACAAAACAAAATTCAGCTTATTTTGCTGCACTTTTATTCTAAATAACATCTACTCTCTCTTATGATGACAAGATTTGTCTTCTTTACTTGAGAGAGATTTAAGAGGCATAACAATTAAATGTAATTTTTGGACTTGTTTGGATGATGAACTGAACAAATTGACAATATATTCCCATCCTTGATATAATCAGGAAATTTTAAGTATGGACTGAGTATTTATTAGGAATCTTTTTTATTTTTTAGGTATAATAATGGTATTGTGGTCGTATTTTTAAAATGTTCTTACTTACAGAGATGCATACGATTTTCCTTAAACTGCTCCAACCAGGGAAAAAAATGGAAGTGACAGATGAAACAAAGGTAGCAAAAATTAGGATAAATGTTGAAACTGAGTGATGTGTACATGGGGACTCATTAAATTCTGTTCTTTTTGTAAAATTGCGACCCCATGGACTGCAGCCCACCAGGTTCTCCCATCCGTGGGATTTTCCAGGAAGGAATACTGGAGTGGGTTGCCATTTCCTTCTCCAGAAAATCTTCTGGACCCAGAGATTGAACCTGGGTCTCCTGCACTGCAGGCAGATTCTTTACCCACTGAGCTACCAGGGAAGCCCATGTAATGTATTCCTATATGCAGAAAAGACAGTTAGTCCTTGGAAGGAAAGTTATGACCAACCTAGATAACATATTAAAAAGCAGAGACATTACTTTGCCAACCAAGGTCCGTCTAGTCAAGGCTATGGTTTTTCCAGTGGTCATGTATGGATGTGAGAGTTGGACTGTGAAGAAAGCTGATTGCCAAAGAATTGATGCTTTTGAACTGTGGTGTTGGAGAAGACTCTTGAGAGTCCCTTGGATTTCAAGGAGATCCAACCAGTCCATTCTAAAGGAGATCAGTCCTGGGTATTCACTGGGAGGACTGATGCTAACACTGAAACTCCAATACTTTGGCCACCTCACGTGAAGAGTTGACTCACTGGAAAAGACTCTGATGCTGGGAGGGATTGGGGGCAGGAGGAGAAGGGGACGACAGAGAATGAGATGGCTGGATGGCATCACCGACTCGATGGACATGAGTTTGAGTGAACTCCGGAAGTTGGTGATGGACAGGGAGACCTGGCATGCTGTGATTCATGGGGTTACAAAGAGTCGGACACGACTGAGTGACTGAACTGAACTGAACTGAAGTGGAAAAAGCTGTTCTGAAAAGACAACTTTATGATTCTAATTCTGTGACGTTTGGTAAAAGACAGTAAGATCAGTGATTGCTGGGAGTTGAGGGGAAGGTGGGAGGGATGAATATATAAAGCACAGGGGATTTTTATAGCTATGAATCTATTCTCTGTGATACTGTCATATATTTGTCAAAACCCGTAGAACTGTACAGCACAAAGAGTGAACCTTAATGTGTGCAAACTAAAATAACAATTTAGCAGACTGAGGGATCTCAGAAAATAATACAGAGTGCAACTGGAGAATCTAACTGTGTTATGAATTATGACACAACCTCATGGGAGGAAATGGGGGAAAGCTGCTGACCTAAGGAACTGTGGAAATGAGTGAGATTATAAGAATAAAGACAAAATGAACTGCAAATATGCACTTTAGATGATTAAGTTGTTCCCACAGGAGTACAGGTTAACATTTTCACTACTGCTATATATATATATACTGGAATTGAGCTATTAAGTAAATGGGTGCTGAATGGTAGGAGCCAGGAGTGTCACTGTTTAAGCAGGAATTTACAGATGAACAAAGGAAGGAGATTAGAATGATCCATGATCCGTGTGGTAGTGGATTACAGTGGAGATGTCAGTAAGAACTCATGTTTAATTTAATATAGATACAGGTGGTGTATAAAGATACAGATTAGTATATATACATATTTCTTTGTTTTGTTAGCTGAGAGCGCCTAAGCAATGACATGCCAGTAACAGTTAGAACACCTAGTAGCCAGATCTTGATTCTAATACAATTCTCTAATAAAATGAATCAAGACTCCTTGGAGAAATGGCTGAATCTAGGACTGGGGCAAAATGCATGGAGCTCCTAGTAATGCCAGAAGGTAAGGAAGTACTCCAAAAGCCTCCACAATTATGGGAACATGTCAAAGAGACACAGGAAACCAACTGAAAGAGCTCCCATTAGCCAGAGAGGGAACAATCTGAGCAATTATATATACACATATAATTGTATCCAATTTTCTTCTATTTCTTTGCATTGTTCACTTAAGAAGGCTTTCTTATCTCTCCTTGCTGTTCTCAGGACCTCTGCATTCAGTTGGGTATATCTTTCCCTTTCTCCTTTGCTTTTCTTAATGACCTGGATAACCACAATGGTGTGGTCACTCACCTAGAACCAGACATCCTGGAGTGTGAAGTCAAGTGGGCCTTAGGAAGCATCACTAATAACAAAGCTAGTGGAGGTGATGGAATTCCAGCTGAGCTATTTCAAATCCTAAAAGATAATGCTGTTAAAGTGTTGCACTCAATATGTCAACAAATTTGGAAAACTCAGCCGTGGCCCCAGGACTGGAAGAGGTCAGTTCTCATTCCAATCCCAAAGAAGGGAAATACCAAAGAATGTTCAGACAACTGTACACTTGTGCTTGTCTCACATGCTGGCAAGATAATGCTCAAAATCCTTCAAGCTAGGCTTCAGAAGTACATGAACCAAGAACTTCCAGATGTACATTCTGGATTTAGAAAAGGCAGAGGAACCAGAGATCGAGTTGCCAACATCTGTTGGATGTTAGAAAAAGTAAGAGAATTCCAGAAAAACATCTAATTCTGCTTTATTCAGTTTGTCATGACTGTGTAGATCACAATAAACTATGGAAAATTCTTAAAAAGATGGGAATACCAGACCACCTTACCTGCCTCCTGAGAGACCTGTATGCAAGTCAAGAAGCAAAAGTTAGAACTGGACATGGAACAATGGGCTGGTTCAAAATTGGGAAGGGAGTATGTCAAGGCTGCATATTGTCACTGTGCTTATTAACTTATATGCAGAATACATCATGTGGAATGCTGGGCTGGATGAATCACAAGCTAGAATCAAGATTGTCAGGAGAAATATCAACAACCTCAGATATGTAGATGATACCACTGTAATGGCAGAAAGCAAAGAGGAACTAAAGAGCCTCTTGATGAGGGTATAAGAGGAGAGTGAAAAATCTGGCTTAAAACTCAACATACAAAAACCTAAAATTATGGCATCTGGTCCCACCACTTCATGGCAGATAGATGGGGGAAAAGTGGACACAGCGACAGACTTTATTTTCTTGGGCTTCAAAATCACTGTGGACAGTGACTGCAGCCGTTAAATTAAAAGACACTTACTCCTTGGAAGAAAAGCTATAACAAACCTAGACAGTGTATATAAAAAGCAGAGGCATCACCTTGCTGACAAAGGCCCATATAGTCAAAGCTATGGTTTTTCCAGTAGTCATGTATGGATTTGAGAATTGGACTGTAAAGAAGGCTGAGTGCCAAAGAATTGATGCTTTCTTTTTTTTTTTATTGGAGGCAAATTACTTTACATTAATATATTGGTTGGTTTTGCCATACATTGACACGAATCTGCCCTGGGTGTACATGTGTTTCCCCTCTTGAACCCCCCTCCCACCTCCCTCCCCCCCATATCTTCCCTCCAGGTCATCCCCGTGCACCAGCCCCAAGCATCCTGTATCATGCGTCGAACCTGGACTGGTGATTCATTTCACATATGATAATATTGTTGTGTTGGAGAAGACTGTTAAGAGTCCCGTGGACTGCAAGGAGATCAAACCAGTCAATTCTAAAGGAAATAAACCCTGAATATTCATTGGAAGGACCGATGCTGAAGCTCCAGTACTTTGGCCACCTGATCTGAAGAGCCCATTCATTGGAAAAGACCCTAATGCTGGGAAAGATTGAGAGCAGGAGGAGCAGGGGGTGACAGAGTATGAGATGGTTGGATGGCATCACTGCCTTAATGGACACAAGTTTGAGCAAACTCCAAGAGATAGTGAAGGACAGAGAAGCCTGGCATGCTGCAATCCATGGGGTTCCTAAGAGTTGGATGTGACTTAGCGACTAAACAACAATGAACAACAATATATATACAATTATACCTCAAAGTACAAAGGTATATGAACACATATTTGTATAGATAGATTATTGAATAAGTTAATAAATGGGGAATAAAAGACAAATCTTCAGTACTGAAGAATCCCAAAAATCTTAGTAGACATTCCACACTAAAGAAGAGGGAATATAACTTCCCACTTTCTAAGAGTATAGTAGGGACAGTAGGGAAAACAGTGACTACAGTGGAGAACCTTGAGAAACACTACTTCAGCCAAGTAATCAGTGAAGTTCAACAGGCAGTCATAAATCATGTGGATCGTTTGCATCCTTCTGTGATCTTTGCCCTCCACCCATAAGTCCATGAGAATAATCCCATAATCATGAGAAAAACAATTAAGTTCCAGTAGAGAGGCGTTGTACAACATACCTGACCAATACTCCTCAAAACTCTCAAGATCATCTAAAACAAGCGTAGTTTCTGAGAAATTGTCACAACCAAGAGAAGCCTGAGATACTAATGCAGTGTGGTATCTTGGATGGGGTTCTAGAACAGAAAAATGACATTAGATAAATACTAAGATAGAATGAACTATGGACTTCAGTTAATAATAATATATCAATATTGGTTCATTAATTGTAACAAATGTTCCAACTAATGTAAGATGTTAATAATAGGGGAAACTGGGGAGGGAGGTGGTAAATATGGAATTTTCGATTATCTGCTGACTTTTTCTGTAAGTCTGACATGGTTCTAAGAAATATAATTATTACTAATTACAAAAAAAAGAAGAAAGAAACTTCCATACTCTTCAACTCACACAGACACACATATTGAGTCCTTATATAAGCCATTCGCTCCAGTGTTTACATTTGCAATATTTTTTCTTTAATTCTCACAATAGCCGTGGGAAGTGGGAACTGTTAATATATTTATGGGTAAGTTGAGGCTCAAAGAAATGAAGTGCTTCCCCCAAGATCATGTACTTGGCAAACTTTTATTTCTAGAGGCTGGACTGAAAACCTAGGAATCTGGGTCCAGACCTGGGACTTTAGACACTTTAACACAGCACATGAAGCCGTCAGCATGGTGCTGACACACAGTGAGGACCAGTGAGGCTCAGCTGCTGCTACCGTTATTGCTGGAATTTTTATCTAATTTTCCCATGCTCTGACATGCCAGAGCACTTGCTGTCTGCCCCTTATAGTCCTTATGGACTTGCCTGAAACTTGTGTCGTTCTCCAACATCTTCCCCCCATGGACGGCTTTTCTTTCTGACACATCCGCATTATGTCCAAAGGCAACTTCTGCCTCCACGTTGAACACAGTGCAGAGCTTGGCTCACTAGTGTGCTTGGTGTTTAAGGCCTTGAGTCTCTCTGCAACTTTAGTGGTGACCAAGAAATAGGTTCTAATCTCATCCCAAAGTTTCAAAGTCAATGTGGCTCTCTGTGTTTGACTTTCCAGATATTGATGATCTTCAAGTATTTGGCCATGACCTTCACTTGGGAGGAGTGGGGGCAATTGGATCTGGCACAGAGGACCCTGTATTGGGAGGTAATGCTGGAGACCTGCGGACTCCTAGTCTCACTGGGTAAGGCCCACCTCCCTCCTGTGTTTGGAACCCACAGCCTCTTTCCTCATTTTACCCTCTCACTTCAGTCCTGACTGGTAGACAAGGCCTCTGAAATCCACCCTCCCTCCCTCCCACCCATAACTCCTGCTGCATTCCTGTTCCACCTCCTCTTTCCTGGTCTCCCTGTGTCTAGCCAGGCACCACAAGGGCCCAAAAATCAGGAAGCAAAATCAAGAACTAAACCAAGCCCATCCTCACTCCAATACCTAGCCCAGGCTGGCCTCACTCTGAGGCCCTTATTCCAGATTCTCACTCGAACAAAACTGAATGGTCAAGCTTTGTTGGGTTAGGTGTCCCCATAACCCAGTAAGCAGGGGCTGGAGATGAGGGGCTGTTCTCAAAGAGTCCACAAGTCAGGCAAGCCACGCCTGCACATAACATTGAGTAGAGTTCCATGTGCTATACAATAGGTCCTTGTTGGTAATCCATTTTGAATATAGCAGTAGGTACATGACTTTCCCAAACTCCCTAACTATCCCTTCCCCATGGAAACCATAAGTTCATTTTCTAAGACTGTGAGTCTCTTTCTGTTTTGTAAGTAAGTTCATTTGTATCATTTCTTTTTAGATTCCACATATAAGAAATGTTATACAATATCTCTGAGTGAGAAGTCTTTGATGTCTCTTCTAACTTTGGCTAATTTTCCTTTCAACACAAGGAGCAACCCCTGACTCAAAATGCCTGGCAGGACACATAAGTTATGGAACTCATAACATTATTCTGTTTTCACTGTTATATTCTGATTCTACCTATTCATGAAAAGTGAAACTAGTTTTGCCATTTACACAAGATTCCCCTTCTGATATAAGATTCCCCTTCTGAAGAAGTCAATTGAAGTAAACAAAATATGGGTCAACTTTTTAACAAAAGCAGTTGTTAATAGTGGACACAACTAATGCTCCCTGAGCACCCACAACCCTTGTCAGGCCCTGTTCCTGATAAGACGCTCTGTACCCCACTAACTTAATTCTCACAGCACCTTTTGCTCACTTTGAACCTAATTCCCTCCCCTCCAGGAAGCTGCTGCCCAAAGACAACTGTAACAGTTTTTAGCATGAATTATTACTTGCATATGTTTATATATTTGAGTTATAATTATATTCAAGAAAATGTACCATCTCCAGTGTCTAACTCAATTGTATTATATTTTTCTGTGTACCCATTCATATGACTTCTGCCTAGATCAAGTTGTGGAGTATTTTTCACCCCAAAGCAAGTTTTCCCCACTGTCTCTCAGTTGGTTCCCCACCAAAGATACTACTCTTTAGGGTCAGACTTGGCATTGCTGACCTCCACACCAAGATGTTGGATTGACCTGTTCTGGATAATTACATAAATGGAATCACACAGTGTGCACTGCTTTGTGTCCAGGGTCTTTTACTCAATATGCTTTTTGTGAGATTCATAGTATAAGGATTAATTTATGCCCTGAGACTGTTGATGCAAATGTCTTCTGGTTTACATGGAATCCCTTTGCCTCACTTTGCACCATCACAAATCATAACTTCCGAATAGCAAAACTTTCAACATTTTCCAAATAAAACTGAAAGTGGTCAGACATCAGGCATCAGTTGACTTATACAGTGCTTTACAGTTCTCCCTGGGTACCTGAATCACTTGGAAAGCTTTTAAAGCATTCACATCCAGGCTTTTTCCCCAGAGATTTGGTTCCATTTGGATAATGATCAAAGCCAGGCATCCCCAACTGGTTCTGATACCCAGGGATGTTGGAACATTGACTTAGGTTAATGAGAAAATAACTCCCAAGAAAAAGGTGTCACCTTCCTGGGGTCCCATGGCTGTGTGTAAAGGGAAGGGGCCCCTTGAATTGGTTCCTGTGGGATGGAGATCAAGGGGAATGGGTGTTAGGTAGATAGCTATCATTACCTTCTAGAGCATTTTGGTCCAAGGATGGTGTTTGTACTCTTAGTTTCCAGCAGTTTCTTTACATGTGTGGGAGCAAGCTCATTCCAAGCTCTCATCCTTGAATATCATACTGAATAGAGAGGATCATTTGTACCTTTCCCCTGGAGAAGGGAATGGCAACCCATTCCAGTATTCTGGTCTGGAGAATTTCATGGACAGAGGAACTTGACAGGCTACAGTCCATGGGCTCACAAAGAGTTGGACACAACTGAGTGACTAACACTTTGTACCTTTACTTGAGCACTGCTGTCCTCTTTTTCCATGATCAGGGTATCGTGTTCCCAAACCAGAACTGACCCACCTGCTGGAGAATGAGCAAAATCTATGCATGGTGAAGAGAGGCTTCTCCTAAAGTTCCTGTCCAGGTGAGTGACCAGTGGTCAGCAGGTGAGGGGGTCAATAGAGGGTCACTGGGAAGCCTCTTATTGTGACCTGCCTGGGGGCCTGGCGGCCATGGAGCCCTTTGACCTGTCCTCATCCAGTTACACTATTCCTTATTACTTGAGGAGGACTAGGTTGTATTTTCATTCCAATCCCAAAAAAAGGCAATGCCAAAGAATGCTCAAACTACCACACAATTGTACTCATCTCACACGCTAGTGAAGTAATGCTCAAAATTCTCCAAGCCAGGCTTCAACAGTGCATGAACCATGAAATTCGAGATGTTCAAGCTGAATTTAGAAAAGACAGAGGAACCACAGATCAAATTGCCAACATCCATTGGATTATCGAAAAAGCAAGCGAGTTCCAGAAAAACATCTATTTCTGCTTTATTGACTATGCCAAAGCCTTTGACTGTGTGGATCACCACAAACTGTGAAAAATTCTTCAAGAGATGGAAATACCAGACAACCAGACCTGCCTCTTGAGAAATCTGTATGCAGATCAGGAAGCAACAGTAGAACTGGACATGGAACAACAGACTGTTCCAAATCGGTAAAGGAGTATGTCAAGGCTGTATATTGTCACCCTGCTTATTTAACTTATATGCAGAGTACATCATGAGAAATGCTGGGCTGGATGAAGCACAAGCTGGAATTAAGATTGCCAGGAAAAATATCAGTAACCTTAGATATGCAGATGACACCACCCTTATGGCAGGAAGCGAAGAAGAGCTAAAGAGCCTCTTGATGAGAGTGAAAAAGTTGACTTAAAGCTCAACATTCAGAAAACGAAGATCATGGCATCTGGTCCCATCACTTCATGGCAAATAGATGGGGAAACAGTGGAAACAGTGATAGACTTTATTTTTTTGGGCTCCAAAATCACTGCAGATGGTGACTGCAGCCATGAAATTAAAAGACACTTGCCCCTTGGAAGAAAAGTTATGACCAATCTAGACAACTTATTAAAAAACAGAGACATTACTTTGCCAACAAAAGTACATCTAGTCAAGGCTATGGTTTTTCCAGTAGTCATGTATGGATGTGAGAGTTGGACTATAAAGAAAGCTGAGTGACAAAGAATTGATGCTTTTGAACTGTGGTGTTAGAGAAGACTCTTGAGAGTCCCTTGGATTGCAAGGAGATCCAACCAGTCCATCCTAAAGGAGATCAGTCCTGAATATTCATTGGAAGGACTGATGTTGAAGCTGAAACTCCAATACTTTGGCCACCTGACGCAAAGAACTGACTCATTGGAAAAGACCCTGATGCTGGGAAAGATTGAAGGCAGGAGGAGAAAGGAATGACAGAGAATGAGATGGTTGGATGGCATTACCGACTCAATGGACACGAGTTATGAGTAAACTCCGGGAGTTGGTGATGGACAGGGAGGCCTGGCATGCTTCAGTCCATGTGGTTGCAAAGAGTTGGACATGACTGAGCAACTGAACTGAACTGAACTGAGTTTGTATTAGGTAAATGTCAGGCTATCGGTGCCATACATTTGAGATTAACACCTGGCTTTGTCTCTCTTCAGGTTTGTGACCATGGGGATGTTGAATGATCTCATGGGTATTGGAAATAAGCTAATACTAGCTACTATAACAGAAAGTATAATCTCAGCAGATCAGCACAGGGAGACTTGTTTTTTTTTCTTTTCCTCATTCATGTCAGGATCTGCACAAGTCAGTGAGAAGCTCTGTACCACACAGTTATTCAGAGAATAAGATACCTTTTATTGTCAGCATAAGGTTTAACTTGGGCTTTCTTGGCATTCTTTGTCCAGCAGAGGGGAAAAGAGAGAGGAATTAAAGAAGTCACACCCACTTACACACATAACATTGCCATTGCCACTGCACTGACATCTCACTGACAAAACCTGGGCATTTAGCCACACCTGGATTCTCAGAGGTATGAAATGGCTTAGCTGTGTGCCCAAGGAGAAAAGAACATGGGTTTGGCGAACATCTACTTGGTCTGCTAAACTCAATCTACATTTAGAAAATGATAGCAATTATATTATTTCATTTTATCTCATTGGATTGTTTGAGGATCTAACTAGAAAATATGTAAACTGCATAGTATGGGACCTGACACATAGTGGCTCAAAAAATGTTAGCTATTTGTATTGATATCATGGATATAATAACATTAATCATAATGACTAAGAGTAATATCACACATTTCCTTCAGGGATCAGATGAAAAGAGCCTTTCTCTACCATTAACACCTCCATTTATGCTTGGTAACCACCATTACCCACATTCTTTATCCATTTATCTGTCCATATATACAGTCATTTTTCTGTTTGTCAATCAGACATTCAGAAGCAATCCTTTCCCTCTGTCATTGCTCCTGTTCTGTACAACCTTCTGGTGTCTCTGGCCTTCCCCACATCTGGGCTGCTGAGGCACCTAACGCCATCACTCTGTTGACTGGCATCACCTGATAGTGATGGTCTCTGTTTCTCTGCTCATCCCTCAGGCTGCATAGCTAGCTACATGTCTCTCGCTAACCCCTCCTCAGCTCCTTGGAGTTTGTTCTGAAATTTCACCCCTCTCCCCAATTCCACATTTCCACATGAACACCTCAGGGACACTTCATATTCATCATGGCTGGGAGGGAACTCACAGTCTTCCCAGTCCTTCTACCTTCCCAGTTGTAGTGAATGACCCTGCCGTCTGGAAAGCTGAGAAGGCAGAAAACACAGACAACAGCTCAAATCTCTGTCACCATCAAGCCCAACATCTAGCCAAACTGAGGCCTGTCCATTGTACATCATACACATTTCCTGAATCCCTCGTTCAGTCAGCTCCACCACTAATGCCCTGCCCATGCTGTCATCATCTCTCACCTGCATGATGCTAACAGAGTCCCGCTTGATCTCTGTACATCTGCTCTGTACCTCTGATTGGCTCTCTCTCCTGCATAGGCTTCCACAGCCACTCAGACTTTATTCCAAATCTTCACCACATTAACAGTTGCTGATGTCTGTCAATAACCAAATTCATGTTAAAAATATAATTGCTTCCTTCTTCAATATCAGTGATCTCACCTAGTAGAGAAATCCTGTTAATTCAATTAATATGGGAAAATCTTTCTCAAGAGGGCAGGCCCCACTCAACACTACAGCATCCATGTTGGGGAGAAGCCAAATGGGTGTGCTGAGTGTGAGGAGGCCTCAAACCACAGGTCACATCTTATGGAGAACCGACATATTCACACTAGACAGAAAGTCTCTGAGGGCAGTGAATGTGGAAATACCCTCACAGACCACTCTAATTTTATTCGGAGGGGGAAAAAAACTCTTGGAGGGCAAAGAATCCATAAAAATGACTTTTGTGGCAGCTCTTCCTTGACACATGAATTCATGCTGGAAAGAAATCTTACAAATGAAGTGAATATGCAAAGATTATGACCACTCCAATTCTGCCTGCATCATAGGACCCACACTGGAGGAAAGCCCTTTGGATTAAAAGAATGTAGGAAAGCCTTTGGAGACAAACTGTCCTCAATCAGACATGTGTGGGTGAATGTGGAAACCTTGTAAGCCTTAGCTCATCCCTCATGAGTCACTGAGGGAGTCATAATGGAGAGAAACCCTATGAGTGTGAGAAATGTGGGTAGATCGTTCACACGTGGGCAAACCTCAGTCTACTTCAGAGAATTCATAGTGTATTCAAAAGGAAAAGGCCCTTTGAATACAACTACTGTGGCAAATTGCTTGGTCAGTGGAGTAATCTTATTCAACATTTGAGAATTCATATTCAAGAGAAACCCTATCCTCCCTCAGGTACATAGTCTCTGCGGCAGCTGTGCCTTCACCTGTAGCTGAACCCTTGCATCACAGAGGTTGGAGGACTTCTCTTACCCAGATCACACCTTGGTTCTCAACAAGGGTCCTTCAGTACACAGCAGGAAGATCTATGCTGTAACAGTTCAGTTCAGTTGCTCAGTCACGTCCAGCTCTTTGCAATCACATGGACTGCAGCACGCCAGGCCTCCCTGTCCATTACAAACTCCCAGAGTTTACTCAAACTCATGTCTATTGAGTCCTTGATGCTATCCAACCATCTTATCCTCTGTTGTCCCTTTTCCTCCTGCCTTCAATCTTTCCCAGCATCAGGGTCTTTTCCAATGAGTCAGTTCTTCACATCAGGTGGCCAAAGTATTGGAGTTTCAACTTCAACATCAGTCCTTCCAATGAATATTCAGAACTGATTTCCTTTAGGATGGACTGGCTGGATCTCCTTGCAGACCAAGGGACTCTCAAGAATCTTCTTTAATACCACAGTTCAAAAGCATCAATTCTTTGTCACTCAGCTTTCTTTATAGTCCAACTCTCACATCCATACATGACTACTGGAAAAAGCATAGCCTTGACTAGATGGAACTTTGTTGGCAAAGTAATGTCTCTGCTTTTTAATAAGCTATCTAGTTTGGTCATAACTTTTCTTCCAAGAAGCAAGCATCTTTTACTTTCATGGCTGCAGTCACCATCTGCAGTGATTTTGGAGCCCAAAAAAATAAAGTCTGTCACTGTTTCCACTGTTTCCCCATCTATTTGTCATGAAGTGATGGGACCAGATACCATGATCTTCGTTTCCTGAATGTTGAGCTTTAAGCCAACTTTTTCACTCTCCTCTTTCACTTTCATCAAGAGGTTCTTTAGTTCTTCTTCACTTTCTGCCATAAGGGTGATGTCATCTGCATATCTGAGGTTATTGATATTTCTCCCAGCAATGTTGATTCCAGCTTGTGCTTCATCCAGCCCAGCATTTCTCATGATGTATTCTGCATATAAGTTAAATAAGCAGGGTGACAATATACAGCCTTGACATACTCCTTTCCTGATTTGGAACATTCCAGTTCTACCTGTTGCTTCTTGACCTGCATACAGATTTCTCAAGAGGCAGGTCAGGTGGTCTGGTGTTCCCATCTTTTTCAGAATTTTCCACAGTTTGTGATGATCCACACAGTCAAAGTCTTTGGCATAGTCAATATATCAGAAATACATGTTTTTCTGAAACTCTCTTGCTTTTTCTATGATCCAACAGATGTTGGCAATTTGATCTGTGGTTCCTCTGACTTTTCTAAATCCAGCTTGAACATCTGGAATTTCATGGTTCACTTACTGTTGAAGCCTGGCTTAGAGAATTTTGAGCATTACTTTACTAGCAGGTGAGATGAGTGCAGTTGTGCAGAGTTTGAGCATTCTTTGGCATTGCCTTTCTTTGGGATTGGAATGAAAACTGACCTTTTCCAGTCCTGTGGCCACTGCTGAGTTTTCCAAATTTGCTGGCATATTGAGTGCAGCACTTTCACAGCATCATCTTTTAGGATTTGAAATAGCTCAACTGGAATTCTATCACCTCCACTAGCTTTGTTATTAGTGATGCTTTCTAAGGCCCACTTGACTTCGCATACCAGAATGTCTGGCTCTAGGTGTGTGATCACACCATCTGAGTCATGAAGATCTTTTTTGTATAGTTCTTCTGTGTATTCTTGCCACCTCTTATGTCTTCTGCTTCTGTTATGTCCATACCATTTCTATCCTTTATTTTGCCCATCTTTGCATGAAAATTTTCCTTGGTATCTCTAATTTTCTTGAAGAGATCTCTAGTCTTTCCCATTCTATTGTTTTCCTCTGTTTCTGTGCACTGATCACTGAGGAAAGCTTTCTTATCTCTCCTTGCTATTCTTTAGAACTCTGCATTCATTTCTCCTTTGCCTTTAACTTCTCTTCTTTTCATAGCTATTTGTAAGGCCTCCTCAGACAACCATTTTGCCTTTTTCATTTCTTTTTCTTGGGGATGGTCTTTTCCCTGCCTCCTGTACAATATCATGAACCTCTGTCCATAGTTCTTCAGGCACTCTGTCTATCAGATCTTGAATCTATTTGTCACTTCCACTGTATAATCATAAGGGATTTGATTTAGGTCATACCTGAATGATCTAGTGGTTTTCCCTACTTTCTTCAATTTAAGTCTGAATTTGGCAATAAAGAGTTCATCATCTGAGCCACGGTCAGCTCCCAGTCTTGTTTTTGCTGACTGTATATAGCTTCTCCATCTCTGGCTGCAAAGAATATGATCAATCTGATTTCAGTGTTGACCATCTGGTGATGTCCATGTGTAGAGTCTTCTCTTCTGTTGTTTGGAGAGGGTGTTTGCTATGACCAGTGCATTCTTTTGTCAAAACTCTGTTAGCCTCTGCGCTGCTTCATTCTGTACTCCAAGGCCAAATTTGCCTGTTACTCCAAGTGTTTCTTGACTTCCTACTTTTGCATTCCAGTCCCCTATAATGAAAAGGACATCTCTTTTGGGTGTTAGTTCTAGAATGTCTTTTAGGTCTTCATAGAACGTTCAACTTCAGCTTCTTCAGCATTACTGGTCGGGGCATAGACTTGGATTACTGTGATATTGAATGGTTTGCCTTGGAAATGAACAAAGATCATTCTGTCGTTTTTGAGATTGCATTCAAGTACTACATTTCAGACTCTTTCATTGACTGTGATGGCTACTCCATTTCTTCTAAGGGATTCCTGCCCACAGTAGTAGATATAATGGTCATCTGAGTTAAATTCACCCATTCCAGTCCATCTTAGTTCGCTGATTCCTAAAATGCCAATGTTCACTTTTGCCATCTCCTATTTGACCACTTCCAGTTTGCCTTGATTCATGAACCTGACATTCCAGGTTCCTATGCAATATTGTTCTTTACAGCATTGGACTTTACTTCTATCACCAGTCACATCCACACTGGGTGTGTGTTGTTTTTGCTTTGGCTCCATCTCTTCATTCTTTCTGGAGTTATTTCTCCACTGATCTCCTGTAGCATATTGGGCATCTACCAACCTGGGGAAATCATCTTTCATTGTCCTATCTTTTGGCCTTTTCATATTGTTCATGGGGTTTGCAAGGCAAGAATGCTGTAACAGGGCCCCCACAAAAGCACAAGACTCCATTTTCCTCAGCAGGAGTGATGTACAGCCCAGCAGAGGAAGGATATCCTGGAGTTGGTTCCTCCATTATTCTGTTCTCTCATTCATTCACATCTGTTTTCAAAGGAGTCTGGTGTGTTCTTGCTGATATGATGAGCAAGAGTCATGAGTCATCATTCATCACATTACCACACAGTGTGTCCTTGACACATCACGAGTAAATACACATGGGTGACCAAGACTTGGCTCTTGAGCAAGAGGAGAACTCACCGTATAGCATTGGAAACACGCATGAAAACAGGTACTGCAAAACCACTCTGCTGCTGCAGTAGAAACCTGTCCAGGGCCTCCAAGGGCATAAAGAAGAGTAGGTTCAAAACTAGGGTCTTGGAGGAAAGCTGTACAGAGGAAAGAGCAGTCTAGTTGCTGGTGGCTAAGAGCCTTGATACTGTGTATAGATTGCTCTGATAGCACTTCCAAGTTATTCTAATCACCAGACTTGGACAAGACT
The DNA here is from genome assembly GCF_049115385.1 of Moschus berezovskii. NCBI lineage: Eukaryota > Metazoa > Chordata > Mammalia > Artiodactyla > Moschidae > Moschus > Moschus berezovskii. The sequence goes on from NC_142481.1 coordinate 17,982,475, forward strand.
TTTCTCCCCAGGCTTTAGCATCCTTGTCTGTAAACATGGGTCAATAAATTGTAAAGCACAATAAGGAGAGCAAACACTAAAGAACGGGTTTCATGCAGACTTCTTTGTAGGCACTGAAGCCAGATCCAAAAGATAGGGAATAGTATTCCTGCGAAAGAAAATAGCATGGGCCGAGATCTTGAGGCCGTAAGGGCTGGACTAGTGAGGCTAGAGTAGGAGGTAGAGATTGATGGACAGAGTTTTGGAGGCAAAGTGAAAAATGTAGATTTTATCCTAATTGCTCACGGAGGCTGTGGGAGGGTTTCACTAGGACAAAGACACAATCTGATTTGTCTTTAAATCCCCCTCTAACTAGTGTGAGGGGCTTCTCTGGTGGCTCAGCAGTAAAGAATCTGCTGCCAATGCAGGAGACACAGGGTCTATCCCTTGGTTGGAAAGATCCCCTGGAGAAGGAAATGGCAACCGACTCAAGTATTCTTGATGTGGAAGTCCCATGGATAGAAGAGCCTGGCAGGCTACAGTCCACGGGTTCATGAAAGAGTCGGACATGACTAAGTGACTAAACAACAACAACTACTAATGTGTGAGGAATGTACTCGGTTGAGTCAAGAACTGAGACAGGGGATGTGTCGAAGCTACCATATAATCCAGGAGTGTGACAGTGTACTGACCCAGGACTCTAGTGTTAAGCTGGAGGGTAGAGTATGACCGGGGTCATGTTAGGAAGCAGAGCTAACAGGATGTATGGATGGTTGGGATAAGGGGGTGAGCCCCAGGGGATGACTTTTCTCATCTCTGAAAAACCCACTGCATACATGGGATTGCAGGGCGTGTCCTATTCTTGTGTTTATATTTCTTGGTCAGTACACAGTAACCTGCTGGAGCCAGAGGCTGCCATTTCTGGGGCTTGGAAAAGGCAAGATTCTTCCCTGTCCCCATGAGGGTTACTCAGGCAATTAATTTTTCTATGGCCTCATTTCTCTGACACAGAGGGTCCCTGGCTTAGCCCAGATTAGATGATACTGGGAAGGAGATCGTGTGGGTGTTGGGCAGAATTGCAGCTCTATGGGGCATATTCCCAGCCACTTACCAAATATTACCAAAGGTAACACAGGGATCTCTGGGCCTTGATCTCCTTCTCTGTAAACTGGGCAGATTCACCTCTCCAGACTGCTTTGTAGGTTAAAGGACACAGCATCTGTATATGTATGCTTGATATATGAACATGTTTTTAAAAAGGCAGATATTTTTGTAATTATGATCATACACCTTTCCCAAAACCCATCTCCCCCACCAAAGAATGCTGCTGACCTAGTGATTTTCTGAATAAAAGCATATGTACTACAGTTTCCCATGGACATCTCCGCTGGCTTTAGGCCTTGGTTGTGACCCTCACGACCTTCAGTATACGATCTTGGCACCCCACCAGCCAAACATAGGACATCCCTGCTCAACTTCTGGCTCCTTTCCACTGGTGGTGACTGAGGATGCCATGGAATTAGTTGTGCTTTGAATAAAAGTTTAAATTCACTAGTGAAAATTAAATTCCTCATAAAAAATATTTTGGTCTCAATAAAGATCACTGACTGCTAATTTGTAAAGCCCAGATGAGTGAGTGAGAGTCGCTCAGTTGTGTCTGACTCTTTGCAATTCCATGGACTATAGTCCAACAGGCTCCTTCGTCCATGGAATTTTCCAGGCAAGATTACTGGAGTGGATAGCCATTCCCTTCTCCAAGGGGACTTCCCAACCCAGGGATCGAACCTAGGTCTCCTGTATTGCAGGCAGATTCTTTACCATCCAAGTCACCCGGGATGCCCGGTGAATTTGAACATCTCTCATATATTCACTTAATGTAATAGTTATTGTATTTTATTTTAACTGTATTCTTTGTAAATTTCTTTGCCTCACTGTCCTTTCGGTGGTCATTTTTTAAAATTTCGACTGATTATTTATTTACAGTACAAATTTTCTTTCTTCCAGTTTGGAATTGTATATTCTGATTCCTAGTATTAAGCTAACAATTACAAACACTTATTTAACAAAACAGAACAAAGACTTGCAAATCCCTTACCTCCCTCCTCCACAATATTGAGAGACTTAGAACATTAACCAGTTTGTCCCATCTCAATATGTACATGTTATTAAAAATAAAATGTTAATATTAGTTTTCAGTTGAGTATATATTTATGTTATTGAGGCTGCACATGGTAATGCTGTCATTCTGACTTCATAATGGAATATTATTCATGTTTTACACAGATAATGAGCATTTTTTTTAAATCCACAGATGCATCTGTCTCTTGAAGTCTCATTTCTTCTATCATCACAGATCTTTCACCTGGGATCACTTTTTATCATCATTAAATAGAAGATCCTTAAAAAAGAATTTTGTTTTATGCAGGTTAATTCTACATTAAATTTCTCATTTGTGATGTGAAATGTATTTATTCCATACTCTTACTCCAAAGACACTATCAATGTATTTAGAAAGTTAGATGAGCAGTTATTTCTTCAGCAATTTGAATAGGTCCCTTTCACTGTGTCCCTGAACCTGGAGGAAAGCCTCCAGGTCTGAGGTTAGGTTGGGAACAAATTCTGTCATTGATGGAGGCAGTGATTGAATGAGCTTTGGGATTGTCACATAAAAAGTTTGAGAGTGTTGAGCATGTGGGAGAAATAATATAACAGATAATCTGGTGGTCAAATTGATTGATTGTCCTAGAAACTGACTAGGTGCTCAGCAGTCCCTTTTTCTCTCCCTGGACATACACTTAGTTGGGGCTCACCTGTGGATGGCAGGTTCAGGTGATGAAGTGATTAAGTCTTGATGAGGGCAGTCCCTGGTTGAGTCACCAGTCTGTGCCATCTCAATTTGGACCTGGGTATGGCTGCTCTGAGATCCAGAGGGGAGGCAGGAGCAGGGTGAAATTCCTGAGAATTAGAGGTGAACACGGAGAAGGCAATGGCAAGCCACTCCAGTACTATTGCCTAGAAAATCCCATGGATGGAGGAGCCTGGTAGGCTGCAGTCCATGGGGTTGCTAAGGGCCGGACACGACTGAGGGACTTCACTTTCACTTTTCACTTGCACACATTGGAGAAGGAAATGGCAACCCACTCCAGTGTTCTTGCCTGGAGAATCCCAGGGATAGGGGAGCCTGGTGGGCTTCCGTCTATGGGGTCACAGAGAGTCGGACATGACTGAAGTGACTTAGCAGCAGCAGCAGCAGCAGCAGAGGTGAACAATGTCTTGTCAACTGCCATCACATTCTTGAAATCGTGTCAGTTCCACTTCAGCTTTGGCCTAAGGGCAGTTCAACGTGATGTTCTCAAGTGTTAAATCATTTGGCTTGTCAGAATCGTCTGTTAGGCAGTAGGCCTGCCTGCAGTTATGAAACCCTTCTTCGAGATCTATTTTCAAGAATAAAAAGGGGTTGAAAGGGGTTGAGGGGTTGAAAGGAAGACTCAAGAGAGAGGGAGTATATGTAAGCATATAACTGATTCACGTTGTTGTACAGCAGAAACTAACATAACATTGTAAAGTAATTATACTCCCAATTAAAAAAAAATAACATTTTAAAGGAGCCAAATGGTGCAATGTTGAGTCTGATGTTTCAGAGACCCCTTGAGTGGAGGTTATGAATAGGCAGAACTAGACACACAGTTAGGGTGCGCAGGGGAGACTTGCAGGTTATAAGCATCCAAAATGTAGTCTCTGGTGTATGGATGAGTGTAGAACTGTGGGTTAGATTTAGGAGGGGAAATCTTCTGGTCATGGTGGCAACAAAATGGCAAGGAGAGAGAGGGTGGGACCCGAGGTCTGTTTTATCTTGCCTGGGCCAATGAGTGAGGATGGTGGGCATCACAGGACAGTAGAGGAAATATAGTGGCCTTGAGGGGTGTTTGTAGGAAGATCAGGGTCTGGCAGGTGGTCAAATATTCCAGGGGGATGTAGATTTTATTTCATTTTTTTAACTTTTTATTTTATATTGGAGTATAGCCCATTAACAATGTTGTGTTAGTTTTAGGCGGAAAATAAAGGGACTCAGCCATATATATAAATGTATCCATTCTCCCCCAAACTCCCCTCCCATCCATGCTGCCACATAACATAAAGCAGAGTTCCCTGTGCTGTTATACAGTCAATCCCTGCTGATTATCCATTTTAAATATAGCAGTGTGTACATGTCCATCCCAAACTCCCTAACTATCCCTTCCCACCATCCTTCCCCCAAGGGAGAGTGGAGCTTTGGATGCTGGGGTTTAGCAGGAATGGAAATAAGACTTCAGTAAGGCCTGGCCTGATGCTTATTCACCCCTCTGTGGACATACTGGGCTTTCAACCTGGGACCATCAGTGATGAAGGGACAGATTGTGAAACTCAGATGAGAAAAGTATCGAGGACATCAGAAATCTGTGTGTAGTTATGACTGAGGTTGCAGTTATGAAATCAGGAACAGAACCTGGAGGGAAGCCAACAGAGCAGGATTGAATGCTGCCCTTGCCAGTAGGTTTAATCATGTCTCCTCTAAAAGATATGCTGAAGTGCTAACATGCAGCACCTCAGGATGTGATCTTACTTGTTTTTGTAGAGGTAGTTAAGCTAAAATGAGGTCATCAGAATGGATCTTAATCCAATATGACTGGTGTCCTCAGAAAAGGGGGAAAATGGACACAAAGACATATACTCACAAAGAGAAAATGATGTGAAGACACAGAGAAGATGGCCAGGTGACTGGAGCAATAAATATATCTACAAGCCAAGGAATACCAGGGACAGCCAGAAGCTAGACAAGTAAGGAAGTATTCTCCCCTAGAGCCATCAGAAAGCATGGTCCTGCCAACACTGCGATTTCAGATTTCTCACCTCCAGACCTGGGAGATAATAAATTTCTACTGTTCAGTATGTGGTACTCTGTTACAGCAGCACTAGGAAACTAATACAGAAGGTCTGGGCCAGATGAGATCCTGGTTACATTTGCCAAATGCTCTCTGAATGCTATGTGCAGAGTGACTTGTGGGGAGTCTATGGAGAAGGCTAGGGTGTGGGCCAGGAGTTGGGTAGCATTGGTGTTGGGGGTTCCTGGGGAGTCTAGAGTTGTGAGAGAAGTGTAGTCTTAAGAGTGATATCCATGTGGAGAGGAAGTGTTAACTGGTGACTCCAGGGTCCTGATGTTGGGGATCAAGGAAGAAGACTGAGTTATGTTCTCAGTGACACCAGGAGATGGGGTTGTACTCATCATGTTTTGTTTTTTTTTTTTCTGTATTCATGAGGCTTTGATGTCTTGGAAGCCTTGCTGATTCTGGAGAGACTACCCCTCCTAGAGCTAGCTAGTTCCTAGAGGCAGTAAACAAGTTACCTGTGAGCAACTGTTTGATATGCAAAGCAACAATCTAAGTCTATACCCCCAATTCCTTTTATTAGGCTCCTGCAGCCTGAGACACTATCCCCCTGTCCTCAATTGCCCCAGGGCCAAGTACTGGACAACTAGATGCCACTTAGCCCACTCCCTCTTGCAAAAGCCACAGTGGTTTCTGGTCTGTTTTCTCCTCACTCTTTCTGCCTCCTGGCCAACCCTGGTGCCTCCCCATGTGGCCCTGCATGGTTTGCCATGCTCCTTCCTCCTAGGAACTGTAAGTAATAAACTCCTCTTTCAAAGACAGTTTTCTCCATGTCTGTCATTTTACCACCCCTGATTAAAACAAACCCCAGGTAACATCTTAAAATACCCTGCCTATCAGGCCCAGAGCTTTGTTGCTGTCTGTCTGCCAGCATGTCTGTCTCTGCTGTCGGTTAACAGTGGTCACTGGAATATGAGTTGAGAGTGAGCATGAGTGTCTGGTAGCTCCTCTGAATTGGGAAGTTGGGAAAGAGGTTGAGCATGGGATGGATGTGTGTGAGGATGGACTGTGACCCTGCTGCTCGTGGAATCAGTTGCCCCCACACAAAGGGATGTGTGACCTTCAAGAATAGTGCCATTTCATTTTCCCTGGGGGCAATGGGGATAGCTTGATAAGGCTGAGAATCCTGTACTGTGAAGTGGTGCTGGACAACTCTGCACTTAACAGCTTCACTGTGTGAAACCTTCACATCTACCCTGGTGACCTGAGTTGGTTTCTGCCTGTCCCCTTCTCCCACAGCTGGAGCATGGGCACTTCCTCCTTCCCCACTTTTCTGGCATATGTGCCAGTATTCCAGGGGCAAGCATATGTACTACTTTAAGCAGTCCAGTTCTCTCTCAGTCCCAAAACTGCCGTCCTGAAGTCATGCAGATAAGGGGCCGAGAGTCATTAGTTTTGAGATCAACCCAGTGGATCCCATTCCCTCCTCAGATGGTTGTCCAGTTCTGGAACAGTTATGTAATTTGGGTTCTGCACCCCTTTTCAGTGGATATTTCCTGGGTTCTGACTGTGCCAGTCATTATAGGCATTGACATAGATACTACTTGGCTGGGACCACTAGATTGTTCCCACAAGACATTCCTCATAGGGATTTGTTTGTTTTGTTTTGTTTCGTTTAGATTTTCTTTCCTGTAGTCTGTGGTAGAGTAGTTCACAGGGGCAACTTCACCTGCCATGTCTTTCCCTTAGAATTCGCCACATCTTCTAGGTCCCCAACTGCAGTCGAGGGAAGAGCTCTGTGTGCCTGAGCAGAGCAGACATTATTCCTACAACTGTGAGAAGAGGTGCTCAGAGGGGTTTCAGCCTTGCTAAGTGGGACCTGGAGGACAGCATAACATCAGGACTAGGTTCAAATCACACCGGCACTCGGTCCTCCGCTCACCATTGTTTGTGCTCCAGTGCTGATGGCCATACCTCTTCTTTATCATTCCTTCCCCATTCTTGAAACTTGGCCACTTGATACTTCTATGCTGGGCTGTGGATCCTTGGTTGCAGTCTCCATTCTCACTCTCTCCACTACTTACTCCTCAGGGCTCTCCAACATCAGCCTACAATTAATGTGTTGTATGTATGACAAACCTCGACAGCTTATTAAAAAGCAGAGGTATCACATCACTTCTCCAACAAAGTTCTGTATAGTCAAGGCTATAGTTTTTCCAATAGTCACGTATGGAGGTGAGAGCTGGAGCATAAAGAAGGCTGAGAGTACAAAAATTGATGCTTTCGAACTGTGGTGTTGGAGAAGACTCTTGAGAGTCCCTTGCACTGGAAGGCGATCAAACTAGTAAAGGAAATCAATTCTAAATATTCATTAGAAGGACTGATGCTAAAGCAGAAGCTCCAATACTTCAGCCACCTGATGGGAAGAGGTGAAAAAGACCTCTTTTGCTGGGAAACATTGAAGACAAAAGGAGAAGAGGGCAGCAGAGGATGAGATGGTTAGATCGCATCACTGACTCAGTGGACATGAATTTGAGCAAACTCCAGGAGATAGTGGAGGACAGAGGAGCCTGGCATGCTGCAGTCCATGGGGGTGCAAAGAGTAGGACATGATTTACCAACTGAACAACGATGCACATTTCTATGAATAGTCCTTGAATACCAGCAACTCAGCTCTAATCAGATTATCCTAGGCTTGGACACATTGTTCTGCACAGGGTTTGTGTGTTACCAGCTGCCAAGATCCTGCTAAAAAAGCATTTACAGAGAAGTAAGTGAAGACCTTGCCTTTCCATCCACTTCCATTCTCCATCCTCATATCCTTTACTTCGGTGAGGATGTGGCACTGTTAAAACTGACTCTAGATTCTATGACCTCCCTTCCTCACCCTGACCTCAATGCCTTCATCTTCCCAACAACCCCATGCAGTCATTCCTGGGTCAGGCATCCATTTGTGATGGGCTGTTCCCCCCCGCCCCATCAAAGTTAACAGGAATTTCTCTAGCCTTTTCTCGGCTTTTAGTGTTTTGGCATGGAGTGGAGAGTGAGGAGTCCCCTTCTGAGCACAGAAGGAGGGTTGCATGTTAGGAATCCCACTCAGCAGACCTACCCCTGTATTGAAAAACATTTTGCACCTGGCTGGATACAAAGGCAAACACCCAGGGCAGAGACCACACACTGGTCTGATAAGTGGAGAGTGTTCTGATTTACTGCAAACCTTCACCAGCAACAGATGCAGCAGAATGTCAAGAAGTCCATCGGAGGACTTCCCTGGTGGCACACTGGATAAGAATCTGCCTGCCAATGCAGGGAACATGGGTTTGATCCCTGATCCGGGAAGATTCCACATGCTGCTGAGCAACTAAACCCATGCACTGCAACTACTGAGCATGTGCTCTAGAGTCTGCATGCTGCAATTACTGAAGCCCATGTGCCTAGAGCCTGTGCTCTGCAATAAAAGAAGCCACCACAATGAGAAGCCTGGGCATCACAACTAGAGAGTAGCCCCACTCACTGCAACTAGAGAAAGTCCACGCTCAGCAACAAAGACCCAGTACAGCCAAAAATAAGTAAGTAAATGAAAAAAGAAGTCCATTAGAAGGGAGAGGGCAGAGCCTCCCTTGTAAAGAACTACAGAGACAACACATCAGGGAAGTTGTTCAGATGCAGGGAGGTTGGGAAGGACTGCTTGGTCATGTCAGACTTTCTCCAGCATCAGGTCACTCACAGGGGAATGACCTGCTGGAGGGGAGGAAAGCAGATTTACAGCAGCACCAGATGTGCAGTGGCTTTTCCTGCTGTGCAAAGACATTACAAATGAAGTGAATCTGGAAAAGCCTTCAGCTACAATTTTACACTTGGTCAGTACTAGAGAATCTGTATTGGATAAAGGACTTATGAGGAGGGTAGTGTGGAAATTCTTTATACAGACCTCCACTCTTACTGTGCATCAAAAAGTTGACACTGAAGAGTTGAGAAATGAGTGCCGTGAAAGTGGAGAAGCAAACCTTACATTTTGGAAGTAAACTCTTCTTTGTCTTGATGCATAATCCTTTTCATAAATAGCTGGATTCGATTTGCTGAAATCTTACTGGGATTTCTGCATGTATGTTCATAAGGGATCTTGATATTCATTTTTCTTGTAATGCCTCAGTCTGGCTATGGTATCAAATAATGCTAAGTTCACATAATATATTGAGTAAACATTCCCTACTCTTCCACTTTTTGGAAAAGTTTGTGTAGTATTGGTATTACTTCTTCCTTAAGTGTTTGGTAAAATTCACAGTGAAGCCATTTAAGCCTACAATTTGCTTTGTAGGAATGTTTCTAAATAGAAACTTAATTTCTATAATAGAAATGGGGCTAAATAGGTTAAATATATATTTTTTTCATTAACTGAGCTTTCATGGTTTGTGTTTTTTTAATTGTCCATTTCACTAAAGTTTTTTCAATTAATGCCATAAAAGAAAGTTCACTATATTCCCACATTAACATTTAATATACATACAATCTGTAGTGCTATCTACTGTATCATTCTTGACTTCATAATTTGTGTATTCTCTATTTCTTGATAAAGTTTGGCTAGAGTTTAATAAATTTTATTTATCTTAAGGATTTTGGGTTCAGTAATTTTCTGTACTTTTTTGATTTGCTTCATTGGTTTCCATTTTCATGTATTTTATAACATTTTCCTGGTTTCTCTGTGTTTCTTTTCTTTTTCTGATTTTGTAATATGAAGACCAAGATCCATGATTTAAGACCTTTCTTTTTTTTTAATGTGTAAATATTATACATTTCCCTTTAAATACTGTTTTATATGCCTCTGAAAAATTTTGATATGTTGTGTCTTAATTTCCACTCCGTTCAAAATACTTTCACCAAACAAATGTCTTTAAAATGGATGAAGTCTCAATTTTCAGCCTTTTCCCTTTTGTGCTGTGTGATTATATCTAAGGATGCTTCATCTAGGCTTCACTATTTTCTCTGTTTCTTTATAAACCTTTCATAGTTTTCCAGGTTGATCCACATTGTAGAATTCTTTGTATTATTCCTTTTTATAGCTTAATAATATTCCATTGTGTGTTTATAGCACAATTTGTTTATCCATCCACTGATAAAAATTTTAATTGTTTCCACCTTTTGTTTATCAAGAATAGTGTTGCTGTTAACATTATGTGCAAGTATTTGTTGAAATACTTGTTTTCAATTCTCTAAAGTATCTACACAGCTGTGGAATCATATGCCATGTGATAGTTCTACACTTAACTTTTTGAGGAACCACCAAACTTTTTTCACAGAAGCAGATCCATTTTACATTCCCACCATCAATGTACCGAATTTTGCATGTTGTTATTGTTCCCTGAAACTTTTCTGAATACGTGTAGTTTTCCTGGTAGATTCTATGATACTTTCTATATTTAGAATTGAAAGGCTGTTGCTGAACCATGAAAGATGCCAGGATTCATGGCCTCCAGAGAAGAATTCAATCTGGGGCCAGAGAAGAGGCTTGATCTCTCAGAGCTTTTGTGTAATAAAGTTTTATTAAAGTATAAAGGAGATAGAGAAAGCTTCTGACATAGACATCAGAAGGGGGCAGAAAGAATATCCGCCTGCTAGTCTTTAGCTGGATGTTATATAGTTACTAGCCGTCTGTTAATGAAAGAAAGGAATGTTTTAAAACTCAGAGAATGGCATCAGGCCCCTCACCCACAAGATGTTTTTTGAGATAATCTTGGCACCAGGCAAGTCATCCCAGGCCATAAAATGATTGACTTGAATCTTGTAGAAAGGCAGATTACCATACAAATAATTTCGGTTACATAGAGTAGGAGAACAATATCTGAGTATAACATACTGGTTTGCCAAGTCGGTTCTGAGCCTAAATCTGAGTTTTAGGCTGAACGGACTTGAAGACAGAGTCTGGGGTAAATGCATAGTACATTAACATAGCTTAAGACAAACATTTCTGTAAGAAAAATATATTATTAGTTCACTCAAAATTTGAGAAAAGTTAAGTTCAGGTGGAACCAGGTGTCATTATGACAACACAGTATTTTAAGGGAAACCTCTTTTTAAATTTGTATGCTGTTGCTGTTAAGTCGCTTCAGTCGTGTCCAACTCTGTGCGACCCCATAGACGGCAGCCCACCAGGCTCCACCATCCCTGGGGTTCTCCAGGCAAAAATACTGGAATGGGTTGCCATTTCCTTCTCCAATGTATGAAAGTGAAATGTGAAAGTGAAGTCATTCAGTCCGCTCTGACCCTTACCGACCCCATGGACTGCAGCCTACCAGGCTCCTCCATCCATGGGATTTTCCAGGCAAGAGTACTGGAGTGGGGTGCCATTGCCTTCTCCGTTAAATTTGTATAGATAAGGGAAAAAATATATCACTAGTTTGTTTCCTCCTGTCGCTTAAGAGATTTTAAAAAAGTGTCTCCGTTTGGGAGACCCCAGCCTTCCTACCTGTTGCCCTCTCAGAATCATGTCATCTGTGAATAGAGGCAGTTTTACTTTTTCCTTTCCAAATGTAATGCTTTTTCATTCTTCTTCTTTTTGCCTCTGGCTGAAACTTCTAGTACAGTGTTGAATGGTAGTGGTTGGAGCAGGTATTCTTGTTTTGTTCCTGATATTGCAGGGAAAGCTTTCAGTCTTTCATTATCAAGTATAATTTTCAGTTCAGTTCAGTCCAGTCACTCAGTCGTGTCTGACTCTTTGCGACCCCATGAATCACAGCACGCCAGGCCTCTCTGTCCATCACCAACTCCCAGAGTTCACTCAAACTCATGTCCATCGAGTCAGTGATGCCATCCAGCCACCTCATTCTCTGTCGTCCCCTTCTCCTCCTGCCCCCAATCCCTCCCAGCATCAGAGTCTTTTCCAGTGAGTCAACTCATCGCAGTGGCTTTTTCAAGAATACTGTTTATCACACTGAGAAAAATATTCTCTATTTCTAGTTTTCTGAATGTTTTATTACTATTATTGATATTATACAAGTGTGTTGGACTTTATCAAATGTATTTTCTTTGTCAATTAAGATTATCATGTTGTTTTTCTCTTTATTTTATTAATGTTTTCTATTACTTGATTTTGCATTCCAGTCCAAATGGCCACCTCATGCGACGAGTTGACTCACTGGAAAAGACTCTGATGCTGGGAAAGGTTGGGGGCGGGAGGAGAAGGGGACGACGGAGAATGAGATGGCTGGATGGCATCACTGACTCTGTGGACATGAGTTTGAGTGTACTCCGGGAGTTGGTGATGGACAGGGAGGCCTGGCGTGCTGTGATTCATGGGGTCGCGGAGAGGCGGACACGACTGAGCGACTGAACTGAACTGAACTGATTACTTGATTTTCTTATATTGAACCACTCTTGCATTCCTGGGCTAAATCCACGATTATATATAATCCTTTAAAAAATTGAAATGATGTTGGAATGGTTTTCTAATATTTTGTTGAAGATTTTTCTATCTGTAAATGTAAGGGATATTGATCTGTTCCTCATAATATCACTTCTCAGTGTCCTTTTTGGTAAAAGTGGGACAATGAGCATTAAGGTATAAGGCCAGGAAGGAGAGCAGAGTAAACAGAAGCTGGTATCATGCAGACCCCAGCTGGATGGAATATTTCCACCAGGATCAAGGTGGGAAAGCAGCATTTCTGATGAAGGAACTAGATGTGCCAAAAATCCGAGTTGAAAAGAGCTTGATCTACTGAAGAAATCAAGTGAAGTCAATGTGACTGAAAATGACAACAAAAGCTCTCAAGTACTTATCATTTTGGGCTTCCCAGGTGGCACTAACGATAAAGAACCCTCCTGCCAATGAAGGTAGATGTAAGAGACACAGGTTCAATCCCTGGGTGGGGAAGATTCCCTGGAGGAGAGCATGGCAACCCACACCAGTATGAACAGAGGAGTCTGGCAAGCTATGGGCCCATAGGATCTCAAAGAGTCAGACATGACTGAAGTGATTTAGCACGCATTTATTATTATGTCCCAGGTCTAGTGCTAAGCACTTTTTAGCTATCTCTTCTGACGTAGGTAATTTTGTCTCATTCACTGGAGAGTCTGGTTCTCAACTGTGTTGGAGCATTAAAACCTCTTGCAGGGCTTAGGCACAGGTACGTGGGCCTCACTCAAGAGTATGTGATTCAGTAGCTCTGAAGTGGGGCCTGATGAGGTGTAACAAATTCCAGGTAATGCTGATGTGGTTTGTGAATTGGAAACCACGGATTAGGGGAATCTTCACTTTTCATCCTAAATCCTGGCTCAGAGAGGTGAAATGCTGGGCAGGAGTACATTGCATAAGGTCAAGGAATAGGGCATGTGTTAGAGACCTTTAAGGGTGGGGCACTGCTTGAAGGGCCAAGGAAATCAGCATGCCTTGCCTTCAAGAGGAAGTGAGGCTGTGCCCTTCTTCCGAACCTTGTTCAGTGGCTCAGTCATGTCTGACTCTTTGTGACCCCATGGATTGCAGCATGCCACGCTTCCCTGTCTTTCACCATCTCCCAGAGTTTGTCCAAACTCATGTCCATTGAGTTGGTGATGCCACCCCACCATTTTGTCCTCTGTCATCCCCTTCTCCTCCTGCCTTCAATCTTTCCTAGCATCAGGGTCTTTTCCAGTGTGTTGACTCTTCCCATCAGTGGCCAAAGTACTGAAGCTTCAGCTTCAGAATCTGTCCTTCCAATGAATATTCAGGGTTGATTTGATCTCCTTGCAGTCCAAAGGACTCTCAAGAGTCTTCGCCAACATCACAGTTCGAAAGCATCAATTCTTTGGTGCTTGGCCTTCTTTATGGTCCAACTCTCACATCCCATACATGATTACTGGAAAAACCATAGCTTTGACTATAGGGACTTTTGTTGACAAAATGATATCTCTACTTTTTATATACGCTGTCTAGGTCTGTCTTATCTTTTCTTTCAAGGAGCAAGGGTCTTTTAATTTCATGGGTGCAGTCACCACCACAGTGATTTTGGAGCCTGAGAAAATAAAGTCTGTCACTGTTTCCATTGTTTTCCCATCTATTTGCCATGAAGTGATAGGACCAGATGCCATGGAACCTCAAGACACAGTTTCCATAGAAAACCGGAAGTGAGCTCCTTGGTTCACCAGGATGAAGTCAGAAACTACATTACCCAGAAAGCAGTGTCTCCAGTGGCGGCCTTGGGCGCTGAGCCAATGACGTAAAGCAGAGGCGGGCACTGGAGGCAGCTTGGTCGGGACTTCATGGACGTCGATTACACGCGGTCTACCTAGCCTTACGGGCTTTCCCCACTGGAGCACTGAACATCGACCGCTCCACAGAAAAAGGTCTTCTATACCGAACAAAGAGCCGTGAGGAGACTAGAACCCACCGCCACACTTTTGTGTGAGCCGTGACCCCGCTTGGAACGGGTTGTCAGCCGAGCGTTCGAGCTGCCAGCCCTCCGTCCCCACAGCTCTCAGAGGCGGCTCCTGGGGCCTTATGCGCATTCCACGCCGCAGACACTCAGGTCGCAGGTACTTCCATGCAGGGCTGGCGTCGGGTCGGCTGAGCCCTCTTTACTGGCTTTTGTCACCGCCTCCCGCCGTCACGCTCTGCCCACGGGCCCCATGGCGGCGCCGGCGCTGGTGAGTGGAGGGTGCCCAAGTGCGCTGGGGTTGCGGTTCGCATAGTGCCACTTTGTGATATAGGGAATCCCGGGCCTCTCCACCTTTCCGTCTTAATACGCTCGGATCTGGGGGTTCTATGAGAATGGGGTGTGGGAACGAGAGTGCTCATCGGTTCCAACCCGGGGTTCTGAATCCAGGCCAAGTGTTGTAAAGAGAGGCACCCATAATTGGCTCTAAGCTTGTGGATTCACGGCCCTTGGCCTCTGTTCCCTCAGGTCTAAAATTGGAGTATTAACAACTTTTCTCTCTCGGTCGGAGGAACTGGAGAGGATATGCTTGTGACGTGTGTCCTTGAGTGCTCAACGCAACCCAGAGAGCATCACTCCGGATGTGATTTCCGGAGAAGGACTCTCCTAGTCCTGCTGTTATGTTAGGCTCACCCAGGTGGAGTCTGACGCTCAGACATCCCTGCCTCCAGCCTCAGCGCTGCTGAGAACTGGGAGACAGATGAGACAGCTTGGAGAGCAGAAGTGGGGTGGAAGCAGTGTTTCTGGAATTGGCTGCTCCCCTAACAGGAGTAGAAGTTCCCTGGACAGAGCAGAAGACAAGCCTCTCACTGGATTTCCCTTTGTAGGTGCCATCTGGGTACAAGCCATTGGCTTGCCACTGACAGTATCCATTTCCCCAACACATTTACCTATACTTGAAGTGAATCCATTACAATTTTTATTAATGACAGTGCATAGGAATGTTGTGTCTCAAGGGATGTAAACACATGGACAGGTCGTAAATTATTCTTCAGCACGCCACTTTGTTTGCTGTCAACATAGATCTGATCACCTTCAGAACTTTGCTTGTTTATCCAGTTTTCCCTGGCTTGCTCCCTCATTCCAGCCTTGTTCCACATCTGCTCAGAGAGGTCTTCCTGATTGCCTCATCTAAAGTCTCCTGTAATCTCTGTAGTTATCTTATTTTTCTTCGTTTCGGAGCCCCTGAGGCCATATGACTTTATCTTGCTTATTTATTTAGTTCCTTGTCAGGGACGTGGGAGCTCCTGTCCCCATGCTTAGAAGAATGCAGTACCTGTACCAGGTGTTCAATAAGTGGTTGATGAATGAAAGATTCTACCCTCTGGAGCTCCTATTATCATTTCAGTTCAGTTCAGTTCACTATTACACCTAGATCAAATCTAAATCCCCTACCATGACTGGACCAGAGGGACCTGGATTCAAATCTTGTCCCTTCTCATTAGACATGTTACTCTGGGTGGCTTGACTTTGAGCCCCCATTTGCTGATTGTGAAATGGAGACGGTGATGGTGTTTACCTCATGGGCTGCAAGAGGATTAATGAAATTCACAAATACACATTGAGCACTGACAAGGGCTGGGCACTACATTTGTTTGCTTTATGAATGTTTTCACTTTAATCTCTGCAACAACCTGGTGAAGTTGGAACTATTGTTTTATTGATGTGGAAATTGAGGCTTAAAGAAATTAGCATGTTTTGGTTCAAAAGGTTGGATTTAAATCCCAAGAAGTCTAGATGCAGACCTACATACTTTTAGTTGCTTTAGCATAGCATCTAAAACCCTGAGGTGCAGGCATAGAGGGCAGACCAGTGAGTTTCAGCTGCCACTGCTCTTATCCTTGCTTGAATTACAGTAACAAACTCACAGTCCACACAAGATTACCTTTTTTTACATCACTCTCCAGTGAATTCCCATATAGGTGGCTTTTCTCTCCCACACTATTTGTATTCCATCTAAGCACCATCTACCTCCCTCTTGAACCCAGCACAGAGCTGGGTTCTCAGGAGATACTCAAGGATTCAGACCTTGGGTCTCTCTGAGTTTGTCACTAACCAAGCAGTAGGCTCTAGTTTAATAGCCATACAGTCACCCTACCACCTCTGTTTGACTTTGCAGGCATTGATATCATTTGAAGATGTGGCCATAACCTTCACTGGGGAGGAATGGAGACATCTAGACCTGGCCCAGAGGACCTTGTACCAGGAGGTGATGCTGGAGACTTGTGGCCTCCTGGTCTCACTGGGTAAGGCCTCACCTCACATGTGGTACCCAGAGCCTCTTTCATTCCACCCTCTCTCTGAGCATGATCAGTTAAGAAGACCTGAGGAACCTGCCTTTGCTTCTCCCTCCAGCCTCAGCCTGTTCTGGTCTAACCGCCTCATGATTATTTTATCATTTTTGTAGTAATCCTTTCACTTAGCCCCAGCAAACTAATATCTAAAGTGCATAAAGTAGAACTGGGAACTTAGAAAGTGCCATATAGGTATTTGTTATGTATAATAAGTTATACATAATAATATACAAAATTATACAAATTACATACAAATATAATCATATACAAATTGCACAAGAAAATTATACAAAATAATAAATTCCAAATGTTCTTCCACCTAAAGCTTAGTTGGCCACTTTACCCAGAAATGGTTACCTCTAACTGGGCTTTCCCTGCCTCGTGTCCACATAGTCTCTCCCAGGAGGTCAGTCTTCAGTGAGGTAACTACAGTGTTTTGTGACAATTGTGAATAGTTATTGAAAGGAGGCATCTGGGGAATAGTATTCCAAGTGGAGGGACAAACACAAGCCAATTCCCTGAGTGGGCAGGGAGCTTAGGTCCAGCAGAGACAAAGGAAGATCTGGTTCACCTTTTCCCCTGCCTCCTCACTGAACTTGGTGCCAGATGTAGAGCAGACCTCAGTGAACATTTGCTAAGTGACAGCTGGGTGCACTCTGGCTTGTAGTACAGGATTTTCTAATCAAAGTTTCTGTGGTATTGCTGCCTAAGTCATTGACTTCTCTTCAGAATCCTCCTATCTTTAAACCTTCACATTTGGCAAAATATATTTGGCTGCATGTGCCAGAAAGCCACATCATACAAGTTTCTTCCTGAAAAAAGTTTATTACTTCACCTAATGAGAAGCCCTGTGGTGGTCCTGGCTCCTGGGTAAGTACCTCCCAACCCAGTTCTCGCTGTTTGTCTGCTTTCTCTCTTTGGTCCAGGTCATCAGGCCACCATCCCTGAAGTGGCCACAGGATGGTGTAGCAACAAATAGGGTAACTGCTGCTGCTAAGTCTCTTCAGTCGTGTCCAACTCTGTGCGACCCCATAGACGGCAGCCCACCAGGCTTCTCTGTCCCTGGGATTTTCCAGGCAAGAGTACTGGAGTGGGTTGTCGTTGCCTTCTCCAAATAGGGTAGCAAGTCCCCATCTTTAGATTCCGCCCCATCTTCCCAGCCAGGACTTTTCTTCAGAATGGGTAGCAGTTTTAGGTCATGGCCTTCCTCAGACATCTATCAGTTGATTTAGTCTAGTGTTTTCAGCCATCCTTGGGCACCAGAATCACCTGGTGAGGTTTGAAAACAACCAGTAGTGTCTTTATGCCCAGAGATTTGGTTTAATTTGTTCTGTGTTTAGAACCAGGTGTGTCTAAGTAGTTCTGAAGCATGGGAAGGTTGAATCTTGCTGATTTAATTAAGGAAAGACTTCTGGAAGGAGGTGTCCCCTTTGGGGTTTCATAGTGGTATGTTCAAGGTATTCACTCCTGTATACGTGAGACTTTCCCTTTTGTCTTTACCTATATACCCATGCCCCTTTTATTTCTCCATGTACAGGGCATCCTGTTCCCAAGGCAGAGCTGATTCACCTGGAGTATGGGCCAGAACTGTGGACGGTAAAGAGAGGCCTCTCCGGAAACACCTGTACAGGTGAGTGGCATGGCAGCTGCCAGACTGCCAGGGAGTGACTGGCAGTCTGCCAGTCAGCCCCATTGAGTGGGCAGTGCCCCTTTCCATGAGCAGTTTCTTTCTGTGGCTTTCTGGGGGTCTTGGGTGATCATGGAGTCCTTTTACCTGTGTTTCCTCTGTCTTCCCAATCCCATCACACTCTTTGCCTTTATTGGGGTTGAAATGTGCTATCCTGAGTAAGAGACAGACTCTATACTTGGCCATTCAGAAGCATCAGGACCCTGGGGAAGTTGTATGATCACCCTGTGCCTTTGACATACAAGTTAGGCTGTGGATGCTGCCTGTTATAAGAGATAAACTCCAAAATCTTAGTGGCTCAGAAAGATTTGTTTTTCTCATTTGTGCCATGGTATAATGTGGTCAGGAAATACAGGTGGTGCAGTAGTAAAGAATCTGTGTGCCAGTGCAGAAGATGTGTGAAACATGGGTTTGATCCCTGGGTTGGGAAGATCCCCTGAAGTAGGAAATGACAACCTGTTCCAGGATTCTTGCCTAGAAAATTCCATGGACAGAAGAGCCTGGCAGACTATAGTTCATAGGGTTGCAAAGAGTCAGACACGATTGAGCAACTGAGCACATACACACATAATGTGGGTCTGCAGGCAAATTCTGTACGACATATCTATTTAGGGACCAGGTGTGTTCTATTGTCAGTATGTGGCTGTAAGATTGCCCTGACATCATCTAACTGGCCAAAAGAATAGGAGAGAAGGGAGTAGTCATACCCACTTGCCTACATAGTTACGTCCATTCGCCTTCCATTGCCTGACCCAAAGTAAGTGACTTAACAATATTCATGTATTATTACTCATAATGAATAGTGACTAATGGTATCTCAAACTGCCTCTGGATTCAGAAAAGAGTCATTTATTTTTCTGCAGATTACTACCTCCAACTCTACTTTGCATATCACTCTTCCACCTCTATCCAATCATTTATCTGTACTGTACATCCCTACAGGCATCCATGCTTCCATTTGTAAATGAGATATTCAGAAGCAGTCCCTAGCCTTGTCATCCTCTTGCCCTCCTGTCTTGTAAAACCTCAAGAGGATGTTTGCCTTTGTCAGCCTCACATCAAATGTGTGGCTAGCACCAATGTAGATTTGTGATTGCTCCCCTCTTGGGTTCCCTCAGGTTGCTTAGCCAGCCAGTGAGTATCTCTGGTCAGCCCCTCCTCAGTCCCACTGAGTCTGTCTCAAATCTTCACTCCTTTCTGTAGTTCTACATCTTCACTTGGAGGTTTCAAAGGCACTTCATACCCATCGTGCCTAAGAAGGATCTCAAGATCTTGCCCACTCCTCTCATCTCCCCATTTCAGTCAATGGTCTTGCTGTTCAAGAAGTTGAGAAAACCAAAAACAAACTTGAACAACACCTCCATCTTTATCATGTCCATGATGCAGCCATTCCTGAATCTTGATCATCTTTCATCATATGTTTCTCCTGAATCTGTCACCTCCACCAGTTCCATGAGTTCCATCATTATCACCCTAGACCAGGCTGTAATCAATCATCTTTTGCCTGCATGATGCTAAGTACCCCCATGATCAGCTCTATGTCTCACATCCATTCCCCTGTCCACTTTTACCTTATTCCAAACATCACCACCTCCTCAGTCATTGAGATCTCAACATATGACCCAGTTCATTCAGAAAATAAAGGCTGTTCCCATGTTTTTTCTTGCTTTTTAACCCTTACTGACTTATCCCTGCAGCTTCCTTCTCACCTCTACAGAAGAGTTCTCATCCCTGGCCATGGCTGATACCCCTAGCAGAGTCTAGGTCATACCTTCACCTACCTTCTCAGGTGTCTTAGTTATCTATTGCCAGATCGCAATGAGTGAGTAAAAATCACTCATTTAATGTTAAAATATCACTCATTTATTATCTTATCTGTGGATCAGAAATCTAGGCACAGCTTAGCTTGATCACCTGCAAAGCTGTAGTTGTAGGCAGTTTACAACACATCAGCTTACTTCTTCAGATCAAGTAATGGTGTAAGAGATTCCAGCAAGAGAGGTTCCACACATAATTATCTGTTACATCTCTCATCTCCCCATTTCAGTCAATGGTCTTGCTGTTTGTGACCCCATGGATTATAGCCCACCAGGCCCCTCTGTCCATGGGATTTTCCAGGCAAGAATATTGGAGCAGGTTGCCATTTCCTTCTCCAGGGGATCTTCCTGACTCAGGATTGAATCCGTGTTTCTTATGTCTCCTGCATTGGTAGGCGGGTTCATTATCACTAGTGCCACCTGTGAAGCCCAGGATTCAGGCAGAGGGTATCAAAACTGTGGGAACACTATGAGGAAGGGGTTATGGGAAACCATACAGGAGTCTGTCCACTGCGTCAGAGAACATGCTTCTTCATTTATTTCCTCCCTTTTCTGTATTTCCATCTTCTCTCTGCTCAATAGAAAACATGCTGAAGTTTCTTGCAATTGTGGGAAACATTGAAAAAAAAAATGCTCTTGACTCTCCAACAACATCCAGAAGTTGTTGACTCTATTTCAGCTGAACAACCAAGCTTTTTAGAGGACTTTTCTCATTCTCAGAAGAGACATCTACGCAGACCTCCCCTTTACTAGTCAATATTTCCTTGAATTTTTGTACTGAGGTGTAATTTATATATAGTGAATGTATAAATCTTAAAGGTCCATCATTATGAAATTTTACATATATATAAATCAGCATATCCACTGCACGTGTCAAGAAATGCAGTATTTCCAGCACCTCTCAGGCTTCTTGTGCTTCCCTCTTTGTTAATATCCCCTTCTACAAAATTAACCAGTATTTAGACTCTATCACCATAGATTTAGGGTTTTTTTTTTAATATTCATTTATTTATTTATTTGGCTGCACCAGATCTTAGTTGCGGCGTGTGGAATCTTAGTTATGGCATGCGAACTCTTAGTTGCAGCATACGGGGTCTATGACATACGGGAGATCTATGATATCCATGGTATACAGGGTCCCCTGACAAGGTGTTGAACCAGGCCTCCTGCATTGCAAGCTTGGAGTCTTAGCTACAGACCACCAAGGAAGTCCCATAGATTAGTTTTGAAGGTTTATAAATGGAACCCCACAGTGCACAATACGGCCCTGCCTGTCTTCTTTTGATAATCATTATGGCTCTGGAATTTGTCCATGTGGTTGCATTTATTTGGAGTTAGTTTCTCACTGTGCAATAGCTCAGTGAATACACATACCTGTGTTCCTATCGATGGACATTTGACTTTTCAGAATATTATGGAGAATGCTGCTATGAATATTCTTAACCATATTTTTTGTTGCCTATAAGCACACATTTCTGTTGGGAGTATATGTATGAGTGGACTGGCTGGATCATGGTATAGTTATATGATTAGCTTTAATAGAAACTACCAGTCAGTTTCAGAGTAACTGCACCATGTCACAGTCCCACCAGCTATATGTAAGATCCCCCATTGCTTCACATACTTGTGAGCAGATGGTATCTGCCCCTTTACTCTTTGAGGCCCAGTAGTGGTAATTCTCAGCATTGCAGTACTAAAAAAATGTTCTCACAGGTTACTGCTGACATTCTGATTAACCAATGTAACAACTATAATAATGACAAGAGATAGTGATCTACAATTTACAGAACATTTCCCATGCACTTTGCTGTACGTTTTCTCATGTTACCTTGTTATGAACTGAACGCTTGTGTCCTCTCAAAATCTGTATGTTGAATCCCTAATGCCCCAGTGTGATGATTCTGGCCCTTTGGGTGGTGATTGGGTTTAGATGAGGTCATGAGTATGGAGCGCCCATGATGGGATTAGTGTTCTTATATGAAGACAGGGACCACATCCTTTCTTAAGTGTGGTGTGTGGTGGTAAGGAAGAGAGGGTGAAATCTCTGGTGTCTCTTATGATAAGGATTTGATCCTCTCAGGTCCCTACTTTTATGACCTCACTTAACCTTAATTACTTCTGTAAAGGCCAGGCCCTACGTCCAAATACATTGGCAGTTAGGGCTTCAATACATGAATTTGGGGAACACAAACATTCAGTCCATCACAGAATGTCTTTTGAATAAATAAAGGGCTATTCAGATACTCATTTTTTTCTTCTGTCGGTTTTGGTAATGTGAGTCTTTTAAGGAATTCATCTACTTCATCTAATTATTCTATCCATTACTTTTTAAGATTGTTTCATCTCAAAATGGTACATTTTATGTTTATTTTACCACAATTAAAAATTGCTAAAAAATAAGTTAAAGATACATACATATCATTTTTTATAATGCCATGAAAAACTGACATTCTCAAAAAAACATTGTTTCGTTGTACTTGTGTATATATTTTGCTTTTTTTATTTGAACATTGTAAAAAGTATCTGCTTATGTTGTCTTATAGGATTTGTATTTTTCATTCAACAGTGCATTACTGAGATTCATGATGCATGTAACTATAGTTTGGTGTCCCTGATGGCTCAGCAGTAAAGAACTCGCCTGCCAATGCAGGAGACACGGGTTCAGAAGATCCCTTGTCTGGGTCAGGAAAATCCCTTGGAGAAAGAAATGGCAACCCATTCCAGTATTCTTAGCTGGGAAATCCCATGGACAGAGGAGCCGGGCAGGCTACAGTCCATGGGGTTGCAAAGAGGCAAGACACAACTTAGCAACTGAGCATGCACACAGCTATAGCTCACTCATTTTTTTTCTCCCATAGTCATTTATATAACACCGTGTATTCATCCATTTTCATGGAAATTTTCTTGTTTCTAATTTTTTGTACCCATAACAGTGGAGCCATGAAAATTCACATGTGTGTATTCTCACAAACAAGTGTAGTAATTTCTCTTAGAATATGCCTAGGACTGGAATTTGGGAATTAAAGTTAAGCAAAAGGAGAACTTTACTAGATGTTGCTCTGTTGTGTTCTAACATGGTTATTTATACCCACTTAAACTTCACTTGCCCTGTATGAACAATTCCATGGATCTATACTCTCTCCAACACTTGAAAAGTATTTTAAATCAGATGAATATAAAATAGTCTCTCGTTGTGGTCTTAATTTGCCCTTCCCTCATATTTAAGAAATTTGAGTACCTCTTCATATGCTGATTAGTCAATACATATCTTCTGTGAAATGTCAGTTCATAGCATGGTTCAGTTTTCATTTTGGGTGTGAAGTGTTGAAGTCTCTAGCTGTTAATTGTAATTTTGGGTATTTTTCCTTTCAGCTCAGTTTTTGGTTTGTATGTTTTGAGGCTCTGATATTTGGTACATACAGATTTAGGGTTATTATGTCTTCCTGGTGGTTTGATCTTTTTATCATTATATAATATCCCTTTATGTCCCATTTTCTTTGCTCTGTCATCTATGTTATCTGGTGTTAATGTAGGTCTGATATTATAGCCATTTTTCTTGAATTGCCTTTTAAAACATAAGTCATGTTGATTAGTCTTTTATGGTGAATGCTTCTGAATCTTGTTTTTGAATTCTTCCTTTTCCCCAATCTAAAAGATAATCATTTTCACTATTTATTAAAAGTTTTTAATCTTTAGCTTCTGACAATAAGTCTTAATCAATCTGGAATTAATTTTTTGCTTTGTGCAAGGTAGAAATACAACTTCATTGTCCTTCATTGTGGCAAGTGAGTTTTCTACATCCATTTATTAAATAGTCTTTTCTTATTCCCACTGGCCTCTCTGCTACTTCTGTCATATATCAAAATTGTGTGACTCCTCATGTGTTGAGCAAATTCCATATACACATTTCAGAGCTCCTAACTCTGTTTTTCCTTTGACACTTTGATAGCTTATATCTAGGTTGCATCACACTACTTTGTTATATATGATTTCATAATCATCCTAATTCCTCAAAGAGCAAGTCCTTTTGCTTTATTCTTCTTCAGAGATATCCTGGTCTCTGTTCTTTTATATAAATTCCACAATCAGCTTGCCTGTAACCATGAAAAACCCTATTGGGATTTATCTCAAGTTGTATGAAATTTATAATGAACTTGAGAGAAACTGGCAACTTTATATTATTAATCTCTATTTTCAAATAAATCTTTATTAATGTGATATGTTTTCTAGTTATCTAAATGTTATCTATTTCGGTCTGTTCACCGAGTCTTTACTCAGGTATAGTAGACTGAATATGTCCACCCAGTTGCTTATCTCTGACTCCCTACAACTTGTGCACAGTCCAGAATCCTAAGATTTTGTTTCTCCTCTGCCTCTGCCTCCCTCTCCACCATCCTGTTATTCTTTTCTTTTTGCCTGGCATTCAGCATTCTCTTAAGACCCTGACCCTTTGAACTTTTGGTTGTCTAATACAGTTTTTCTCCTAATTCCTCTGTCAAGGAATTCCTACTCACCTTTGGAAATAAGCTTATGTAGCACCTTGTCCTTGTAGCCTCCACTGGCCTCTTAACGTCTGACATCTGGGCCAAGTTAGGTTCACCTTCTCTGTGCTGTCATAGCAGCATGAGATACTGGAACACAGTCATTACGATTACTCTGCCCACCCCCCCGCCCCCCACTCTGGAGAGTGAGGTAAAGTCTCCACTACAGATTTTCTGTTCCATGCTGCAGCTTTTCTCCTTGGGTTACCTTTTAAAGATGTCAAGAGCCCAAGGACTGGTAAAGAAAGAGATTTTAAACCAGGGTTTAAGAGATGTAAAAATGCTGTAGATGGTAGAGGATTTATTGTCATCTTCATTCTTCCACTAAAGTGGTCATTTATTTTGTTCTGTGTTGACATCACTAATAGGCACTTTTTTTATATTGGATTTCCTTCAGGTGAAAAAGCAAATCCCAAGACCACAGAGCTTACTGCTTCTCAACTGGCCCTTACAGAGGAAGCCCCCTTTGAAGAACAAGTGACTCATATCTCCTCAAGGGATTCCTGGCTGGGGCAAGCAAGGTATCAGGAAAAACTGTCAGAAATGCAGGAAGGGACCTGGAGGCCAGGAGCAGATCCCCACAAGGAGACATGCCTGAGGAAGTTGAGCCATAAACATGATGACTTTGAGACAGATGATAGTCTTTGTTTAGGGGTTTTACAGGAGCAAGTCACTATACAAGATCCTCTGCATGAATGTGATTCCCAAGAACCAGGAAAAGACCTGGTTATTGATATAAGGAATAACCTCTATAAGTGCAAGGAATGTGGAAAAGATTTTAGCAAGAATTGGGCCCTTATTCGGCATCAGCAGATTCATGCTGGAGTGAAGCCTTATGAATGCAGTGAATGTGGGAAAGCCTCTCGTTATATGGCAGACTTCATTCGACATATGAGATTTCATACTGGGGAAAAGCCGTACAAGTGTATCGAGTGTGGGAAGGCCTTCAAACGCAGGTCTCACCTCACGGAGCACCAGCGTATTCACACTGGGGATAAACCCTATGAGTGCAAAGAATGTGGTAAAGCTTTCACCCATCGCTCCTCTTTCATCCAGCATAACATGACTCACACTAGAGAAAAGCCCTTTTTGTGCAAGGAATGTGGGAAAGCCTTTTACTACAGCTCCTCCTTCACTCAACACATGAGGATTCACACTGGAAAGAAACTCTATGAGTGCAGCAAATGTGGAAAGGCCTTCATTCACCGGTCCACTTTTATCCAGCATAATATGACCCACACGGGAGAAAAACCCTTTTTGTGCAAAGAATGTGGAAAAGCTTTCTGCCTCAACTCATCCTTCACTCAACACATGAGGATTCACACTGGAGAGAAACCCTATGAGTGCAGTGAGTGTGGAAAAGCCTTTACTCATCGATCTACCTTCATCCGGCATAAGAGGGCACATACTGGAGAGAAGCCCTTTGAGTGCAAAGAATGTGGGAAAGCGTTTTGTGACAGTTCTTCCTTAATTCAACACATGAGGATTCACACTGGTGAGAGACCCTATGAATGCAGTGAATGTGGAAAGGCCTTTACACACCATTCCATTTTTATCAGACACAATAGGACCCATAGTGGGAAAAAACCTTTGGAATGTAAAGAATGTGCAAAAGCCTTTTACTATAGCTCTTCCTTTACTCGACACATGAGGAGTCACACCAGGGAAAAGCCTTATGTATGCAGAGAATGTGGAAAGGCCTTTACCCAACCTGCAAATTTTGTTCGGCATAATAGGATGCACACTGGAGAAAAGCCCTATGAGTGCAAAGAATGCAAGAAGGCCTTTTGTGACAACTTTGCCTTAACTCAACATGTGAGAACTCACACTGGAGAGAAACCCTTTGAATGTGGTGAATGTGGGAAGGCCTTCAGCCACAGTTCATCCTTCACTCACCATCAAAAGGTTCACACCAGAGTTTAGAAGATGGAGGAAGGCCTTGTGCAAGTTTGCTCACTTTAGGCAATTTTAGTGAACTCATACTGGTGAAGTACCTTTCCTTTTGAATATAACTATTCAGGAAAGTCTTTTGGCCAGAGAAATATCTTACTCAGTGTCAGAAGAGAAACATCATAATTGTCATCTCTGTGAAAGCTTTCTGTGGCAGGTCATCTAAAGGGTCACACTAGAAATTGACACCGGCTACAGCTTTACACTACATCTGAGAATCCACAAGGGAGACTCAGTGGTTGTCATGCATTTGGGGAAAATGTCTGCAACAGTTCTTCCTGTGTTTATTACAAATCCATCTCAAGAGCATTTAAAGAGATGTAGAAGAGAAAGGAAAGAGAAATGCACGTGTGCCTTTTTTCCGATCTCCCTGCCAAGCCTGTGACAATTTGTCATTTGTGTAGGGGCAGGGGAGAGGCTGAAAAGGGAGAGATCTAAGGCCTTATCACCTTTATATATTTTTTTATATCCATAGTCAGGAGAGTTGGACCATTGGGATGTTATCTCTGCTAACATTTATTGAAAGTTATTTGTTACATGTTATTGAAAGTTATTTGTTACATTTATTGAAAGTATCATGTTACATGTCAACGTCATGTCTACTACTGAGCATAAGGCCTGAGTCATGAAATACATATATATATACATCATATGCAATCAGTTCTTATTATTCATGGTAGTTATAGTCTATAAGTTCACCATAAACACTGAATTAATGAATACTGAACCATTGCTTTTACTGGCAATACAGATTAGGTACCTGTGAGCATCTATTCACATTTTCATCAACCAATCAATACGTAATCTTCTATGGAATTTTTTTTTTTCTGTTTTAAAACACCTTATTTAATAAATGTTTCTGAGAAGTTACATCCAATATTTCATTGTATTAAAATACTTTAATGACATAATTTTTGTATATTCTATTGTTACTGTACTGATTTTACTCTTCACTCCAACACACACAAACAATACATATATGCAGTTCTCTTATACAGTAAACACATAAACACTGTATAGTACACTATGTTGTACAGTAGATCATGCAAAGAAAGCCCTAGAAAAAAATATTTAATTAAATATTAACATTAACTAAAACTCTAATTTTGATAGAACTGCAGGATGTGTGATGGGGCAGTGCACTGAGTGGGTAAATCTGTTGACCTTGGCTTGACCCAGGAAAACCAAAGGAGAGGATGATACTTTGTTTTGCCTTCTCTTCCAGGGCTTAGTTGGTGGTTTCTACTTCCTTCTCTGCCAAAGTTTCTTCCACATCTTCCATCATATCATTTGACATCTTTTTTACTTATATGCTTTGTGATATGCATTATGTGTTTGACACTGTCCTTTATATTTTCTATAACACCTTTAAGTCTGAAAAATTTTTAGGCAGTCTAGCCAAGCATTTTCCCAACAGTTAATGATAGTAGTCTGCTTATTAATTATCCCTGGTTGTGCCAACACAGTGACAGTGCATATACTGACAGACACCCAGTAGTCCATCCTGGTGGTTTGTTTGTGTTAAGGGTTTTGCTAAAAAGCTCTCTTATGTTGTGCTTTTATTATACCCTAATTGAGTGATTGGATAACATAGAATTTAGGGGCATGAAAAGAACATCTAGGTTGGAGTGGGTATTTTCAACTTCTTCATGGCAATGGATTGGGGCATGATCCAAAATTAATTAAACCTTGGAGGCAAGATTTTTGCACTGGAAATAGCATTCAGTTTCTTGGATGAGCAGTTGAGGAACAAGTCCCAGAATGTTTGGTATCACTCAAGCTTTTTTATTCCACCTACAATGGACTGTCATATGGTTCAGCTTTTTCAAATCTGGACATGGGGCTCTTTACAATAGTAGGGGTTTGTACTTAAAGTTGCCCTTGGCATTCACACAATAGCACAGTTGTGTGTGATACTTGAATAATTCAAAGTCAGGCTTTGAAAGCCTTATAAGTAAACCTGTCTCATTAGCATTTAAATCTGTTCTTCTATATAGCATTTATTATTTGTTGACATTTTAGTGATAGCCACTGTGACAGGTGTGAGGTGTTACCACATTGTATTTTTTTATTTGCATTTCTCTAATAATTAGCAGTGAAGTGAAGTGAAAGTCGCTCAGTCGTGTCCGACTCTTTGCTACCCCATGGACTATACAGTCCATGGAATTCTCTAGGCCAGAATACTGGAGTGGGTAGCCTTTCCGTTTTCAGGGGATCTTCCCAACCCAGGGATCAAACCCAGGTCTCCCACATTGCAGATGGATTCTTTACCAGCTGAGCCACAAGGGAAGCCCAATGATTAACAGTGATGAGCATCTTTTCATGTTTTGTGTCTGTTTTTTAAATTTTTTTATTGGGGTATAATTGCTTCATCTGTGCCTTGTTTCAAGTGATTGATTTTTCTTCTCATTTTAGGTTATATTTTCCTGCTTCTGTGTGTCACTGTTTATTTTTAATTGGATGTCAGACATTGTGATTTGGAAATATTTTTGTATTTCTGTAAGTATTTTAGTAGGGACACTGACATTCTTACCAAAAAAGTTACAGAAACTGACAACTCTGACATTGCCTATGAAAGGTGGAATCCTCAGAAGGGCCATCAAGATCTCTTATTTCTCTGCATTTTGGCACCTGTGGGTCTGTCCTCATACATGTCTCCTAGGTGCTCAAGTGAGCACTGTGATCAGCTTTTATGTTTTAATAAAATGAAACTTTATCAAGGCTACCTTATCTATACAATTACAAATAATAATCTATCCATCCTTCTTCTGTTTGTGTTGGTCTGATATACGGAAGTATAACTGGATTGCCTGTAGCACCAAGCCCTCAGTTCTGTCTTTAACCAGGTACTACCTGGGAGTCTACATCTGGCCTAGAGGTGTGGGTTAAGGCTCCCCAAAGGGTTTTTTATTTTATTTTTAATATAAATCAGTTTCCACGATGGGAAATCTGTGCAGTTCTACACAGATTCTGAAATCTCTGGTTCTGGGCTCCTGTGGAGAAACTGGAAGACCTTGCAGTAGAAGCTGGATGCCCGCAACACTTAACTCCTGGAGGTGGAATCCACTCTTCAGTGTACCATAGCCATGCCCAGCATTTGTTCTGTTTTTAGTGACCCGTCTATCCCTGGGGCATTGGGAAGGTGCCTGTTTGTTCTTTGGAAATCCAAACCCCTATTATATCCAGAAAGATATCTTAGGCTCCATTTCCTGCCCTCTCTGTTGTGAATGCTCTCCCAGCCATACCAAACTAGCTCTACCCAACAGAACTTCTTTCCCTCCCTAAAGCCCAGTCTGTCCAGTTATCAGGACTTTGTTCAGATATTCCTCTCTGCCAGGTACAATCTCCTGAGAATTTTTTTCTCATAGATTTCCAGGTGATGCTGAAGTTGCTGGTTAAGGGGCCATGTATTGTAAACTACTGATTCATTCACTTATTTAAAAATTCAGATATTCTCTGAACATTTCTGGTGTTTGTCTTGAGTCTTATTTTATTGCCTCAATTCCCATAATATTTACAACCAGGAAATGGGTTGTAATTTTCCATATCAATTACAAAATTTAAACCACTACATAATATAACAAACTAAGGTCATCAACAAATGATTGTAAACTTGATTATTTTCTCATATAAATACTAATTATTGAGTAATCCCTGTATGAGACTATTATTCTTACAAAGACAACTTTAAAGGAGAAATAAAATTATAAACAATGAAGCAATTCTTTACATATTGGAACCTGCCACACTTTCAGAAAGTCAGATTTTTCTCAATGTAATCCGTGAGCACTTACAAACTTTGTGTAATTTCCATTAACATGTCTACTCAGTTCAGTTCAGTTCAGTTGCTCAATCGTGTCCGACTCTTTGCGACCCCATTAATCACAGCACGCCAGGCCTCCCTGTCCACCACCAACTCCCAGAGTTCACTCAAACTCATGTCCATCGAGTCGGTGATGCCATCCAGCCATCTCATCCCCTGTCGTCCCCTTCTCCTCCTGCCCCCAATCCCTCCCAGCATCAGGGTCTTTTCCAGTGAGTCTACTAGTGGGTCCTAATAGAGATAGGTTAGCTCAGTTCCAAAAGTATCTTTTGGAGATAAAAGCTAGCAGATATGGTTTGTGGCAGTCTGAAAATCACCCTGAAATATACATGATCTTACATGGGATTTAGATAATTTGCTTAGGATTCTCCTTGTTGCATTACTTCTGTTAGAATCAAAGATGTAGCATCTAATTTCACAAGAATAAGGAAGACTAACTATGTATTATGTATTGGGGTTTTTTCTTTCATTTGTTATTGCAGGATATAATAAATTTTTATGGTTTTTAACCATTTTTAAATATACAATTTAATAGTATTAAGTACATTCACAAGGTTGTACATCCACTAGCACTATCCATTTCCAGAAGCTTTTTATCATCGCAACAATAACTCTATTAAACAGTAACTCCCACCCTGCCCTAAGTCCTTGGTAACCTATATTCTACTTTATTTCTCTATGAATTTGCCTATTCTAGGTATCTCATATAAATGGAATCATACAATATTTGCCTTTTTAATGTATGGCTTATCTCACTTAGCATAATGTTTCCAAGGTGCATCTATTGTAGCCTGTTTAGTATTCCATTCCTTTTAAGGTTGAAAAATATTCCATTATATGTACATGCCATATTTTGTTTATTCATCCGTTAATGAAAATTTGGGTTGTTTTCTGCCTTTATGGCTATTTTGAATAATACTGGTATTAACATCTGTGAACAATTATCTGAATCCTAAGCGATTGAGTCCTTGCTTTCAAGTATTTTGAATGTATATTTGGAATTGGAATTGACAGAAAATATTCTATATATAACTTTTTGAGGAACCACCATACTTTTTCCCACAATGGTTATACCATTTTACATTCCCATAAGGAATGCAATGGGTTTCAATTTCTTCACAACCTCACCAACACTTCTTTGCCTCCCACGCCCTTTTTTCTACTATAGCCATCCTGGTAGTGGTTTTGCATTCAATCTTAGCCAAAAAGCCGAGAAGCAATTCATTATAGGTTTGATTTGCACTTCCCGGAGGAGACTCTTGAGAGTCCTAGACTGCCAGGAGAATCAACCAGTCCTTTCTAAAGGTGTTCATTGGAAGGACTGATGCTAAAGCTGAAACTCCAATACTTTGGCCACCTCATGCGAAGAGTTGACTCACTGGAAAAGACTCTGATGCTGGGAGGAATTGGGGACAGGAGGTGAAGGGGATGACAGAGGATGAGATGGCTGGATGGCATCACCGACTCGATGGACACGAGTTTGAGTGAACTTTGGGAGTTGATGATGGACAGGGAGTCCTATCGTGCTGCGATTGATGGGGTCGCAGAGTCAGACACGACTGAGCGACTGAACTGAACTGAACATGACTCCAGAGCCTATGCTTTTCACACACACAATTTTGAGCTCTTAAATTGTATGGAACACGTCTTATTTACCTTGACTGCAGTAGATGCTCAAGAAATGGTTGAGTAAGACTGAGCATGATTCTCCACTAGTGATATCAGTATGATCTCAGTTGAATCTTATTATTACGAGGTATATACTCTTATTGCTTTCTTAAAACCTTCACTATCTTTAAGTCTCTGGCTTTCTTTTCCTTGTTCAGTATCACTGTGAAGGCACTTTAAGAATTGCAAAACATTATGATGTGTATGCTCATGCATTTTAAATGAAAAAGTATGAGTATCTGGATGAATCTTATAGCAAAGTAACAAGATGGCATGAAACTGTATGTAGTGAAAGCAACTAAAATCTGGGAGATTGAAGGATTGGTTCATCTTTTTGGCATCAGTGCTTGGAGAATAGAGGGCAGAGCATGGGAGAAACAAAAAGCTACTACCACTATCTTACAATTAAATATACATGTAGGGGCCAGTCCACCCATAATTATAACTGTTCTTATCCTTGTTTGATATCATCCTGTGCTCCTTTAATTATAAACCTCTCAAAGATCCTTCAACATTCCATAGAATGTCAAAATAAATCTTACAACTAAATCAGAGGAAATATAAATTTCTGCTTAATATTAAAAATCCCATTCCAAACCCACTATATCTGCTGAGAATTGATATGGAATGTGCCTTCACCTATTGGCTTTCCATTAAAGTAGCACATACCAGAGTTGGAGAGTATTTTATTAAAAGTTGGAAACCCTATCATTCATCCCACACCAGAATTGTACCAGTGCTATATCCTTTCTTAAAATAATGTTACTTACAACTATCAAATGCCATAGAGAATAAAATCTGAAACATAAACTACATTTAACTGCCTTTTACTTGCAACAGTGTCCGTAAAATCCCAATCACTGATCTGTATAACCTCTCCAGTCACAAGATAAGAAATTGTGGAGCCAGTAAGGCTATTCTGTTAATATTTGAAGCCACCCCACTTAGAAACTATATTTTTCTGTCAAGCTTCAGTGTAAAAAACAAAAATGCTCTTAAATATTTCAAGAAGCTATGGTGCAGGATACTAGTGCCATCAAAATTGGTGAACAAGCTGCCAAAGTTGTGGGAATGGCTCTGGACTATTCAATTCCAACCCTCCAGAAGAGTGATCAAGGGATGGGGAAATGACTGGTGCTTCATTAGTATTGCTGCCAGCAGTAATACCTCAAAGCCACAAAACTAGAAACTAGACACTGCATAATGGATTTCAGCTACATCAAACATGATAGAACTTGCTGGTCTGCTTTGCCTAGAATGATACTTGAGAGAGCATGTGCCTTACCTACAGTTGTCCTTTATCTGCAAGGGACTGGCTCCAGGGCCAGCATACTCCCTCATGTCCAGATACCAAAACCTGTAGGTGCTCCAGGTCCCTTAAATAAAATGGCATAGTTGCTATAACCTAGGCACATCTTCCTGTATACTTTTAAATCGTCACCTAATATGATGTATTCCCTGAGTCACTACAGAAGCCAATATAAATAGTTGAAAATGTAATGTAAATGATATGTAAATAATTGTGTATAGCTGGTAATTCCAAGTTTTCTTTTTAGAACTTTTTGGATGAAAACTTTTCAAAAAACACTTTTCCAACTGTGAGTGGTTAAATCTACAGATGCAGAATCTTCAGTTATGGAGGGTCACTGTAATTAGGACTCATCCTTTAGGAGTTAGACTAAAAAGCACATCCTCTCTGCTCTAATCCCTCACTGTATGTAATTTCTTGGTTGGGTTCTCACAGCACTTGTACAAATTAAAATGCATCATTTAAGCCAACAGGAAATGGATTGTATACTAACCTCACCAAAATAGTGACATTCTTAGTACAGAGATGAGGCTACTTTTTTCTAGGTTTGCTGGTCTTCCACTAAAGGCTATAAAGGAAAGCTGATCCTCATTCATCAAGAGGAAAATAGTGGAAAACTCTAAGAAATATCAGTGTGTCAAAGAAGTTCAACATATACAAAACCACTTTATTAGAGATGAAAAGTTTTATTCATACCACATTTTACTTCTATTGCAACTTTCATTTATTACATTTATTGGACTCACTGAGTGACTATGTACCTTCACATGCCCATTAGCTAATTTTTATGTAGGACCTGGAGTAAAATACATGCTGCTACTTTATGATATGCATGTTGACTTATGCTTGTTTGCTCTCCTGTAGAACTGTTTACAAATTAGCATCATTGCAGATTTACACATACTTCCTACATCCTTCAGGTGGTTCTAGCATTAATCTTCTGATGCCTTCAAGCTTAGTGAACACTTTGCTACATTCCTTACATAAACTTTCTCTTCAGTGTGAGTTCTCTGATATAGAGAATGAAGGATGTATTTTAATTGAAGGACTTCCCACAATTTCTATATTCGTATTGCTTCTCTCTTGTATGTGTGTAATATTTCTTAAGAGATTCATGTTTGCCTAATGTCTTTCCCAACTTGTTACATGTAAAGGGTTTTTCTCCAGTGCGGATTTACTTATGTCAACTAAGGGATTAATGCTAGCTAAAGTCTTCCCCACACTTACTGCCTTCACAGTCTCTCTACAGTGTGAACTGTGATAAACAATAAGGCTTATATCATTGCTAGAGACTCCCATATTCATTACTTTCTTAAGAATTTTCTCCAGTATAGATTTTCTGATTTTGAATCCGGGAAGATCTATGGCTACAGTATAGTACGATGAACACTGCCTTTATGCAGTTTCTCTATTATGTGACCTTTCATACACATAGTGATTCATACGGCCTAAAGACTTTTCCACACTTATTGTACTACTGGGTTTCTCTCCATTATGTACTCGCTGATGGGCAGTAAGATTTGAGCCTTTGCTAAATGCCTTCCCACATTCATTACATTTATATGGCTTTTCTCCAGTATGAATTCTCTGATGTACAGTAAGGTTTGAACTACAGCTGAAGGTCTTCCCACATTTAATGCATTCATAGGGTTTCTCTCCAGTATGAATTCTGTGATGTTGAAAGAGAGATGACCTGTGACTGAAGGCTTTCCCACATATACTGCACTCATAAGGTTTCAATCTAGTGTGGTTTCTCAAATGCATATTCAGTGATTCAGGTTGGTTAAAGGATTTCCCACATTTTTGACATTCAAAGGGCTTTTCTTCAGTATGAATACTCTGATGCTGAATAAGAAATGAGAGGCTGCTAAAGACTTTCAGACATTTGTTACATTCAAATTGTTTCTCAATAGCATGAATTCTTTGATGTCGAGTAAGGTGTGAGCTACAGCAAAAGGCTTTTCCACATTCTCTACATTCATAAGGTTTCTCTCCAGTATGAATTTTCTGATGGTGAATGAGAGATGACCTGTGAATGAATGCCTTCCCACATATTCGACATTCATAGAGTTTTTCTTGAGTATGAATTCTCAGATGTTCAATGAGATGTGAAACACGACTAAATGCCTTTCCACAGTTCATACATTCATATGGTTTCTCTCCAGTGTGAGTGCTTTGATGATTAGTAAGTGATGAGACATGGCTAAAGGCTTTCCCACATTCAATACATTTGTAAGGTTTCTCTCCACTGTGGCTTATTTGATGTCGAGTAAGGGATGAGCCATGGCTAAAAGTCTTCCCACATTCATGACATTCATAGGGTTTCTCTCCTGTATGAATTCTCCAATGCCGATTAAGGATTGATTGTTTGCCAAAGGCTTTCCCACATTCACTGCATGGATAGATTTTCTCTCTATTCAAAGTCTGGTGAAGGGCAAGAGATCTGCTTTGGCTGAAGGCTGCTACACTTTCATTAGAATTCAAAAGTTTCTTTCCATCATTGATATTCTCATTTTTTATAACTGAATTTGTTGGTAAGCTCTTCTTAAGTATATCACGTTTATGTGACTTCCCTTCAGCAGAAATTCTCTGTGGTTCAGAAAAAAAAGACTTTAAATGGAGGATGCTTTTAAATGCATTACATCTGTAAACACTTTCCCCAACTGGACTTTCTCTAAAGGTGAGGGTGACTGGTCTGAAATGCTCTACTCGATTTTCATACTTCCCCTCCAACTTCTTGATATAATACAAGTCCTTGTTAAAATTTGAAAATTCATGATTTTGTTGTATAGTTTTTTCCTTTATTACCATTTGGGGTAAATCTTCATCATAAATATCTTCCTTCATTGATAGTTCTTTGTTTTTCCATCTTGATTTACAATCTGTAATATATCAAAAGAGCAAAACACTGCTTTATCTGAACTTCTTGAAAAGAAACTTCTATGGTAGAAACAGGAGAATTGGATAAAAAATAAAGTCATTCCCCCCAGTGCCAAGAAAACACATAGCTCTGACAACTCTCATATATTCAGTGATTTCTGAACAAAGTTAAAATGGAGCACAGAGAATATAAACAGCTCACAGAGGTAGGAACAGAGTGTCATAAGGGAAATGAATTAAAACATGAGTCTGTGGGGAAAAAAAATGAAACTATCAGAAAGAAAATGCAAAAGGCATTCTGGATCCCAAGCCAACATTTTGTGTCTATACTTATATAAATGACTACATTTTATCTCACATAGCCTTGATTCTCCAAACTTGGATTAATCTCAATTGGCTGTCAGATTAGTATGCTTAATATGGAGAATGTACAGCACTGCACTAAATAGCTACAATGACAACAAAATAATGTAAATACTCTTTATGGCTCAGAAAGATTTAAGCTTTGAGAGTTTACGTAGGATCTGTGTGAACTCATATATTTATTGACAGAAAATACTGTTCTTAGAAACCTTCTTATATATCCCTTACTTCCTTTAACATTTATGTTCACTCTTGATCTTTGAAGTTCTGCCTCAGGGGTAAAGTGGTTTTCCATTTAGTTGACAGCTTTTTTATCCTAAAACCATCTGTATATTTTTTCTTATGTGGACATATAAATGAATAATGTGCCTTATTTCACTTCAAATAAATAACAATTTGGATTATAATGATGGCAAAACCCTCCACTTTTGAGCAGATGAGTAACACAGAAAGATAATAATTTAGGATAGAGAAATTGTTATTTAGAAATTTAAGCATACCTCAATTTTGTTACACCTGGAATCTCTGATAACAGTATCCCTAAAATATACTAATGTGCCTCTATACTTTATACAAGCATCTTTAAACAAAGACCTCTGTTTCCTGATTCACCACGACTTACCTGGAAACATATCTTTTGACAGCTTTTCCTCCACCATCCAAGGTTCTTTGCCATCCTCCAATAAAGCAATCACATATGGCTTAGGTATGGAAAGACCTGCTTGCAGGAAATATATTAGAAAAAACACTGTTTAAGTTGTGGTCTTCATGGAGAGACCATCACCATAAAAGGACCAAAGAAAGATCTGAAGGATGTTCACTGAAATGGGATGGTAAACTTCAGGCAGGACACAACAAAACTATACATGTCCTTGGGACTGTGAAACAAAAATTCAGCCATTTACTAAAGAGGATCTCTAGCAATTCACAGTGGCAGATGGAAGATCTCTTTCATTGAGGGGGAGGAAGAGATATGCTTACCTAGAGATACCAGGTTCTCATAATTCTGGACCATCACATCCTTGTATAAATCCCTCTGAGTAGAACTGAGCCATCTCCACTCTTCATGAGAGAAGTCTATGGCCACATCACTAAATGTCACCTGAAACAGCAAACATGTTTAGGCTCAACCATAGCCCAGGCCTCTTCTGTCACTGATTAAAGGGTAAAATTAGCGTGTTGTGGAAGAAAGGAAAAAAGATTACAGCAATTGTCACAGTGATCAAGAATCTGATCTAAGTAATAATTGGGTAACTATGTGCTTGGCACTGTTATACAATAAGGGTAAGAGACAAATACAAGAACTCTGCTTCAGGAGAGTAGGGAAGAGAATTATAAAATTTTTAAAATTCAACATTTGACAGCATTTAGTCAGGTGCTTAGTTTTGTTTTTCACAGCTTATGTGCCAAGTAATAAAACATGAATTAAGTTTTAAAAAAAGAATCCAACAGGCTCAAAAAAAAGACATCTTTATATTAAAGATAAACACATAATTATATACATAACCACTTTATAAACAAAAAGCAAAAACATTTATGGTACATAATTAACCCTTATAATCTATAATTAAAATAATTTGAGACTCCTGGGCAAAAGGACTGAAGGATGGTTTCATGCCATAGGTAGTCCTTGAATAGAACCTTAAACGAAGAGCAAAGAAAAAGTTAGACACAGCCTAAGGAAAATATCCTAAGAAAACAGATTTCTTCCCAACAGTACTCACTCATTCATGGTACTATTTAAAATGGAAAAATTTTAGAAAAAGTTTAAATGTTCAATCATAACTTATGGGCTAGTCAAATTAAAATATGTGAAAAAAATGTATACATTTGTTGTTGTTTAGCTCCTAAGTTGTGTTCAATCCTTTTGTGATTCCCATGGACTGCAGCCCCCCAGGCTCCTCTGTCCAAGGACTTTCCTTTTTTTTCCTGTCCAAGGCAAGAATATGGAGTGGGTTGGATTTCCTTCAGTGTATTTAAAACGTCATTATTACTACCTTTCATTGGTGAAACAGACATTGTTTGGCTACTGTAAATGTTTCATTCCAACTATAGATTCAATACTATATTACTTCATTTGGATGTTTTACATGTGTGTTCACCAGTGATACTGGTGTTTGGTTTTAAAGAGAGAATTTACTTTTGTCTGGTGTTAGGGAAATTAAAAATCAATCAAATCTACCAAGCAGAAAATCCTCTCTGTAGTGTAAAAATAGAAGTTTTTTTTTTTTCTGTTCTGACAGAACAGTTTTATTACTGAAAAAGCATTAAACCAGACTGTAATGCACCTCATAATAATAATAACTAATAACTAATGAGACTGCAAGGACAGAAAGAAATCTCACCCTTTCATAAAGACAGTCAGATACAATCCATTACAGGGTTGTACAGAGTCAGACATGACTAAAGCGACTTAGCATGCATGCACAAGGGCCTTGGAGATATCACTTTGCAATTACAGGTGAATATAGGATGAATTATTGCAACACATAGTTCATCCTAAATTCACCTGGTAATTGGGGTAGTCCTCCGTGTTAGGTGCCTTTACTCCAAAGAAAAAATTTAAAACTTATTACCTTTATGACAAGCAGGTAGTTAGAACCTGGAGCCAGGAGTCTAGGCTAAACTCCCATACAGATAGGGAGACAGAGGTGCATCTTCCTTCATGTTTTCATTTCAAAGGGATGTCTCCAAGGCCCTTGCACATGCATGGTAAGTCACTTCAGTTGTACTCTGTGCAACCCTACAGACCATAGCCTGCCAGGCTCCTCTGTCCATGGGATTCTCCAGGCAAGAATACTGGAGTGGGTTGCCATGCCCTCCTCCCAGAGGATTTTTCCAACTCAGGAATCGAACCCACATCTCTTTATGTCTCCTGCATTGGCAGGCAGGTTGTTTACCACTAGTGCCACCAATGCCCTTAAGAAAGACTTTAATGCTCTGAAAAAGTGGCAGAGGCTTATTTAGCCTTGGAAAGATTTATAAACATCTCAAAGGGACAGGGGAAAGAATATAGAGTCACATATTTTTCTCAAGGAAACACTCTTAAGAAAAAGAAAGGGGAGAAGGTCTCCCTTTGGCACCAGGAAAATTATTTTTCCCATCTGTATTTACTCTTAGCCAGGTATAAGGGTTATACGAGCCTTATCATTGGAGAAGGCAATGGCACCCCACTCCAGTACTCTCGCCTGGAGAATCCCATGGACGGAGGAGCCTGGTAGGCTGCAGTCCAAGGGGTCGCTAAGACTCA
The DNA here is from genome assembly GCF_049115385.1 of Moschus berezovskii. Taxonomy (NCBI): domain Eukaryota; kingdom Metazoa; phylum Chordata; class Mammalia; order Artiodactyla; family Moschidae; genus Moschus; species Moschus berezovskii. Next base: position 18,022,305 of record NC_142481.1, read on the forward strand.
GACATGACTGAGCGACTTCACTTTCACTTGTCACTTTCATGCATTGGAGAAGGAAATGGCAACCCACTCCAGTGTTCTTGCCTGGAAAATCTCAGGGACGGCGGAGCCTGGTGGGCTGCCTTCTACGGGGTCGCACAGAGTCGGACATGACTGAAGTGACTTAGCAGCAGCAGCAGCAGCCTTATCACTGGAGAAGGCTAATGCCACCCCACTCCAGTACTCTTGCCTGGAAAATCCCATGGACAGAGGAGCCTGTAGGCTGCAGTCCATGGGGTCACTAAGAGTCGGATACGACTGAGCGACTTCACTTTCACTTTTCACTTTCCTGTATTGGAGAAGGGAATGGCAACCCACTCCAGTGTTATTGCCTGGAGAATCCCAGGGACGGGGGAGCCTGGTGGGCTGCCGTCTATGGGGTCACACAGTCGGACACGACTGAAGTGACTTAGCAGCAGCAGCAGCAGCCTTATCACATGAACTGAGAAAATGTCCATCTTTCCTGTTTTCCACAGTGATCTAGTGATCTTTAAAATGATCAGCTTTTACAAATCTCACCTGATAAGTCAAACTGAAAAGTCAACACTATATTAAATGAATAAAACACCATGTTTTATTCCACCAATGCAAAGATATTTCATATTTTAAGTTTTGATATTAATCAATATCATAATATTAATAGTCCAGAGAAGAAACCCCACATACTCTAACATATTCTTTGATCTTTATTTAAATCAAAGCTTCTCAGTCTTGGCACTACTGACATTTTAAGCTGAACAACTCTTTGCTGTGGGGGCTGTCCTGAGAATTTTAGGATGTTTAATAGGATCCCTAGCCTCGACCCTTCAGATACTAGTAGCAACTCCCCTTAACGACTCCCTAACCCCATTTTAACAGCTGAAACTGTCTCTAGACATTATCAAATGTCTCTTATGAATGGGATTAAAGGGAACAGTGTCAATCTTGTTTGAAAACCATTGCTGCACAAAATTTTTGCATTTCCTTGAAAGACCTATCTTAGGCCTCTCTACCTACACTCAAGGTGTTCTCTCAGTTTGGTATAACTTCACTTCCACCTCTGCCTCCCTGGTATTATGGGCCACCTAGACAACTCCAGCCAGGGATACTTCAACTCTCTCTTCCCCTTCAGTGTCCCAGCAGCCTGGGATGCTAATTCACCTCTGTCCCTAGAACTTAGATATTAAATAAATACCTTAATTTTTATGATTTCTTACTTTTCTACCAGTCCTGTATTATTCAATACAGTAGCCACTGTATTTGCTATAAAATTTAATTAAAATTAAATTTAAATAAAATAAAAAATTCAGTTCCTTAGTCACTCCAGTTATAATTCAAGTGCTTAACAGTCATAAGGGGCTGGTGGCTGCCACACTGGACAGGACACAAATAGGATACTTCCCCCACTATAGAAAGTTCTCTTTGACAGTATTGCATGAGATCATGAAATCTTGTGAACCAATCACAGAAACCTATGTAAGAATCTCCTAACAGTTATTTGTTACGTGTTTAGAAAATAAATCAATGAATGATTTTGGCAATTAGTTCACTTTAGCTTTTACCTAAAAAATAAAAAAAAGACTTCTTTCAGTTCTAATTGTCTAACATTCCCAAGAAACAGACTCTGCCCAACATGCATATCTGCCACTCATATCTTCTCCTATACAGGTTTCACTTCCACTCCATGATTCTTTCCCATCATTTTCTCATCACTCCTTCATTCAACAACTGTTTACCAAGTATCTGGCTATACCAGATACCACTCTGGCCACTAAAGATAAAACAGTCAACAAAAAAATATCCTTTCCAGTAGGAGAAGATAAACAATGAGCATATGCATATAGTAAACACATAGTGTATCAGCTAGTGAGTGATGTGTGTGCATGCATGCTTAGTCATGACTGATTTTTTGAGACCCTATGGACTATAGCCCACCAGGCTCCTCTGTCCATGGGATTTCCCAGGCAGGAACATTGGAGTGGGTTGCCATTTCCTCCTCCAGGGGATCTTCCCGACCCAGGGGTCAATCTGTGACTACTGTGTCTCCTGCATTGGCAGGTGGGTTCTTTACTGCTGAGCCATCAGGAGAGTGCTATGAAAAACAACACAATGATGGAGAAGTAGAAGTGATAGTTGAGAGAAGGTGACTACAATTTTACATAGGTGTTCAGGGAAGTTTTACTGAGAAAGTAACTACAGAGCAAAGAAACAAAGGAGGTCAGAATGCAAGCTTGTATATATCTAGGTAAAGAATATTCCATGCAGATGGTACAGCAACTTCCAAGCCAGTGTGGCCAGAACTCCCAGAGAACAAAGAAGCAGATGGAAGATGAAATCAGGGAAGTAATAAGACAGCCTAACTGTGCATTCTAAAGGAGATCAATCCTGGGTGTTCATTGGAAGGACTGATGCTAAAGCTGAAACTGCAATACTTTGGCCACCTCATGCGACGAGTTGACTCACTGGAAAAGACTCTGATGCTAGGAAAGGTTGGGGGCGGGAGGAGAAGGGGACGACCGAGAATGAGATGGCTGGATGGCATCACCGACTCTGTGGACATGAGTTTGAGTGAACTCCGGGAGTTGGTGATGGACAGGGAGGCCTGGCGTGCTGTGATTCATGGGGTCACGGAGAGTCGGACACGACTGAGCGACTGAACTGAACTGAACTGTGCAAAGTTTTTTGTCACTACACAATTCTGACTTCTGAGTTAGGGCCACCAAAGAGTTTTAAGCTGAGGAATGACAGGATTTTATATAACAAGAGGATCACTGTGACAGCTGTATTGAGAAGACTTAAGAGGGTCAAGGGCAGAAGCAGGAAATCAGCAAGGTGACAATTGCAATAACCTAAGTGGCTTGGACCAGGGAGGCAGTGGTAGTGGCAGTGATGTGGTAACCAATGGTCAGATTGTGTAGACATACTATGTATATTTTAGATCTAACTAGAGTGTCTGAATGTGAATTATAAGAGAAAGGGAGGTCTCAAGGATGACTCCAAACACCTCTTGACTTGAATAACTGAAAAGACTGACATATACCATTAATAGAGACCACATGATACAGTTTAAACAACCATAAAGCAAATACCTAAAATCCCAAACTTGAATTCTGAATCATAGTTTTAAAAAAGTTTTGCTCAAGACTCTTCAGTGATTTTTAGCAGAAAACTGATAGAAAAGAGGAGCACTGAGAGAAAATACTTTGGAGTCTTCCAGGCTCTATGCTTTGTTATAATGAAAGGAATCAAAGATCCAATCCCAAAGTGAACTTTGTGAGGTGGCAACTGGTACGACAGGGAAAGCAAACACTCAAGAGTCCTGATAAGTAGGTGTTTTAGGAAGATTTGGGGACATTTCAACTTACCTGAAACATGACTCTGCAATTTCCAATAGTAGACACAGTCCTCTTTCCAGGTTCTCTTCTTATAGAAGGGCAATGCCTGAAAAGGCAGATCAAAACAGGAAAAAGCAGTCATGACAAATCAGGTGTATCTTGCAGCTCTGGACACACCTGCACAGAGGATCCCACTGGGAATCACTTTCTAGGGTTCCAACCTTTCCCTGAATTAACAATGTGTTCCTTGGCAAGAGGTAACCAGGTGGCATCTATGTGTACATCAACTATCATATATACATGAGAGGGTGAGTGTGTGTGTTTGTGTGTGTGAGCACGCTCAGTCTTGTCCAATTCTTTGGGACCCCATGGACTGTGGCCCGCCAGGCTCCTCTGTCTATGTAAATTTTCAGGCAAGCATACTGGAGCAGGTTGCCATTTCCTTCTCCAGGGTATCTTCCCTCACCAGGGATCGAAGCGGGGGTCTCCTGCGTTTCCTGCGATTCTTTACCACTGAGCCACCTGGGAAGCCCATATATAAGTGACTGACTTATAAAACAACAGTAATAATAAGGTTAAATAAGAGCTCTTTCGATCTTTACCACTATGCATGGGGGACATTCACATTATTCCAGATTTCTTTTTTAAATAAACGATGAGAAAAACTGAAACTTGGCAACACCGCAGCAATTTAAGGTTTACACAATGATTTTTTTTTCTTTCAGTGCGTATAACGCACACTCGCTCTCCCATTTCCTTTTTTACAACAGCTCTTAGAGGTAAGCGCCATCCTTACTCCCCTTTTACAAAGTAGGACAGAGGCCCAGAGGAGCCAGGGGCCTGCTTGGGCTCACACCGCGGGGTAGACGCTGGGACCTGAGAGGTTATGGCGGCAGTGCCCAGCGCCGGCCACCCTCCCCGCACCCACACTTGCCTGACCCCCTCAGCAGACCCCCAACAGCACCGAAGCCATCCACTGAGGGCGCCTCCGCGTACCTGACGCACGGTGTAGCTGTAGCGAACAAAGGCCGCTTGCCTCGCCGGAACTGCGCTGCCCAGAGTCCTCCACGATTCCAGGACCAAGAATACCGCTGCTGGGTCGGAGACAAACGCCGGGCAACCCCAGGCGGAAGCCCAGTACAGACAGCACTTCTCAGACTCCTCCGCTTCACGGAGAAAAGTTGCCGGTGAGTCGCACGGTAGCCTTCCGGAAAACCACACTTCCCAGGAGGCTCAGCGGCCGAGCGATCTCGGAGTACCGCGAGACCACGGGCTGGGCTTTGTGAGAAATTTCACCGCTTGGAGACTGCACTGGGATAGATAGATCCCTCGGGAAGAATGCAGAGGACAACAGTCCTCTCTGGCGAACTCCGCTTCCCGAAACCAACAGCAACGTCTACATGCACTGTGAAGATAATGAGAGCCCAAACCGGGAACCTGCATTTCCCAGAAGATTATGAGGCCGTGAAACGTCTTTTGGGTCATTATTGTGGTCGCACAGACGTTTTCCTCCCTGAACAAGGGCAGACTTGCTGGTGTGGGACAAGAAGTAGCCTCTACCAGCCGAAGATCTGTCATTCAAAACTTTGCTGCCACTCTGCTCGGCTTGTCCTGCTCTTGAGTATTTGGCTTCCACTTGTCCAGGACTGTATTTCCCAAAATACCCTGTATCGGAGCTGTCACAGCATTAGCTGAACGGGGACCAACTGCACTTCCCGGAAGTTCGTGGGGTCACGTCGTCGCTCGGACACTGACTACCGCAGTGATGCGCATTACATGTCCTCGAAGGACTCGGGATTATCGGACTCAAGTGAGGGTTTTGAGGATAAAGACCCTCAATCTTGGGAAAAACCACTCCTCTCACCCTCCTCTGTCCTTGAGACTTTGCCCAGCCCACCCATACGGGCGCTGGACAGATGTATCAAGGCCAGAGCATTCTACTCTTGGTATTAATTTGGGTTGTTACCTTTATTTTCTTTTTTAATTAAATTCATTTTACCTGTTTTTTTTTTTAATTATAAAAAGCATGAGAGAATTTTCTCATACCTTTTATGAAATTCTTTGCCTTTTCTCATGCTTTTTATGAAATTCTTTGCCTTTTCGCCTGCTTGGGATTGTTGAGTAGATTGAATCTGTTAAGTGGCATCTTCCCGTCCTCAGAAAAATTTCCTTCTCCATATATTGGGCTCTTCTCCATTCTTTCTCCTCTTCTTGTGAATTCCAGTTAATTGTTAGGTAGATTTTTCCACTATTTTCCTCTAATTTCCATCTTTCTGTCTCTGTATTGCAGTCTGAATGATTTATTGTTTATCTAACATTTTTCCCGTGGTCATGTATGGATGTGAGAGTTGGATTGTGAAGAAAGCTGATCGCCGAAGAATTGATGCTTTTGAACTGTGGTGCTGGAGAAGACTCTTGAGAGTCCCTTGGACTGCAAGGAGATCCAACCAGTCCATTCTAAAGGAGATCAATCCTGGGTGTTCATTGGAAGGACTGATGCTAAAGCTGAAACTGCAATACTTTGGCCACCTCATGTGATGAGTTGACTCACTGGAAAAGACTCTGATGATGGAAGGGATTGGGGGCAGGAGGAGAAGGGGACGACAGAGAATGAGATGAATGGGTGGCATCACCGACTCGATGGACATGAGTTTGAGTGAACTCCGGGAGTTGGTGCTGGACAGGGAGACCTGCCGTGCTGTGATTCATGGGGTCGCAAAGAGTCGGACACGACTGAGCAACTGAACTGAAAAGAAATTTAATGTGTTTTAGGACCTGGATAGAAGGCAGGAGAAGGGGATGGCAGAGGATGAGATGGGCAGGAGGAGAAGGGGATGACAGAGGATGAGGTGGCTGGATGGCATCACTGACTAAATGGACATGAGTTTGAGCAAGCTCCGGGAGATTGTGAAAGACAGGCGAGGCTGGCATGCTGCAGTCCATGGGGTCACAAAGCATTGGACTGAGCAGAAACAAAGGATCTGGATAGCAAAACAGCACCTGGGTAAAACAATGTTGCTAGCTGGGTTGGACACAGTACTGTTTATACCAACAGGACAGACAAGCAGAGGCAACCAGAAGCAGAGTGCCACCCATGTTCACCAGCTTCAGGGCCTTTGAAAGTCCTCCCCTCCCCTCCATCTTTCTATACCTGCTGAAGTCTTTCCTTTCTTATCCCTAAAAAGCATTCTGAAATTTACAAAACTGCCAAATAAAAATTGTCACTAGCTATCGACCTCTCAACGGAGAAGGCAACGGCAAGCCACTCCAGTACTATTGCCTAGAAAATCCCATGGATGGAGGAGCCTGGTAGGCTGTAGTCCATGGGGTCGCTAAGGGTCGGACACGACTGAGCGACTTCACTTTCACTTTTCACTTTCACAGGTTGGAGAAGGAAATGACAACCCACTCCAGTGTTCTTGCCTGGAGAATCCCAGGGACGGGGTAGCCTGGTGGGCTTCCGTCTATGGGGTCACACAGAGTCGGACACGACTGAAGTGACTTAGCAGCAGCAGCAGCATCGGCCTCTCAAAGAATAGGTCACAGCCCCTGTAGTTGCTGACTTTTCATCACATCTTGAAAGGAGTTCCGGGCAGAGATCAGGGATGAGGCACGCTCTGGGAAAAACTCGCAGAACAGGCTTTCGGATAGATCGATATTTTCTTTTTTGTAATATTTAGCTTTATTTATTTGGCTGTGCTGGGCCTTAGTCGGGGCATGCGGGATCTTCAGTCTTCCTTGTGGCATGTGCTGTGATGTGCTTGGTTGCTTAATCGTGTCCGACTCTTTGCGATTCCGTCAGGCTCTTCTGTCCGTTGGGAGTCTCCAGGCAAGAATAATGGAGTAGGTTGCCATGACCTCCTCCAGGGGATCTTACTGACCCAGAGATTGAACCCGCATCTCCTGCACTTCAGTCGGGAAGATCCGTTGGAGAAGGGATAGGCTACCCTATTTTGGGGCTTTCCTTGTGGCTCAGGAGGTAAAAAATCAGCCTGAAATGTTTAAAGTCATCTGTGAGGGGTGGTCGAGCGACTTCACTTTCACTTTTCATACCTTGGAGAAGGAAATGGCAACCCACTCCAGTGTTCTTGCCTGGAGGATCCCAGGGACGGGGCAGCCTGGTGGGTTGCCGTGTGTGGGGTCACACAGAGTCGGACACGACTGAAGTGGCTTAGCAGCAGCAGCAGCAGCAGCAGCAGTGAGAGGTGGTGGATAAATCTGTTTGCGTCCCCTTTAAGAAGATGCGAGGCCCCGCCCCTTCCTGAGAGCCTCGGGCTACCTTTTCTCAGCCCCCAAGCCGGGGTTCCCAGGGGTCTCCAGAGAGCTTGGATAGGTAGCAGTGTGCAGAAAAGAAACTACTTTGCCCAGAAGTCTGTGCTAGGAGGAAGCGGTGAGAATTGGGCCATTCAGTTCAGTTCAGTTAAGTTCAGTCGCTCAGTCGTGTCCGCCTCTCCGCGACCCCATGAATCACAGCACGCCAGGCCTCCCTGTCCATCACCAACTCCCGGAGTTCACTCAAACTCATGTCCACAGAGTCGGTGATGCCATCCAGCCATCTCATTCTCGGTCGTCCCCTTCTCCTTCTGCCCCCAACCTTTCCCAGCATTAGAGTCTTTCCCAGACTCGTCGCATGAGGTGGCCAAAGTATTGCAGTTTCAGCTTTAGCATCAAATCGGGCGTTTCCTGCGTTGTTTTCCCGGACTTCTGGCGTCCTCGGCGTTTCTTTTTCAAACGTGGTTTTCTTGCGCTCTCCGACTTTCCTGACCAGGCGACTTTTCAGAACTTGCCAGAGAAGCACCTTGAAGAGACGGGAGCCACCTCTGCGCCTTGGGAGACCTTGGGAGGGAGGGGTTCGAGAGAGCCCACGGAACCCGTCTCGGTCGCTGACTCTCTTGGCCCCGGTCCGCACAGGGAATTCGAGGAGGGCACAGCGCTGGCCCTTATGGACCAAGTGCTGGTAAGTAGCTGGTGCCCGGTGTCCCTACCCACTCGGGTCACTACCTTCATTGTCTGGCGCCCCATGTGGGAGATGGTGGTATGCGGCGGCGGGGGGGGGGGGGGTCTTCACTTTGTCCCCGCTGCTGTTGGATCTGGGTGCCCTGGCATGGGGTCACTTGCAGCCTATAATATGAAATCCAGGATGGGGCTTACGTGGAGAGGGTCTCATTTTTGGCAATACCCGGTTTGCGGCATGAAAGGAGGAAATGCAGCTTCTCAGAATCTCTAGTACGCTCGATGCGCGTGGACCTTCCCGCTGCCCGCTCTGCAGAATGTGGGCTGCTGAGTGCGGAAACCTTAATGTAGATTCCAGGTATCGCCCATCCCAGGGCTGTGCCCTTGACTGAGTACCATCGCTGAGCTTGGCCTCCACTTCCTTGGGTACAAAATGGGAGTGTTTACAGTGGCTCCCTCTCTGTGTGGGTAGATCCGGGGAGTCTACTTGCATGGTTTGCTCCTGTCCCTCAGCACTGCCGAGGGAGCATCGTTCTGTATTGTGTTGTTAGGGAGGTACGTTTCTGGGCGATGATCTTCGGGACTTACCCCAAGAAGAATCTGACATGTGGGCCTTTCTGAGCTCTAGCCTCTGCGCCGCTGATGAGTAGGGATAAGCCTGCAGAAAAGGTGGTGGGAATAATCTGTTTGGAATTGCTGCTCCTCTGCTAGGGTACAGAAGATGGCGGATCAGGTGGTGAGCCAAGGAGGCCCTTGAATGCATCTTTGCGATTGCTGTTTGGTTCTTGCAAGTGGGGTTAACTTGCTGGTGACAGTAGTGAATCAGTCGACCTGTTTAAGACACTCATATTTGGCAAATCTGTTACATATTCAGTAATGGTGGTGTGCAGGAGTGTTGTGTCTTCCCACATGAACACACAACGGGCCCTGGGTTACTCTCTAGTTTGGCACCATGTTTACTTTTGTCATAGCCCTAATCACTGTCAGGACTTCTCTTATTTGTTCATTTGTCCTCCACGTGATTCCCTTTCTCACGTCATTTCAGGCTCCCTCCAGTGTCCCCTCCTCGGGGAGGCCTTTCCTCACTCACTCCATTTAAAGTCATCTAGTCTTGAATACCCTCACTCTGTTTTCTGTCTGTGGAATCCTCAACGGCGATTCAAGATGGTTTTCTGCATTCCTTCTCAGGGACCTGTCCCCAGTCCTGGAGCATCACTCCTGCTCTCTGCTTTATCCTCAGACCTAGAACAGTACAGGGCCTGTAACTGGTGCTCCACAGTGGTTAATGAGTGAATGGACCTGTCACCCTTGAAATAAGGGACTCCCATCACACTTAAATCCAAACCTTCCATCACGGCCTGTGGGGCCCTGCTGTATCCATCTGCCCTCCCCGCACCTTCTGTTCTCCCCTTCTGTTCCCTTGCTCACTGTTGTCTTGCTAAGCTGTTTTGAACATTCCAAGCTCTTTCCCACCTCCCAGCTTCTGCAGTTTCCTCAATCTAGGAAACTGCTCCCAGATCTCTGCAGAGCTGTTTCTTCAACTCCTTCACAGCTCTCCACCAGTGTCTCCTCTTAGAAGGGTCTTTCCCTGCCCTTGCTAGTTCTAGATAAAGTACCCCTGTCCCCATCTGCCCGTCTTTTGAAATCTTTGTGCACAGAATCTGGTAGTTTCTTTCCAAAGCAGAGATAGGGGAGTGGTTGATTTTTCTCTGCAGGGTGTTCTGGGAGCAAAGAAGGAAAATAACAATGAAAACAGTCATAACAGCTGGCCTCCATATAGCACTTGATCTGTGCTGAGGTGGAGTCACCCCACCTCCCCAGAATTAGCTTCTAGTAGCATCCCTACTATATAGAAGAGGAACTTGAGGCCTGCCAAAGGTCATACAGCTCTGAAGTAGGAAGACATGACAAGCACTTATATGTGCCAGGCATTCTGGTATTTGCTTCTTGAATATTTTCTCTTTAATTTGAAAACCACCTGGTGAAGTGGGAGCTATTATTTTGATTGGAAAGTCAAGAGTCAGAGAAATAAGTTGATGTCTGCCAGGTTATAGAGCAGGCAGCTGTCATTTCAGTAGGCTGTGTTCCAAGTGGGAGTCTAGCTCCGTGATTGGAAAGGATTGAGTAATTGCTAGAATTTAGCACATGAACTCTCAGTGTGGTCAGGCAGGTGGTTAGGACCAGTTGATTAATATTGTGCTTAACTACTGATAAGTCTTATGATCGTTATCATCTGTTCCTGTTCCTCTCCATAGAATGCTTGTTGTCTAGGGTCTCAGCCTTTAGAGCCCAATGCTGATGTTCTTGGCTCTGGTTCCCAGGTCACAGATCAGTTTGGACAAGAGCAGCTCATTCTGAGGTCCTGTCTCTACTCAAATTTCTGGATAGGATATCCAGTTCCCAAACCAGCTCTGACCCACCCAGTGAAGCACAGGCAGAAGCTGTAGGTGGTGGAGAAGCATCCCCCAAAGTGCCTGGCCAGCTGGGTCGCCAAGTGTTAGGCAGTGGGGGTCATGGCTGCCTTGACTGAGGGGACCACTGCCTCTGAAATTTTGTGGGAGACTTCTTGTTGCGGCCTTCGAGGGTGCCTGGGTCGGTGTAGAGCTTGCTCTCTCCTTTTTTTTTTTAATGTTTATTTACTCATTTGTACTGGGTTTTAGTTGTAGCACACATGACTTTTAGTTTTTAGATCTTTATGTTGCAGCAAGCTGAGGCTTTAGTGGTGGCTTCTGGGATCTAGTTCCCCAATCAGGGATGGAATCTAGGTCCCTGCATTGGGAGCATGGAGTCTTAGCCACTGGACCACTAGGGAAGTCCTGAGCTCTCCATCTTGAGGTCTCTCTGTCCTCCCACCTCAACACATTCTTTTCCGCCACAGGGTAAAGGAGATGTTTTATGTAAGGGTGAGGCTGTGGGCTCCAACTGCTTAGTATTAAAGTCTGCCTTTGCCGGTCACCAGTCCAGTGGCAATAGAGAAGTGGCATAATTTGGAGAGGCCTTGTTTTGCTGTTAATGCTCACTGCTATGACATATAATCTCCAAAAGCTAAGTGGCTCAACATGTAAAAAGGATTTTTCTCAGGGCAGGGTTCATGTGGGTCAGCTTGGGAGTTCATATCACACAGTTTTCAGAGACCCAGGTGTTACCCGTCTGGCTTTATAGTTACCTTGGCATCATTCCACTGGCAGAGGGAAAATGAGAGAAGGATGGAAGTGACACCCATATTTATTTCCTCTCTTTTCTGCTAACAAGAACTCAGCAGTTAGCCATCCCTTTTTTTAAAAAATATGTTTTATTTTATTGAAGTATAGTTGATTTAGAATGTTCTGTTTCTGGTGTATAGCAAAGTGATTCAGTTTTATATATATATAAATAATTCAGTTTTATATATATATATATAATTCAGTTTTATATATATATATATAATATTGTTCACACCTGCTAATCCCAAACTCCCATTCTACAACCCACTTCCTCCAGCAACCACAGGTCTCTTCTCTGTGACTGTGAGTCTTTGTGTGCCTCTTTTGATACAGCTGAGAACTGAGAGCTGTGTGTCCAAGGAGAAGTTCAGACAGGTTTCTGGGTTTCGTTTACCTGAAACCAGTCTGGTGCACTTAGCCTACTCCTGAAAAATAAAAGTGATGATAATTTCTAACTGACTAGGCTGTGTGAAGATGTAATCATTTGATGCATGAAACTACTTAGCACCTTGCCTGAGTTACAGTTACAAGCTCAGAAAAAGTCAGTTGTTAGGATCTTTCGTTTAATAGTGTCAGTCACAATGCATAGTATCTCCCAGGTCCTCCTGAACTCAGAAAAAAGTTTATGTTACTGTCTCTGCCTATACTCTGCATCCTACCCTTTTCTATCTGTTCATCCATCCTCTCATTTGTCAGACAGAAGCAGTCCCTAGTTGCCTAGTCTTCCTGGCCCTCCTTTACTGTGGAGTCTCAGGGCAGCCTTTGGTTTCGTTGGGCCCACATCTGGGCTGCTGAGAACAGGTGGAGTCACCAAGTGTGTTGACTGGCACCACTGCAGAGTCATGGTCTTGCCCCTCTCCTGCTTCCTTGGTGGTCCTCAGCCAGTTCATATATGTGTCTAGTCCCTTCCTTAGCTTGATGGCATCTCTCCCAAATATTTAACGTTCAGTTACATTCCACCTGTTCCATCAGATCCTTCATACCTTGGAAGGAAATCATGATCTTGCCCACTCCACCCTCCACAGTGTCAGTGGATGGTCCTGTCATTTACACAGTTGAGAAGGTGGGAAATGACTTTGTACAAACACTCCATCTAATCCAACATTCAGCCACCAGCATCTTGTTTATGTTTTTCACTTCGGGTGAATCCATCACCTCCACCATCTCCATGGACTCCAATCACAAACCTCCTGGTCTTAGCTCTCACCATCTTTTGCCAAGATGATGCCAAGACATTTCTGACTGGTCAGCCCATATCCGCTGTGTCTCTGGTCAGCTTGGTGCCATGTGTACAACCACTGATCCAAACATTCACCACTCCCTGAGCCACTGATGTCTCGGTATACAGCCTACTTCATGCCCTTCTTTCTTGCTTCTTAGCCTTATAGATTATCTCTGTCTTGTACCTATAGTTTCCCTTCCCAACTGTGTGGAAGGGGTCTTGCCCCCTGCAGTGGCTACATCCTGCACCAGAAAATAAATCACAAATTCTGCAACTTAGGAGGTGTCTCATGCTTCCTTCTAGAAAGGTAACCAGTACTTAGACTCTGTCATCACAGATTAACTTTGACTGTTCTTGAACTGATACAAATGGAACCCCACAATTTATTGTCTGTCTTCTTCTGATCTTCATTATTCTGTGAGAGTCCTTCTTGTGGTTGTATATAGCTCACCTCTGTTCTTTCTCAATACTCAGCAGTATCTCATTGTAAGTATGACCATTCTGCCATGATTGCCATTTTAGTTTTTTTTTCATTTATCTGATTTATGGATATTCTCTTCATGTTACTTTGGGATACTCCTTTCCGTTGGAAATATATACAAGATAGGAATGACTGGGTCTTAGGGTGTGTGTATATATATAGTTCACTTTAGTTCAGTCGCTCAGTCATGTCTGACTCTTTGTGACCCCATGAATCTCAGCACGCCAGGCCTCCCTGTCCATCACCAACTCCCAGAGTTTACCCAGACTCATGTCCATCAAGTCGATTATGCCATCCAGCCATCTCATCCTCTGTCGTCCCCTTCTCCTCCTGCCCCCAATCCCTCCCAGCATCAGGGTCTTTTCCAATGAGTCAACTCTTCGCATGAGGTGGCCAAAGTATTGGAGTTTCAGCTTCAACATCAGTCCTTCCAATGAACATCCAGGACTGATCTCCTTCAGGATGGACTGGTTGGATCTTGCAGTCCAAGGGACTCTGAAGAGTCTTCTCCAACACCACAGTTCAAAATTCTTTGGCAATCAGCTTTCTTTCTTTTTTTTTTAATTGGAGGCTAATTACTATACATTATTGTATTGGTTTTGCCATATATTGACATGAATCTGCCCCGGGTGTACATATGTTCCCCATCTTGAACCCCCCTCCCACCTCCCTCCCCATCCCATCCCTCTGGTTCATCCCAGTACACCAGCCCTGAGCATCCTGTATCAAACACGGACTGGCAAAACGTTTCACATATGATAATATATATGTTTCAATGCCATTCTCCCAAATCATCCCACTCTTGCCCTCTCCCACAGAGTCCAAAAGACTGTTCTATACATCTGTGTCTCTTTTGCTGTCTTGTATACAGGGTTATCATTATCATCTTTCTAAATTCCATATACATGCGTTAATATACTATATTGGTGTTTTTCTTTCTGGCTTACTTTACTCTGTATAATAGGCTCCAGTTGCATACACCTCATTAGAACTGATTCAAATGTATTCTTTTTAATTGCTGAGTAATACTCCATTGTGTATATGTACCACAGCTTTCTTATCCATTCGTCTGCAGATGGACATCTAGGTTGCTTCCATGTCCTGGCTATTACAAACGGTGCTGCGATGAACCTTGCTGCTGCTGCTGCTGAGTCACTTCAGTCGTGTCCGACTCTGTGTGACCCCATAGATGGAAGCCCACCAGGCTCCCCCGTCCCTGGGATTCTCCAGGCAAGAACACTGGAGTGGGTTGCCATTTCCTTCTCCAATGTGTGAAAGTGAAAAGTGAAAGTGAAGTCGCTCAGTCGTGTCCGACCCTTAGCGACCCCACGGACTGCAGCCTACCAGGCTCCTCCATCCATGGGATTTTCTAGGCAAGAGTACTGGAGTGGCTTGCCATTGCCTTCTCTGGCGATGAACCTTAGAGTACACATATCTCTTTCAATTCTGGTTTCGTCGGTGTGTATGCCCAGGAGTGCGATTGCTGGGTCTTAAGGCAGCTCTATTTCCAGTTTTTTAAGGAATCTCCACACTGTTCTCCATAGTGGTTGTACTAGTTTGCATTCCCACCAACAGTGTAAGAGGGTTCCCTTCTCTCCGCACCCTCTCCAGCATTTATTGCTTGACTTTTGGATAGCAGCCATTCTGACTGGCGTGAAATGGTACCTCATTGTGGTTTTGATTTGCATTTCTCTGATTATGAGTGATGTTGAGCATATTTTCATGTGTTTCTTAGCCATCTGTATGTCTTCTCTGGAGAAATGTCTGTTTAGTTCTTTGGCCCATGTTTTGATTGGGTCGTTTATTTTTCTGGAATTGAGTTGCAGGAGTTGCTTGTATATTTTTGAGATTAATCCTTTGTCAGTTGCTTCATTTGCTATTATTTTCTCCCATTATGAAGGCCGTCTTTTCACCTTGCTTATAGTTTCCTTTGCTGTGCAGAAGCTTTTAATTTTAATTAGGTCCCATTTGTTTATTTTTGCTTTTATTTCCAATATTCTGGGAGGTGGGTCAAAGAGGATCCTACTGTGGTTTATGTCAGAGAGTGTTTTGCCTATGTTCTCCTCTAGGAGTTTTATAGTTTCTGGCCTTACATTTACATCTTTAATCCATTTTGAGTTTATTTTTGTGTATGGTGTTAGGGAGTGTTCTAGTTTCATTCTTTTACAAATGGTTGACCAGTTTTCCCAGCACTACTTGTTAAAGAGATTGTCTTTTCTCCATTGAATATTCTTGCCTCCTTTGTCAAAGATAAGGTGTCCATAGGTGCATGGATTTATCTCTGGGCTTTCTATTTTGTTCCATTGATCTATATTTCTGTCTTTATAACAGGACCATACTGTCTTGATGACTGTGGCTTTGTAGTAAAGCCTGAAGTCCGGCAGGTTGATTCCCCCAGTTCCATTCTTCTTTGGCTATTCGAGGTTTTTTGTATTTCCATACAGACTGTGAAATTATTTGTCCTAGCTCTGTGAAAATTACTGTTGGTAGCTTGATAGGGATTGCATTGAACCTATCAATTACTTTGGGTAATATATTCATTTTCACAATATTTATTCTTCCAATCCATGAACACGGTATATTTCTCCATCTATTAGTGTCCTCTCTGATTTCTTTCACCAGTGTTTTATAGTTTTCTATATATAGGTCTTTTGTTTCTTTCAGTTCAGTTCAGTTCAGTTGCTCAGTCGTGTCCGACTCTCCGCGACCCCATGAATCACAGCACGCCAGGCCTCCCTGTCCATCACCAACTCCCGGAGTTCACTCAAACTCATGTCCACAGAGTCGGTGATGCCATCCAGCCATCTCATTCTCTGTCGTCCCCTTCTCCTCCCGCCCCCAACCTTTCCTAGCATCAGAGTCTTTTCCAGTGAGTCAACTCGTCGCATGAGGTGGCCAAAGTATTGCAGTTTCAGCTTTAGCATGAGTCTTTCCAATGAACACCCAGGATTGATCTCCTTTAGAATGGACTGGTTGGATCTCCTTGCAGTACAAGGGACTCTCAAGAGTCTTCTCCAACACCACAGTTCAAAAGCATCGATTCTTCAGCGATCAGCTTTCTTCACAGTCCAACTCTCACATCCATACATGACCACGGGAAAAACCATAGCCTTGACTAGATGGACCTTTGTTGGCAAAGTAATGTCTCTGCGTTTTAATATACTATCAAGGTTGGTCATAACTTTCCTTTCAAGGAGTAAGCGTCTTTTAATTTCATGACTGCAATCAGCATCTGCAGTGATTTTGGAGCCCCAAAAATAAAGTCTGACACTGTTTCCACTGTTTTTCCATCTATCTCCCATGAAGTGATGGGACCAGATGCCATGATCTTTGTTTTCTGAATATTGAGCTTCAAGCCAACCTTTTCACTCTCCTCTTTCACATTCATCAAGAAGCTTTTGAGTTCCTCTTCACTTTCTGCCATAAGGGTAGTGTCATCTGCATATCTGAGGTTATTGATATTTCTCGCGGCAATCTTGATTCCAGCTTGTGCTTCTTCCAGCCCAGCTTTCTTCATGATGTACTCTGCATATAAGTTAAATAAGCAAGGTGACAATATACAGCCTTGACGTACTCCTTTTCCTATTTGGAACCAGTCTGTTGTTCCATGTCCAGTTCTGACTGTTGCTTCCTGACCTGCATACAGGTTTCTCAAGCTTTAGGTGTAGAGTTAGGTTATTTAGTTGACTTTTTTCTTGTTTCTTTAGGTATGCCTGTATTGCTATGAACCTTCCCCTTAGCACTGCTTGTACAGTGTCCCACAGGTTTTGGGTTGTGTTTTCATTTGTTTCTATGCATATTTTGGTTTCTTTTTTTATTTCTTCTGTGATTTGTTGGTTATTCAGCAGCGTGTTGTTCAGCCTCCATATGTTGGAATTTTTAATAGTTTTTCTCCTGTAATTGAGATCTAGTCTTACTGCATTGTGGTCAGAAAAGATGCTTGGAATGATTTCAGTTTTTTTGAATTTACCAAGGCTAGATTTATGGCCCAGGATTTGATCTATCCTGGAGAAGGTTCCGTGTGCACTTGAGAAGGTGAAATTCATTGTTTTGGGGTGAAATGTCCTATAGATATCTATTAGGTCTAACTGGTCTATTGTATCATTTAACGTTTGTGTTTCCTTGTTAATTTTCTGTTTAGTTGATCTATCCATAGGTATGAATGGGGTATTAAAGTCTCCCACTATTATTGTGTTATTGTTGATTTCCACTTTCATACTTGTTAGCATTGTCTTACATATTGTGGTGCTCCTATGTTGGGTGCATATATATTTATAATTTTTATATCTTCTTGGATTGATCCTTTGATCATTATGTAGTGTCCTTCTTTGTCTCTTTTCACAGCCTTTATTTTAAAGTCTATTTTATCTGATATGTGTATTGCTACTTCTGCTTTCTTTTGGTTGCTATTTGCGTGGAATATATTTTTCCAGCCCTTCACTTTGAGTCTGTATGTGTCCCTCGTTTCGAGGTGGGTCTCTTGTAGACAACATATATAGGGGTCTTGTTTTTGTATCCATTCAGCCAGTCTTTGTCTTTTGGTTGGGGCATTCAACCCATTTACATTTAAGGTAATTATTGATAAGTCTGATCCCGTTGCCATTTACCTTATTGTTTTGGGTTCGAGTTTATACACCCTTTCTGTGTTCCCTGTCTAGAGAAGATCCTCTAGTATTTGTTGGAGAGCTGGTTTGGTGGTGGTGAATTCTCTCAGCTTTTGCTTGTCTGTAAAACTTTTGATTTCTCCATATTTGAATGAGAACCTTGCTGGGTGCACTAATCTGGGCTGTAGGTTATTTTCTTTCATCACTTTAAGTATGCCCTGCCATTCCCTCCTGGCCTGAAGAGTTTCTATTGAAAGTCAACTGTTATCCTTATGGGAATCCCCTTGTGTGTTATTTCTTGTTTTTCCCTTGCTGCTTTTAATATTTGTTCTTTTAGTTTGATCTTTGTTAATTTGATTAATATATGTCTTGAGGTATTTCGCCTTGTGTTTATCCTGTTTGGGACTCTCTGGGTTTCTTGGACTTGGGTGATTATTTCCTTCCCCATTTTAGGGAAGTTTTCAACTATTATCTCCTCATGTATTTTCTCATGGTCTTTCTTTTTGTCTTCTTCTTCTGGGACTCCTATGATTTGAATGTTGGGGCCTTTTACATTGTCCCACAGGTCTCTGACGTTGTCCTCATTTCTTTTAATTTGTTTTTCCTCTCTGTTTCATTTATTTCTACCATTCTATCTTCTACCTCACTTATCCTACCTTCTGCCTCCGTTATTCTACTGTTGGTTCCCTCCAGAGTGTTTTTTATCTCATTCATTGCATTATTCATTATATATTGACTCTTTTTTATTTCTTCTAGGTCCTTGTTAAAACTTTCTTGCATCTTCTCAATCCTTGTCTCCAGGCTATTTATCTGTAACTCCATTTTGTTTTCAAGATTTTAGATCATTTTCACTATCATTATTTGGATTTCTTTATCAGGTAGATTTCCTATCTCTTTTTCTTTTGTTTGGTTTGGTGGGTATTTATTCTGTTCCTTTACCTGCTGAGTATTTATCTACCTCTTCATCTTGCTTATATTGCTGTGTTTGGGGTGGCCTGTCTGTATTCTGGCAGTTTTTGGAGTTCTTTAGTGGAATTTCCTCACTGTGGGTGGGGTTGGATGGGTGGCTTTTCAAGGTTTCCTGGTTAGGGAAGCTTGTGTCGGTGTTCTGGTGTGTGGAGCTTGATTTCTTTTCTCTGGAGTGCAATGACATGTCCAGTCATGAATTATGAGATGTCAGTGGGTTTGGAGTGACTTTGGGCAGCCTGTATATTGAAGCTCAGTGCTATGTTCCTGTGTTGCTGGAGAATTTGCGTGGTATGTCTTGCCCTGGAACTTGTTGGCCCTTGGGTGGTGCTTGGTTTCAGTGTAGGTATGGAGGCGTTTGATGAGCTCCTATCGATTAATGTTTCCTGGAGTCAGAAGTTCTCTGGTGTTCTCAGGATTTGGGCTTAAGCCTCCGCCTCTGGTTTTCAGTCTTATTCTTACAGTACTCTCAAGACTTCTCTATCTGTCACTTCCAATACGGTTCCCTCTGATTTAGCTTCTTCTGTTTGCTGGTCTCTTCAGTGTCCAATTTCCACTCTTACACAAGGGGGCGGTGGACACTTTTTTAGGCTCCCTTGTTCAGCTGTGCTGTGGAGAGGGAGGAACACTGCAAACAAATAACACTGGCATCTGTGGGGAGTGCTCGCAGTGTCTCAGCCACACTAGGTTTGCCCCTGTTCACGGCGTGTGTGCTTTCCCAGTCTGTACTAAGTAGGAAGTCAAGACACACCTGGAGTAACAGGCAAATTTGGCCTTGGAGCACGAAATGAAGCAGGGCAAAGGCTAATAGAGTTTTGCCAAGAGAATGCACTGGTCATAGCAAACACCCTCTTCCAACAACACAAGAGAAGACTCTACACATGGACATCACCAGATGGGCAACACCAAAATCAGATTGATTATATTCTTTGCAGCCAAAGATGGAGAAGCTCTCTACAGTTAGCAAAAACAAGACCAGGAGCTGACGGTGGCTCAGATCATGAACCCCTTATTGCCAAATTCAGACTTAAATTGAAGAATGTAGGGAAAACCACTAGACCATTCAGATATGACCTAAATAAAATCCCTTATGATTATACAGTGGAAGTGAGAAATAGATTTAAGGGACTAGATCTGATAGATAGAGTGCCTGATGAACTCTGGACGGAGGTTCGTGATACTGTACAGGAGACAGGGACCAAGACCATCCCCATGGAAAAGAAATGAAAAAAAACAAAATGGCTCTCTGAGGAGGCCTTACAAATAGCTGTGAAAAGAAGAGAAGTGAAAAGCAAAGGAGAAAAGGAAAGATATAAGCATCTGAATGCAGAGTTCCAAAGAATAACTAGGAGAGATAAGAAAGCCTTCCTCAGCGATCAATGCAAAGAAATAGAGGAAAACAACAGAATAGGAAAGACAAGAGATCTTTTCAAGAAAATTAGAGATATCAAGGGAACATTTCATGCAAAGATGGGCTCGATGAAGGACAGAAATGGTATGGACCTAACAGAAGCAGAAGATATTAAGAAGAGGTGGCAAGAATACACAGAAGAACTGTACAAAAAAGATCATCATGACGAAGATAATCACGATGGCGTGATCACTCACCTGGAGCCAGACATCTTGGAATGTGAAGTCAAGTGGGCCTTAGAGAGCATCACTACAAACAAAGCTAGTCGAGGTGATGGAATTCCAATTGAGCTATTTCAAATCCTGAAAGATGATGCTGTGAAACTACTGCACTCAATATGCCAGCAAATTTGGAAAACTCAGCAGTGGCCACAAGACTGGAAAAGGTCAGTCTTCATTCCAATCCCAAAGAAAGGGAATGCCAAAGAATGCTCAAACTACCGCACAATTGCACTCTCTTGTTTTTCTGTGTTGCTTCTCCCCTGGGAGTTACCATTGGGTAAGTAATCTGTGGGTTTTAATTATTTATTTATTTTTCCTCCCAGTTATGTTGCCCTCTGAGGTTCCAAGGGTTGCCACAGACTCACCCGTGAGAGTGTTTCCTGGCATTTGGAAACTGCTTTCTTTTTTAGGACTCCCTTCCTGGGATGGATCTCCGTCCCTACCTCTTTTGTCTCTCTTTTTATCTTTTATATTTTTTCCTACCTCTTTTTGAAGACAATGGGCTGCTTTTCTGGGTGCCTGATGTCTTCTGCCAGCATCCAGAAGTTGTTTTGTGGAATTTACTCAGTGTTCAAATGTTCTTTTTATGTTCTCCCTGTCCTATTCCTCCGCCATCTTAGGACCGCCTCCCCTGGTACTTGGGTATATTTTCTATCTGTGTTTAAATTTTCTTTATCTATTCTTCTCCTGACCTCAGTGAACACTGCTATGACCATTATTTTAAACTATCATGTAAAGCACTTATCTCTGTTTTGCTAAGATTGTTTGTGAGATTTTATCTTGATCTTTCATTTGGAATACATTCCTGTTTATTCATCTTCCTTGACTTTCTACAGGTGTCATTTTATGCATTAGATAAAATAGTCACCTCTGTCAGTCTTGACAGAGTGGCCTTGTGGAGATAAGCCTTCCAAGCCTGCCCTAATTCTTTGTCCTCTCAAACCTTTGAGATTGTCTGAGCAATCTACTTCATTTTTAGTGGCTTCCATTAGTTGAGGGTGTGCAAAGACTTATCAGAGTCCCAAATGAGAGGATCTCAGTCAGTACCTAGATTCTGGCTGATTGTAAGCCAGACTCCCACACAGCAGCTTTTACACGTTTGGAAATACACCTCCATCAAAGGAATACTAGAAGATAGGTATTTCTCTCTGTTCCTTTACACTGAGCCTGGAGTGATAGCCAATTAAGAACTGTTTATTTTCCACCATCCCATCAAACTGATAAGCCCTGCTGACCACCAGAGCCAGGCAATTATGGTACACCCCGAGTGGCAGTCATAACAACTGGGACACCAGATGTGTCTACAAGCTCCCAACTGGTTGCGTTCTAGAGTACAGGAGGAGCATGAAGATAGGACCCATCTTCTGAGGTTTCTGGAGTGGATTATAGATGCCCTTAGATCTGTGTTTCTGAATGTTAAGTTTTAAACCAACTTTTTCACTGTTCTCTTTCACTTTCATCAAGAGGCTTTTTTGTTCTATACTTTCTGCCATAAGGGTGGTATCATCTGCATATCTGAGGTTATTGATATTTCTCCCGGCAGTGTTGATTCCAGCTTGTGCTTCGTCCACCCAGCATTTCACATGATGTACTCTGCATATAAGTTAAATAAGCAGGGTGACAATATACAGCCTTGACGTACTCCTTTCCCAGTTTGGAACCAGTCTGTTGTTCCATGTCCAGTTCTAACTGTTGCTTCTTGACCTGCATACAGGTTTCTCAAGAGGCAGATCAGGTGGTCTGGCAGTCCCATCTTTTTCAGAATTTTCCACAGTTTGTGGTGCTCCACACAGTCAAAGGCTTTGGCATAGTCAATAAAGCAGAAATAGATGTTTTTCTGGAACTCTCTTGATTTTTTGATGATCCAGCAGATGTTGGTAATTTGATCTCTGGGTCCTCTGCCTCTTCTAAATCCAGCTTGAACATCTGGAAGTTCACGGTTCACATGCTGTTGAAGCCTGACTTGGAGAATTTTGAGCATTAATTTACTAGCGTGTGAGATGAGTGTAGTTGTGTGGTAGTTTGAACACTCTTTGGCGTTGTCTTTCTTTGGAATTGGAATGAAAACTGACCTTTTCCAGTCCTGTGTCCACTGCTGAGTTTTCCAAATTTGCTGGCATATTGAGTGCAGCCCTTTCATAGCATCATCTTTTAGGATTTGAAATAGCTCAACTGTAATTCCACAACCTCCACTATGTTTGTTCATAGTGATGCTTCTTGAGGTCCATTTGATTTCACATTCCAGGATGTCTGGCTCTAGATGAGTGATCATACCATCATGCTTATCTGGTCGTGAAGATCTTTTTTGTATAGTTCTTCTGTGTATTCTTGCCAACTCTTCTTAATATCTTCTGCTTCTATTAGGTCTGTACCATTTCTGTCCTTTGTTGTGCCCATCTTTGCATGGAATGTTTCCTTGGTATCTCTAATTTTCTTGAAGATATCTCTAGTCTTTCCCATTCTGTTGTTTTTCTCTATTTCTTTGCATTGATCACCGAGGAAGCCTTTCTTATCTCTCCTTGCTGTTCTTTGGAACTCTGCATTCAAATGGGTATATCTTTCCTTTGCTCTTTTGCCTTTCGCTTCACTTCTTTTCACAGCAATTTGTAAGGCCTCTTCAGACAACCATTTTGCCTTTTTGCATTTCTTTTTCTTGGGAATGGTCTTGATCCCTGCCTTCTGTACAATGTCATGAACCTCTGTCCATAGTTCTTCAGGCTCTCTATCAGATCTAATCCCTTAAATCTATTTATCACTTCCACTTCCACTGTACAATCATAAGGGATTTGTTTAGGTTACACCTAAATTGTCTAGTGGTTTTCCCTAATTTCTTCAGTTTAAGTCTGAATTTGGCAGTAAGGAGTTCATGATCTGAGCCACTGTCAGCTCCTGGTCTTGTTTTTGCTGATTGTATAGAGCTTCTCAATCTTTGGGTGCAAAGAATATAATCAGTATGATTTTGGTATTGACCATCTGGTGATATCCATGTGTTGAGTCTTCTCCTGTGTTGTTGGAAGAGGCTGTTTGCTGTTGAGAGGGTAACAGGCACGAAGGCCAAGGGTCTCCAAATGGAGGAAATAGCCTGCAAGTGTCAGACATTTTTATCTCTCTTAAGCGGCAGGAACAAACAAACTAGCGATATTTTTTCTTCGCTATACAAATTTAAATGGAAGTTTCTCTTAAAATACTGTGTTGCCATAATGACACCTGGTTTCACCTGAAGTTCAGTTCAGTTCAGTTCAGTCGCTCAGTTGTGTCCTACTCTTTGCGACCCCATGAATCATAGCACGCCAGGCCTCCCTGTCCATCACCAACTCCCGGAGTTCACTCAAACTCATGGCCTTTGAGTCGGTGATGCCACCCATTCATCTCATTCTCTGTCGTCCCCTTCTCCTCCTGCCCCCAATCCCTCCCAGCATCAGAGTCTTTTCCAGTGAGTCAACTCTTCACATGAGGTGGCCAAAGTATTGGAGTTTCAGCTTTAGCATCAGTCCTTCCAATGAACACCCAGGACTGATCTCCTTTAGAATGGACGGGTTGGATCTTCTTGCAGTCTAAGGGACTCTCAAGAGTCTTCTCCAGCACCACAGTTCAAAAGCATCAATTCTTCGGTGATCAGCTTTCTTCACAGTCCAACTCTCACATCCATACATGACCACGGGAAAAACCATAGCCTTGACTAGACGGACCTTTGTTGGCAAAGTAATGTCTCTGCTTTTTAATATACTATCTAGGTGGGTCATAACTTTCCTTCCAAGGAGTAAGCATCTTTTAATTTCATGGCTGCAGTCAGCATCCGCAGTGATTTTGGAGCCCCCAAAAATAAAGTCTGACACTGTTTCTACTGTTTCCCCATCTATTTCCCATGAAGTGATGGGACCAGATGCCATGATCTTTGTTTTCTGAATGTTGAGCTTCAAGCCAACCTTTTCACTCTTCTCTTTCACTTTCATCAAGAGGCTTTTGAGTTCCTCTTCACTTTCTGCCATAAGGGTGGTGTCATCTGCATATCTGAGTTTATTGATATTTCTCCCGGCAATCTTGATTCCAGCTTGTGCTTCTTCCAGCTCAGCATTCCTAATGATGTACACTGCATATAAGTTAAATAAGCGGGGTGACAATATACAACCTTGATGTACTCCTTTTCCTATTTGGAACCAGTCTGTTGTTCCATGTCCAGTTCTGAGTGTTGCTTCCTGACCTGTATACAGGTTTCTCAAGAGGCAGGTCAGGTGGTCTGGTATTCCCATCTCTTTCAGAATGTTCCACAGTTTATTGTGATCCACACAGTCAAAGGCTTTGGCATAGTCAATGAAGCAGAAATAGATGTTTTTCTGGAACTCTCTTGCTTTCTCCATGATCCAGCAGATTTTGGCAATTTGATCTCTGGTTCCTCTGCCTTTTCTAAAACCTGCTGAAGTTAACTATTCTCAAATCTTGAGTTAACCAATGCATTTTTCTTCTGGAAATGTTGGTCTTAAGCTATGTTAATGTACTATACATTTACCCCAAACTTTATCTTCAAATCGGTTCCAGCAGATGGCTCAGAACCTGCTTGACAAACCAGTATGTTATACTCAGATATTGTTCACCAAATCTATGTAAACAAAACCATTTGTATGGCAATCTGCCCTTCTACAAGATTCAAGTTAATCTTTTTATGGCCCGGGATGAATCGTCTGGTGTCAAGATTATCCCAAAATGCATCTTATAGGTGAAGGGCCTGGTGCCATTCTGAGTTTTAAGACATTCTTTTATTTCACTAAGAGACTGCTAGTGACTATATAACATCCAGCTGAAGACTAGCATGGGGGTACTCTTTCTGCCCCCTTCTGATGCCTATGTCAGAAGCTTTCTCTATCTCTTTTATACTTTAATGAAACTTTATTACACAAAAGCTCTGCACGATCAAGCCTCATCTCTGGCCCCAGATTGAATTCTTCTCCTCCGGAGGCCAAGAATCTCGGTGTCTTTGTGTCATTCCACAACAACCTTTCAGTATGACCAGTGCGTTCTCTTGGCAAAACACTCTTAGCCTTTGACCTGCTTTGTTTATACTCCAAGGCCAATTTTGCCTGTTACTCCAAGTGTTTCTTGACTTCCTGCTTTTGCATTCCAATCTCCTCTAATGAAAAGGACATCTTTTTTGGGTGTTAGTTCTAGAAGTTCTTGTAGGTCTTCATAGAACCGTTCAACTTCAGCTTCTTCAGCATTGCTGGTTGGGGCATAGACTTGGATTATTGTGATATTGAATGGCTTGCCTTAGAAACAAACAGAGATCATTCTGTCGTTTTGAGATTACATCCAAGTACTGCATTTCGGACTCTTTTGTTGTCTGTGATGGCTACTCCATTTCTTATAAGGGATTCTTGCCCACAGTACTAGATATAATGGTCATCTGAGTTAAATTCACCCATTCCAGTCCATTTTAGTTCACTGATTCCTAAAATGCCTATATTCACTCTTGCCATCTCTTGTTTTGGCCACTTCCAATTTGTCTTGATTCATGGACATAACATTCCAGGTTCCTATGCAATTTTGCTCTTTACAGCATCAGACTTTATGTCTAATACCAGTCACATCCACAACTGGGTGTTGTTTTTGCTTTGGCTCCGTCTCTTCATTCTTTCTGGAGTTATTTCTCCAGTAGCATATTGAGCACCTACCTGCCTGGGGAGTTCTACTTTCAGTGTCCTATCTTTTTGCATTTTCATACTGTTCATGGGGTTCTCAAGGCAAGAATACTGAAGTGGTTTGCCATTAACTTCTCCAGTGGACTACATTTTTTCAGAACTCTCCACTATGACCCGTCCATCTTGGGTGGCCCTGTATGGCATGGCTCATAGTATCACTGAGTTAGACAAGTCTGTGGTCCATGTGATCAGATTGGCTAGTTTTCTGCGATTGTGGTTTTCAGTGTGTCTGGCAATGGCAAGCCACTCCAGTACTCTTGCCTAGAAAATCCCATGGATGGAGGAGCCTGGTAGGCTGCAGTCCATGGGGTCGCTCTGGGTCGGATACGACTGAGCGACTTCGCTTTCACTTTTCACTTTCACACATTGGAGAAGGAAATGGCAACCCACTCCAGTGTTCTTGCCTGGAGAATCCCAGGGACAGGTGAGCCTGGTGGGTTTCCGTCTATGGGGTCACACAGAGTCGGACACGACTGAAGTGACTTGGCAGCAGCAGCAGCCAATTTAATGCCTTCAAGCAGTATTTTCTGAAACATCTCAGATTCTTAACATGGCTTGCCTCCCCTCAAAACATAAAACAAAAAACTCCTGATATTCCCATTAAAAATTACTGCCAGCTTTCTTTTCTTCTTTCCAAAACCTCAGAGTAATGCCCAACTCTTACCTTTTTCTCTCTCATCCTCAACATTAGAACATCCAGTCAGTCATACATTAAAGGGGCTTCTGTGGTGGCTCAGAGAGTAAAGAACCTGCCTGCAATGCAGGAGACCTGGCTTCATTCTCTGGGTCAGGAAGATGCCCTGGAGAAGGGAATGGCTACTCACTTCAGTATTCTTGCCTGAAGAATTCTATGGACAGAGGAGCCTGGGGGGTGGGGTGGGGTAGGGTGGGGATATGGTTCATGGGGTCGAAGAGTCAAACACAAATGAGTGACTAACATATCCCTCTCACCCACTCACTCATATATAAAAAACAGATCCAGAATCCAACCACTTCTCCTTCCAGTTACCAACAAAACTCAGCTGGATTACTGTAGTCATCCCTGGTCTTCCTGCCTCCTCCCTCACTCCCCTAAATCTGTTCTTCACTCTGAAGTCTGACAGAGCCTTCTAAGACCTGAGTCACATAACCTCCTTGTTCCTGTACCATTGCTCCTATCCTCTCCAGGAAAACATTCAACTTCTCAGGCTGCCATTTCAGGTCTGACTGTTTCTTTCCTGATCACCAGAGGAAAGAGAAATGTGGTTTGACTAGTTGACTCATTGGAAAAGACTCTGATGCTGGGAAGGATTGGGGGCGGGAGGAGAAGGGGACGACAGAGAATGAGATGGCTGGATGGCATCACCGACTCGATGGACATGAGTTTGAATGAACTCCAGGAGTTGGTGATGGACAGGGAGGCCTGGCGTGCTGTGATTCATGGGGTCGTGGAGAGTCAGACACGACTGAGCGACTCAACTGAACTGAACTGAACTGAACACTCCCAGCTCAACCTTACCTTCAAGCATTTGGACATACTGCTACTTGTGCCTGGAATAATCTACCCCACCTCATTCCCTTGGTTGCCAGACATAAGAACTATTTCACACAAACACTGACCTAGGGCTTGGGGTTTCTCAAGAGTCCCCAGGCCAAAGGGATAGGAGAGTTACAGTCTGCATCCTAGAGCATCACAATCTCAGAGAACCTGTGTGTTCTGTGTGAAAGTTGGGACTGGTGAGATCCCACTCACCTCGCTAGGGTCTTTAAGCACTTGTGTGGCCATGGAACCTGTGGGAAGAGGGAGGCTGTGAGAAGCAAGTCACCATGGAAGGGCTCCATGGGCTCAAACCTCCACTGTACCCTTGCCTCGTGCTGGGGCCAAGTGACCTTGGGCTTACTGTTAACTTCTCTTTTTTAAAATTTTATTTACTTTTGGCTGTGCTGGGTCTTCCTGCTGTGTGGACTTTTCACTAGTTGCAGAGAGCAGGGCTATTCTTCATTGCAGAGCAAGGGCTTCTCATTATGCTGGCTTCTCTTGTTGCAGAACAGGGGCTCCAAAGCATAGGCTCAAAAAGTTGCAGCAAATGGGCTTAGTTGCTCTGAGGCATGTGGTAACTTCCTGGATCAGGCATGTGGTCTCCTGCATTGGCAGGTGGATTCTTTACCACTGAGCCACCAGTTCAGTTCAGTTCAGTTCAGTCGCTCAGTCGTGTCCGACTCTCCGCGACCCCATGAATCACAGCACGCCAGGCCTCCCTGTCCATCACCAACTCCCGGAGTACAATCAAACTCATGTCCACAGAGTCGGTGATGCCATCCAGCCATCTCATTCTCCGTCGTCCCCTTCTCCTCCCGCCCCCAACCTTTCCCAGCATCAGAGTCTTTTCCAGTGAGTCAACTCGTCTCATGAGGTGGCCAAAGTATTGCAGTTTCAGCTTTAGCATCAGTCCCTCCAATGAACATCCAGGATTGATCTCCTTTAGAATGGACTGGTTGGATCTCCTTGCAGTATAAGGGACTCTCAAGAGTCTTCTCCAACACCACAGTTCAAAAGCATCGATTCTTCGGCGATCAGCTTTCTTCACAGTCCAACTCTCACATCCATACATGACCACGGGAAAAACCATTGCCTTGACTAGACGGACCTTGGTCGGCAAAGTAATGTCTCTGCTTTTTAATATACTATCAAGGTTGGTCATAACTTTCCTTCCAAGGAGTAAGCGTCTTTTAATTTCATGGCTGCAATCAGCATCTGCAGTGATTTTGGAGCCCAAAAATACAAAGTCTGACACTGTTTCCACTGTTTTTCCATCTATTTTGTTAACTTCTGTATCCTAGTCTTCAGTAATACCTCTTACCAGCTGCGTGACTTTGGAGAAGGACTCAACCTTCAGGTGACTCACTGTCCTCATCACCCCTTTTCCAGTTGGGGGAAAATTTTAAAAACTAACTCAGACTGTGTTCCTTCTCTGTTCACAACCCTCCATGGTTCCAAGCACCAGGAGAACCTAGGTACACCTTCTCCACCTGCCATTCCAAGCTCCACTCCCCGGTCAAACTCTGTTCTGTACAGACATGACATAAGCCCAGGTTTCCCCAACAGTCCTGGACCAGAAGCTCCTCGAGGTGTTTGCACAAGCGATCTCTCTGCTTGTAACACTCCCACATCTCATCACACTGACTTTCGGAAATGGGCCCTCCCTTCTCACACCCCTGCAGGTACTGGACGCTCTGACCTAGGCTGTGGTAATTCAACCATACTCCCCATATGTGGGGCTTTAGGATTCAAAAGTGGGAGTGGTTCAAGTGAGGGCCTGAAGATCTCAGCACCAACTCATGCCAGGTCCATCCATCAGTCCTCTGTGATCTGAGCCTGTGGGTGAACAGGGACGGGAATGACAGGTGACCAGTGTGGGAACTCTAACATCACCCCTTCCAGCCCAGCCCTAACGTGAGGTCCTCCCAGGTAGCCCCACTCCAAGCCTCAGATTCACCTCTGTGCAGTGAGGACAACAGTTTCTCTCGACCTTTCAGTCTCTGGTTGCCTCAGACCCGACTCAGCGATCAGGAGCTATGGAGCTGGTGAACCTGCCCCAAGCCAGCCAAAACGACGGCCACAAAGGGAGACCGGAAGTCCCGCCCCTATTTCTTGCCAAACATGGCTCGCCCCTCTCCCGCGCCTTCATTGAGTCAGCACTGCCGCTGTTTGGCGCAGAGCACTCTGGGTAATACAGACCCCTCTCCGCACGTGGCGAAGAGCCTATGTCCCATCCATTCCAAGCCGCGGAAAAGGCGCTTTGGTTTCTCTGACAGGAAAGGCACATGGATTTGTGAGCAGTGTTGGCTGTAGTCGATCACCAAAGTGTTGATAAAGATTATTTCACAGTTCATCAAGGTCAGCATGCTCTTAGAGGCTAAGCGGTTTTTCCGATGCTCCAAAGACTGCAAATCCAAATGATAATTCCATGGTGTCACTGAGACTCAGAGTGCTTCCACACGTAGCTGGGAGCTAATAAACATAACTTATTGCTCTTCAAATGCATATAGCCTAAAGTGTTAATCGGTTTTGTGCATTTCAGTATGTTCTGTCAGGAACTAAAGTGACTGAAGTGACTTAGCAGCAGCAGCAGCAGTCCTCTGATGGAGAAGGATAAGAAGCTTATGGAAGCTTCCTGATGGGAGAGACTGACAGGGGGAAACTGGGTCTTGTTCTGATGGGCGGGGCCATGCTCTGTACATCTTTAATCCAATTTTCTTTTGATGGGTGGAACTGTGTTCCCTCCCTGTTATTTACCTGGGGCCAAACTATGGTGGAGGTTCAGTTTCAGTTCAGTCGCTCAGTTGTGTCTATTTGCAACCCCATGAATCGCAGCACGCCAGGCCTCCCTGTCCATCATCAGCTCCCAGAGTTCACTTATGTTCATTGAGTCTGTGATGCCATCTAGCCATCTCATTCTCTGTCGTCCCCTTCTCCTCCTGCCCCCAATCCTTCCCAGCAACAGAGTCTTTTCCAATGAGTCAACTCTTTGCATGAAGTGGCCAAAGTATTGGAGTTTCAGCTTTAGCATCAGTCCTTCCAATGAACACCCAGGACTGATCTCCTTTAGGATGGACTGGTTGGATCTCCTTGCAGTCCAAGGGACTCTCAAGAGTCTTATCCAGCACCACAGTTCACAAGCATCAATTCTTCGGCGATCAGCTTTCTTCACAGTCCAACTCTCACATCCATACATGACCACTGGAAAAACCATAGCCTTGACTAGACGGACCTTTGTTGGTAATGAAGATAATTGTGACCTCCTTCAAAAGGTCCCATGCAGGCACTGCTACACTCAATGCCCCCAACCCTGCCTCAGGCCAGCACCGACCCACGCCTCCTCTGGAGACTCCTGGACACTCAAGGGCAAGTCTGGGTCAAATTTTTGTGGGGTCACTGCTCTTTTCTCTTGGGTCCTGGTGCACACAAAGTTCTGTATGTGCCCTCCAAGAGTCTATTTCCCCAGTTCTGTGTAAGTTCTGGCAGCTCTGTAGTGGGGTTAATGGCGACCTCCTCCAAGAGGGCTTATGCCATACCCAAGTCTGCTGCACCCAGCCCTACCTAAGTCTGCTGCACCCAGAGCCCCTGCCTCTGCAACAGTCCACTGTTGTGACCTCTATCTGCACAGGAGACACTCAAACACTGTTCTGTCTTAGTCTTTGTGGGGTCTCTGGGTCCTGGTACACACAAGGTTTCCTTGAGAAGGTGCAGGAGAAGGCCTAAGCTGGAGAGAAGGCCCTTCCCACCACTCCCACACATAAAGGGATTCTCAGACATCTGGACTCTGCAATTCATAGGAACAAAAGCCAGACCTCATTCCTTCTGAGGTATTTCTCTTCACTGTGCTGGTGAATGCTTACACTGAACCAGAATTGTTTCCCACATGCTTCACACATATACAGTTTCTGCCTAAGTTATATTCCTTGGTGCTCAGTCAGGTACAAAATGTCTCAAGACTGGGCCACACATCCCACGAGGTTGGACCTGCCTTGGGAGCCCTGATTTTGGACATGCCTTGAGAAGGTGCCTTCTCATCCTCCATTCAAAACCAACAATCTGAAAGCACAGAAATGTTGGGGAAGCACACATAGACTCTGTGGGAGGGGGAAGTCCTTTCACAAATGCACTTCTTACAAACCCAGAAATGAGCACATAGGACTGTAAGGAGGTTAGAGGGCTGAAGTGAACATGAGAAAGGGTCTGCTGTGCAGTTCTGAGTGTAGCAAGATCATAAAATGGGGAGGTGTACTATGAGAAAGGACACAGAGGTGGGATACAGGAAGGAAAGGCTGGGTCTCCAACTCACTTTTCTGTAAATGGCTTTTATCAGGGGCTTGTCTACTGGTGACAAGAGTACTGAACAACAGAGGAAATTGATAGCAAGCAAGCAGCTGGTGTTCATGGACTACTTAGACTATGTCTATAACTAACATTATGTGTAGCTCAGTGTTGAAGAGCACTTCAAAGGGAGCAGTGGAGAGGAACAGGGCAGACATAAAGGTCGGACAGGTGTGAAGTAGCCTTGGCCAGAAATCAGAATATAAATGATAAACAGGCAAAATGTCAAAAACAGATTAAAGATAGAAGTTAAGCTATGACCCGTGACATTGGTATGAAAACAGTAGGTGCTGGAGATGTTCTTGGTATGATCTGAAGACAGCCCTGGCTTGGAGCTATCCCCCCACATTCCGCTTCCCAAGGCCAGTTCTCTTCTAGGGCCCTCTCGCCGTGACTGGAGTCATACCTGCTGTGTCAGGTACCCATATCTCTCCTTGCAACTCCAGTTGGGCAACTGCATAGAACCTGGAAGATGCATATCTTAAGGGAAACAGAAGGCAGGTGAGTACACAGCACTGGTGCAGAGCAACACACTCCATGACCATAAAAAACAAAACAAAACAAACCCAGTGTTACAAAAAGAACCTTGGAGAAATGGCTTACAGGAATAGCCCAGTGGTCCCTCCAAGTAGTGACATACTGGTGCCTCCAATTCCTGGAACAGTCAGGCATGAGGAAATGCCAGCTGGAGGGAGAGGGGCAGAATCTGAGGCAGAGAGGTACAATGAATTTTGACAGTCACTGTGCCAGGGTGACCAAACCTTCAGGATTCATTGGTTTCACTGCAGACTTCCTACTCCCATATTCTTCCCTGCAAGGCTTCAGGGATGCTGAGGAGTTACATGGGAGAGGATGAGAATATACACTCAACACTGTGGTCTGGTCTGGTACCCACAGCACCTAAGTAAGAAAAAATTGGAAGGAAGCAATGTCCACAGTCTGGCTGTGAGAAGAAAAGAGGGGTCCATGGAGACACAAGGAAGGAAAGAACTTAGTCAAGGATGCTGAGTTGAGGCCACAAGTGCAAAATTCTCCAACATCACGTCACAGTACAGGAGTCTCTGAGTCACATCAGGAAGCTCCCACTCCTCCTGAGACAAGTCCACAGCCACATCCTCAAAGGTTACATTGCCCTACCATGATGGGGTGGGCAGTGTCCCTGAGCAGCCTCTCTCACCAGAACAGTTCGTCCCACAAACATCCACTCCCTGTCCTTCCTCCTCTCCAGCTCCAACACTTAGGATATTACCAGGCCCAGAGGCCACTGGTGCCAATGAGAGAGTAACAGGCAGGAAAGGCAGGGGTTCTGCGAATGGAGAGAATAGGCTGCAAGTGTCAGACATTTTTTTTATCTCTCTCTTAAGCAGTAGGAGGAAACAAACAAGTATTCGACTTTTTTCCCTTCTCTGTACAAATTTAAAAAGAGGTTTCTTTTAAAATTCTGTGTTGTCATAATGATACCTGGTTCCACCTGAACTTAACTTTTCTCAAACCTTGAGCTAACCAATGCATTTTTCTTATGGAAATGTTTATTTCAAGCTATGTTAATAAACTATATATTTACCCTAGACTCTGTCTTCAAGTCGGTTCTGCCTAAGACTCAGAACTTATTTGACAAATCAGTATGTTTTACTCATGCAAATGTTCTCTTAAGCTATGTTAATGAGTCTACGTCTTTGCTTGGAAACCTGCCTTTCTTCAAGATTCATGTCAATCATTTTTTGGCCCTGGACAATGCACCTTGTGCCAATGTTATCCCAAAATGCATGTTGTGGCTGAGGGGCCTGGTGACAGTCTCTGAATTTTGAGACATTTCCTTTCTCTAATTAGCAGCCTGCTAGTGCTCAAAGGTTAAAGCGTCTGCCTGCAATCCGGGAGACCTGGGTTTGATCCCTGGGTTGGGAAGATCCCCCGGAGAAGGAAATGACAACCCACTCCAGTATTCTTGCCTGGAGAATCCCATGGATGGAGGTGCCTGATGGGCTACAGTTCACAGGGTCGCAAAAAGTCTGACACAACTGAGCGACTTCACTCACTCAGTAGCTATATAACATCCAGCTAAAGACTATCAGGGGGGCACTCTTTCTGTCCCCTTCTGATGTCTATGTCAGAAGCTTTCTCTATCTCTTTTATACTTTAATAAAACTTTATTACACAAAAGCTCTGAGTGATCAAGCCTTGTCACCGGCCCTGGATTGAATTCCTCTCCTCCGGAGGCCCAAAATCCTGGTGTCTGTCACAGCTCAGCAGCAACCTTTAATCTTGGCTTGTCCGGGATTCTTCAGGGAAAGGTAAGGACGCTTGGAGATCTAGTTCTTTGTTCTCTTATCAAACACATTTTCTACTGTACTTTACTAACTCTACGGTGTGCTTGTGTGTGTGATTGATTGAAAGAGACACACGTGTGAACCAAGAGCTGGGTCCTAATCTGTGATTCCTTGGCGACCTCATATGGCTTATGGCAGAAACCCTGTTGGGGGATTATACCGACCTGCTAATATTGAGAGGCACCCAATGTCTCCTTCGGGGAATGGCCAGAGATGGACGAAGCATATGGACTGAACTCTCCTTTTGTGGTCTCTTTGACCATTTCATAACTTCCTGGGAATTAGAACTACTAACCTGATCTGTCAGATCATAGACTTTCAAGGGACTTGTGATCTATGCTGTTACTGTGTATTGATACTTAGTTCTCAAACTTGAAATAGTAGTCAGGAAGTGCCTAGCCTCACTAGTAGTCGAAAGTTCATAAGCTAAATGGAGCTCTAGCTCCAAGAGCATCTCTCAGGTTAAAGGTTACTCAGTTAGGAAGTACAGTGGCATTCTTCCTTTGGTAACGATAGCTCTTTTTGGACCAGGGAAGGCTCTGCAATGGCTTTTGTCTCAACTCCTTAGATATTCTTTCTGTGGAATCTGTGGGAATGAACTGGAAGGGCTGGCCCTAATAACTCAAGGACAAAATAACTTTTTCCTCACTGACCAGCCCTTCACCATCTCTTTTGCTATCACTTATACTGGTATGGTGATGCTTGGAAGGAACATCTTGGTTTTATGTTTGTACTGGTTTTAATGTGGTTAGGAATATACTCGGGGTCGTGCATAGGCACTCAGGAAAATAATGTTTCCCCCAGTGGTCTTAGCTTGGGAGGCATTCTAGAAGGTTACTCTGATTGCACCCCAAGTCCAAGTGGCATCAGAGGCAAGCAATGTTTTAATGGTGAGGAACTGGACATTAATTAGTCTGGGATGTCATCAGGTCTACCCCTGGTGAATCTCCACCTGCCTCGGTGGTAGAACCAGGAGAGACAAGTATGGTGCCTGAGTTGGTAAGGGACAGACTAAGTCTGACCAGGGAAAGAAAGCTTCGGTGGAAAGTCTTTCTACACCCCCATCTAGGGAGGGGTGCCACTGGTAGAAAGGTGGCACTGGTCACTTTTTTTCTCTTACACATGGGAGCTAGCAATTCCAGCCTCACTCCTTTGAACTGTATCCTGAAAAACTCAGATAGATTTGATCCCCAGAGCTTAAAGAAGACACACTTGATCTTCCTATGTGATACTGCATGGCCATGATATCTATTGGAGGACAGCAAACGGTGGTGGGTTGGGGGGGGGTCTCTTAATTATAATACTGTTTTACAATTAGACTGGTTCTGTAGAAAACAAGGGAAATGGGTAGAAGTAGAATATGTGTTGCCCTTCTTCTCTCTGTGAGACATGCCAGACTTATGTCCTAAGGGTGTAGATTTGGGTATTAAACATTCATCTCCCTCCTGTCCTCTTACTTTGCCCCCATACCCAGGGCTCCAAACTGAGCAAACTGAAAGTCAGGGAACCACACACACCCCCGCCCCGCCCCCAGAAGGGCTACCTTGGTCTCGGTAAAAACCCAAACTAAGATTCAAACTGTCCAAGTAGAGGTCCAAACAACCCATCTCATCTCAGTACAACCTCAAACTACTTTAGTTTCAATGGAAACTCAGACAATTGAAGTGAGAGAATCTCAAATAGCAAAAACTAAGGGTGAAATGCAGGATGAGATGGAGGACAGGAGACAAAGAGATAAAAGCAGAGTTCTCCAATCTGTCCTTGGGATATATATACACAGAGCATATATATTTCCTTGGGATCATATGCACAGAGCAGCCAGAGAGGTTGAGGAACAGCCACACAAGCTGTTGTCTCTTCATGAAACACCCATCAGGAGAAATAATCAGTTTATGAGAGTTAATAAGCCCATTTCTTATCAAGAAGTGCAAAGAATCAAGGAGGATCTGGGAGACTATTTAGAGGACCCAGAAAAATATATTAGAACTTTTAATGTGTTACTCTGCTCTATGACCTTACTTGGAAGGATGTGATGTATATCCTGGAACAAACGATAACTCCTGACTCAAAAACTCGAGTTTTGGGGAAAGCTGTTTCCTATGGAGATGAATGACTTGGTAATGAATTAGTAGGGAAGAGGGAGGACAAGATAGTTGCCCTCCCCATTGGGAATCAGGCAGTCCCAACTATAGAACCAGATTGGGAATAATAAAGGAAGATGAGATCAGAGTCATTTTGTCAGATGTATTCTTGAAGGACTCAGGCAAGCACATGCTAAGACTTTAAACTATGCCATATTGGCAAACATAGAACAGGAAGAAAAGGAAGCTGCTCCTGGTAAATTCCTAGATAGACTGAGAGAAGCCATTTGCAGATTCACTGAGATTCATCCTGAAAGTGGAGAGGGAAGAGTGATCTTAAAAGATAGATTTCTCACTCAGTTGGCTCCAGATATCTGCCATAAGCTATTAAAACAGGCATATGGACCAAATCAGTCTTTAGATAATCTGTTGCAACTGGCTCCAACAGTCTATTAAAGCAGGGAATATGAGGAAAAGAAAGAAAGGCAGAGAAAGACAAAGGAACTAGTGGAAGACTTTGTAGTG
The DNA here is from genome assembly GCF_049115385.1 of Moschus berezovskii. Lineage (NCBI taxonomy): Eukaryota > Metazoa > Chordata > Mammalia > Artiodactyla > Moschidae > Moschus > Moschus berezovskii. The sequence continues at coordinate 18,059,199 of NC_142481.1, forward strand.
GCTGTCAGAATCTTTCTTAAACAGTCTGAGAAGAACTCCTGGAGGGACCCAGTGAAAAAAGATGGACTTGCTATTACTATAGAAAGAAGGGGCACCTCAAGTGGGATTGCTGTCAGGCATCCAAGCCACCCTCAGCTCCATGTCTGGTCTGCAAGGGACCACACTAGAGGAGAGTCTGCACCCAGAGGCATAGGACCCAGGGGTTGGACTCTCAAGACAATCAGGACCGAAGTTGCCCGGGGGTCCCCTCACAAGCTCCCGTCGTAATTACACCTGAGGAACCCCAGGTATTCATAACTGTGGGGGGCCAATCCATTGATTTCCTTTTGGACACTGGGGAATCTTATTTTGTGCTTATTGAAGCCCCTGTCCCACTTTCTCCCCCATCCGCTTCCATAATGGGACTGTCTGGACGAGCCAAATGTTATTATTTCAGTCATCCTGAAAGCTGCAACTGGGACCCTGTGCTATTTTTCACACATGTTTCTGATCATGCCAGAGTCTCCCTCGCCCGCTTTGGGGAGGGATATACTGAACAAGGTCCATGCCTCTGTTTTCATGAATATGGAGCCCTCCTTTTCTCTCCCATTAATTGAAGAAAATGTAAATCCTAGATTGTGGGTTGATGGGAAATCTGTGGGTTGAGCACAAAATACTATTCCTGTAGTTGTCAAGCTCAAAGACCCACACTTATTTCCACATAAGAAGCAGTATCCACTGAAACCTGAGGTTAAGGAAGGGTTAAAACCCATTATTGAGAATTTAAAGGAGCAGAGACTATTAATTCCCTGTAACAGCCCATTCTACACTCCTGTTTTGGGTATAAAGATGTCAAGTGATAAATGGAGATTAGTTCAAGATTTACAAATAATAGATGAGGCTGTAGTTCCTTTATACCCTGTGGTGCCTAATCCTTGTATTCTATTGTCTTCAATGAAAGGTTGTTGCTGAGCTGTGAAAGATACCAGGATTTTTGGCCTCAGGAAGAGAGGAATTCAGTCTGGGGCCAGTGATGAGGCTTGATCACTCAGAGCTTTTGTGTAATAAAGTTTTATTAAAGTATAAAAGAGATGGAGAAAGCTTCTGACATAGACATCAGAAGGGGACAGAAAGAGTTCCCCCCTGCTAGTTTTTAGCTGGATGTTATATAACTACTGAAGTGAAGTGAAGTGAAGTCGCTCAGTCATGTCCGACTCTTTGCGACCACATGGACTGTAGCCCAACAGTCTCCTCTGTCCATGGGATTCTCCAGGCAAGAATACTGGAGTGAGTTGCCATTTCCTTCTCCAGGGTATCTTCCCGACTCAGGGATTGAACCCAGGTCTCCCGCATTGCAGGCAGATGCTTTAACCTCTGAGCCACCAGGGAAGTCCATATAACTACTAGCAGGCTTCCAATTAGAGAAAGGAAATGTCTCAAAACTCAGAGACTGTCACCAGGTCCCTCACCCACAATGTGCATTTTGGATAACATTGGTACAAGGTACGTTGTCCTGGGCAATAAAACAATTGACATGAATCTTGAAGAAAGTCGGGTTTCCAAGCAAAGACATAGTCTCATTATAGCTTAAGAGAACATTTGCATGAGTAAAACATACTGGTTTGTCAAGTTGGTTCTGAGTCTTAGGCAGAACTGACTTAAAGACAGTCTAGGGTGGGAAATCTGGTCCCATCACTTCATGGGAAATAGATGGAAAAGCAGTGGAAACAGTGTCAGACTTTATTTTTTTGGGCTCCAAAATCACTGCAGACGCTGATTGCAGCCATGAGATTAAAAGACACTTGCTCCTTGGAAGGAAAGTTATGACCAAACTTGATAGTATATTAAAAAGCAGAGACATTACTTTGCCAACAAAAGTCCATCTAGTCAAGGCAATGGTTTTTCCCGTGGTCATGTATGGATGTGAGAGTTGGACTGTGAAGAAAGCTGATCGCCGAAGAATCGATGCTTTTGAACTGTGGTGTTGGAGAAGACTCTTGAGAGTCCCTTGTACTGCAAGGAGATCCAACCAGTCCATTCTAAAGGAGATCAATCCTGGATGTTCATTAGAGGGACTGATGCTAAAGCTGAAACTGCAATACTTTGGCCACCTCATGCGACAAGTTGACTCACTGGAAAAGACTCTGATGCTGGGAAAGGTTGGGGGCGGGAGGAGAAGGGGACGACGGAGAATGAGATGGCTGGATGGCATCACCGACTCTGTGGACAAGAGTTTGAGTGAACTCCGGGAGTTGGTGATGGACAGGGAGGCCTGGCGTGCTGTGATTCATGGGGTCGCGGAGAGTCGGACACAACTGAGCGACTGAACTGAACTGAGCTGAGGGTGGGAAAATGCATAGTTTATTAACATAGCTTAAGACAAATATTTCTATAAGAAAAATACATTGGTTAGCTCAAAGTTTGAGAAAAGTTAAGTTCAGGTGGAACCAGGTGTCATTACAGCAACACAGAATTTTAAAAGAAACCTCTTTTTAAATTTGAATAGAGAAGGGGAAAAAAATGTCTAAGACTTGTAGTTTGTTTCCTCCTGCTACTTAAGAGAGAGAGAAAAAATGTTTGACACTTGCAGCCTATTTCCTCCATTTGGAGACACCTGGCCTTCCTGTTACCCTCTCACCATCATTCTGCTCTTTCCTATTGATCACTGTGCTGTGCCACATCCATGATAGGCATGGGGGCAAATAAATAAATGCCATCCAAGCACTGGGTGAGGCATGAAAGACTCCCCTCTCTTGCCCCCAAGTTCCCCAAGGGAACTTTCCTCCCAGACACAACCAAACACGGGCTCAGTTTTCTTCCTTTAGGCTGGGAGCAAGTCTCTGGGACCTTTGATTTTCATTCTCTCCACTGAGCACATGACCCCATGGATCATACCTTTCCCACATTTCCCATCTCCCACCCCAAAACATGGCTACCCCCTCCACCTCAGCCCATCAAAAGCATCTCCCTGTGCTCCCCACATGCCACCGTGCCCATGCCATCTGAAGAGTTCTTGGCAAATGCAATCATGATCCATTCTGCCCCTGACCCCTGATGGCCCACAGTGGCAGGGGAAACCCCTAGCCCTGCTTGAATGGCCTCTCCATTATGCTCTTTGCTTGCTTCATCTTCCTCAGTACCACGTGCAGATGCCACATACTTTAAGTCCTCTTTACTGCTGTGTGCAGTCCTCTCACCAGTCTCAGCCTTCCTCTTTCCACTTAAGCATATTCAAAACCCAGTACCATCAGTCCCCTAGCCTAGACCAAGCTACTACTCTTCCAGTTGACCCATTTACCCTTAAGCTCATCTGCCAGCCTGAGTGAAACCTTGTAGGCCTCACCAAAGGTCACTGCAAAACTCTAGTGAGCTTTTAGAGGGGGCAGTAAACACTGGCCTTGGCCTCACTGCCATCTCACCTACATTACTGCTGTGCTTCCACATCCATCTCATGTGTAGTCCCCCTTGGAAGCCTTAGTCCCCTACCAGACCCACCCCTCCCCTACACCTGCTTCCTTCCCCACAGTCACTTCTCTCCCTCATTTGCCTTTGTGATGCTCACAAAGTTCCATTCAGGTGCTCAAGAGAAAGGCCCAGTCTCCAATCTGGCCTCCTCTTCCTTGCCCACTAACAACATGTCATCACTATCTGAAGACCCCCTCCTAAATTACTCACAGCTGTACCCCAGTCCACACACAGGACACCAGTTTGTAGTGTCTCCAATCTGAATCCTTCCCCTGAACTCCAGACCTAGTGTGTGTCCAGCTGTCTAATCAATGCCTCCACTTGAGAGGGGGGGGTGGTCTCTGCAACATCTGACTCAACATGGCCAAAACCTAACTCCTCATATTCCCTCTTGAAAATTACCCCTACAAGTGATTTACCCATTCCAGTTAATGGCATCCTTCCTCCCAGCTGCAAAGGCCAAAACTTAAGATAGTTCCTCTCTACATCAGAAAGTTTTGCTGGATTTGAGACTTCCCTGATGGTACAGTGGTTAAGAATCTTCCTTCCAAAGAAGGGGATGCTTCCCTACTTGGCAAACTAAGGCTGTGCACCCCAACTACTGATCTACTGACTGCATGTGGTGTAGAGTCCATGCGCACAACAACGAAGGCCCTTTGCAGCAAAAAAAAAAAAAAAGTTTTGTTGGACCTATTTTCAAAAAAAAATCCAGAAACCATACATCTTCCCCCTATCCACAGCCACTACCCTCCTCAGGCCACCACCACACTCATCTCGAGTACTGCAGTAGCCTCCCTCAATCCTAGTGTCTGTTCTCCAATTTTTGACCAGAGAGAGTCTGTTAAGAAATGATTCATATTACTCCCCTCATTAACACTAGAACCTTCATGGTCCCAGGACTGGCAGAATAGAGGCACGGCTCCTCTGCCTGCCATTTCAGGCCTGACTCCTGTATCCCGGCTCTCTAATCCCACAAGACATAATGGAGAACTGTGGCTGCCACTCAATCTCACCTCTAAGCATTTTACCTGATGATCTCCATACCTTTAAAACCTTCTATAAGGCAGTCTACCGATGGTCAGAAATCAGGGACCCTACATAAAACCCCTGGCCTGGATTCAGGGTCTTGAATGTGACAAGAGGCCTCAGAACCCATGACAACAGTAGTCTGACAGGCATGGAGTTCCAAGACATATCCTGGAGACCATGAGTGGGAGACAGGGAGGAAGATGGCCTGAGACAGTCTTTACCCTGTGCATGGCTCATAAGTCCTTCTGAAGCCATGGAAATCTGTGGGAAGAGTGAGATTGTGAGTGAAGGGCATCCATGGTGGGGTCTCAAAGGTTGCAAAATGATCACCAGCTGTCTTTAATTTCTGAGCTTCAGTCCTTGATGCTTCTTCTTACTAGCCACAGTAGTGGCTAGCCTTAAACTAGGCCTACCATTCCACATTTGGCTCACCTGCCCACAATGTTTCTCATAAGGAGCCTCAACCCAGGTTCCCCGAATGAGCCTCAATCGTGGCTCCATGGCCCTGCACATGCTGGTTCTCTGTGTTAATAGTCTACTTCTCATCACACTGGGTGTCAGAAATGCAGAGTCCACCAAGGAATGCTCCACTGTCTTAAAGGGGACAATCTGAAGTGAACTGAACAGGAGTCCCTCATTTGAAGCTTTAGGATTCAGAGGTGAGGGTCTGGACAGGAGAAGGTCTACAGCACATAGTATCAACCTGCACTGGGTCCCTCAGCACGGGCCACTCTGGAGCCTGTGGTGGAGTGGAGCCGGGAGAGGCAAGAGACCAAGCCATGCGGCTGCGGGCTCCAACAAACCCTTACCCCAGCCAGTACCCCGGGAGGAGTTACCATAGACAGTGCCCTCTCCAAGCCACAGACCCACTTCTGTGAGGTATGGACATCTCTCACCCCTTCATGCTCACTTTACCTCCTCGGGGACCAAAAATTGCAGAACCAGATCAAGCTGACAGACCCAGGAAACACCAAAATGACTGGGCTGGAGAATGCCGGAAGTCCTGCCTTGACAGGTTTGGCAAAGTACCAGAGTGTCCTTCTCCTCGGCCTTCATTAGCCCAGAGCTGAAGATGGGCAGCCCTAGAGGCATCTTGGTAATGTAGTTTTTACCTGGCCAGGGATGTTGGCAAAAGGGGCTTCACTGGTAGCTCAGCTGGTAAAGAGTACATGCAGAGAAGAACGTTGTGGTACATATATGTAATGGAATATTACTCAACTATAAAAAAAGAACACATTTGAGTCAGTTCTAAAGAGGTGGATGAAACGAGCCTATTATATAGAGTGAAGTAAGTCGGAAAGAAAAATACCAGTACAGTATATTAATGCATATATATGGAATTTAGAAAGACAGTAAGGAGGAACCTATATGCAAGACAGCAAAAGAGACACAGATGTAAAGAACAGACTTTTGGACTCTGTGGGAGAAGGTGAGGGTGGGATGATTTGAGAGAATAGCATTGAAACATGTATATTACCATATATGAAATAGATGACCAGTTCAAGTTCCATGCAAGAAACAGGGCACTCAGAGCCGGTTCACTGGGACACCCCAAAGGGATGGGATGGGGAGGGAGATGGGAGAGGGGGTTTGGGATGGGGAAGGGGGTGGTTGGGGTGGACTGGGAGGTGGGGGGTGGACGGTGTGGGGGATACATGTACACCTGTGACTGATTCACGTCAATGTATGGTAAAAACCACAATATTGTAAAGTAATTAGCCTCCAATTAAAATAAATAAATTAAAAAAATAAACTGTCTGCAATGCAGGAAACCCCAGTTCAATTCCTGAGTCAGGAAGATCCACTGGAGAAGAGATAGGCTACCCACTCCAGTATTCTGGCCTGGAGAATCCAGTCCATGGGGTTGCCAAGACTCAGACACTTCTGATAAACTTTCATTTTCCTGGCAAAAGCCTAGATACCCCACAAGAAGCTCTCAGAAGTTGTGCTCCATGAAGGGATAGAACCTCGCTTCTCTCAAAGGGACACACGAAGCCTTCCATGGTGTGTAGTCTGCAACCAATCACAAAAATATTTACAGACATTTTATTTGGATGCTTCACAAAGCTACAAAATAAGACACACGAAGCATTGTCAATTCCACACAGTGCTTCCACCTATTACCGGGAAGCTACAAATATTATTTCTCTGCAAATATATGTGGACTGAAGTCAACTTTGTGGGCTACAGTATATTTGAGCAGTGAGAAGAGAAAAAAAAAAATGCAGACAGGGCCATAATGGGGAAAATGGGGGAGGCATGTTGGATGACTTAGCAGATGGTCAAGTATGGAGCCCTGCTGCACTTCCCACAGTAAACATGCCTGTATGTGTAGTCAGTGTAACAGGAGGGGGCCAGTACCTCAGCCAGATTCAGCTGCTCACTGTTGGAAAGGTCAATATTAGAGAGACAAGTATTGGTGGAAAAGGAAAAGTTGCTTTACTCAGGAAGCAGCAACCTGGGAAAATTGCACTAATGTCCAAAGACCATCTCCAAGTTGCTTGTGTGGAGAAAAAGGTTTTATTTGTTTTTAATTTATTTTATTGACGTATAGTTGATTTACAGTGTGGTCTTAGTTTCTGGTGTACAACAAAGTGATATATATATATATACTGTATTATATATATATTTTTTCATTATGGTTTATTACAGGATGTTGAATATAGTGTCCTGTGCTATACAATAGAGCCTTATTGTTTATCCATTGTATATATTGTAGTTTGCATCTGCTAATCCCAACTCCCAGTTGGTTCCTCCCCCACCCCTCCCTCACTCCCTCCCCCTTGGCAACCACAAATCTCTATGTTTGTGAGTCTGTTTCTGTTTTATAAAAAATTCATCTGTGTCATATTTTAGATTCTACATATAAGTGATATCATACAGTATTTGTTTTTCTCTTTCTGACTTACTTCATTCAGTATGAAAATCTCTGATTCCATCCGTGTTGCTGCAAATGGCACTATTTCATTTTTAATGGCTGAGTGGTATTCCACTGTATATATAATCCACTTCTTTATCCATTCATCTGTCAATGGATACAGGTTGCTTCCATGTCTTGGCTATTGTGACTAGTGCTGCTATGAACACAGGGGTGCGTGTGTCTTTTTGAATTTCAGTTTTTTCCAAATATATGACCAGGAGTAGAATTGCTGGATCATATGGTAATTCTATTTTTGGTTTTTTGGGGAACTTCCATAATGTGGAAGTCCCAGAGTGACTGTACCAATTTACATTCCCACAAGCAGTGTAGGAGGGTTCCCTTTTCGCCACATCTTCTCCAACATTTGTTATTTGTAGACTTTTTAATGATGGCCATTCTGACTTGTGTGAAGTTGCATCTCATTGTGGTTTTGACTTGCATTTCTCTAGTAATTAGCAATGCTGAGTATCTTTTTATGTGCCTATTGGCCATCTTCCTTGGAGAGATGTCTATTTAAGTCTTCTGCCCATTGTTTGATTGGGTTGTTTGTATTTTTGTTACTGAAGTGTATGAGCTGTTTATAGATTTGGAAATTAAGCCCTTGTCAGTCGCATTGTTTACAAGTATTTTCTCTCAGCCTGAGGGTTGTCTTTCCATTTTGTTTATGGTTTCCTTTGCTGTGCAAAAGGCTTTAAGTTTCATTAGGTTCAATTGTTTATTTTTGCTTTTATTTCTATTGCTTTATGAGACTGACCTAAGAAAATAATGATATAATTTATGTCAGAGAATGTTTTTCCTATGTTCCCTTCTAGGAATTTTATGGTGTCTTGTCTTATATTTAAGTCTTTAAGCCATTTTGAGTTTATTTTTGTGTATGGTATGAGGGTGGGTTCTAACGTCACTGATTTATAGGCAACTGTCCAGCTTTCCTAACATCACAGGCAGAAGAGTTTGTCTTTACTCCATTATATAGTCTTCCTAGGTGACAAAGATTTTAAGGAACAGTGTGTGGGGAACGGGGATTGCTGCAGGGTGCACGAGCAGCTCTTGCACAACTCGTGAATTGGTTAGCATCAAGGTGAAATTTCAAGCATCACCCATCTTCTGGTTACGTATCTGTGGCAACAGTTTTTGTGTGTGCAAAGTCACTTCAGTTGTGTCCAACTCTGGGTTACCCCAAGGACTATAGCCTGCCAGGGTCCTCTGTGCATAGGATTCTCTGGGCAAGAATACTAGAGTGGGTTGCCATGCCTTCCTCCAGGGGATCTTCCAAACCCAGGGATTGAACCTGAGTCTCTTATGTTTCCTGAAGTGGCAAGTGGGTTCTTTACGACTAGTGCCACCTGGGAAGCCCCAACAGTTTTCATGGTTCCTATAAAAACAACTTAGGAATGGGTTGTTCTTATTCTATATCTTTCAGAAAACTGGGAGTTTGGTGACTCTGTTCTGTGTCTGGTTTATTATCTAAACTGTTTTCACAGCTATTCTTATCTTTCCAAATATAAAATAAATATAAATGGCATATAAATCAACTATGTAATTGTAGTCTTTTCAGTTTGGCTTCTTTTACTCATCATAATACTTTTGTGATTCCTCTATGTTGTCACATGTGCCAATAATTTGTTCCTTATTATTGCCAAGTAATATTCATTTAGAGGAATGTGACATGCTTTGCTTTGTTTATCTATTGACTAGCTGAATGACACCTAAACGATTTCCAGGTTTGATACACTGAAACCTGAATAAAGCTGCTATAAACATCAGTGGGTAGGTTTCATTTGAGAATCAATTTACATTTCTTTCGAGTGTAAATGTAGGAGAGGGAATTCTGGGTCATATGATAAGGTCAATTTTGTAAGAATAAAGTACGTCTTTTCCCTCAAGAGAAAAATCATTGTGGTTGGACTTCCCTGGAGATACAGAGGATAAGAACCCACCTGCCAATGCAGGGGACACAGGTTTCATTCCTTGGTTGAGGACGATGTCACATGCTGAGGAGCGACTAAGCCCATAAGGCACAACTACTGAGCCTGCATGCCCCAACTACTTACCCTAGTGCCCTAGAGCATGTGCTCTGCAGCAGGAGAAGCCACTGCAGTAAGAAGCCCAGTCACCGCCACCAAGAGTTGCCCCCGCTTGCTGCAACTAGAGAAAGCCTGTGTGCAGCAAAACAGGCCCAGCACAACCAAACAAGTTTTATTTTAAAAATCATGTGGTTATTTTCATTGGGATTATATTAAGCTGATGGCTAGTTTTAAATGGACATGATATCTTTAATCTGGTGAAATTTCCCTTTCCTATTCCTTTCATTTATTTAAATTCCATGTACATTTGATCCTCATGAAAATTTTAGAACTTAAAAAAATTATTTTAGCAAATATTTATGAGGGTCTGTAATGTGCTTTGCAGTGTTTCAGTACTGGGGCTGAGGATTTAAATTCAAAAATTGTAGATAAAGTTGGAATAAATCCGCCTGATACCACTAAGAAAGTGAGGATATATAAAAAAGAAAAGAGATACAAGCATATTAATCCTTGGTGTAGGACACAAATAACAATAAAGAAGCTGAGAAGGTGCCACCATATTATCATGAATGTTATACTGAAAAACACAGAGAAACCAGTTGTGACTAATGAATAACTAACCATTGGAACTATGGCAATTAAATCATTAATCCATAAATTCACAGGAAAAGACTTGGCAGGTCCATTTAATTTTTTTAATGTTTGGCCATTTTCTCAATGCCATTTTTTTAAAAAATCATTCTTTCTTCATGATTCAAAAAACTGTTATTATATCTTAAATTATCTTTGACTCTATCCATATATTTTCTGTCACAATGACCAGGTAATCTATTCCTCTACTAAAACCAGATTATAATTTTGTTGAAATAACTGGTGAGAACAAGCCTCCTTTTACTTCCTGTTTCTTGAAATTTTCTTGGAGGCTACCCTGGTGGCTTCAGTAAAGAATCTGCCTGCAATGCAAGATACCTGGGTTCGATCCCTGGGTCAGGAAGATCCTCTGGAGAAGAGAATCACTACCCACTCCAGTGTTCTTGCTTGGCAAATTCCATGGACACGGGAGCCTGGCAGGCTATGGACATGAGTGAGCAACTAACAATTGCACTTTTGGTTGACTTCAAGAATTTAGTTTGGGGGAGTAAACAAAGATAAATATAGATGAATTTTGGAATAGTTGACATTTCTACAATGTCAATTCATCTCATACAAGGATATGATTTAGCTCTTTATTAAAATTTTATTTTGTACTTTTCAAAAAAGTTTAGACCTTTTTAGTATGACTTGAACACTTTAATACAAGGTCTAGCAGAGCATCCAGCACTTGATAGATGTAAAGCCAAGGTGTAGAAAGAGTGAATGGGTGAATTTAAATACCTAAGTCCAGTCAGCATGTCAAGGAAAAGCCAGGACTCAAGAGCCAATTAGCCCCAAGTACCAAGTTCAGCTCTCAGAATGTGATTTTATTATGCCTACCTGGCCAGAAGGTAGAGAGATTTTACCAGTTATGTGACTATTTATGTGGGTCATGCTGACTGTAGCCTGACATTGCACTAGACCCTAGGAAACAGGTAAAACCTAGGCCCTTTCTTGGAGCCTTACAAATTTCCTATGATAATGCAACTACCAATTAATGCTCTTAGAAGTAGGCTGGAGGGTTCAGGACGCATTCCCATGTGGCACATTCTGCAGTTCACACTTTACAGCACAAGATGTTTCCACGGTAACAACATTCCCACTGGGGTAGCTTCTTTCATCTACTTCCTCCTTCCTGGTTCAACACTTCATGGGAGTCCTGATCCCCGTGGCAGGACCAGAAACAGCAGTGGTACTAAGTGTTCCTGAAGAAATGCTGGCTTCTCAGAAGTCATCCACCTAAGATGTAGAATATAGCGAATGCCACTGGGAGGGAGAAGGGACCTGTGATGAAGCTGCTCAGTCTTTGCCTGAGACACCCGTCAATAACCAGAGGGACAGTTAAAGGATTAGAGGCTCTGCCACTGTGCTAAAGGTCAGAGTGGGAGACATGCTATCTGTGGTCATGGACAACAATTTAATCCTTCCAGGCTGCTGAAGTAGAGGGGTTGTTTAGGTGTTATTTTGCTTAATGTTGATACACAATAACCATTCAACAGATGACAGAATGACTTGATAAAGTTGCAACAAACTTGCCTATGGTCCCGCAGCTTGTCAGGGACAGGGCCTAGGTTTACTTTGTTCTGTCTGACCCTGGTCCCCATGCTCTCAATGATCACATGTGTCACTTCTCACCATCTCCCAAGACCTCCTGGCTCACATTCTCCCCACAGCACAAACACACACACTGGGCACACTGAGCAATGCTGTATTTATTTATTTTTATTAGAGTCAGACTGATATAGACCACATCAGGTGGGACAGGTGTCTGGGTTCCAGCTTCAGATGAGAAGGAAAACAGGGTAGGAAGTGCAAGTGCAGGCTGGCATCCTTGGCAAAGATTATATCACCAAAGACGTCACACTGAGACCTAATCCTAAGCCAGTGTTCACCACCGAGGACAACTTATAGCCGTTGCAATCTTTACTGAAGATGATGGAAAGCTGGAAGGGAGGAGGAGGAGGAACAGGATATAAGCCCATCCTGGGCTATCCTGTCTCCCCAGGATCACCTCACACCTCACCCTCAGGAATTCAGTCCCATCCCAAGCAAGAACCTCTGCCCACAGACCCACCACTGGAGAGGGGGCCGCCAGCAGGCACCAGGAGGAGGATGGCTCCCTAACAGCCCAGGCACAGGTGTCAGGAGGGAGACAGAGCCACCAGCCGAATCAGGAAGGGGAGGAGATGGCAAGGGTCAGCAGGGCACAGGTGGGACTTGTCCTGAGGGAGGAGCAAGGTGCTGGAGTCTGGGTTTGGGTCACATCTCCTGCACCTTGAGCCTCTTCTGTCAGGAGTTCTGCATGGACTGAATGTGCATGCAGGTGTCGTAAACAACCCCATGTGTCCTGTGAGCTTCTATTAGTGAATGAAACTCTGCTCATGGCAAATTTCTCATTTTAAACACTTCATTACAGAAAAATATCCAGAGACAGACTATTTACAATCTCCAATACTGTCTGACAAGAACAAGAAAGAAAAGATAGGCCGTCAGTAGATACATTGCTAGCTCAGGTGAGCAGTCACAGGTACCTAGAAGCCGCCTCAGGAGCCTCAGGCACCAAAACACCACAGTGGAAAATTAGGCTTGTAGACATGGAGACCATGTCAGTGGAAATGGGGCTCTCAGCCCGAGCAATGGCCAGCAGAGTGGGAACAAAAGGAAGTGACAAGATCACAGGCCAGAAACTTCACAAAACCAGGGAGTCCCATGCTGGAAAGAGACTCTAAAGGCAGGGGCTCCTTTTCAATTTTCCTAAAATAGCGCTGGGACTTTCTAGGTGGCTCGGCGGTAAAGAATCTGCCTGCCAGACAGGAGACATGGGTTTGAGCCCTGGGTTGGGAAGATCCGCTGGAAAAAGAAATAGCAACCTATTTCAGGATTCTTTCCTGGAAAATCCCATAGACAGAGGAACCTGGGAGACGACAGTCCATGGGATTGCAAAGAGTTGAGTATCACTTAGGGAGTAAATCACCTACAACAAAATAGAGCTGACAAAACTACACGTGTGTGAGCTGAATGCTTCCTTTCCTGCCAAAGATTAAAATCCTACTCCTCCAATGCTGGCTCCAAAACTGAAGGAAAAAAAAAACGCATGAGTCAGCACACTTGGCCTATTGCACTGATATTAGTCCTCTCTCTGTGACCTGATTGGCATGATACAGACATATTCAGTAACAAGAGGCTGAATGTGCAGGCAGACTGCGCTTGCATATTATAGGTGCTGTGGGGGCGTGAGAGCTCAGTCGCTTCAGTCATGCCTGACTCTTTGCAATCCACCAGGCTACTCTGTCCATGGGATTTTCTGGGCAAGAATACTGGAATGGGTTGCCGTTCCCTACTCCAGGGCATATAAATGACCTAGGGATGGAGCCCATGTCTCCTGCATTGCATGAGCCACTGGGGAAGCCCATTACAGGTGCTGTAGGGTGGACCAAAGGTTTATGTAGTTAATAGCTCTTTAATAATAGCTCTTGTCCGTCACACATCCCAAGACTGCATAATCTATTATCATGTGGCATACTGCACTATGCATACATGAGGGCTGGGAGAGAGTAGATTACCGTGATTTTCAGATGATTCAACCTGTTCACAAGTCCTTTCTCAGCGAAGCAATCCTGGATTTTTTCTAGCGCTACTTTTTCTGCATTAGTAGCTTCAACCAAATCGAGGGTTTCATTCAACATTGGTGGTGGTAATGCAAGGGTTACAGTGGTAAGGACTCCATAAAAAGCAGGGCAGGCTTCGGCTGAAGGCACAACAGAAAACACCTTGTCAAAAGAATAGCCAAGGTAGAAGGTTCCTGTTTCCCACCACCTGATAGGAACTCACACATCCAAAGCTTCAGACTCACTTCCCACAGGGACCCGCCCTCTCCCAGGACTGACTTACATCTCAGACAGAAAACCTTCACTATAAGACACTCCCAGCAGAGGGAGCAGCAAGAGGGGCTAGGCCTGGAGATCCCTCTGCCCTTGACCACCGCTCCCAGGTATACCAGCCTACTTCTTCCCTTCCAATGAGCACCATTACACTAAACAAACTATCCCCCAGGGTGTGCGCAGATAATGACCTATCCAGCTCCACACCACCCCCTCCATTCAAAGACTGAAAGCCTCAGGGAGTTTGTGCCAGACTCCTGGGCACTGATCTGCCAGCTGCCCTCGGAATCTGTCTGTTGAGGTGGCTTGGACAGGACTGGGGAAGATGCAGTGAGACAGCACCAGGCAAGAATCAGGAGGGCCATCCAGACCCTCCTTCCTACCCTGACGCGTCTCAAAGGTCAGCTCTCTGGTCACCAGCAAGGCCAGCACAAGCAGTGGTCCATTCATTGTGGCGGCAGTTGGAGTGCTTTGCTCAGGGCAGGGTTTCTGTTGCTTTATAAACCACAAGCTTCCTAAGCCCAGCCCACATCCCTCCCAGGAGGACCACAGGCCTGTGGTCATGCAGCTGGCACAGGTGGCTCCCTAGGTCCTTGGGGTATTTACTGTGGAAGACCATCCTACTCTGAGAGCAGAGCTTCTGGAAGACATGTGGGGATATCTTTGCCAAAAACCAAGTGGAGCTGACATTTCTGACTCCATTTGGAGCCAAGTGCTTTGTTGTCCCAGCCCAACCATCATCTGTTTTCCTGAGCATCCATCCCCAGCCCATCCTGGTTCCCAGGGCAGCACTCTCTCAAACTGAGCAGATGGAATTACAGGAGGGCCAAGGACAGCTCTACACCACTGTCAGGTAGAAAAAAGGTCATCCAGAATCCTTCCTTTTTTCCCAAATTTAAATCCTGGAGATAATGCTGCACTGGGCCTTATTGAAGCCCCCGAGTATCTTAACATCTTACTGAAGCCCCCAGATATGGTAAGCCCCCAAATATCTCTAGACAGGGCCCTGACAGTAACCTTGGGCTCTGAATCATTCCGATCTGGGAACTCTCAGGCCTTAAGTCCATGTGGGTTTTTTCAGGGGCTGATAATTCTGTAAGTTTGAATCATGCCACCAGCTTTTCTCAAATATTCAAGAAAGTTCCTATGTTCTAGACCCCTAGTGGCTCCAGTCTTTCCCCTTCTCCTGACTGTCCCATCCTCCTCCATCTGTGAACCTGGTCTCAAGAGATATTTGGACTGGAGTCTATCCAGAGGCATCAGGGAGTAGCTGTGGGGTTGTAGAGTTTATCTCCTGGGGCAGAGGCTCTGAGTTCTACCCAGAGAACTGGGTCCACCACAGGGGGCAATGCATGTGTGCAAACTCTCTCAAGAGATAAATTCAACCTTCCACGCTACCAAAGCAGTTTGTTGGGACAAATAATTTGAGATAGTCCTTAAAAACTCTAGAAGCAAAGTCCGAGAAACTTCCAATGGCCAAAGTGGAAACAGTTTGGAGACAAAATAAATAAAAGAGAATGAGATAATAACCCAAAGTATAAAGTAATATGTATCAGTCCATGCTGATAAACGAATCAGTTCAGTTCAGTCGCTCAGGTGTCTGACTCTTTGTGACCCCATGGACTGCAGCACGCCAAGCCTCTCTGTCCATTGCCAACTCCTGGAGCAGCACTTTCACAATATCATCTTTTAGGATTTGAAATAGCTCAACTGGAATTCTGTCACCTCCACTAACTTTTTTCGTAGTGATGCTTCCTAAGTACCACTTGACTTCACATTCCAGGATGTCTGGCTCTAGGTGAGTGATCACACCATTATGATTATCTGGGTTGTGAAGATCTTTTTTGTATAGTTCTTCCATGTATTCTCGCCACCTCTTCTTAATATCATCTGCTTCTGTTAGGTCCATATCATTTCTGTCCTTTATTAAGCCCATCTTTGCATGAAATGTTCCCTTGGTATCTCTGATTTTCTTGAAGAGATCTCTAGTCTTTCCCATTCTGTTGTTTTCCTCTATTTCTTTGCGTTGATCGCTGAGGAAGGCTTTCTTATCTCTCCTTGCTATTCTTTGGAACTGTGCATTCAAATGGGTATATTTTTCCTTTTCCCCTTTGCTTTTCACTTCTCTTCTTTTCACAGCTATTTGTAAGCCCTCCTCAGACAGCCATTTTGCTTTTTTGCTTTTCTTTTTCTTAGGGATGGTCTTGATCCCTGTCTCGTGTACAATGTCACGAACCTCCATCCATAGTTCATCAGGCACTCTATCTATCAGATCTAGTCCCTTAAATCTATTTCTCACTTCCACTGTATAATAATAGGGGATTTTATTTAGGTCATACTTGCTTGGTTTAGTGGTTTTCCCTACTTTTTTCAATTTCAGTCTGAAATTGGCAATAAGAAGTTCATGATCTGAGCCACAGTCAGCTCCTGGTCTTGTTTTTGCTGACTGTATAGAGCTTCTCCATTTTTGGTTATAAAGAATATAATCAATGACAATGTGTGGAGTCTTCTCTTGTGTTTTTGGAAGAGGGTGTTTGCTATGACCAGTGCATTCTCTTGTTAAAACTCTATGAGCCTTTGCCCTGCTTCATTCTGTACTCCAAGGCCAAAGTTGCCTCTTACTCCAGGTGTTTCTTGACTCCTACTTTTGCATTCCAGTCCCCTATAATGAAAAGGACATCTTTTTTGGGTGTTAGTTCTAGAAGGTCTTGTAGGTCTTCACAGAACTGTTCAGCTTCAGCTTCTTCAGCATTACTGGCTGCAGCATAGACTTGGATTACTGTGATAATGAATTGTTTGCCTTGGAAACAGAGATCATTCTGTCGTTTTTGAGATTGCATCCAAGTACTGCATTTCGGACTCTTTTGTTGACTGTGATGGCTACTCCATTTCTTCTAAAGGATTCTTTCCCACAGTAGTAGATATAATGGTCATCTGAGTTAAATTCACCCATTCCAGTCCATTTTAGTTCACTGATTCCTAGAATGTTGATGTTCACTCTTGCCATTTCTTGTTTGACCACTTCCAGTTTGTCTTGATTCATGGACCTAACATTCCAGGTTCTTATGCAATATTGCTCTTTACAGCAGTGGACCTTGCTTCCATTTTGGCTGTCTCTGTCTCTTCATTCATTCTGGAGTTATTTCTCCACTGATCTCCAGTAGCATTTTGGGCACCTACCGACCTGGGGAGTTCGTTCAATGTCCTATCTTTGTGCCTTTTCATACAGTTCATGGGGTTCTCAAGGCAAGAATACTGAAGTGGTTTGCCATTCCCTTCTCCAGTGGACCACATTTTGTCAGAACTCTCCACTATGACCCGTCCGTCTTGAGTGGCCCTGTATGACATGGCTCACAGTTTCATTGAGTTAGACAAGGCTGTGGCCCATGTGATCAGATTGGTTAGTTTTCTGTGTTTGTGGTTTTCAGTCTGTCTGCCCTCTGATGGAGAAGGATAAGAGGCTTATGGAAGCTTCCTGATGGGAGAGACTGACTGAGGGGGAAACTGGGACTTGTTCTGATAGGCGGGGCTGTGCTCAATAAATCTTTAATCCAGTTTTCTTTTGATGGGTGGAGCTATGTTCCCTCCCTGTTATTTCAGTTCAGTTCAATAAACTGTGGAACATTCTGAAAGAGATGGGAATCCCAGACCACCTGACCTGCCTCTTGAGAAACCTGTATGCAGGTCAGGAAGCAACAGTTAGAACCGGTCATGGAACAACAGACTGGTTCCAAATAGGAAAAGGTGTACGTCAAGGTTGTATATTGTCACCTTGCTTATTTAACTTATATGCAGAGTACATCATGAGGAACGCTGGGCTGGAAGAAGCACAAGCTGGAATCAAGATTGCTGGGAGAAATATCAATAACCTCAGATATGCAGATGACACTACCCTTATGGCAGAAAGTGAAGAGGAACTCAAAAGCCTCTTGATGAAAGTGAAAGAGGAGAGTGAAAAGGTTGGCTTGAAGCTCAACATTCAGAAAACAAAGATCATGGCATCTGGTCCCATCACTTCATGGGAAATAGATGGAAAAACAGTGGAAACAGTGTCAGACTTTGTTTTTTTGGGCTCCAAAATCACTGCAGATGCTGATTGCAGCCATGAAATTAAAAGACGCTTGCTCCTTGGAAGGAAAGTTATGACCAACCTTGATAGTATATTAAAAAGCAGAGACATTACTTTGCCGACCAAGGTCCGTCTAGTCAAGGCAATGGTTTTTCCCATGGTCATGTATGGATGTGAGAGTTGGACTGTGAAGAAAGCTGATCGCCGAAGAATCGATGCTTTTGAACTGTGGTGTTGGAGAAGACTCTTGAGAGTCCCTTATACTGCAAGGAGATCCAACCAGTCCATTCTAAAGGAGATCAATCCTGGATGTTCATTGGAGGGACTGATGCTAAAGCTGAAACTCCAATACTTTGGCCACCTCATGAGACGAGTTGACTCACTGGAAAAGACTCTGATGCTGGGAAAGGTTGGGGGCGGGAGGAGAAGGGGACGACAGAGAATGAGATGGCTGGATGGCATCACCGACTCTGTGGACATGAGTTTGAGTGTACTCCGGGAGTTGGTGATGGACAGGGAGGCCTGGCGTGCTGTGATTCATGGGGTCGCGGAGAGTCGGACACGACTGAGCGACTGAACTGAACTGAACTGACTCAGTCATGTCCAGCTCTTTGTGACCCCATGAATTGCAGCATGCCAGGCCCCCCTGTCCATCACCAACTCCTGGAGTTCACCCAAACTCATATGCATCAAGTCGGTGGTGCCATCTCATCCTCTGTTCTCCCCTTCTCCTCCTGCCCCCAATCCCTCCCAGCATCAGAGGCTTTTCCAATGAGTCAACTTTTCGCATGAGGTGGCCAAAGTATTAGAGTTTCAGCTTTAGCATCAGTACTTCCAATTAACCCCCAGGACTGATCTCCTTTAGAATGGACTGGTTGGATCTCCTTGCAGTCCAAGGGACTCTCAAGAGTCTTCTCCAACACCACAGTTCAAAAGCATCAATTCTTCAGCACTCAGCTTTCTTCACAGCCCAACTCTCACTTTCATACATGACCACGGGAAAAACCATAGCCTTGACTAGACGGACCTTGGTTGGCAAAGTAATGTCTCTGCTTTTTAATATGCTTTCTAGGTTGGTCATAACTTTCCTTCCAAGGAGTAAGCGTCTTTTAATTTCATGGCTGCAATCACCATCTGCAGTGATTTTGGAGACCAAAAAAATAAAGTCGGACATTGTTTCCACTGTTTCCCCATCTATTTGCCATGAAGTGATGGGACCAGATGCCATGATCTTCGTTTTCTGAATGTTGAGCTTTAAGCCAACTTTTCCACTCTCCTCTTTCACTTTCACCAAGAGGCTTTTTAGTTCCTCTTCACTTTCTGCCATAAGGGTAGTGTCATCTGCATATCTGAGGTTTTTGATATTTCTCCCGGCAATCTTGATTCCAGCTTGTGCTTCATCCAGCTCAGCTTTTCTCATGATGTACTCCGCATATAAGTTAAATAAGCAGGGTGACAATATACAGCCTTGACGTACTCCTTTTCCTATTTGGAACCAGTCTGTTGTTCCATGTCCAGTTCTAACTGTTGCTTCCTGACCTGTATACAGGTTTCTCAAGAGGCAGGTCAGGTGGTCTGGTATTCCCATCTCCTTCAGAATTTTCCACAGTTTATTGTGATCCACACAGTCAAAGGCTTTGGCATAGTCAATGAAGCAGAAATAGATGGTTTTCTGGAACTCTCTTGCTTTCTCCATGATCCAGCGGATGTTGGCAATGTGATCTCTGGTTCCTCTGCCTCTTCTAAAACCTGCTTGAACATCTGGAAGTTCACAGTTCACGTATTACTGAAGCCTGGCTTGGAGAAATTTGAGCACTACTTTACTAGCGTGTGAGATGAGTACTATTGTGCGGTAGTTTGAGCATTCTTTGGCATTGCCTTCCTTTGGGATTGGAATGAAAAGTGACCTTTTCCAGTCCTGTGGCCACTGCTGAGTTTCCAAATTTGCTGGTGTTTTGAGTGCAGCACTTTCACAGCATCATCTTTCAGGATTTGAAAGAGCTCAACTGGAATTCCATCACCTCCACTAGCTTCATTCGTAGTGATGTTTTCTAAGGCCCACTTGACTTCACATTCCAGGATGTCTGGCTCTAGGTGAGTAATCACACCATCATGATTATCTTGGTCGTGAAGATCTTTTTTGTACAGTTCTTTTGTGTATTCCTGCCAACTCTTCTTAATATTGTCTGCTTCTGTTAGGTCTATACCATTTCTGTCCTTTATTGAGCCCATCTTTGCATGGAATGTTCCTTTGGTATCTCTAATTTTCTTGAAGAGATCTCTGGTCTTTCCCATCCTACGGTTTTCCTGAGGAAGGCTTTCTTATCTCTCCTTGCTATTCTTTGGAACTCTGCATTCAGATGCTTATATCTTTCCTTTTCTCCTTCGCTTTTCGCTTCTCTTTTTCACAGCTATTTGTAAGGCCTCCTCAGACAGCCATTTTGCTTTTTTGCATTTCTTTTCCAAGGGGATGGTCTTGATTCCTGTCTCCTGTACAATGTCACAAACCTGCATCCATAGTTCATCAGGCACTCTATCAATCTGATCTAGCCCCTTAAATCTATTTCTCACTTCCACTGTATACTCACAGGGGATTTGATTTAGGTCATATATGAATGGTCTAGTGGTTTTCCCTACTTTCTTCAATTTAAGTCTGAATTTGGCAATAAGGAGTTCATGATCTGAGCCACAGTCAGCTCCTGGTCTTGTTTTTGCTGACTGTATAGAGCTTCTCCATCTTTGGCTGCAAAGAATATAATTAATCTGATGTCGGTGTTGACCATCTGGTGATGTCCATGTGTGGAGTCTTCTCTTGTGTTGTTGGAAGAGGGTGTTTGCTATGACCAGTGTGTTCTCTTGGTAGAACTCTATTAGTCTTTTCCCTGCATCATGCCATACTCCAAGGCCAAATTTGCCTGCTACTCCAGGTGTTTCTTGACTTCCTACTTTTTCATTCCAGTCCCCTATAATGAAAAGGACAACAGGAGATGGCAAGAGTGAGCATTGACATTTTAGGAATCAGCGAACTAAAATGGACTGGAATGGGTAAATTTTACTCAGATGACCGTTATATCTACTACTGTGGAGTAGTCATCATGGTCAACAAGAGTCTGTAATGCGGTACTTTGCCTTCTCAAAAATGACAGAATGATCTCGTTCATTTCTAAGGCAAACCATTCAATATCACAGTAATCCAAGCCTATGCCCTGTTATTTACCTGGGGCCACTGGTGGCTCAGAAGGTAAAGTGTCTGCCTGCAATGCAGAAGACCTGGGTTCGATCCCTGGGTCAGGAAGACCCCCTGGAGAAGGAAATGGCAACCCACTCCAGTACTCTTGCCTTGGAAAATCCCATGGACAGAGAAGCCTGGTAGACTACAGTCCATGGGATCGCAAAGAGTCGGACACGACTGAGTGACTTCAGTTCACTAAACTGTGGTGGAGGTAATAAAGATAATGGTGACCTCCACAGATCTGTTGAATGATTACATTACTATAGTGAAAGTGAAGTTGCTCAGTTGTGTCGGATTCTTTGCGACCCCACGGACTGACTATAGCCTCCCAGGCTCCTCGGTCCATGGGATTTTCCAGGCAAGAATACTGGGTTGCCATTTCCTTCTCCAGGAAACCTTTCCGACCCAGGGATTGAACCCAGGTCTCCTGCATTGCAGGCAGACGCTTTACTGTCTGAGCCACCCAGTAAGTACATTACTATATGATTACATAAATATTGGAGAGGAGACAACCAGTCCTTACAGAAACAACCTGATTAGCAGTCGTAGATTATCCCATCCAGGAGGGGGAAATTACTGCCCTGCCCCCTCTGAGCATGGGCTAGACTTAGGAACTCATTTTTAAAGAGATGGAGAAGGAATTGGCAACCAACTCCAGTGGTCTTGCCTGGAAACCCCATGGATGGAGGAGCCTGATGGGCTACTGTCCATGGGATCACAAAGAGTTGGACACGACTGAGCGACTTCACCTTCCAAAGAGAAGAGGAGTGGAAGGGGAAAGCAGTGCAGAAACTTGGCAAACACATAATCAACTAACCAAGGCTGATATTTCCAGTGGTAAGACACACTGCTGTCATGTGTACCCTGATGAAAGGGTATGAAAGGGCACTTCTTCTGTGTGGTGTCTTCCTCAAAACCCAAAGTCTGAATCCACTCTACATTATGAGAACAACAGCACACAAACTCAGCTTGAGGGTCCCTCTACCATCCTTGGCCGGTTCCCCTCAAGACTATCAAGGCCATAACAGAGTAGGGGATAGTGAGTGATCCACAGAGAAGAGGACACTGGGAACACATGACAATGAGTGCAGCATGTGTAGTTGTGGGTTGGATTCTGGAACCCAAAGTGACATTAATGGACAATCTGGTGAAATCCAAATAAAGTATGAGGTTCAGTTAGTAGTAATGTTCCAATGTTGTTTCTCAGGTTTGACAAATATTTGCAACTACTCTATACATCACAAATTATTCCAAATGTAATGTTATTAATAACATCTTGACACAAGAAGCTCAACGTGGTACTGTGTGACAAGCTAAAGGGATGGGGTGGGGTGGGAGGTGGGGTAGGTTCAAGAGGCTGGAGACATTCCTATGCTTACAGCTGAGTCATGTTTTATGGCAGAAGACAACACAATATTGTAAAGTAATTATCCTTGAATTAAAAATACATGTAAAAAAACAACCTGCATTAGGAAAGGGCCACATCAGCGGCATTCCTCCATTGATCCTGACCAACTCTTCACCCTGATGTCACCAAATGTCCCCACAATTTGGGGACGTCTCAGAGGATCCTGTAGCACCTTCGGAAGGGCACTTGGCTGGATTTATAGCAGCTACCTGTGTTACTCAGCATTCTAAGCCCTGGGTCCTCTCCTCACAGAGCTGCAGAGGGCACTGGGGGCAGTGTCTTCTGAAGGACAGGAGGCATGGGATCCATGGGCAGGGGTCCCACCACATAGAAATCCTGCCCTCACAGACAAAGAGCCAGCATGTGCGGCCTGGGCCATGTGGTGTTCACTTTCCTGCCCAGGAACCTCTGAGACACATCTGCAGCCACCTGAGCCCCTCATAGGGTGACCTTCAGAGCAGTGGCCCCTAGGCAGCAGGAGCCATGGTGAGGAGCGGCTCCATGGAAATCAACTGACACTGCAGCTTAGTACTTGGTGATTCTTTGCCAAGAGCAGTTACCGGATGTGAATCCTGTTTGGCATAGAGTTCTGACTGTGGTCATACATTGTGTCCCAACTTCAGATCATGTCTTCAGTAAACTTTAATCCACCACAGGTGACTCAGAGAAATAACATCCAGGTGCTCCAGCCAAAAGCTATTTGATTCTGACTTATGAAACATTTTAAATATTTACCTTATTTATTTTCTCCCAGGCAATATCCATAAGCACATCCTATAGTAAATAAAACTAAAAATATTCTCATTATTGACTCCAGAGAAATGGACTATTCCTGCCATTATTCTAACAAACATTGAGCAACATCTACCGAATGCTGGGCCCTCTCCTAGTCCTGGGATGCAGCAGCACACAGCAAGCTCTCGCTCTCCTGCAGCTCTTCATCACCTAAGAGGGAGTGAAAGACAGTGACCCCACGGGAAGAAGTGCTCTGGGCGAAGACAAAACAGGGGGAGAAGACAGAGGGCTGTGGGGGGAGGAGCAGAGGGCAGCACGCTTTGATATTAGGTCTCAATAGTCTGGGGAAATCTGTGCCCTGTGATACTTGAAGACACCTGAGGATGAGGGAATGAATCTTGCAGCCACTGGAGGAAGAGCCTTTCAGGGCAGGAGGGCTCCACCTGTAGATTCCCTGCTGTAGAAGCACACTTGGTCAGGTCAAGAAGCAGACTGGAGGCACTGAGGGAGGAGAGAAAGGCAGGGATAAATTCACAGAGGCAGCAGCAGTGCGGGGCTGGTTGTGCAACTGTCCCAGAGATTGTGGCCTAGAGTGGGCCTGGCTTTTCCTCAAGTGGGAGCTCTGGAGAGGAGATGAGGGGAACAGTACAGAGACACTCAAGATTAGAAAGAGGTTGCAAAAATAGGTTGGACCTAGAAACTGTCATACTGAGGGAAGAAAGTCAGAGAAGCAGAAACATGACACCTTTTATATGTGGTGTCTAAAAACACATAAATGAAGTTATTTATAAAACAAAAACAGACTCACAGACTTAGAGAACGAACTTTATGGTTGCCAGGGGAAAGGTGAGAGAGAGTGAGGAAGTTTGGGATGGACGATGCTGCATTTAAAATGGATGGCCAACAAGGACCTACTATCGCACAGGGAACTCTGCTCAGTGTTATGACGCAGCATAGATAGGAGGGGAGTTTGTGAAAGAATGGATACATGTGCATATATATGTCTCAGTCCCTTTGTTGTCCTCCTGAAACTATCATGACCTTCTTCAGTTCAGTTCAGTTCAGTTGCTCAGTCGTGTCCGACTCTCCGCGACCCCATGAATCACAGCACGCCAGGCCTCGCTGTCCATCACCAACTCCCGGAGTTCACTCAAACTCATGTCCAGAGTCGGTGATGCCATCCAGCCATCTCATTCTCTGTCGTCCCCTTCTCCTCCCGCCCCCAACCTTTCCCAGCATCAGAGTCTTTTCCAGTGAGTCAACTTGTCGCATGAGGTGGCCAAAGTATTGCAGTTTCAGCTTTAGCATCAGTCCTTCCAATGAACTCCCAGGATTGTTCTCCTCTAGAATGGACTGGTTGGATCTCCTTGCAGTATAAGGGACTCTCAAGAGTCTTCTCCAACACCACAGTTCAAAAGCATCAATTCTTCAGCGATCAGCTTTCTTCACAGCCCAACTCTCACATCCATACATGACCACGGGAAAAACCATAGCCTTGACTAGACGGCCTAAAGTAATGTCTCTGCTTTTTAATATTAATCGTCTATAATTCAGTACAAAAAAAAAGTCTCAATTAAAAGAAAAGAAGAAAGAAGTTGCAGAAAATATTTCTGTGTAGAATGAGATAATATCGAAGTTGCCCGGTGGAAGGACTTGGTCAAGAGAAAACTAGAAATTTCTGGGTCAGCACATAGAAGAGGTTTCCAGACTCCAGAAACTGATTCAGGGGAAGTGGCCCAACAGAGGCCACTGACAAGATCAAGGACACAGTGATAGCAGCAGGGCAGGGCAGGAGCCACCAGAGAGCCTGACCAAGGGGTCAGGCCTGTGCTCTGGCTTGCACTTACTCCCTGTGAGACCATTCCTAAGCTCAGAGTATAAAGTCCACACCAGCCTGTCTTCAAGATCACGTGTTGTTCTGACAGGCTGTCATAGGCCAGCATCAGGAGGCCTGATTTTTGAGCAGTTTTGCCCTTTTTAGTCAACCTGGGGATTTTCAGTTGTTAAGCTTCCTGTGTCAGCTCCTCCTCCCACAGAGTCCTCCAGGGGGGGAGGAGGCTGAGTCAGTGCCCACTGTGGACTCAAGGACTAGCATCTTGCCAACACACATAGCTCCTCCTGTGCAGCCTTGGGAAACACCAGGCTGTGGCCTGGCAGAATCTTGAGAAAAAGGATGCATCTGACACAGGCCCCCCAGGGGTGAGGACAAGCACAGGTATAAAAGGGCCCAGGTGAGTAGGGAGCACCTGCCACCGGCACCATGACACGGGCTGGAGCTCTCCTGCTGCTCTGCGCTGCCTTGCTCCTCATCGCAGGCGGAAGTGAGTGTCTGGGACCTGGGCTCCCCAAGGGTTCTGACACCTTTCCAGGGCAGCACTGAGCATCTTGGGAGCAGGAAGGTAATAGGGTGTTCTGATGAGTGCCTTACAGGGAGTGTCCCCTTATCTTTCTGTTTAAGACTGTGACATCTGCCCAGCAGTGAAGGAGGATGTTTACCTGTTTGTGAGGGGAACCCCTGAAGAATACATTGCTAAAGTGAAAGAATACAACACAAACAGTGCGATAGTGGCCAATGCCAGAAGGCTGAAAGACAGAGTTGATGAGAAGTTGACAGAAGAGGATAAGCAGAATACTCTCAGCATCCTGGTGGGTCAGGTTGTGTGTGGATGTGCCTGTGTGTGGGTGAGGGTGTCAGGGGTCTGCTCAGGGCATTGGGAGGTGGGGGGATCATTTCCTCTCCACCTTGGCTCTTCCCTGAGAACCTGAGAGCATAAAGAACCTCATGAATGAGGAGGTAGAGAGGATATGGCCGACACCCACAGGGTAGGGAAGGATCTTGCAGGAAAACTCAGTCTAGCCCTGGAGCTCCCTGACTGCTCAGATCTGCCTGGTCACAGACCTGGGACTCTCCAGGCCCTCCTGACTCTGTGACACCACCTGCCTTTGGAGTTAGGCCCTCAGCGCTGGCCTCCTTGACTCCAGCCTCTCCAGCAGAGGAACCTGAATCTTCTATAATCCATTCGCATTTAGTCCTTCCTTTCTCCAAACATCAGTTCTTCCCATCCTGCTTTAAGTTCCTACTCCATCCCACCTAAACCCTACATTTCTCCTTGTTCCCTGGACCCCAAAGGGACATTTATGCCTCACATGCCCTAAGAGGAGGCTGCTTCCAAAAGCTGCCCTCCTGCCCTCCCCAGGCCTGGGATGCCCAGAATCGAGGATTAGGGTGAATCCTCTCTCTGCTGCCCTAGAGGTGGTGGGACAAGCAGCTGTTTCATCTCCTAAGTGTACAAGGGCCAGAGGGAGGAAGCAGACAGGGGTCAGCTCACTCCTGAAGACCTTCAGGAGTCACTCCAGGGCTCTTCCAGGTGGTCCTCAGCAGTGTCCCCCATTCTATCCCAGAAGACTGCCCTCAGCCCTTCAGGGAGACCCCACAATCTCTGTTCCATTGGAGGAAAACTCCCTGGGACACCTTTACCTGCTCACATCCAGAAGCCTCCCTCCAAACAAGTCTACAGGCCCCTTCCCTGTGTTCAGTGCAGCTTCACATCTTGTCCACCCCTGAGGCCTCATGAGATTTCTGTACCTTCTCTTACAGGATAAAATATACTCAAGTCCTCTCTGCTGATGGAACTGTCCCTGCCAGGAGCCCAGGGAAGTCACTTGGCTGATCACTAAGTAGTGTTAGCAACCCACCATGTCCAAGTGTCTGAGTAGGTAATACCAGAAATAAAAGGCCTTGCAGTTCACAATGGAGTGCTTACTCACTTTAGATTGGGCTTTGGGGGTTGGGGAGAGGGAGGACATGGTCACAATGGAGACCACCAGTTTGCCTTCCACCTGCAGCTGGATTTCAATGATGCGAGATGCTGAAAGATAATGAAAGTGTTAGTTGCTCATTCATGTCCAGTTCTTTGTGACCCCCATGGATTGTAGCCCAACAGGCTTCCTTGTCAATGGAATTCTCCAGTTAGGAAAGAATACTGAAATGGGTAGCCATTCCATTCTCCTAGAGATCTTATGGACTCATGGATCTCGCTTTGCTTTGCAGGAAGATTCTTTACCGTCTGAGCCACCAAATGTTGATCCTCCACAAATTCAATAGGTTGGGGAGAGTTAATGATCATTACATCAGCCAGAGTGTCTGATCACTTCTGTCAACAGGACCTACAGGTCATGAGCATCATCCACCAAGTTTCTTCCTCCCAACAATCTTGAGGGGTAGGAGTAATCATCCTCATCTCACAAGGGAGAATCTGAGGCTCAGAGGAGGTAAAGCATCTGCTGAAGAGACATAGCTTCCCCCACCCATCCATGCTGGGGAGATGACCTTGGCTAACTCCCCTGTGACTATGCACACATTATAGTCCTTCTTTGGGCCTCTTGTTTCCATTAACAAAATTGAACTACAACCAAAGTAAAATAATGGGTGAGAAGGGACCCCTCTCCTAAGCTCCTGACAGGAGAGGAAGAACAAAGGGTCAAGGTTCATGTGCTGAACTCTGTCACTTCTTGGGCCTCGGTTTATCCTAAAACCAACCCCCCAGTTGTGGACTCAGCTGCTTCCACATAAACACACACTGAGTTGGGTCTCACACTCAGAGTGGATGTCCAGGAGTCTGGGGCTTCTTGCTCCTCCTGTGCCTCTGCTGCCTGCCTGTGAACCTGGCCCCACGCTCATGCTGTCTGAGTCTTCTTCACCTGGTCCCACCCACTCTCTAAGAGCTTTTTTCCATCCAACAGCCCCCTCCAGAAAAGAGTCTGCTGGGCTTACCCCACAGGGCTGGGTCTAGGATGGGGAATCTCTAAGGTCCTCATAGTTAGGAGGCTTAGGACAGGTCCCCAAGGTGATCCAGAGTTGCTGCTTCTCCCTGTGGAGGGGACCCTTGGGGGGTGCAGGGAAGGTCTCCTTGCCCAGAGTGACACCGGGCCCTTGTCTCTGCCCACCACTCCACCCCCACCAGGCTCTGTCTGGGGGCTCTTCTAAGATGGAGACCTGCCTCTGTGGGAGCTAAGGTGAGTTGAGCTGGTGTGAGCAGGTCCTGGGGCAGGGACCCTTCTCATTATCTGACCCAGGATGTGTATTCCACCCCACCCCCAGCCAACTGATGTAGAAGCTCCAGAACTTCTGAAAGGACAGTTGCCACCCTGATAAGTTAGGTGATTCTTACAATGTCTTGAATATAGACTCACCCTGCTCTGCAGTCAGTATACAGGTGTTACAGGGATCCATCCAAGGATGTGGCAAAGACAGGTGAGGGGCAGTTGGTCCTCCTGGGACAGACAAACAGATAGGTCCTCCTGGCTCTTGCTCAGCTGCACAGAGCTCCCTGGGGGTGCTGGGGAGACACCTCTATATTGCCCACCTGTCCTCTCCCCTCTCCCTGCCTTCCTCCAATCTACAACACCCTTATCTAATCTGAAGTTAGTAGAAAAGGGAGCATCTGATTTCACCCAAATCCTTTTCTGTCTAACATCCAAAACTCACATGGGTGGGAAGGTAACTGTCAAAAACCTGTGGCTTTTGTTCTCTGATTCTGATATGAATTTCCATCTGAGATCATAGAAACCCCGCTCATTTCCACCTAGGCCACCCTGAATTCACCAGCAGCTGTGTGAATATCCCTCACTTCATATAATCTCAGGAAAAATATTATACTGGAAAACTATGGATTGATACCATTCATAAACAAATATTCATAAAAAGTTAACACAACCTTACAGTATCAAATCCAGCAGCACATAAAAGAATTGGCACATAAAGACAAAGTGATGTTTCTCTTGGGAATGCATGTTTGGCTTACAATTCAAAGTCAATCAAGTAAGTCCTCATATTAACAGAATACTGGAGAAAAGTCATATGATCATCTCAACAGATGCAGACAATATGTTTTAAAAATTGAAACATTCACCTAGAGGAGTGGGGTTGGGTGGCAGGTGGGAAGGAGGTTCCAGAGGGAGGGGACATGTATACACCTATGGCTGTTTCATGTAGATGTATGGAAGAAACTAACAAATATTGTAAAGCTATTATGGTATAATTAAAAGTAATAAAAATTTAAAATATCAAAACATTCATAATTGCAAGATTCAGGCTTAAACTGAAGAAAGTATGGAAAATCCATAGACCTTTCAGATGTGACCTAAATCCAATCCCTAATGATTCATTAAACAGTGGACGTGACAAATATATTCCAGGGATTAGATCTGGTAGACAGAATGACTGAAGAAGTATGGATGGAGGTTTGTAACATCGCACAGGAGGCAGTGATCAGAACCATCCCAAAGAAAAAGAAATGCAAGAAGGCAAAGTGGTTGTCTGAGGAGGTTTTACAAATAGCTGAGGAAAGAAGAGACGTGAACATTATAGCCAACAAAATCCAGAGAATAACAAGGAGAGAAGAGAATGCCTTCTTCGATGAACAATGCAAAGAAACAGAGGAAACAATAGAATGGGAAAGACTAGAAATCTCTTCAAAAAATTGGAGATATCAAGGGAACATTTCATGCAAGGATGAGCGTAATAATGGACAGAAGCAGTAAGAACCTAACAGAAGCAGAAGAGATTAAGAAGAGGTGCAAGAATACACAGAACGATTTAAAAAATTTTTTTAAATGACCCAGATAACCACGATGCTGTGGTCACTCACCTAGAAGCAGACATCCTGGAGTGTGAAGTCAAGGGGGCTTTAGGAAGCATTACTCTGAACAAAGCTAGTGGAGATGATTGAATTCCAGCTGAATATTTAAAATCCTAAATGATACTGTTAAAGTGCTGCACTCAGTAGGTCAGTAAATTTAGAAAACTCAGTAGATGCCTCAGGACTGGAAAAGGTCAGTTTTCATTCCAATCCCAAAGAAGGGCAATGTCAAAGAATCTTCAGACTATGGTACAATTGCACTCATTTCCCATGCTAGTAAGGTTATGCTCAAAATCCTTCAAGCTAGGCTCCAGCAGTACATGAACTGAGAACTTCCAGATGTATGAGCTGTGTTTAGAAAGGGCAGAGGAACCAGAGATCAAATTGGCAACATATGTTAGCTCATAGAAAAACCAAGGGAATTCCATAAAAAATCTGCTTCTTTGACTATACTACAGCCTTTGACTGTTTAAATCACAACAAATTGCGGAAAATTCTTAAAGAGATTGGAATATCAGTCCACTTTATCCATCTCCTGAGGAACCTGTATACAGGTCAAGAAGCCACAGAACCACATATGAAACAACGGACTGAGAAATGAGAAAGGAGTTCATCAAGGCTGTATAATGTCACCCTGCTTATTTAACTTTTATGCAGAGAAAATCATTCGAAATGCCCAGGTGGAGGAATCACAAGCTGGAATTAAGATTGCCGGGAGAAATATCAACAACCTCAGATATGCAGATGATATCACTCTAATGGCAGAAAAGTGAAGAGGAACTAAAGAACCTCTTGATGAAAAAGGAGAGTGAAAAAGCTGGCTTAAAACTCAACATTCAGAAAACAAATCATGGCATCCAATCCCATCACTTCCTGGCAAATACAAGGGGAAAAAGTGGAAACAGTAACTAATTTTATTTTCTTGGGTTCAAAATCACTGCAGATGGTGACATAGCCTTGAAATTAAAAGACGCTTGCTCCTTGGGGGAAAAAAGCTCTGACAAACCTAGGAAAGGTATTTAAAAGCAAAGACATCACTTTGCTGACAAAGGTTCATATAGTCAAAGCTATGATTTTTCCAGTAGTCCTGTGCAAATGTGAAAGTTGGACCATAAGGAAGACTGAGCTCTGAAGAACTGAAGCTTTCGAATTGTCCCCTGGAGAAGGATTAGGCTACCCCCTCGAGTATTCTTGGGCTTCCCTGGTGGCTCAGACAGTAAAGAATCTGCGTTTAGTGTGGGGTCCCAAGTTCAATCCCTGGGTTGGGAAGATTCCCTGGAGGAGGGCATGGCAACCTACTCCAGTATTCTTGCCTGAAGAATTTCCATGAACAGAGGAGCCTAGTGGGCTACAGTCCATGGGGTCACAAAGAGTCAGACGCCACTGAGTGACTAGGCACAGCACAGTGACTGAACGACAACAACGTTATACCTGAATTCTTACTGAATAAATTATTTTGAAGAGACTCAACAGTCCCATTGTGCTTAGTCACCCAGTGGTGTCCTTTTCTAGTAATTGAAACCATCCCAGGAAGGTGAGTGGCCCTAAAGCTTACAGTTTTATGGTCAAAATGTATCTGGTTGGAGGCTAAATGAATGGGAAATATTTGGGACCAAAAAATGGAGTAAGGTGAGAATCAACACAAAAGTTAAAAGAGATGGTTGAGGAGAAATGTGAAGTAAGCTGAGATTAGATGTCAAAAAAGTATAGAGAAGTCATTCAACTCTATTGTCTGACTTTCCTTAACAATGCTCCCAGTTCAGTGAGCGTGTAGGACTTGTCACGAAATGAGAATGTTCCAAGCAAGTGTTGTGAGAGTACAAGAAAGAGGTACTCATGAACATATGGCTTCCCAAAGGATACAAGCTGATTAGGGAGGTGAATGATGTCAGCAAAGATAGGATCATGTGTAAACAGGGAATGGGTTCCAGGAAGAGCTGACTTTCAGCTGGTTATTTCCAGTGTATTTATTTGAGTTTGAAAAATGCTGAAATACTTGTACATTTTTTCATAATTGCTGTTACAAACATTCTAAGAGTCTCTCCACTACTGTTTTCTCAGATATTGTAAGTTCCATGCCTCCTGTGCCTGCCAAACCAACTGCTGACTTCTCAACTAAATCTATACCAAGTAGAACCCTGGGGTGCTTCCAGGACTCTGCAACAGATGGACTGTAGTTTTGTCACTCTAAGTCAACACACTCACCCCTGTAAAGAATATATGGTACAGGTCTGGTGGTTAAGAATCCACCTTCCAAAACAGGGGACTTAGATCCCTGGTCGGGGAATTAAGATCCCGCTGCAATGCAGCAACTAAGCCTACACCCTGTAACTACTAAGCCCACAAAATGTAAGGAAAGATCCTACATACTGCAACGAAGATCCTGCATGCTGAAACTAAGACCCCACACAGCCAAAATAAATAAATAAATTTATTGTAAAAAATGAAGATGCTATACATATATACAATGTAATATTCAGTTCAGTTCAGTTGCTCCGTCGTGTCCGACTCTTTGCGACCCCATGAATCACAACACGCCAGGCCTCCCTATCCACAATGTAATATTACTCAGCCATAAAAAGGAACAAATTGTGTCATTTGCAGAGATGTGGATTGACCTAGAGACTGTCATACAGAGTTAAGTAAGACAGAAAGAGAAAAACAAATATTGTATAGTAACACATGTATGTGGAATCTAGAAAAATGGTATAGATGACCATATTGCAAGCAGAAATAAAACACAGACACAGAGAACAAATTTATGTATACCACGGAAGGGGTGGGATGAATCGGGAGATTTGAATTGACATACACTGATACTATGTATAAAATACATAACTAATGATAACCTACTGTATAGCACCTACTGTATACTGTATAGGAACTCTTAGAGTGTTCTGTGGTGACCTAAAAGGGAAGGAAATCCAAACTGGGTGTGGGGGGGGCGGATATATGTAAATATACAGCTAATTCCCTCCTCTCTGGTGATGCCAGTGGTAAAGAATCTGCCCTCCAACGCAGGAGACTCAAGAGATGAGGGTTCGATCCCTGGCTCGAGAAGATTTCCAGGAGAAGGAAATGGCAACCCACTCCAGGATTCTTGTCTGGAAAATTCCACAGAAAGGGGAGCCGGATGGGCTACAGTCTATGAGGTCACAAAGACTTAGACACGACTGAGCACACATGCCACAGCTGATTCACTTTGCTGTACAGCAGAAACTAACCCAACACTGCAGAACAACTATACTCCTTTTTTTTTTTTTTTTTTTTTAAGAACACTCTCTGCTGACACAGCTAAGGATTTGTTTTGATGTCCAGGAGGCTGGCTAATATCTCATCCACTCAGCTTTGCTGGTACAGACCAATCTAGGTATTGCCAGAAGATTGCCCTTTTACCTTAAGGAGCTCACTGAGTGTCCTCTGCTTTGGTCCCTTAGGTCCTTCCAGCCCAAGTCATCCTTGAGACAAGTAGGGCAGAAAGGAACAAAAGCAGCAGTGCTGGCCGCCTAGTGTACTGAGGCCAGCATCCCCACTGACCTACTCCACTCCCACAGCTGTGAGCTCACACACTGCTGCTTCTGCTTCCTGGGGATCCTTCTGTCAGTCAACTCTAGGCAGGAGACAGGACGTCTACCAGTAATTTCAGTATCTACATACTGAGAGTCTCTTCACTTCGTCCTGTATTATCACTTACAAACTTTTTCATATTTTTACATTTTTGTCTGTCTGTTTTATTTGGGATATTTTTCTTTGAGTTAAATTATAATTTACTGATTTTCTCAACAAACTGTACTTAATCTGCTCTTGAATGTATTATTTGAATATTTTAGTCCAAGAAAATGCACTGTGAATTTATTAAATTCTCTCTAAATTAGGGATAGAGACAGAAATATAGAAAGATATGGATACATATCCTCAGACTGACAATCCTCCATGTTCTCCCTCCTCTGGTACAGTTTTAGATTTCCACCTTGCACCACATCCATTCCTCCTGCAGGCCTTCCTCTAATATTTTCTATAGTGCAGGTATGCTGCTGCTGAATGCGTTCAAGCTTTTGCCTCTGTGAAAAAGTGTTTCTTTTTCCTTTATTTTTAAAAGATAGTTTCACCAGGTGGAGAATTAGAGCTTCATAGTGTGTGTGTGTTTTTAATACTTGACTAAATTGCATAGTTTCCTAAGAGAAGTATCCTGTCATTCTTCTCTGTTTCAGAGGATAGAGACATTTTACCACTTACGCCACACTTCATATGGGCCATGCTGACTGTAGTCTGACAATACCCTAGACCCTAGGAAACAGGGATAAAACCTTGTCCCATCCTTGTAATTTCACAAGTCTCCTAAGGTAATACAATTACCCATTTCATGCTTTTAGAAGTAGGCTGGGGGGTGCGGTCCCAAGATAGCAGAGGAATAGGACAGGGTGACCAATTTCTCCTCCACAAACTCATCAAAAGATCATTTGAATGCTGAGCAACTTCCACAAAACAACTTCTGAACACTGGCAGAGGACACCAGACACCCAGAAAGGTAGGCCATTCTCTTCAAAAGGAGGTAGGACAAAATATAAAAGACAAAAAGAGAGACAAAAGACTTAGGGATGGAGACCCGTCCTGGGGAGGGAGTAGTGAAGAAGTTTCCAAACAGTAGGAAACCCTCTCACAGGCGGGTCTGTGGGGAGTTTAGGAATCTCAGAGGGCAACGTAACCAGCAGGAAAAAAAAGAAAACAACCCAGTGCAACTTTCAGTGGAGAAGCAGCTCAGATGCTCGCATCCACCACCAGCGATCAGGGGCTGGACAGGGAGGCATGGGCTGCACAATTGGTGCTTAGGGTATGGACCGGGCCTGAATGCCCTGAGGACAATCTGAGGGAGCTAACATGAGATAACAACCCAAACTGTGGAATCACCCAGAAAAAAGAGAGAACTTTCCCGTGAAAGGCTCAAACATGCAGCCTGGCCTGCTCACAGAACAAAGGATTGAGTGAATACCAAAGGAGAGCTAGCGGGCTGCGCAGAGGCCCCTTTCCCCCGCCAAAGGCTGAGAGGCAGGCGAGGACAGCAAAAGCTGGAAGGCAAGGGGCTGCTCCAGTCTCAGCCCCGGAGAATGGAATCCTTCACCCAACTGTGAGCAGGCTCCCAATTGCTAATCATGTCTTCCTGGGATCCTGGACGGTTGACATCCATCAGGAGGGTTGCAGCCTGAGATCAGCTCCCCAGAGGAGACACATGGCACACCTGAGACAGTGCTTTCATGGTGCACCCAGGAAACCAAGTGGCTGGGACCAGGGAGATGATTAAGATGCTCAACTCACCTGGGACAGTACACTTGCCAAACAGCTGGTCTCCTGAGCTGTTCAGACCTGGGAAGGGCGCAAAACGCATGTCCAACTGAATCTGTGCCCTTGCAGAGTACCTGAGAACCTGAGCGGCTTAGACCTGGGAAGTGCACCAAACACAGGGCCCACTCTGCAGTGGGTTCTGCAGTGCCTCAGCAGAACACCCTGGAGCCTGAGCAGTGCAGACCCAGGAAGCGCACACTGCCTTGAGCTGGAGCAAACCCATTGTGGCCCATTCACTGCGAGCAGTCCCCAAACACGGTCAATGATATTTGTTTGCAGTGTCCCTCCTTCCCCACAACACAACTGAAAAAGTGAACCTAAATAAGTCATCACCTTCACCGCCTTGTGTCAGGGCAGAAATTAGACACTGAAGAGACTTGCAAAAAGAGGAAGCCAAAATAAACATAGAAGAGGGAACTGCTCTGGAAGTGACAGATGCAACAAATTAAAAGCGTGTAGTTAACATTGACTAAGCATTGGAGGGGGCCTATAGACCTTGAAAACAAGTACAAGCTGGAACAACGAACTATCTGAAACTGAACTGATCCCACACTGTCTACAACAACTCCAGAGAAATCCCTATATATATTTTTACTATTATCATTTTTTAATTTTTTAAGTTTACGTACTTTATTACTTATTTAATTTTCATTTTTATAATCTACTATTATCTCGTGAAAAAGGACCTTGGTTTTAAAGCAAATTTCATATATATATTTTTTTGTGTGTGTGTGATTTTGCTTTGTATTTTAATATTGCTTTTTTGAGACTCTAACCTCTACTCTAGATTTTTAATCTTTCCTTTTGGTATTTGTTATCTTTTTGTACCTTTAAAAATCTAATCTTTGGTGTCCATTTGCATTTATGGGTGCGATTACTGGCGTGAGTGCTCTCTCCACTTTTAGCTTTCCCTTTTCTACCCCAGGTCACCTCTTATCTCCTCCCTCCCCATTCTCTTCTCTCTCCCTCTTTTTAAAATATAAATTTATTTATTTTAATTGGAAGCTAATTACTTTGCAATATTGTATTGGTTTTGCCATACATTGACATGAATCTGCCACGGGTGTACATGTGCTCCACATCCTGAAACCCCATCTCAACTCCCTCCCCATCCCATCACTCTGGGTCATCCCAGTGCACCAGCCCCGAGCACCCTGTATCATGCATCGAACCTGGACTGGAGATTTGTTTCACATATGATAATATACACGTTTCATTGCCATTCTCCCAAACCATCCCACCCTCACCCTCTCCCACAGAGTCCCAAAGACTGTTCTATACATCTGTGTCTCTTTTGCTGTCTCGAATACAGGGTTATTGTTACCATCTTTCTAAATTCCATATATATGCATTAGTATACTGCATTGGTATTTTTCTTTCTGGCTTACTTCACTCTGTATAATAGGCTCCAGTTTCATCCACCTCATTAGAACTGATTCAAATGTACTTTTTAAATGGCTGAGTAATACTCCATTGTGTAAATGTACCACAGCTTTCTTACCCATTCTTCTGCAGATGGACATCTAGGTTGCTTCCATGTCCTGGCTATTATAAACAGTGCTGCGATGAACATTGGAGTACATGTGTCTCTTTCAATTCTGGCTTCCTCGGTGTGTATGCCCAGGAGTGTGATTGCTGGGTCGTATGGCAATTTTATTTCCATTTCTTAAGGAATCTCCACACTGTTCTCCATAGTGGCTGTACTAGTTTGCATTCCCACCAACAGTGTAAGAGGGTTCCCTTTTCTCCACACCCTCTCCAGCATTTATTGCTTGTAGACTTTTGGATAACAGCCATTCTGACTGGCATGAAATGGTACCTCACTGTGGTTTTGATTTGCATTTCTCTGATAATGAGTGATGTTGAGCATCTTTTCATGTGTCTGTTAGCCATCCATATGTCGTCTTTGGAAAAATGTCTGTTTAGTTCTTTGGCCCATTTTTTGATTGGGTCATTTATTTTTCTGGAATTGAGCTGCAGGACTTGCTTGTATATTTTTGAGCTTAATCCTTTGTCAGTTGCTTCATTTGCTATTATTTTCTCCCATTCTGAAGGCTGTCTTTTCACCTTGCTTATAGTTTCCTTTGCTGTGCAGAAGCTTTTAATTTTAATTAGGTTTCATTTGTTTATTTTTGCTTTTATTTTCAATATTCTGGGAGGTGGGTCAAAGAGGATCCTACTGTGGTTTATGTCAGAGAGTGTTTTGCCTATATTCTCCTCTAGGAGTTTTATAGTTTCAACTAAATAACCTAACTCTACACTTAAAGCAACCAGAAAAGGAAGAAATGAAGAACACCAGGGTGAGTAGAAGGAGAGAAATCTTTAAAATTAGGACAGAAATAGATGCAAAAGAAACAAAAGAGACCATAGCAAAAATCAACAAAAGCAAAAGCTGGTTCTTCGACCGGGTAAATAAAATTGAGAAACCACTAGCCAAACTCATCAAAAAACAAAGGGAGAAAAACCAAATCAATAAAATTAGAAATGAAAATGAGAGATCACAACAGACAACCCAGAAATACAAAGGATCATTAGGGACTACTATCAGCAATTATATGCCAATAAAGTGGACAACTTTGAAGAAATGGACAAATTCTTAGAAAAGTACAACTTTCCAAAACTGAACCAGGAAAAATAGAAAATCTTAACAGACCCATCAGAAGCACAGAAATTGGAACTATAATCAGAAATCTTCCAGTAAACAAAAGCCCAGGTCCAGACAGCTTCTCAGCTGAATTCTACCAAAAATTTAGAGAAGAGCTAACACCTATTATACTAAAACTCTTCCAGAAAATTGCAGAGGAAGGTAAACTTCCAAACAAACTCATTCTATGAGGCCAGAATTACCCTAATACCAAAACCTGACAAAGATGCCACAAAAAAAGAGAACTACAGGCCAATGTCACTGATGAACATAGATGCAAAAATCCTTAACAAAATTCTAGCAATCAGAATCCAACAACCCATTAAAAAGATCATACATCATGACCAAGTGGGTTTTATCCCAGGAATGCAAGGCTTCTTCAATATCCGCATATCTATCAATGTAATACACCACATTAACAAAATGAAAAATGAAAACAATATGATTATCTCAATAGAGGCAGAGAAAGCCTTTGACAAAATTCAACATTCATTTATGATAAAAACCCACCAGAATGTGGGAATAGAAGGAACATACCTCAACATAACAAAAGCTATATATGACAAACCCACAACAAACATTATCGTCAATGGTGAAAAATTGAAAGCATTTTCCCTAAAGTCAGGAACAAGACAAGGGTGCCCACTCTCACCACTACTATTCCACATAGTTTTGGAAGTTTTAGCCACAGCAATCAGAGCAGAAAAAGAAATAAAAGAAATCCAGATTGAAAAGATGAAGTAAAACTCTCACTGTTTGCAGATGACATGATCCTCTACACAGAAAACCCTAAAGACTCTACCAGAGAATTCCTAGAGCTAATCAATGAATATAGTAAAGTTGCAGGATATAAAATCAACACACAGAAATCCCTTGTATTCCTATACACTAATAATGAGAAAACAGAAAGAGAAATTAAGGAAACAATTCCATTCACCATTGCAACGAAAAGAATAAAATACTGAGGAATATATCTACCTAAAGAAACAAAGGACCTTTATATAGAAAACTATAAAACACTGGTGAAAGAAATCAGAGAGAACACTAACAGATGGAGAAATATACCGTGTTCGTGGATTGGAAGAATAAGTATTGTGAAAATGAGTATATTACCCAAAGTAATTTATAGGCTCAATGCAATCCTTATCAAGCTACCAATGGTATTTTTCACAGAGCTAAAACAAATAATTTCACAATTTGTATGGAAATACAAAAAACCTCGAGTAGCCAAATCAATCTTGAGAAAGAAGAATGGAACTGGGGGAGTCAACCTGCTGGACTTCACTCTCTACTAAAAGCCACAGTCATCAAAACAGTATGGTACTGGCATAAAGACAAATATAGATCAGTGGATCAAAATAGAAAGCCCAGAGATAAATCCACACACCTATGGACACCTTATATTTGACAAAGGAGGGAAGAATATTCAATGGGGAAAAGACAATCTCTTTAACAAGTGGTGCTGGGAAAACTGGTCAACCACTTGAAAAGAATGAAACTAGAACACCATACACACACACACAAAAAAAAAAAACCTCAAAATGTATTAAAGATCTAAACGTAAGACCAGAAAGTATAAAACTCCTAGAGGAGAACATAGGCAAAACACTAACTTTTCTCTTTTTTCTTGAGGTAAGCCTGTATTGCTATGAACCTTCCCCTTAGCACTGCTTTTACTGAGTCCCATAGGTTTTGGGTAGGTGTGTTTTCATTTTCATTCGTTCAATGCATATTTTGATTTCTCGTGTGATTTGTTAGTTATTCAGCAGTGTGTTTTTCAGCCTCCATATGTTGGAATTTTTAATAGCTTTTTCCTCTAATTGACACCTAATCTTACTGCATTGTGGTCAGAAAAGATGCTTGGAATGATTTCAATTTTTTTCAATTTACCAATTCTAGACTTATGGCCCAGGATGTGATCTATCCTGGAGAAGGTTCCATGTGCACTTGAGAAAAAGGTGAAATGCATTGCTTTGGGGTGAGATGTCCTATAGATATCAATTAGGTCTAACTCGTACACTGTATCATTTAAAGTTTTTGTTTCCTTGCTAATTTTCTGTTTAGTTGATCTATCCATAGGTCTGAGTGGGGTATTAAAGTCTCCCACTATTATTGTGTTATTGTTAATTTCCCCTTTCATATTTGTTAGCATTCGCCTTACATATTGCGGTCCTCCTATGTTGGGTACATATATATTTGTAATTGCTGTATCTTCTTCTTGGATTGATCCTTTGATCATTATGTAATGTCCTTCTTTGTCTCTTTTCACAGCATTTGTTTTAAAGTCTATTTTATCTGATATGAGGATTGCTACTCTTGCTTTCTTTTGGTCTCTATTTGCATGGAATATATTTTTCCAGTCCTTCACTTTCAGTCTGTATGTGTCCCTCGTTTCGAGGTGGGTCTCTTGTAGACAACATATATAGGGGTCTTGTTTTTGTATTCATTCACCAGTATTTGTCTTTTGGTTGGGGCATTCAACCCATTTACATTTAAGGTAATTATTGATAAGTATGATCCTGTTGCCATTTACTTTAGTGTTTTGGGTTCGAGTTTATACACCCTTTCTGTGTTTCCTGTCTAGAGAAGACCCTCTAGTATTTGTTGGAGAGCTGGTTTGGTGGTGCTGAATTCTCTCAGGTTTTGCTTGTCTGTAAAGCTTTTGATTTCACTTTCATATTTGAATGAGATCCTTGCTGGATACAGTAATCTGGGTTGTAGGTTTTTCTCTTTCATCACTTTAAGTATGTCCTGCCATTCCTTTCTGGCCTGAAGAGTTTCTATTGAAAGATCAGCTGTTATCCTTATGGGAATCCCCTTGTGTGTTATTTTTTGTTTTTCCCTTGCTGGTTTTCATATTGGTTCTTTGTGTTTGATCTTTGCTAATTTGATTGTTATGTGTCTTGGGGTGTTTCACCTGGACTCTCTGGGTTTCTTGGACTTGGGTGATTATTTCCTTCCCAATTTTAGGGAAGTTTTCAACTATTATCTCCTCACATATTTTCTCGTGGTCTTTCTTTTTGTCTTCTTCTTCTGGGACTCCTATGATTCGAATGTTGGGGCATTTAACATTGTCCCAGAGGTCTCTGAGGTTGTCCTCATTTCTTTTAATTCAGTTTTCTTTTTTCTTCTGTATTTCATTTATTTCTACCATTCTATCTTCTACCTCACTTATCTTGTCTTCTGACCCTGTTATTCTACTGTTGGTTTCCTCCAGAGTGTTTTTTATTTATTGCATTATTCATTATCAATTGACTCTTTTTATTTCTTCTAGGTCCTTGTTAAGCATTTCTTCCATGTTCTAAATCCTTGTCTCCAGGGTATTTATCTGTAACTCCATTTTGTTTTCAAGATTTTGGATCATTTTCACTATCATTATTTGAAATTCTTTATCAGGTAGATTCCCTATCTCTTCCTCTTTTGTTCAGTTTGGTGGGCATTTATCCTGTTCCTTTACCTGTTGGGTATTTCTCTGCCTTTTCATTTTGTTTATATTGCTGTATTTGTGGTGGCCTTTACGTATTCTTGCCATTTGTGGTTCTTCTTTATTGTGGAGGTTCCTAGCTGTGGGTGGGGTTGGACAGGTGGTTGTCACGGTTTCCTGATTATGGAAGCTTGTGTTGGTGTTCTGGTGTGTGGAGCTGGATTTCTTTTCTCTGGAGTGCAATGAAGTGTCCAGTAATGAGTTTTGAGATGTCAGTGGGTTTCAGTGACTTTCAGCAGCCTATATATTGGAGCTCAGTGCTATGTTCCTGTGTTGCTGGAGAATTTGTGTGGTATGTCTTTCTCTGGAACTTGTCGGCCCTTGGGGGATGCTTGGTTTCATTGTAGGTATGGAGGCGTTTGTTGAGCTCCTATCGATAATGTTCCATGGAGTCTGGTGTTCTCTGGTGTTCTCAGGATTTGGACTTAAGCCTCCT
Source organism: Moschus berezovskii (assembly GCF_049115385.1). Lineage (NCBI taxonomy): Eukaryota > Metazoa > Chordata > Mammalia > Artiodactyla > Moschidae > Moschus > Moschus berezovskii. Next base: position 18,101,119 of record NC_142481.1, read on the forward strand.
GCTTCTGGTTTTCAGTCTTATTCTTACAGTAGCCTCAAGACTTCTCCATCTATACAGTGATAAAACTCCTAGGTTAATGATGAAAAGTTTCTCCACAGTGAGGGACACCGGGGAGGTACACAGAGTTACTTGGAGAAGAGAAGAGGGAGGAGGGAGATAGAGGTGACCAGGAGGAGAAGAGGGGGAATCAAAAGGGGAGAGAGCAAACTAGCCAGTAATCACTTCCCTATGTGCTCTCTACAATCTGGACCCCTCAGAAATGTTCACCGAGTTACACAGAGAAGAGAAGAGGGAGGAAGGAGAGAGAGGTGGCCAGGAGGAGAAAGGGGGGAATTGAAAGGGGAGAGACAGATCCAGCCAGTAATCACTTCCCTAAGTGTTTTCTACAGTCCAGAACACACAAAGAGATTCACAGAGTTGGGTAGAGAAAAGAAGGGGGAGAGAGGAGATAGAGGCGACCTGGTGGAGAAAAAGGAGAGTCCAAAGGGAGAGAGAGCAAGCCAGACAGTAATCTCGCTCCCAAGAAAAAGTTGGTACTGAAGATTGGGTTCTTAAAGGGACAAAATTGATAACAAATACAAAAAAGCAAAGATTAAAAACCTAGAGTAGAGGTTAGATTCTCAAAAATACAATATAAAGAAAAAAACGGTCACAAAATTATATATATATATATATGAAGTTTGCTTTAAAAATAGGGTCTTTTTTTTCTTGCAAAGTAATAGTAGGTTATACAAATGAAAATTAAAGGAGTAATAGAGGACTTAAAAATAAAAAAAAATTTTAATTAAAAAAATTTAAAGTGATAATAGTAAAAATATATCTAGGAATTTCTCTGGTGTTGTTGTGGACATGTGGTGACAGTTCATTTTCAGAAAGTTCCTTGATCCAGCTTACACTTCTCTCTATAGGCCCCTTCCTATGTAGTCGGTGCTAACTGCAGGGTTTTCATCTATTGCACCTGTCACTTCCAAAGCGGTTCCCTCTGTTTATTTTAGCTTCTTCTGTTTGCAGGCTCTTCAGTGTCTAATTTCCACCCTGACACAAGGGGGCAGTGGTGGTTACTTTTTTGGCTTACTTGTTCAGTCGTGCTGTGCGGAGGGAGGAACACTGCAAACAAATTTCACTGGCGTGTGTGGGGAGTGCTCACAGTGTCAGCCACACTGGGTTAGTCCCCGCTCAGGGCATGTGTGCTTTACCAGTCTACTCTGTTCAGGCTCTAGGTTGCTCTGCCGGGAACTGTCTGAGCTGGCCCTGGGTTGCGTGCAGTTCCCAGGTCTAAGCCACTCAGGTTCAGGTTCTCAGGTACTCCACAAAGAAGCAGACTTGATTAGGCCTGCGTTTTGTGCCCTTCCCAGGTCCAAGCAGCTCAGGTGACCAGGTGTTTGGTGAGCACAGTCGCCCCCAAGTGGAGGCTGTGACTTATCGCTTCCCCTGTCCCTGCCGCTCAGTTTTCTGGGTATACTACTGGCGCGTCTTCTAAGGTGTGACATGTGTCTCTTCTGGGGAGCTGATCTCTGGCTGTGACCCTCCTGGCAGATGTCGACCATCCAGAATCCCAAGAAGTCTGGTTAGCTACGAAGCCTGCTTGCAGTTTGGTAGATGATACCTCTCTGGGGCCTCGATTGCTCCCTTCCAGCTCTGGCTGCCCTCGCCTGCCTGTCTCTGGTGGGGGATGGGCTGCTCCGCAGCTCTCTAGCTCTGCTCAATCCTTTGTTCTGTGAGCGAGCCTGGCAGTATCTTCAGTTCAGTTCAGTCGCTCAGTTGTGTCTGCCTCTTTGTGACCCCATGAATCGCAGCACGCCAGGCCTCTCTGTCCATCACCAACTCCTGGAGTTCACCCAGACTCATGTGCATTGAGTCAGTGATGCCATCCAGCCATCTCATCCTCTGTCGTCCCCTTCTCCTCCTGCCCCCAATCCCTCCCAGCATCAGGGTCTTTTCCAATATATCAACTTTTTGCATGAGATGGCCAAAGTATTGGAGTTTCAGCCTCAGCATCAGCCCTTCCAATGAACACTCAGGACTAGTCTCCCTTAGGATGGACTGGTTGGATCTCCTTGCAGTCCAAGGGACTCTCAAGAATCTTCTCCAACACCACAGTTCAAAAGCATCAATTCTTCAGCGCTCGGCTTTCTTCACAGTCCAACTCTCATATCCATATATGACCACTGGAAAAACCATATCCTTGACTAGATGGACCCTTGTTGGCAAAGTAATATCTCTGCTTTTTAATATGCTGTCTAGGTTGGTCATAACTTTCCTTCCAAGGAGTAAGCGTCTTTTAATTTCATGGCTGCAATCAGCATCTGCAGTGATTTTGGAGCCCCCAAAATTAAAGTCTGACACTGTTTCCACTGTTTCCCCATCTATTTGCCATGAAGTGATGGGACCAGATGCCATGATCTTCGTTTTCTGAATGTTGAGCTTTAAGCGAACTTTTTCACTTGGTGGTGAAAAAAAACTTTTTCAGCAGTGTCTTAGGTTAGGGTTTTTCGCGGGATAGCTATCCCACAGTCTGGGTTGCTATATCTAGTTTGTTCCCTCAGATTGCCCTCGGGGCATTCAGGCCTGGTCGTTACCCTAAGCAATGCAGCCCACCCCTCCCTGTCCAGTCCCAGCTTGCTAGTGGCGAATGCGAGCATCTGGGCTGCTTCTCCGCTGGGAGTTGCCATTAGGCATGTAATCTGTGGGTTTTATTTATTTATTTTCCCTCCCAGTTATGTTGCCCTCTGAGGTTCCAAGGCTCACCACAGACTCGCTGGTGAGAGTGTTTCCTGGTGTTTGGAAACTTCTCTCTTTTTTAAGACTCCCTTCCTGGGATGGATCTCCGTCCCTACCTCTTTTGTATCTCTTTTTATCTTTTGTATTTTTTCCTACCTCCTTTATAAGACAATGGCCTGCCTTTCTTGGTGCCTGATGTCCTCTGCCATCATTCAGAAGTTGTTTTGTGGAATTTGCTCAGCGTTCAAATGTCCTTTCGACGAATTAGTGGGGGAGAAAGTGGTCTCCCCGTCCTATTCCTCCGCCATCTTAGGACTGCCCTTCTCTTCTCTACTTTGTGCCTCTCTCTGGGTGTTCTTGGCTGTGGAGAACAACTAGGGAACTGATTACTGGCTAGATTGCTCTCTCCTGCTCTTCTCCTCGTGGTCACCTCTATCTGCCTCCTCCTCCTTCTCTTCTCTGTGTAACTCTGTGAATCTCTCTGGATGTTCCAGACTGCGGACAGCATGTAGGGAATTGATTACTGGCTAGATGGCTCTCTCCCCTTTTGACTCCCCCTCCTCTCCTCCTGGTCTCCTCTATCTCCTACCTCCCTCTTGTCTTCTCCGTGTAACTCTGTGAACCTATCTGGGTGTCCCTCGCTGTGGAGAATTGTTTCACCATTAACCTAGATGGTTATCATCTGTGCTGTGTGGATGGAGAAGTCTTGAGGCTACTATAAGAAAAGACACAAATCCAGAGGCAGGAGGCTGAACTTCAAAACTTGAGAACATCAGAGAAGTATTGATTCCAGGGAACATAATAGAGAAGAACTCACCCAAAAACTTCCATACCTACACTGAAACCAAGCTCCACCCAAGGGCCAACAAGTTCCAGAACAAGACATACCATGCTAATTTTCCAGCAAAAGAGGAACACAGCCCTGAACATTAAAAGACAGGCTGCCCAAATCCATGCCAAACCTATAGACACCCCCAGAAACTTACTACTGGACACTTCATTGCATTCCAGAGAGAAGAGATCCAGCAACACCCACCAGAATACAGATGCAAACTCCCCTAACCAGGAAACCTTGAGAAGCCATTAGTCCAACCCCACCCACAGGGAGCAGGCTCCACAATAAAGAGGAACCACGAACTTCCAACCTACAGAAAGGGCACCCCAAACACAGAAATCTAAACAAAATGAAAAGGCAGAAAAATGTTCAGCAGGTAAAGGAACATGATAAACGCCCACCAAACCAAACAAAAGAGGAGGAGGTAGAGAGTCTACCTGAAAAAGAATTCAGAATAATCATAATACAGATGATCCAAAACCTTGAAAACAAAACGGAGTTACAGATAAATAGACTAGAGACAAGGATTGAGAAGATGCAAGAAATGTTTAACAAGGACCTAGAAGAAATAAAGAAGTATCAATCAATAATGAATAATGTGATAAATGAGATCAAAAGCACTCTGGAGGGAACCAACAGTAGAATAACTGAGGCAAAAGATAGGATAAGTGAGGTGGAAGATAGAACAGTGTGAATAAATGAAGCAGAGAAGAGAAAAGAAAAGAAATAAAAGAAATGAGGACAACCTCAGAGACCTCTGAGACAATGTTAAATGCCTGAACATTTGAATCGTAGGAGTCCCAGAAGAAGAAGACAAAAAGAAAGGGCATGAGAAAATACTTGAGGAGATAATAGTTGAAAATTTGCCTAAAATGGGGAAGGAAATAATCACCCAAGTCCAAGAAACCCAGAGTCCCAAACAGGATAAACCCAAGGCAAAACACCCCAAGACGTATATTAATCAAACTAACAAAGGACAAATATTAAAACCAGCAAGGGAAAAGCAACAAAGAACATACAAAGGGATCCCCATAAGGATAACAGCTGATCTTTCAATAGAAACTCTTCAGGCCAGAAAGGAATGGCAGGACATACTTAAAGTGATGAAAGAGAAAAACCTACAACCCAGATTACTGTATCCAGCAAGGATCTCATTCAAATATGAAAGTGAAATCAAAAGCTTTACAGACAAGCAAACCTGAGAGAATTCAGCACCACCAAACCAGCTCTCCAACAAATACTAGAGTGTCTTCTCTAGACAGGAAACACAGAAAGGGTGTATAAACTTGAACCCAAAACACTAAAGTAAATGGCAACAGGATCATACTTATCAATAATTACCTTAAATGTAAATGGGTTGAATGCCCCAACCAAAAGACAAAGACTGGCTGAATGGATACAAAAACAAGACCCCTATATATGTTTTCTACAAGAGACCCACCTCGAAACAAGGACACATACAGACTGAAAGTGAAAGGCTGGAAAAATATATTCCATGCAAATAGAGACCAAAAGAAAGCAAGAGTAGCAATCCTCATATCAGATAAAATAGACTTTAAAACAAATGCTGTGAAAAGAGACAAAGAAGGACATTACATAATGATCAAAGGATCAATCCAAGAAGAAGATACAGCAATTATAAATATATATGTACCCAACATAGGAGGACCGCAATATGTAAGGCGAATGCTAACAAATATGAAAGGGGAAATTAACAATAACACAATAATAGTGGGAGACTTTAATACCCCACTCAGACCTATGGATAGATCAACTAAACAGAAAATTAGCAAGGAAACAAAAACTTTAAATGATACAGTGTACGAGTTAGACCTAATTGATATCTATAGGACATCTCACCCCAAAGCAATGCATTTCACCTTTTTCTCAAGTGCACATGGAACCTTCTCCAGGATAGATCACATCCTGGGTCATAAGTCTAGAATTGGTAAATTCAAAAAAACTGAAATCATTCCAAGCATCTTTTCTGACCACAATGCAGTAAGATTGGTGTCAACTACAGGAAGAAAAAAACGTTAAAAATACAAACATATGGAGGCTAAACAACACACTTCTGAATAACCAACAAGTCACAGAAAAAATAAAAAAAGAAATAAAAATATGCTTAGAAATGAATGAAAATGAAAACACAACAACCCAAAACCTATGGGACTCAGTAAAAGCAGTGCTAAGGGGAAGGTTCATAGCAATATGAGCTCACCTCATGAAACAAGAGAAAAATCAAATAAATGACCAAATTTACACCTGAAACAACTAGAAAAAGGAGAAGTGAAAAACTCCAGGATTGGTAGAAGGAAAGAAATAATAAAAATTAGAGCAAAAATAAGTGAAAAAGAAACAAAGGAGACTATAGCAAAAATCAACAAAACTAAAAGCTGATTCTTTGAGAAGATAAATAAAGTAGACAAACCATTAGCCAGACTTATTAAGAAAAAAAGGGAAAAGAATCAAATCGACAAAATTAGAAATGAAAATGGTGAAATCACAACAGACAACACAGAAATACAAAGGATCATAAGAGACTACGATCAGTAACTACATGCCAATAAAGTGGACAACTTGGAAGAATTGGACAAATTCTTAGAAGAGTATAACCTTCCAAAACTGTACCAGGAAGAAATAGAAAATCTTAACAGACCCATCAGTTTAGTTCAGTTCAGTCACTCAGTTGTGTCCAACTCTTTGCGACCCCATGAATCAAAGCACACCAGGCCTCCCTGTCCATCACCAACTCCCGGAATTCACTCATCACAAGCACAGAAATCAAAACTGTAATCAGAAATCTTCCAACAAACAAAAGCCCAGGACCAGATAGCTTCACAGCTGAATTCTACCAAAAATTTAGAGAAGATCTAACATCTGTCCTACTCGAAGTCTTCCAGGAAATTGCAGATGAAGGTAAATTGCCAAACTCATTCTATGAGGCCACTATCACCCTAATACCAAAATGAGATAAAGATGTCACAGAAAAGAAAACTACAGGCCAATATCACTGATGAATATAGATGCAAAAATCCTCAACAAAATTCTATCAAACAGAATCCAACAGCATATTAAAAAGATCATATATATCATGACCAAGTGGGCTTTAACCCAGGGATGCAAGGATTCTTCAGTGTTCACAAATCAATCAATGTGATAATCCACATTAACAGATTGAAAGATAAAAACCATATGGTTATCTCAATAGATGCAGAGAAAGCTTTTGACAAAACTCAACACTTATTTATGATTAAAAAACAATAGTCCTCCAGAAAGCACTCATAGAAGGAACATACCTCAACACAATAAAAGCCATATATGATAAACCCACAGCAAACATTATCTTCAGTGGTGAAACATTGAAAGCATTTCCCCTAAAGTCAGGAAGAAGACAAGGGTGTCCACTACTATTCAACATAGTTTGGGAAGTTTTAGCCACAGCAATCAGAGGAGAAAAAGAAATAAAAGAAATCCAGATTGGAAAAGAAGGAGTAAAACTCTCACTGTTTTCAGATGACATGATCCTCTACATGGAAAACCCTAAAGACACCATCAGAAAATTACTAGAGCTAATCAATGAATGTAGTAAAGTTTCAGGATATAAAATTAATACACAGAAATCCATTGCATTCCTATACACAAACAATGAGAAAACAGAAATTAAGGAAACAATCCTACTCTCCATTGTGACAAAAAGAATAAAATACTTAGGAATAAATCTACCTAAGGAAACAAAAGAGGTATATATAGTAAATTATAAAACACTGGTGAAAGAAATCAAAGAGGTCACAAATAGATGGAGAGATATACCATGTTCATGGATCAGAAGACTCAATATAGTGAAAATGAGTATACTACCCAAAACAATCTATGGATTCAGTGCAATCCCTATCAAGCTACCAATGGTATTTTTCAGAGAACTAGAACAAATAATTTCACATGTTGTATAGAAATACAAAAAAAACCTCAAATAGGCAAAGCAATCTTGAGAAATGGAACTGGAGGAATCAACCTGCCTGATTTCAGACTACACTACAAAGCTGCAGTCATCAAGACAGTATGGTACTGGCATAAAGACAGAAATATAGATCAATGGAACAAAATAGAAAGCCCAGAGATAAACCCACGCACCTATGGACAGCTTATCTTTGACAAAGGAGTCAAGAATATTCAATGGAGAAAAAAACAATCTCTTTAACAAGTGGTGCTGGGAAAACTAGTCAACCACTTGTAAAAGAATGAAACTAGAACACTTTCTAACACCATACACAAAAATAAACTCAAAACCGATTAAAGATCTAAACGTAAGACCAGAAACTATAGAACTCCTAGAGGAGAACATAGGCAAAACACTCTCAGACATAAATCACAGCAGGATCCTCCATGACCCACCTCCCAGAATATTGGAAATAAAAGCAAAAATAAACAAATGGGACCTAATTAAAATTAAAAGCTTCTGCACAGCAAAGGAAACTATAAGCAAGGTGAAAAGACAGCCTTCAGAATGGGAGAAAATAATAGCAAATGAAGCAACTGACAAAGAATTAATGTCACAAATATACAAGCAACTCCTGCAGCTCAATTCCAGAGAAATAAACGACCCAATCAAACGAGGGGCCAAAGAACTAAACAGACATTTCTCCAAAGACATACAGATGGCTAACAAACATGAAAAGATGCTCAACAGCACTCATTATCAGAGAAATGCAAATCAAAACACAAAGAGGTACTGTCTCATGCTGTTCATAATGGATGCCATCAAAAAGCCTAGAAACAATAAAAGCTGGAGAGGGTGTGGAGAAAAGGGAACCCACTTACACGATTGGTGGGAATGCAAAGTAGTACAGACACTGTGGAGAACAGTGTGGAGATTCCTTAAAAAACTGGAAATAGAACTGCCATACGACCCAGCAATCCCACTTCTGGGCATACACACCAAGGAAACCAGAATTGAAAGAGGCACGTGTACTCCAATGTTCATCACAGCACTGTTTATAATAGCCAGGACATGGAAGCAACCTAGATGTCCATCAGCAGACGAATAGATAAGAAAGCTGTGATACATATACACAATGGAATATTACTCAGGTATTTAAAAGAAGGTATTTGAATCAGTTCTAATGAGGTGGATAAAACTGGAGCCTATTATATACAGAGTGAATTAAGCCAGAAAGAAAAATACCAATACAGTTTATTAACACATATATATGGAACTTAGAAAGTTGGTAACGATGACCCTATATATGCAAGACAGCAAAAATAACATAAAGAACAGCCTTTTGGATTCTGTGGGAGAAGGCGAGGGTGGGATGATTGGAGAGGATAGCATTGAAACATGTATATTACCATATGTGAAATAGATGCCCTCTTCAAGTTTCATGCATGAAACAGGGCACTCAAAGCCGGTGCACTGGGAGAACCCAGAGGGATGGGATGGGGAGGGAGGTGGCAGAGGGGTTCGGGATGGGGGACACTTGTACACCTGTGGCTGATTCATGTTAATGTATGGAAAAATGTACCACAATATTGTAAAGTAATTAGCCTCCTGTTAAAATAGGTAAATAAATTTTTAAAAAGCAGTAGGCTGGAGGGTTCGGGACACGTGCTCGTGTGGCACATTCTGCAAGTCACAGTTCAGAGCATGAGGTGTTTCCATGGAAACAACATTCCCACTGGGGTAGCTTCTTCCATTCACTCCCTTCTTCTTGGTCAAGACTTAATTGGGGGTCCTGGTTCCTGTGGCAGAACCCAAAGACAGCAGTGGTACTAAGTGTCCCTGAGAAAAGGTCTGGCTCCTCAGAAGTCACCCACATAAGGGGCAGAAAAGTTTGAATACCACTGGGATGAACAGGGGACCTCTGACAAGCCTCATCAGATCATCTCCTGAGTCACCTGTCAATAACTGGAAGGACATTTAAAGGACTGGAGGCTCTGCCACTGTGGTAAAGGCCAGAGTGAGATATTCTATCTCTGCCCACAAATAACAGCCTTATCCAGGTAGGCTGGTAAATCCGGGGTTACTTATACGTTATTGGCTCAGTCTTGACACACAATCCACACTTAGCAGATGACAATGCTTTGAGAAATTTACAACAAATTTGTCCATGGTCCCACAGCTTTCCAGGGACAGGTTTACCTCATTCTGTCTGATCCTGGTCCCCGCACTCACAATGACCACATAGGTCACTTCTCATCATCACACACACACTTCTCACCATCACACACAGACACTGGACACACTGAGCATGCTGCAGTTATTTTATTAGAGTCAGCCTGACAGAGACGACAACAGATGGGAAAGGTGTCTGGATTCCAGTTTCAGTTGAGAAAGAGAACAGGGCGGGAATGTGGAGTGCAGACCAGGCGTCACTGGAAAGGACTATGTCAACACAGAACACTGAGAATGTTTCTGAAAATTGCATTCACCAGCGAAGACACTGAATATTTGATGCAATCCTTGCTGAAGGTGATGGAAGCCTGAAAGGAAGGACGGACAGGAACCTGAGCCCACAGCGGGGCTCTCCTGTCTCCCCAGGATCACCTCACACCTCACCCTCAAGGATTCAGCCCCATCCCCAGCAAGAACCTCTGCCCACAGACCCACCACTGGAGAGGGGGCTGCCAGCAGGCACCAGGGGGAGGATGGCTCCCTAACAGCCCAGGCACAGGCATCAGAAGGGAAACAGAGCCACTCGCCATGCCAGAGAGGGGAGGGAATGACAAGGGTCATCAGGACACAGCCAAGGCTGGTCCTGAGGGAGGAGCAAGGTTCTAGAGTCTGGGTTTTGGTCACACCTCCTGCACCTGAGCCTCTGCTGTTAGGTGTGTTGGGTGGACGGAATGTGCATGCAGGTGTTGTAAATGACCCCATGTGCCCTGTGAGCTCCTATTAGTGCATGAAACTCTGTTCGTGGAAAACCTCTCATTTTGAAAACTAAACAACTTGAGGAAAATATGCTGAGACAGACTATTCACAATCTCCAATACTGTATGACAAGAACAAGAAAGAAAAGACAGGCCTTCGGGAGATATACTGTTAGCCTAGGTGAGCAGCCACAGGTACCTAGAAGACTCCTCAGGAGCTTCAGGCACCAAAACACCACAGTGGAAAATCAGATGTGTAGACACAAAGGCCATGTCGATGGAAATGGGGCTCTGAGCCAGCACAATGGCCACTAGAATGGGAACAAGAGGAGGTGACATTGACTCCGGGCCAGAAACTTCACAGAGCCACGGTGTCCCATGCTGGTAAGAGATTCAAAAGACAGGGGCTCCTTTTCAATATTCCTAAAGTAGAGCTTAGGAGTGCGTCAAGGCTGTATATTGTCGCCTTGCTTATTTAACTTATATGCAGAGTACATCATGAGGAACGCTGGGCTGGAAGAAGCACAAGCTGGAATCAAGATTGCCGGGAGAAATATCAATAATCTCAGATATGCAGATGACACTACCCTTATGGCAGAAAGTGAAGAGGAACTCAAAAGCCTCTTGATGAAAGTGAAAGAGGAGAGTGAAATGATTGGCTTGAAGCTCAACATTCAGAAAACAAAGATCATGGCATCTGGTCCCATCACTTCATGGGAAATAGATGGAAAAGCAGTGGAAACAGTGTCAGACCTTGTTTTTTTGGGCTCCAAAATCACTGCAGATGCTGATTGCAGCCATGAAATTAAAAGACACTTACTCCTTGGAAGGAAAGTTATGATCAACCTTGATAATATATTAAAAAGCAGAGACATTACTTTGCCAACCAAGGTCCGTCTAGTCAAGGCAATGGTTTTTCCCGTGGTCATGTATGGATGTGAGAGTTGGACTGTGAAGAAAGCTGATCGCGAAGAATTGATGCTTTTGAACTGTGGTGTTGGAGAAGACTCTTGAGAAACCCTTGGACTGCAAGGAGATCGAACCAGTCCATTCTAAGGGAGATCGATCCTGGGTGTTCATTGGAAGGATTGATGCTAAAGCTGAAACTGCAATACTTTGGCCACCTCATGCGACGAGTTGACTCACTGGAAAAGACTCTGATGCTGGGAAGGGTTGGGGGTGGGAGGAGAAGGGGACGACCGAGAATGAGATGGCTGGATGGCATCACCGACTCTGTGGACATGAGTTTGAGTGAACTCCGGGAGTTGGTGATGGACAGGGAGGCCTTTCGTGCTGTGATTCATGGGGTTGTGGAGAGTCGGACACGACTGAGTGACTGAACTGAACTGAAAGCTGACAAGACTCCTACAGGTGTGGGAGCTGAATGCCATCTTTCCTGCTAACAATTAAAATTCTAGTCCTCCAATGCTAGCATCTCTCACTCAGGAAAAAATAAAAACCCATATGAGTCAACACACTTGAAATATTGTATTGATATCGGTCCCCTACTCTGTATGAGTTAATTGGCATGGTATGAACAGGGTCAGGAACAGGACACGGGATGTGCAGGTGGATTGTGCTTGCATATTATAGGTGATGCACGCTGGAGCAAAGGTTTTATTGTGCTTCTTTGTTCATAGCTCTTCTCTGTCACATATCCCGACTGCATGATATAGTACCATGTATATATTGCACTGTGGAGCATGTGAATTCTCAGGGTGGGGGTCAAGGGAGAGTAAATTACTGTGAGTTTCAGATCTGACACTTTGGGATCAAATCCCACCTCATTGGATCTATCCTGGATTTTTCCTAGAACTGCTTTTTCTGCATTAGTAGCATTGACCAAATCGAGTATTGTGTTTAACAGTGTTTTGTTTCCAAGGCCCACTGTGCCATACATTCCATAAAATATAGGGCAGGCTTCTTCTGAAGGCACAACAGAAAACATCTCATCAAAAGGATCACCAGGTCATAAGAATCCTATTTCCCACCACTTGATAGGAACTCACACATCCAAATCTTCCAGATTCACCTCCCACAGAGACGTGCCCTCTCCCAGGACTGCTTACATCCCAGACAGAAAACCTTCTCTATGAGGCACTCACAGCAGAAGGGAGCATCAAGAGGGGCTAGACCTGGAGACCCTGCTGCCCTTGACCACTGCCCCCAGGCATACCAGCCTGCTTCCTCCCTCCCAATGAGCACCACTACCCCCAACAAACTATCCCCCAGGACGTGTGCAGATAATGACCCTTCCAGCTCCACAGCACCCCCTCCATTCAAAGGCTGAAAGTTTGTGCAGAATTCCTGGGCACTGATCAGACAGCTGCCCTCAGAATCTGCCCCCAGAAGCAGCTTTGACAGGACTGTGAAGGATGCAGTGAGATGGCACTGGGAAAGGATCAGGAGGGCCATCTGGACCATCCTTCCTACCCTCCCACATCTTGAAGGTCAGCTCTCTGGTCACCAGCAACGCCAGCAGAAGCAGTGCTCCCTTCATTGTGGCGGCAGCTGGAACGCTGTACTCAGGGCAGGATTTCTGTTGCTATATAAACCACTAGCTCCCTAAGCCCAGCCCACATCCCTCCCAGGAGAACCACAGGCCTGTGGCCAGGCACCTGGCACAGGTGGCTCCCTCAGACCTCAGGGTGTTTACAGTGGAAGACCATCGTACTCTGAGATCAGAGCTACTGGAGAACCTGCGGGGGTATCTTTGCCAAAAACCAACTGGAGCTGACATTTCCAAATGCTCTGTTGTCTAGGTTCCAACCATCTCCTGTTTTCCTGATCATTCTTCCCCAAACCTATCCAGGCTCTGAGGTCAGCACTCTCCCAAACAGAGAAGATGGAATCACAGGAGGGTCAACAACAAGTCTACACCACTATCAGGTAGAAAAAAAGGTCATTGAGAATCCTTCCTTTTTCCCCAAGGTTGAGTCCTCAAGATAAGAATGTGGAGCTGGGTCTTAGTGAAACCCCCAGATATCTTAATGGCTACAGTCTCTAGACTGGGCCCTGAGGACTGGTGGACAGCAGCCTTGGGTTCCAAATCATCCCAACCTGGAAACTTGCAGGACTTGAGGCCTCATGGGTTTTCTCAGGTGCTAGTAATTCTGTAATTTCGTATCATGCCACCAGCTTTTCTCAGGTATTTAAGGAAGCAAATTCCTGGGCACTTTCTGGAACCCCAGTGACTCCAGCCTTACCCCTTCTCCTAACTGTCACACCCTCCTGCATTAGTGAACCTGGTCCCAAGAGGTGTTAGGACTGCAGTCTACGCAGAAACATCAGAGAGAAGCTGCTTGGTTTGGGGGTCTCTTGTGTCAGAGACTCTGAGGTCCACAGCCCTATAGGACACTGAGGACAGGAGTTCTAAGACCCACTGGGTTGAGTTCTCCAGAGGTGGCACTCCATATGTGAAAACTCTCTGAAGAGCAAACTCAATCTTTCAGGATGGGAAAGCAGTTTGTTGGCACAACAAGATGAGATGGTCCTTGAAAACTCTAGAAGGAAGTCTGAGAAACCTCCCAAAGGCCAAACTGGAAATAGTTTGACAAACAAAATAAATAACAGAGTATTAGATGATAACTCAAAGCATAAAGTAATACTTGTGAGTCCATATTGATATAAATAGATGATTAAATGAACCCAGACTTCCTTGGTTTTCCAGTGGTTAAGAACCCACCATTGAATGCAGTGGACACTGGTTCAAGCCCTGGTCAGGGAAGTAAGGATCCACATGCCCTGGGGCACAATAAAAACCTCACACACCAACTAGATATAGGGCACCTTACATGTGCTCACAACAAGATGGCGCCTGACAGATGTCAGGAGGGCGTGGCCAGGGCACCTTACATGTGCTCACAACAAGATGGCGCCTGACAGATGTCAGGAGGGCGTGGCCCCACATAACCACAAAGGATTCTGATTGGCTCCTAAACACCTCCCCTTACATGCTTTAATGTGATTGGAAAGCCTCTTTTAAAAGTCCTGCGCTTGCCCCACGCTTGCCTATATATAGGAGAAGCTTACACCAATAAAACTGGAGCTGCCTTGACAGAACCATCGCTGCTCTGAGTGTCTCTCTCCGGGCGAGGGAGGCTGTGGGGCAGGCGGCCTGCTCACCTCCTCTTTGGGGCTTGCTCCTTCAGACCCAGACCCCCGGAGGGGCTAATCTTGGGCGGCTCTCTTGCCGAGGCCGAGGCTCCCCTCAGTCTCTGGCTCCTGTCCTGGAGCGCTACAGGGCAGGAGAGGGGAGAGAGAGAAAGGGGGGACTCCATGCCGGACACTGGAGGGACCCACACTAGAGAGAACGTGCTCTGCAAACGGAAGGTCCTTGTGCCGAAACATAGAGCCGACACAGCAAGACAAAGACCCAGCTCCCCTTAACTAACCTGAAGTAATGTGGGAGAGGAGACAACCATTCCTTACAGAAACATCCCGAATAATAGACAGAGATTATTCCCTCCAGGAGGGGTAACTGACAGCTCTTCCCCTCTGGAATATCGGTAGACAGAGTAACTTATTTTCAAAGAGAAGAGGAGGGGAGGGAGAAAACAGTGCAGAAACCTGGCAAACACAGCATAATCAGCTAATCAAGGCTGATATCCGCAGTGGTAAGGCACACAGCTGTCAATGTGTACCCTGAGTGAGGGGATAGGAAGGGCGATTCACCTGTGTGGTGTCTTCCTCTAAACCCAAAGTCTGAACCACACTTGACATTATGAGAACAGCAAACTCAGTTTGGGAGGCCTTCAATCATCCCTGGTCAATCCTCCCCAAGACTGTTAAGACCATGACAGACCAGGAGAGGATGAGTAATCCACAGAGCAGAGGATACTGGGGACACATGACAATGAATACAATGAGTTTAGGTCATGGATTTGATCCTAGAACACAAGAGACATTAATGAACAACCTGGTGAAGTTCAAATACAGTGTTGGGTTTAGTTAGAAGTAACAAGGTCCGTCTAGTCAAGGCAATGGTTTTTCCCGTGGTCATGTATGGATGTGAGAGTTGGACTGTGAAGAAAGCTGATTGCCGAAGAATTGATGCTTTTGAACTGTGGTGTTGGAGGAGACTCTTGAGAGTCCCTTATACTGCAAGGAGATCCAACCAGTCTATTCTAAAGGAGATCAATCCTGGATGTTCATTGGAGGGACTGATGCTAAAGCTGAAACTGCAATACTTTGGCCACCTCATGCGACGAGTTGACTCACTGGAAAAGACTCTGATGCTGGGAAAGGTTGGGGGTGGGAGGAGAAGGGGACGACGGAGGATGAGATGGCTGGATGGCATCACCGACTCTGTGGACGTGGGTTTGAGTGAACTCCGGGAGTTGGTGATGGACAGGGAGGCCTGGCGTGCTGTGATTCATGGGGTCGCGGAGAGTCGGACACGACTGAGCGACTGAACTGAACTGAACTGACTGAACATTTCAGTATTGTTTCTCAGTCTGACAAATATTTATAACACTACTATAAATCTAAATTTATTCCAAATAAAATTTTATTTGAAAAACAACACGCATTAGAAAAGGGCTACATGTGCTGCATTCCTCCACTGACCCTGACCAGCTCTTCACCCTGATGTCACCAAATGTCCCCGTGATCTGGAGACATCTCAGAGGATCCTGTAGCACCCTCGGAAGGGCACTGGGCTGGATACATAGCAGCCACCTGTGTTACTCAGCACTCCAGGCCCTGGCTCCTTTCCTCACAGAGTTGCAGACAGCATTGACGGCAGTGTCTTCAGAAGGAACAGGAAGCTGGGCTGCATGGGCAGGGGTCCCACCACACAGAAGTCCTGCCCCCACAGACAAAGAGCCAGCATGTGGAGCCTGGGCCATGTGGTGTTGACCTTCCTGCCCAGGAATCTCTGAGACACATCTGCAGCCCCCTGAGCCCTTTGTGGGGTGACCTTCAGAGCAGTGGCCCCCAGGCAGCAGGAGCCATGGCGAGGAGGGGCTCCATGGAGGCCAGATGATACTTCAGTTCAGTACTTGGTGCCTCCTTGCCAAGAGCAGTTACTGGATGTGAATCCTATATGGCATAGGGTTCTGACTATGGTCACACACCTTGCATCCCAACTTCAGATAAGGTCTCAGCAAACCACGGAGAAGGCAATGGCAAGCCACTCCAGTACTCTTGCCTAGAAAATCACATGGACAGAGGAGCCTGGTGGGCTGCAGTCCATGGGGTCACTACTAGTCGGACACGACTGTGACTTCACTTTCACTTTTTACTTTCATACATTGGAGAAGGAAATGGCAACCCACTCCAGTGTTCTTGCCTGGAGAATCCCAGGGACGGGGGAGCCTGGTGGGCTGCCGTCTATGGGGTCGCACAGAGTCGGACACGACTGAAGTGACTTAGCAGCAGCAGCAGCAAACCACATTCCACCACAGGTGACTCAGATAAAGGTAGGCAGGTGCCTCTAGTGAAAAGCTACTTGATTCTGACTTATCAAACATTTTAAATGTTTACCTTATTTATTTAATCCCAGGCAATATTCATAAGCACATCTATAGTAAATAGAACTAAAAATATTCTTGTTTATTGATTCCAGAGAAATGGACTATTCCTGCCATTATTCTAACAAATATTGCGCAACATCTACCGAATGCTGGGCCCTCTCCTAGTCCTGGGATGCAGCAGCACACAGCAAGCTCTCGCTCTCCTGCAGCTCTTCATCACCTAAGAGGGAGTGAAAGGCAGTGACCCCATGGGAAGAGGCACTTTGGGCGAAGACGAAGCAGGGGGAGAAGACAGAGGGCCATGGAAGGGGGGATGGAGGGCCATGGGGGGGGGAATGATTTGATATAAGGGCTCAAGAGTCTGGGAAAATCTGTGCCCTGTGATACTTGAAGACACCTGAGGATGAGGGAATGAATCATGCAACCACTGGAGGAGGGCACCACACAGATAGACCCTGCAGCATAAGCAAACTTGATCTAGTCAAGAAGCAGACAGGAGACAGTGAAGGAAGAAAGGCAGGGATAAGTTCACAGAGGCAGCAACAGTGCAGGGCTGGTTGTACAACTGGCCCAGAGATTGTGGCCTAGAAAGGGTCTGGGTTTTTCTCAAGTGGGAGCTCTGGAGAGGAGATGGTGGGGAACAGTACACTCAAGAGTAGAAAGAGTTGCAGAAAATGGATGGACCTAGAGACTGTCATATGCGTGAAGTAAGTCAGACAGAGAAGCAGAAACATCATACTATCCTTTACATGGTGTATTGCTGATCGTGTTCGCCGCGCCAATTGTCTTGCTGTTCACACTGTTTGCACTGTTCCCTGAACCCGTGGTAGGCAAGGTGCGAGCTAAGAGGCTAGAAGAAGACTTCAGGAGTCGTAGGAACTGCGGACACGTTTATTCTCTCCCAGTTGCCACAGCAGCCATAACAGTATTCTCTTCTGGCTGAGGCAGCAGTGGTAGCAGTAGACATGCTATAGTCTCTCCTCTCATGGCTGATCTGACAGACACAGCTGTGATGTAGCAGAAGTAATGCCACTGCTTTCTAGGTGGAGCTCACATATGCATCCAGCACTAAGTAGCCATTGACCGAGGACCTTGAGACGTGCACACACAGTGCTACAAATGATCTCAGCTGTTACACAGTCATTATTTGCAAAACATGAGGCAAGAGCGCCTGAACACATAATCGTCACTAATTTGCTTTCTAGCTACATTTGGGGATTCTAAGAAGATACCATATAAATGAATCAATTTAGAAAATAGAAGCTGACTCACAGGTCTAGAGAATTTATGGTTGCCCTGAGGAAATAGGAAAAGGAGTACGTCAAGGCTATATATTGTCACCCTGCTTATTTAACTTACATGCAGAGTACATCATGAGGAACGCTGGGCTGGAAGAAGCACAAGCTGGAATCAAGATTGCTGGGAGAAATATCAATAATCTCAGATATGCAGATGACACCACCCTTATGGCAGAAAGTGAAGAGGAACTCAAAAGCCTCTTGATGAATGTGAAAGAGGAGAGTGAAAAGGTTGGCTTGAAGCTCAACATTCAGAAAACAAAGATCATGGCATCTGGTCCCATCACTTCATGGGAAATAGATGGGAAAACAGTGGAAACAGTGTCAGACTTTATTTTTTTGGGCTCCAAAATCACTGCAGATGCTGATTGCAGCCATGACGCTTACTCCTCCTTGGAAGGAAAGTTATGACCAACCTTGATAGTATATTAAAAAGCAGAGACATTACTTTGCCAACATAGGTCCATCTAGTCAAGGCTATGGTTTTTCCCGTGGTCATGTATGGATGTGAGAGTTGGACTGTGAAGAAAGCTGATCGCAAAAGAATTGATGCTTTTGAACTGTGGTTTGGAGAAGACTCGAGAATCCCTTGGACTGCAAGGAGATCCAACCAGTCCATTCTAAAGGAGATCAATCCTGGGTGTTCATTGGAAGGACTGATGCTAAAGCTGAAACTGCAATACTTTGGCCACCTCATGCGACAAGTTGACTCACTGGAAAAGACTCTGATGCTGGGAAAGGTTGGGGGTGGGAGGAGAAGGGGACGACAGAGAATGAGATGGCTGGATGGCATCAGCGACTCTGTTGACATGAGTTTGAGTGAACTCCGGGAGTTGGTGATGGACAGGGAGGCCTGGCGTGCTGTGATTCATGGGGTCGCGGAGAGTCGGACACGACTGAGCGACTGAACTGAACCGAACTGAACTGAGGAAAGATGGAGAGGATAGTTAGGGAGCTCAGGGTGAACAGGTGCAATCTGCTAAATTTAAAATGGATAAACAACAGAGACCAACTGTATAGCACAGGGAAATTTGCTCAAGGTTATGTGTCAGCCTGGATGGGAGAGGAATTTGTGAAAGAATGGATAAATTTGTATATACGGCTGAGACCCTTTGTTGTTCATCTCAAACTATCATAAAATTGTTAATAGCCTATGTTCCAACACAAAAGGTAACGTTATAAAACAAAAAGAGGTTGCAGAAAAGAATTCTGTGAAGAATGAGGTGCTATCAAAGTCACCTTGTGGCAGGACTTGGTCAAGAGAAAGCTAGAAATTTCTGGGCCAGGACATAGAAGAAGTTTCCAGCCTCCAGATACTGAATCACAGAAGTGGCCCAACAGAGGCCACCAACAAGATCGAGACATGGTGATAAAAGCAGGACAGGAACCCCCAGAGAGATGACCAAGGGGTGAAGGATTATGCTCTGGCCTGCCTGGCACTTATTCCATATGAGACCATTTCTAAGCACGGAGCTTGCTGAAAACCCATAAATGTCACACCAACCTGTCTTCAAGATCGCATGTTGTTTTGACAGGCTGCCACAGGCCATTATTCAGGAGGCCTGATTTGGGAGCACTTTTGCCCTTTTTGGTCAACCTGGGGTTTTCAGAAGTTAACCTTCCTGTGTCAGCTATCCCTCAAACACAGCCCTCCAGAGGGGAGGAGGCTGAGCCAGTGCCTTCTGTGGACTTAAGGACTAGCATCCTGCCAACACACACATTTCCTTCTGTGCAGCCCTGGCCAACTTCACACTGTGGCCTTGAAGAATCTTCTGGAAAAGGAAGAATCTGACACAGGCCCCCTGGGAGTGAGGATAAGGACAGGTATAGAAGGGCTCCAGGTGGGTAGGGAGCACCTGCCACTGGCACCATGACGCGGGCTGGAGCTCTCCTGCTGCTCTGCGCTGCCTTGCTCCTCATCATGGGCAAGAGTGGCTGGGACCTGGGCTCCCCAAGAGTTCAAACACCTTCCCAGGGCAGCACTGAGCATGTCGGAAAGGGAAGGGAACAGTGTGTTCTGATGAGTGCCTTACAGGGAGTGTCCCCACATTGTCCCAGCCTTGAGGGACACTGTTGACCTGTTCATATTGGGAAGCCATGACACCTATATTGAACAAGTTGAAAAGTACAACCAAAACTCTGATGTACTGGAAACTGCCAATACCCTGAAGAGCTATGTTGATAAGAAGTTGACAGCAGAGGATAAGCAAGATTCTCAGTCCTCTGGTGGGTCAGGCTGTGTGTGAATGTGCTTGTGGGGCCTGTATGGGGGCCTGTGTAAGTGTCCAAGGGCCAGAGGGAGGAAGCAGACAGAGATCAGCTCATCCCTGAAGACTCCCAGGAGTCACTCTGGAGCCCTGCCAGGTGGTCCTCAGCAGTGTCTCCCATTCTATCTCAGGAGACTGCCCTCAGTCCTCCAGGGAGACCCCACAACCTGTTTCATTGGAGGAAGACTTACTAGGACGTATCCACCTTTACGTGCTCACATCCAGAGGCTTCCCTCCAAACAACCTGTAGGACCCTCCCTTGTATTCAGTGCAGCTAAATGTCACATCCACCCCTGAGGCCTCACCAGGTTTCTGTACCTTCTCTTACAGAATAAAATATACTCAAGTTCTCTCTGCTGATGGAACCATCGGCACCCAAGGAAGCCACTTACCTGATCCCTCAGTCATGTCAGCAACCTGCCACATGCAGGCGTCTGATTATAGAGGATTCCAGCAATAAAAAGCCTTGAAATTCACAGGACAGTGCTTACTTCCTGGAGATTGGGCTTTGGGAGTGGTAGAGAGAGAGGATGCGGCCACAGTGGAGAACACCAGACTGCCTTCCAACTGCAACTGGATTTCAGTGCTGTCAGATGCTCCTCTACAAATTCAGCAGGTGGAGCATGGGTAATGATCATTATATCAGCCAGAGTGTCTGATCACTCTGTCACATCTGCTAGAGTGTCTGATCATTTCTCTTTTTTTGAAATATTTTTTTATTAAATCTTTAAAAAAAATTTTTTTATTGGAGGCTAATTACTTTACAATATTATATTGGTTGGTTTTGCCATACATTGACCTGTATCCGCCCCGGGTGTACATGTGTTCCCCTTCTTGAACCCCCCTCCCACCTCCCTCCTCCTCATATCCTCCCTCTGGGTCATCCCTGTGGACCAGCCCCGAGCATCCTGTATCATGCATTGAACCTGGACTGGCAATTCGTTTCACATGTGATAATTTACATGTTTCAATGCCATTCTCCCAAATCATCCCACCCTCACCTTCTCCCACAGAGTCCCAAAGAGTGTTCTATATACCTGTGTCTCTTTTGCTGTCTCATATACAGGATTATCATTACCATCTTTTTAAATTCCATATATATGTGTTAGTATACTGTATTGGTGTTTTTCTTTCTGGCTTACTTCACTCTGTATAATAGGCTCCAGTTTCATCCACCTCATTAGAACTGATTCAGATGTATTCTTTTTAATGGCTGAATAATACTCCATTGTGTATATGTACCAAAGCTTTCTTATCCATTCATCTGCAGATGGACATCTAGGTTGCTTCCACGTCCTGGCTATTACAAACAGTGCTGCAATGAACCTTGGAGTACTGATCATTTCTGTTAAGAGGACCCACAGGTTATGCACATTATCCACCAAATTTCAGCCTCCCAGCAACCTCAAGGCATAGGAGTATTCATCATCGTCTTACAAGGGAGAATCTGAGGCTCAGAGGAAGTAAAACATCTGCTGAATAGGCACAGCTTCCACCACCATCCATGCTGGAGAATCAAGCTCTGCTAACTCACCCTGTGACTGTGCGCATATTACAGTCCTTCTTTGGGCCTCTAGTTTCCATTTATAAAATCAAACTTCCTCCAGTCTTCAAGTCTGGGGTAAGGCCAAAGTAAAATAATGTGTGAGAAAGGGCTCCTGTATTGAGCCTACAGGAAAGGAAGAATGAAGGGTCAAGATCCACATGCTGAACTCTGTCACTCCTTGGGCCTCAGTTTTTCCTAAATCCAACCCCCCAGTTGTGTGGACTCAGCTGCTTCCACATAAACACACTTGTAAGTTGGGTCTTACACTCAGACTGGACGGCCAGGGGCCTGGTGTTTCTTGCTCCTCCTGTTTCTCTACTGCTTGCCCGTGAACTGGGCCTCATGCTCACCCTGTCTGATTCTTCTTCACCTGACCCCACCCTCTCTTTAAGAGCTTCTTCCCACCCAACAGCTCCCCTCCAGAAAATAGTCTGCTGGGCTTACCCCACAGGGCGGGGTCTAGGATGGAGAAGCTCTAAGGTCTTCATGGTTAGGAGGCATAGGACAGGTCCCCAAGGTGATCCAGAGCTGCTGCTCTCCCTGTAGAAGGAGCCCTGGGGGATGCGGGGGAGGTCTCCTTGCCCAGATTGACACCGGGCCCTTGTCTCTGCCCAGCACTCCACCCACACCAGGGTCTGTCTGGGGGTACTTCTAAGATGGAGACCTGCCTCTGTGGGAGCTAAGGTGAGCTGAGCTGGTGAGAGTAGGTCCTGGAGCAGGGACCCTTCTCCTCATCTGACCCAGGATGTGTATTCCATACCACCCCTACCCAACTAATGTGAAAGTTCCAGGCCTTTAGAAAGGAGTGATGCCACCCTGATAAGTTAGGGGTCTCTTCCAATGTCTTGGATATAAACTCACCCTGTTCTGCAGTGAGTGTACAGATGTGACGGGAACTGTCCAAAGATTCGGTGGAGACGAGTGAGGGGCAGTTGGTCCTCCTGGGACACACACAATCCGTCTCCTGGCTCTTGCTCAGTTGCACAGAATTCCATGAGGCTGCTGGGGAGACACCTCCATATGCCCACTGCCCTGTCCCCTCTCCCTGCCTTTCTCCAATACATAGCACCCTTATCTAATCTGTGTGTGTGCATGCGTGCTAAGTTGTTTCAGTCGTTTCCGACTATTTGCAACCCTATGACTGTAGTCCACCAGACTCCTCTGTCGATGGGATTCTCCAGGAAAGAATATTGGAGTGGGTTGCCATTTCCTTCTCCATATCTGGGGTTAGTACGAAAGGCAGCATCTGATTTCTCCCAAATCCTTTTCTGTCTGACATCCAAAACTCAGATAGCTGCGAAGGTACCTGTCAAAACCCTGTGGCTTTGGAGCTCTGATTCTCACATGAGCTTCCCTCAGATCATAGAAGCCCCCCCCTCCCCATTTCCACCTAGACCAACCTGAGTTCACCTGCAGCTGTGAGATAATCCCCCACTGCAGACACTCCCCTCCTCAAACTCCTGCATCTCCTTTACCTGCTTGGTGGATTTCAACAGCAACTGGGAGCTTGCTGAACTACTGATGCTTGTGTGCTCAGTTGCTTCAGTTGTGTCTGATTCTTTGCGACCCTATGGACTAGAGCCCACTAGGTTCTGCTGTCCATGGGATCCTTCCGGCAAGAACACTAGAGTAGGTTTCCCTGTCCTCCTTCAAACCACTGGGAGGCTCATTCAAAAGTGTGGGAGTTCATGCCCACACGGCAACCTTCAGACACTACAGACCCCAGCCTCCTTGATTTCTGGTGTGTCTCTTCAGAGGTGACTTCTGTCCTATCTCTCAAAGGCACCCAGTGGCCTTGGACCCCACTTGTCCTTCTCCATGGCCTTTGTCACATGTGTGTTCACTGTACTTAGTTCCTCACATGGGCACCTGACATCATCCTCCTAATTACCTACCTGCTCCCAAGTTCCTTGTCTGAGTCACCTTTGTTGGAAACACAAAGTCTCATGTGTCCTGTGTCCATCTGCGTAATCAGGAAGGACAGGAGTTCAAGGGAAAGACACCCAGGAAAGGCAGGAGAAGGAAGGGAGAGGGATACCATAGTTGAAGCTTCAGAGGCATCACAGAGAACAGGAACATCCCTACACAGAGAGCAGGAATCTGGTTCGGGGAGGGAGATGCTTTCTGGCCTTGTGTTTCTTTATGGACCTTGCAATGAGATATTCTCAATCAGCTGGGACAAGGTGTTTTGAGGGTGTACCCCGACCCTAGATCACAGGAATCCATGGGGGAATTCAGGCAGAAGCACACACTGCTACATGGATCAAGACCTGGGAACCAGAAAGTCATAGAGAGATTGGCGCAAGATCTGGGTGGCAGGACAGAGGCTGAGAGACTGATACAAGCCTCCAACAAGAAAAAGGCCAGAATCAGGCCACAGTTGAGGACAGGGCTTGCCTTCACTATTGCAATATGAAGACCTGCAGAGATACATCCACTGCTTCAGTGTTACCATCACACCTTGAAGTTTCCTTGAAAATTCTTTTTAATTATATTCTATTATATTGAATATAGTTCCAATAGTATAACATATTTACACTCATCTTTAGGCTGGCCATGCTTATGAAATCAGAACACAGGATACCCAGCCGGGGCTTCAAACCCAGGCTTCTGAAGGGGTTCACATGGAAGGGTCAGAGGTTCTTTTATGTGCCCCAAGAAGGTACCCGAGGAAGCCACAGAGCTCAGCAGATCCTAAGCAGACAGACAAGATATATGACAGAAACACATCTTCCACTCGGAAGGACACCATAGAAAACACACACATGGATTCATCATATCTGTTTCCAGATTACTGAGGTAATGGCAAACTCACTACTTAATAGACAAATAGGCCCCACTGGCAAAGCCTGTAGAGCTGCACACAGCCCTGGGTATCTGGGCATCTGGGACACAGAACCTAGCATGGTCAACACAAACAGCCAGGTGAAGGGGCCCTGCAGATGATAGCAGGACAAGCCCAGATCAGGCAACTCTGAGCAAACACACAGGGCTGGCCCAGTCTCAGGAACATCTTCCATGCTCGATCCATGAGAGGCTAGCCCATGCTACACTATTTCAGGACAGGCATGGAAGGAATAATAATAAATCACAGAAATACCTAAACGATTTTGGTCTAGTTGTCCGGGGGAAAAAAATTAGAGCAAAGCCCAAAGTTTCTGAAGAAACCCCAAACAAAAAGAGACCCTGATGAGACTTTCCTGGTGATCCAGTGGTTAAGAATCTGCCTTCCAATGCAGAGGAGGCTGGTGTGACCCCTGATCAAGGAACTTAGATGCCACTTTCCATGGGATTACAGAAACCTTTGTGCCACAGCTAGAGCAAAGCCTGCAGGCTGCAAGGAAAGATCCTATATCTGCCACAAGAAAATCCCACATGACACAGCTAAGACTGGAAAGAGCCAAACATAAATAAATAAACAGGTATTTGTAAAGAAGAGAGAGGACGTGCTCACTTGGCAGCACATATATTAATATTGAAACAAGAAGAGTAGCATGGCCCCTGCACAAGGATGACACACAAAATCATAAAATTTTCCATATTTTTTCCTATGTAAAATAGATAACCATCCAGAAGTTGCTGTATAGCACTGGGAGCCCAGCCGGCACTCTGTAACAACCTCATAAGATGGAATTATTATGGCAAGGGGAAAAGTTCAAGAGGAAGGAAAGATGACTCACTAGCATTGACCCTGATGCTAGGAAAGATTGAGTGAAGGAAGAGAAGGGGGTGACAGAGGATGAAATGGTTGCATGGCATCATCAACCCAATGGACATAAGTTTGAGCCAGCTCCAGCAGATAGTGAAGGATGGGGAAGCCTTTTGTGCTATAGTCCATAGAATCGCAAAGAGTCAGACATGACTTAGCAACTAAAAAACAACGACTGATTCACACTGATGAATGACACAGACCACCACAACATTGTAAAGCAATTATCCTCCAATTAAAAATTTTAATTTAATGTAAAAATATTTTTATAAACTTCAAAAAGAAGGAGAGAGAGAAAGACCCCGAGAAGAGGCCAGGAAGAATAAGTCAAGGCAGGATTCAGGTTGATGATCCAAGTTCAGGGAGACTTCATACAATGGGTCAATAGGGTGTACAGCTATGTGGTTGCAATACAGGCTTACAAAACATTCTACTCCTGAGCTGTCTGACTGCTTTGGAGTAGAAAATAAAATGTGAAAAATAAATGACTCTTTCTTCTCTCCTTCTCAATGTGCCATGAAAAAGATAGTAATGGAATTTTAAACTATGACCCCATAAGGACAAAAATAATAATATGGGATTATCACCTAATGATGGAATAGAACACATTTTCAGAGAAGAGAAAACACAGAGGGATAAGGTGACTATGGGCAGAGAAAGCCATATCTAATAAATAAGACAGAGCCAGTTTTTCCTACACAATTCCAAAGAGCTCTGGGCTACAGAGACATGAGCACTGCAGTGGGTAAGTGTAAATACGGCCGCAGAACTGAAAAGAGGTAACTGATAAAAAGAGCTAAGTGATATCTATGTGGAATCACTGAAATCTCTAACCCTACTCCCCACCTCTTTCATGCACAGAACACATGCATTCAGGTAAACATCCTCCAAGAAGTAAGTTGGAGAGCCAGCATGATGTAATGGTTAAAATCAGGGACCCTGGAGCTACACTTCATGGTTGGAAATCGTTTGCATTCAAAACATGCACTTTCAATGGCATCACTGTAAGCTAGAGCATAACAGAGGAGTGTCTTCAAATTTCTAAAGCAAATTTAGATTTTCATTCCGAGGAATGTATCAATCCAAATAGGTAACAATCAAATAATTCTCCTTCCTTGCATCTTCTCTCAGGAATATGCAAGAGGATGTACCTCACTAACACAAGAGAACAGACTGAGAAGGGGGAATATGTCTGAATTCCCAAGAGGAACTGAAAGAAAATTCAGGACAACCACTGCATGGGGTTTGGGAAGTCATCGTTCCAGACTGGAGTCTAGAAGGAGGGGCGTCTCTAGGTGATATTGCTCTAGAGAGGGGAAGGGCAGATCAATACATCGTTTTGTGTGTCCAATCATGGGAAGAAGAGCTTTCATTTCTTCTTAAGGGTTTGGAACAATTTGGGTACATGCAGATAATAAAGTATGAGCAAGGCCAATATATTACTAACAAAGTACAAAAGTATGTATTTTTTTAAGTTTATTTTATTCTTAGAATGCAAACATACCTTAGCATTACAAATATATATAATAAATGGCATAGATACAACTAAGCAGGACCCTAAGAGGTCTCACCACAACAAACCACCCCCCCAACCATGTCCTCCACATCCCTTTTTTTCTGTAGAAACACTTTTGTCTTCTAGGCCTTTCCCAAGTTCCAAAGAGTACATTGGCCCAGATACCTGAGAAAATGGAGAAAGAAAAATAGGCAAGAAAATATAATAATAATTGAGCCATTAAACAATGACAAGGACCTTCAGTCACTCCTCAAGGGCCATACATAATATTCTGAACCGTATCCTTGGAGATTTTTTGAAAATACTGAAACCTTGATCAGGTGGAAGAAGTTAAATGTATGTTTCCCACAAGAATGTAGAATTCACCTTTTGGAATCAGAAGGTTGATGATGTTGACTCCTGGTTACCTGATCACCAACCAATCACAAGAAACTCCACCAGCTGATCACATATCCCACAAGCCCCCTTCCCTCAGCCTGTCTTTAAAAATCTTTCCCTGAAAGCCTTTGGGGAGTTCAGACCCCTGAAGTACTACCTACCTGGACTCCTTGCTTGGCAATGAACACTGCATTTTCCTTCACCACAACCTGATGTCAATAGATTGGCTTTACTATGCATGGGCAAGCTGACACAGGTCAAGATTAGGAACATACAGAGATTGGAGTGAAAAATCGAGTGATCATCTTAACTGATGAAGAAAAAAAGAGTTTATGATACTAAGCAGTTATTTGTGATTTAGAAAAAAAAAATGGGAATAAAGAGTTCTTCCTAATCATGATAAAGTCCATTTATAGAAAACCTCAACAAACATCATATTTGATGGTCAAATGTTATGAGAAGTCCATTTAAAATGAGAAACAAAGTAATGATGCTTGAATGACTGTTTACACTAAACATTTACTATATTTATTAACCAATGCAGTACAGAAGAAAGTTTGATGATATCAAAGTAGACAACAGATAAAAAAGAATACCAGACTTCCTTGGTATTCCTGTCAGTTGGGTGTCCACCTGCCAAGGCAGAGGACATGGGTTTGATCCCTGGTTTGGGAATATCCCACATGCTGCAGGACAACTAAGCATGTGCACCACAACTACTGAGCCTGCGCTCTAGAGCACAGGAGCTGCAAGTACTGAGGCCCGTGCACCTTAGAACCCACGTGCACCTTAGAACCCACTGAACCCCGCAGATCCTAGAGTCCATCCTGTACAAGTAGACAGCTCCCACTTGCTGAAACTAGAGAAAGCCCATGTGCAGTGATAAAAACCCAGA
This sequence comes from Moschus berezovskii, assembly GCF_049115385.1. Lineage (NCBI taxonomy): Eukaryota > Metazoa > Chordata > Mammalia > Artiodactyla > Moschidae > Moschus > Moschus berezovskii. The sequence continues at coordinate 18,129,627 of NC_142481.1, forward strand.
CCAGCCAAAAAAAGGAATATCAATAACCATCCAAACCATGATCTTTGATAAAGAAAAAAAATTGGTAAATCTCTATTACTTATTTGAAAAGCAGGAAGACACAAATTATCATAGTAAATAAAAGAAAGGATGACATTATAGATCTACATACATAAAAATAAGAAAACACGAAGAACTAATTATGTAAATTGGCTGGTTGGCTTAGATGAAGCATACTCCTTTCTTGAAGACAAAAATTACACAAAGTGGATCAATACAAAGGAGAATCCCTGAATAGCTCTATATCTGTCAGAAAAGATAAACTTTAATTAAACCGTCACACGTAGAAAATTCCAGGCCTGTAGATATAGGGATGAATTTTATCAAATAATTTT